>NW_027266275.1:13036954-14236954 GCF_022045235.1 Haliotis cracherodii | reverse complement strand
TTGAATTTTCGCAATCTCAGAAAGAGCTAGTTCATATACTGTTATTTCAAAACATTTTATTTTCAGCTTTGTACACCACTATCCCAAACGACGAACGTTAGCAAAAACTCCATTCTTTGATCCATGGGAATTTTTCACTAATCGTGGGGACCATATAGTTATATCACTATATTCAAAGGTTCAGGGCAATTTGTCAAACGTGAAAACAAATATCATCTGAAGTCTACTGAGAAACCATATGTGCAATGCTGGACTTCCTCGTAGATGACATCAATATGAAATCTGTAGATAGGCTATTTAGGAAAGATTTAGGTATATCCACGGGCATTAATTATGCTCCCCTTCTTGCTGATCTGTTTCTCTGTGCACTCGTGTCAGAATGATGTTCAGACTGGCAAGGGATTAAGCTTCAGGTATATCGATGATCTGATATCGTTCAACAATGGTCAAATAGCCAATTTCCTTCCACTGATTTATCCACCTGAGCGGGAAATAATAGAGACCAGGTGAACCGCCTCAACATTTTTATATTTAGAAATATATACATAAAGATTCAGAGTGTCGATGTTTATGTCGAGCAATATTCAAGCAGATCCAGTCTTTGCTGTCCGCAATTCACAAAGTTTGAATTACAATATCCACCTGAACTAGAAATATAGGAGACTAGTGAGACTGCCTCATCTGTGTCATATTTAGGTCCATTTAGATCCCCACAATATGTATGACAAGAGGGATGACTTCAACTGTCCAATAATTAACTTTCCTTTCATGTCGAGTAATATTCCTGCAGCTTCAGCCTTCGCTGTTTACATTTCACAACTTTTAAGTTAAGTGCATGCTCCTTCGACGAAGATTTGAAACAGCGTCAAACGACTCTTGCTCAAAACTTGCTAGATCATATCATTTCAAAAGCTTTATTAGATGGCATGTGGAGGGCAATTCCAAATTTGTCGAAAGAATGATACAAATGATGCCCGATGCATGCAACTCCTTACTTTGACTTGTACCATACGTATGTTCCCGTGACTGACTTACCTTTGAATGTGTTTTTGAAGGGTGCCACCAGTGGAGCAGAATGCGGGCACCTTGTTGTCATCAGCATTTGAGATTGATTCATAAACGCATGCTCATGATACATGTCGAAATCGTAAATCTACTCTACTTTAGCAGAGATTTCTTGTGATTACAAAAATGTGTCAGTCGCCTTTAAATTAAAGCATTGATCGATTGAATTTGTGGTCCCTTTGAGTTCGTTATAACCGTAGCTTACTGTATTGTAATTCATGTTTAATGTACTTGGCAAACTATCTGTAGTAAAAGGAATAATGGTAGGTGGGGTGTTCGCTGTGACCACTAGTAATGTGTGGGATCCCCAGCACTATACCCATCGTAGAAATATGAAGAGGATCGGGAGGCCATCCAAAGTGTATAATATGCAAACAAATTTGTTCTAACTCGTCCAGCTGAAATATTGCTGAGGGCGGTGTTCAACAACAAACAAAACAAAAAACTTAAAGAAATAGATTAGAAGCAAGAAATATGCCCAATATCCCCGTATATGACAAGGATGAGTTGACTGTATGTATATCATAATACTCCTAATCAATGTACATTTATACCATAGCGGAGTCTCCGCTGAATTCCGGGTAATGATGGAACTTGTTTCTGGGATGAATATTCGACGTTTAACCTAGTAGTTCAAAGACCGCTTAATAACATACAGCTATTCGGAGATCCTGAGTAAGTAAGTACTATTAATCTCCATTGCTTATACAACATAAATGATTATCTAAATATAAGCATTTTGATATTTGGTGTGTGTGTGTGTGTGTGTGTGTGTGTGTGTGTGCGCGTGCGTGCGTGTGTGTGTGTGTGTGTGTGTGCGCGTACGTGCGTGTGTGTGTGTGTGTGTGTGTGTGTGTGTGTGTGTGTGTGTGTGTGTGTGTGTGTGGAGGGTGTCATTCCTGAGTGACAATGACTACTGCTTAGAATGCGATTATATAAAGTAGATATTTTTAAAGAAATTTTGGTTGTATGTAAATATTATTTTTGATGTTCACATTAATGACTAGTTCAATCAGTGAAATCTCAACCAATAGCACGACCTTCGCTTTACAGATTTAATGATGTATGCGCATTGTTGCATTGGGGTGAAGAATGTTTGCACATCAAGAGAAATTCGTGTTGACATTTGGCAAAGCCAGGCATGTTCCCAGCCTCAGTAACAATAACCCAAACGCAACCTAAATGGGTATCCAGTCAGCAGTCACCTCAGATTCGCAATTGATTCGAGGTCTGTACTTGACGTGTTGCATGGGGCCTTTAATAGCAACTTATGTTTCATGGAAAATATCTGAGTGTTCCCACACCTTTTGGAATGAGAATTGGTTGGTAACTTACGTCATGTGGAAAATACACAAACAAAAGAGAAGGGGATCATAAAATGTATATGTTAATACCATTTTTTTTAACAAAGATAAGTGCAAGAACGTTTATGTCTGTAAAACATAACACTGAAATACATCATAATGTTAGCACGTGCCGCAAGCAGAAGCGCCACACACGTGCTTAGGGTGTCATTCCTGATTTTCTCACTTTCACTGAAGGTCGATTAATCTCTGTGGACTATTATTTCAGTTAATCTTGTTGATTCTGCGTATCATACAGTTGAGATTTACTTGATTTCATCCATTGTTTGTGTATGAACTAGCGGCTTCTGCAACGTGTGGAGCGTCTACGGGCTATTGGCTTGCTGGGCACTGGCAGAAGTAAGCGTGCACTGGCCAATACGTTCAATGTTTAACAGTCTATGGAACAGGTACCAACAAACCCAAAATGTTGATTTTCAGGGCGTCCAAGGTCAACGACAAGAATACAGGATCGATTGATCCGAAACCAGGCTCTACGAAGTCGAGCTCAAATGGCGAATCAAATTGCATCAAACTTTCATCAGGCTGATGGGGTTCAGGTTACGGGCCAGACGATTAGAAATCGTCTACATGCAGCTCATCTCCATATTCGACCCAATTCTTCCGTACGATTCTAGCAGGTCACGATTTGTCACATACGACCATTTATTTGTTTGTTTGTTTGTTGTTTAACGCTGCACTTAGCAATATTACAGCTATATGACGGCGGTCTGTAAATAATCAAGTCTGGACCAGAGAATACAGTGATTGACATCATGAGCATCGATCCACGCTATGTGGATACGATGACATGCTTGAAACAAGCTTGACAGCCCGATCCCTTTAGTCGCCTCTTACGACAGGCATAGTCGCCTTTTACAGCAAAGCATGGGTTGCTGTACACCTGCTCTCACCCGGATCCTCACGGGTCATACGACCATTTAAGGACCATATATACTGTGATAGGCATTGCGGTATTAATACACAGCTATTTGGTTTACTGTGTACATTAAACCTCGCCCGCTTAATGGTGACAGTTATACCGTATCTAATAAAGGTATGGCGGAAAAGTGTCTTATGTCTGACTGATTTTAATATCAAGCTATTTTATGATCCTATTTATAAGGTTAATATCTGCAGTATGTTTGGATTGATAACCTTAAATTAGTTGAATATCAAATCAGTATGCTTATCGAAAAGGACACTGAAAGGGTACGAATTCCGCCGCATTGATCCACAAGAACATTGGATTCATATTGTTCTCAGTCCTCACAACATGCTATGCCGTGCTGGGTTCTGTAATTAGCTGCCTAGTTTAGCTGGTCGTAGGTTCCCATCCTAGGCGCGATCAGTCTATGATTTTTGGCTGGTGGCACCGTATCCCTGCCACTGGGTTTCGACGGCGTGGCACTCATCTACGATCTACGATAATTGGTGCTTTCCTCACACTCTGGGGAGCTGGCCTATGATATACAATCCATACCTCACTACTGGTGTTATGTGTTCCAAGTCGTTGATCGTTATCATTCAACAATTACGAGAAACTACTATCGATTACACACATTTTGGAAATGTTAAGTTATTTCTTTGTATCCCCTACTTTTTTTAAAGAGTATATCACAGAAATACTGTCCATACTACGTTTTACGATAATGCCAGCAAGTTTACACAAGTCAAACAAATTGTATATGAACAAGCAATTCCGACGAAAAAGTAATCAATTAAGTTGGGTCTAATTCAAAATTTTCTATCACATAAAGGTCTTGTGTTTATGAGTAATATGTTTTGACGTCTGTTCTTTGGAAACACGTCTCCCGTGAAGCAACGCTCGTGAGATTTATCATTTGTTCACTCAAATCTCAACACAGACACATCTTATACGACTCCTCGGGGCACACTAAAATACCTACTTGATTGTTGCTTTCATAGCAGTTAGTACTTGGGGAGTGATCATGAACGGCCATCTAGACCTTTATGTAATAGAAGATCGATCGCGTCTAGCCCTTGTGCCTGATTAACTTTTGAAACATCTTGGATCAAAGCTTCGTGTCTGTTAGCATCGATAGAATAGGAGGAAATATGGGACACCTTTAGTGTCTTTCGCGAAACTATTTCAAACAGTGTCCTATACTAAGTGTTACGATTGCTAGGCTGAACGTGAATACTGAATGAGAGCGGTTCAGAATTCGTCTCGATAGTCCTCAATTGGGTCTTTGATACTTTCAAGTGGGCACGAAGATGGCCATGGTATTAACACTTATGACCCTAGCAAATTATTTCATAATATAACAGCCAAGGGACTATCCCACATTCGACTGTCTACTGCCTTACAAAAGGCGAAGACGTGTGACGGTGCAGCTATCTTCCTGGAGTTCAGTACAATGTGTTGTTCCCAGACGGCTCAGCGTAGGGTTCTTCAATGTCCTACAGCTCCGAATCAGGTTCCATGAGCTGAGGGTCGTGTTGATCGTTCAGACAGTATGTCTTTAATCTCGTATAATGTTTTAGCAGACGGTGTTCAAAAGGGATTTTGCTATATTGTCTGATCAGGTTTACTTTGAGAAAACATTGTTCAAAGAGAGGCGTATAAATGACAAAAAGGATATATTCTTTCATCCTAGACAGAATTACATATTGATTGGTGATGCTTACAGATACAATATAGATGAAGAATGATACACCTTCGGTTTTTTATCATTGTCCGGAAACTTGTTTCCTGACATCTACTGTTTCAAACGTCCATATAAGAAAGAAAAATGGTGTTTGTTTGGTATTACGAACGTTTTAACTGGTGAAAATTCAGTCCACATTATCTAGTTTTGACCGTACTGTGTAATGATGCATTTTATATCATAGAAATTGAAGAGACATTTGTGAACTATTATCCTTGCAAGGACAATGACATCTGGTGTCTTCTCCTTTCTTGTGAGAGAATTTGATTGGTATTTTAACGCACGAATATAACGTTGGTACTTCAATAGGTAGTTGTTCAATATCGATGTCTCAATGTCCAGTAAGAAATTGAGAGCTCAGATATTGACTTACGTAAAAAGAGATGCCAAAATAAAATATTTTTAAATCTAAAAATGTTCATCATCCAAAATTGTTTTAGAAATCAAACATGTTCACGGTAAAGTGGGGAATGTGCTCAATAGTTATCTCCCTTTTTCAACCGGGAAGATGTAACTGTGGGTTTTTTTATCGAAGAGTGGGTGAGTGAGTGATTTGGGCTTTCGCGGCTTTGGGTGCAGACTTCTAGGCTATCGAAGAGCGCATGTTCATGTTCATTGCATATCAGTACAACACGTTACATGTGATTAGGAATATTTCGACCAACATAATTGTACTGGTAATTTTGGTAGTTTGTTGTTTGTTAACATATGCTACAGATTAACATTTCATTCTTTGTGATTATATGTTGATGTATATATATTAAATGGCGTATAAGTCGTGACAAATTGGCAGTAAATATCGACATAATATCCTTCAAAAGTCACAATGTAATATGAATGTGAAAAAAGGAATGTGTCCGTTTTTTGAAACCACATATGACGTTCTAAATTTGCATGCATCTTGTTTGTTTGAATATAGTCGTTATAGTATTATTTGTTGGTGAGTTGGTTTGTTACTTCGTTGGTCGCTTGATTGGCTGGTTGTGCGGATGCGTGATTGATTGGCTTTATGGCAATGATATGAATAACTTCCACGACGTCGGGTAATGATGACACGCAAGAATGTAATTTAATGGGATTTTACGGCAAGGAAATATTCACGGCTGATTAAAGCTCTTCTAGTTAAATCGTAGTATTTTGCAACATGACACGAACATCATATTCCTTATAATCATACTAAATTTAGGACGTGACAGGAACCATTATGATGCGGATTACCGGATTCCATAAAACGGCCCTGTGGGGGTGGGTGTAGAATAAATCCCCAGTAAACTATTATTTTGGAAGGGACAACAGAAAAGAATCGGGCAGCCCAGCGAGGTGACGTAGTTGTCTGCTCGTCATCGTCTTGGTGGCGGCGATCGGTGATCACGATACCAACCATCAGGTTGTCTGGTGCAGACTCGATTATCTACTGGTCGCCGTATAAAGTTGTCTTATTTTATTGACTGCCACGTTCACAACATCTTTACACTCACTCATTCGTGAAGGAGCCAATGGATTTCTAAAATCGAGGTTGAGTAGTTAGAGAATCTCTCGTTGTGTGATTAGTATCCTATATGTACCATAAACGTCACACTTTCTTCCTTAGGTCAGAGGGGCGGTCGGGTAGCCTAGTGGTTAAAGCGTTCGCTTGTCACGCCGAAGACCCGGGTTCGATTCCCGACATGGGTTCAACCATTTTTGGTGTCCCCCGCCGTGATATTGCTGGAATATTGCTATAAGCGGCGTAAATCAAACTCACTCACTCACTCACCTCTTAGGTCAGTACACATGCACGCCAGCAGTTTCACGTTTCCAACCTCATGAAAATCACAACCTATTAAAGTAACCACAGGTTGCTCCCACATCCATACAGCTGAGTCAATTCCCAATCTCTGATGCATTAGTCGTGCACTCCACTTTAGCCTCTGGTGCCACAGCATACCATTTTGACATTCCAGTTCCATTATCTGTTGACGATAACCCCGGCCACACATCCAAACACTCTCTTGGATGGGGAGCAGAATCCAAATCCGTTTATGTTGAGGGTCGAAATGCTCAAATATTTGCACGTTGCCGTGGTCAATGTAAATGTTCGTGAGGGACAAGCGATCGAGTGAGATTAACTTTCAGCAAGAGGAAAGACCACTCAGGAACACTGCCAAGGGATGAATAGAATGTTTAAGAAGGGCCGGAGTCTGAGTGCAATAATGTGTTACATGTCTACAATATAAAGAATTGGCAGTGTCAGACTGCATTTGAAGATGTTCTTTGTTGTAGATATTTTGATCAACAGTCGTCATGTACTGTCATGCTTTGGGCGCTTCTTTCAGTCAGATAAGGTTTTGCGAAAACGACATTTTGGTGCGAATTTTGATAAAATCGTTCGTTCCAAACATATTTCTGTATATGTCTGGAACGAAGGATTTCAATGTGAAGATGCAGAGGGTGTAACATGACATTGCTTCTATGTTCTTTGGCTGTAACGTCAGAGAGGAACTTTACTTGAACGAGAAAGTGTCAGGTAACATAAGATGATTGGACTAATTGATTTACATGAAGAACACACATCCTCTTATATTTCACACATTTACTTTTGAAGCTTTCCTTTATAATCATATACTTCTGACATCAATGGTTATTTGAAGGGCTACTTGTATGTTGCAAATGAAGTTCAGACAGTACAACTTGATCTACATTTCACCAAGTGCACCATACATGTATGTATCTTCTGAGAGTTGTTTACAAAACGCTCACAGCGGCAATAGTCAATCATTCATTTCACAGTCATAAACTATCAAATCTGGATTCATTTTAATTATAAAATAAAATAAAACAGAACTCAAAATTACTGTCATATAGGTCGTTGTCATATTCGATTTTCTACCACAGAACTACAACCTATAAATGCACTAATCATTGTTTAAATGATTTATAGAAATATTTACTTTACCGAACAGCCTATATTTAACCAATTTAAAGACGAACTCACACAACATTAGTACACGACAAAGTACACCGCATCAATAATATTATATGTTAATCTTCGACAAATTTTAGCCACATTGTCTTTCATTGTTTAGATGCGACACGTGCTCCCGATGTATTTGACACATAACAGGCATCCCCTTTCGTGTCATCAGCAACGTTAACTACTTTCTTGACTATTTTATATTCACATATTCTGGGTGAGAGGTGTCGTGCGGGACTAAATTCAAAACAAAGAAAACAGTGATTGCCTGTCAGTTTAGATGAGTAGCCATGTATGTAGAACAGCACAGTCAGAAGATCTTGCAGGCGGCTGGGGGATCAGCCAACAATGTTCGACAACAACAATGAAAAACACTGGGGCTTTGGAACTCTACCATGGCTCTCAAACATCAGCAATGAAACAAAATAGACGAATCTCTTAATTTCACATTGCATTAACACTTATATGTACTCTGATGATGCCATACCTTGTTTCAACATGTTATATGTGACAAATTACCTTGGGATGTGTCGACAATACAGTGTCACGTATCAGGGTTACTGACATTCCGTTGACCTGACTTTTATTCAATACAACAACACTAATGATATTAACTTAACAGACGCCGAACAAACTCTCTAAATGCCCTGACATATGTCATATAGTGTAACTTTAGTAGACCACTTTGCCTTGACACACTTCATACCACATAAGCTATAAAATGATTGTGTTGAATTAAAATACACTGTATAAATACACTCACCAAATTGAATATCACCGCATAATGATTACATTTTTTATACATAACTTATTACCAAACTGTAATGCTTGCAGTAAAAAGTGTACTCAGAGAAAGGGTCACACGCTCGCATACATTCATTTTATATTCCTCTGTGACATTGTTCTCGTCCTCTCCAGAGTCTTATACCTGTTATGGGCGTTTATTACAGTTGAAAATTCTGATATAAGCTCTTTATGACACGTGGCATATCATTACCTTGAAATGATGGACGATGGTGCAGTCGCAAAAACGAGACACCAGTTTACATCAGAAGTGATGCTGACATGTGCTTCATGCTCAAATATGATATGGTTTCAATTATACTGAGACTCATGATACACGTTTAACATAACACTTGGAATACCTGGTGATCACAATACCTAACTACATGTACATGAACGGGGTTAAATATTCTCTATTCTACAAAGTTATCTTTCCTATAAAAACAACACTAACATCAGTAACAGTAGAGATGCATCAAAGAAGTATATTTTTTCATATGCCTATATGAGATAAGAGCCAAATGCAAAGTTCGCAATATCACATGCATCTTCATCACTATCTAGACAAATCCAGCAAATAAAAGCGATAAAACCATTTCCATGCCCACAAAAAATATCTGACAAAAGCAGAGTCGATTGTACGATTCCGACATGTATATGATAAGCATGTGTTTTTGAATCACTATCAAATTGTGATGATACCAGGTGTTCTCGAAAAGGTGAGCATATCCCATCCCACCGGGGGGACCATCACAAACACGTGCAAAGGCAAGTCAATTGTTCTGCAAAACCAACATGGGAACATATGGTACATTCAAAATAGGGAATTTTATCACACATCATTTTTGTCACTGATGCTTTAAATTTGGAAATGTCCCCCACGTTTCTACCATAAAACGTTTTGAACGCTTTGCTGGGCCCTTGAATGGTGTAACGTTGATCAAACTACTTTTCAGCAAGAATCGTATGACCATTTTCAACAGAGCATGTTCAATTGTACCCGAGAATCAAACAAACAAAATTGTTCCTCAAAAGCTGTGAAATGCGGACACCAAAAGAACGCTGAACTTAATACAACCATATGGAGACAATGCCTGCAGTTGATGGATGAGGTGTATTTATTTTTTCATACTATATATGCATTTAGTCGTTTTTACCCTGATCCTGAAAACTAATAAAGACGTTCATGTAAACATGTTAAGAAACGAGTTCAGATTTGCCATTTCTTGTGATTGTCCTTTTACTTCTAATTTTAGCTTGATGGATAGCTCATGCCAAGCAAGTTACTTGAGGGACCGTGGCAACGATTGCTTATGTAACATACTCAATTTGGAGGATCTATGCCGAAAAAGGCCAGCGTGTTTTCGGCAATCAGTTTAAATCATTGTCAGGGCAGATGGGCAAAACCCACCGTCTTGCGTGACCTTAAAACTATAACATACTTTACAACGGTCAACACTGAGGAAATCATTAGAAAATTGACTTTTAAGTCCGACTCGTTAGCAAATGTGTCTTTCCCCTCGTCCGAACAATATGTTGATCCCAATACATCAGTGAGTGCCAAAAAAAATCCGTGGTTAGTTTTCAATCTTTTCATGAAATATTACTGGCTTAGGGAAAACTATTGGCGTATCTGGACAGATGAGTAGCAGTGGCATCGAGGTTCAATTACCCCGAAAGGCGGATGTTTTTTTATAGAAAAGCATCATTAACCAGAGAATATTGCCCAGCATCAGTTCGTCTCACAGTGGGATGACAAATCGACAAACTCTGGCGTCACTTCCAATAAGCTCCTGATCCAGCTAAACAAATGACTTGTGTTAGTGGTCATTTGGTATTTGACTAAGCCTTTCACCAGTATTGAGAATGAGGTTCCATAATGACAATTTAATAAACAGGAACTCAACTTGGGAATTAAGGTTTGTGTGTCTAATCAAGCGATGTTGGTCATTAATTACATGTGAGTTAAACCATATGGATAGATGGAATTATAACGATTGAGATTATTGATGCAGAACGATTCAATGGCAGCTATGAATGCTTGCAATTGTACTGTATCTCCCAGAAGGATATTGTACAAACAGATGAGTGCATTAACATCCCAGCTTCGGACGTTAATGTGAGTAGCAAACAAGTAACTGTGTTGACTGTTAGTCGTTGGAGAATGCTTTCCTCAAATAGAATTGATTTGGAGAGTTAATGACGTTATAATTGGCTTCACATGAATGGATGTAGTGGAATCATGTTATATAGCATTCGGTTGGTATCATAATATATATACATACAATGTCAATTAGAACATTAAGTATCATAATATATATATAGATACTTAATGTTCTAATTGACATTGTATGTAGTGTTTGACCGAAACAGTTATTTGACCTAATTATGGTCTAAAAATAGATGAACATGCAGTAATTATTCATAGACGGATGGCAATATATATCGATGACGAGTAAAAATAACAATAGGTGTTATCAATACTACGATATGCTATCGAACATTTCGATAGATGCGATGAAAGGACGTGTGCGTGTGTGTGTGTGTGTGTGTGTGTGTGTGTGTGTGTGTGTGACGTGGCCTCTATTCGTTGGTCGCGTTTCATAATTTGACGTTTGTAGTTGGGTTGGAGGACTCCTTTTGAAAGAGTAACGTGAACTGAATTGCCGTATTTAAAAAGGAACCAGTGTGCCATAGAAACCACATTGACACATGTGTCTTCTGCACCTTTCCAGTACCACCGCGATTTGGGTCGTTATTGATCGTAGAGCATAAACAATGTGTGTGGCAGTTACCAGCTATTGGTTAACCACGCAATTTGAACTTAAGTGATGCTTTTAAAGTGAGTGAGTGAGTGAGTGAGTGAGTGAGTGAGTGAGTGAGTGAGTGAGTGAGTGAGTGAGTGAGTGAGTGAGTGAGTGAGTGAGTGAGTGAGTGAGTGAGTTGGGTTTAACGCTGCTTTTTAAAAAAATGTTTCAGTTATCATGGGGTGTCAGCTTAACGTTAGAGGAACTTCACAGGACGCATATTCACCACTTCATTTACACCTACGGGAACAATTTCTCTTGGAAGCGACATGCCGAGGGGCGTAATCTTGGATTCGAACGAAAGGTGTATCCGCACACCACATAGAGGCGCAAATCTATTCAGGCAATAACTAAGCCTTAGATGCCTTGGCCATCCACACCACGTATTTTATATTGATTTAACGCCGATTTTACAGACTAGTATTTTCAAGATCAGATTAATGATGGGGAAAAGTCCAAAGAGAAACAGGTACAACACCTTACCACGTTGCTGAGCACGGATAGTAGTAGGCTGATGACCAGTCAACAATATGTTAGTCAAGACCATCCACTATGCAATGAAATCATTGTACCTATAAAAAAACAAATAGCACACACAACCTATGAAGATCCGGGTTAGGAAAAAATATTGGTCTTCATCAAGCAATCCTTGTCGTAAGAGGCGATTAACGGAACCGGGTGGTCAGGCTCACTGACTTGGTTAATGCATGTCATCGTCTCCTAATTTCGTAGATCGGTGCTCATTATGTCAATCACTGTCTGGTCCAGGCTCGATTATTTAGAGACAGACAATATATCGTTGGAATATTATCTTACCAAACTCTGAGCCTGATCATGCTCGTAGGTTTACGTTGCTCATTTAAGTATCAGGTGACAGGATACTTAACAGCTAATATGACAACTTAAGATAACCAAGATAATATTTTCGGTGTAAAAATATTTTCTTATAAATACCAGCATCTGATACAAACTCAAGGGGCATCACACAGTTCCAGTTTGAATGTTGAGAAGGAAAAACATGTACTGATATTTTGAAGTGTTGGTTTCAAAAACATTGCCAAGCCAACATCGAACAAATTGATTGAAAAAAGAGACACTGAAAATGTTACAGTTCGCACACACATACATTTATATTTCAATGGCATGCAAAAACTAAATTACTGACCGTCGACCCATCACAGACCAGTTCTGGGTTTTTATCCAATGGTATTTTGCAATCAGTATAATTAGATTACCTGTGATTGATGCTCTGGAAATGATTCAATTGGTGTGAAGCAATTTATCAGTATTCCCGGATGAAATATCAAACTGTCAACTCCATCTTATCTGTCAAATGCTAAATCTTGCAATACTATTTTATTTTCGCCATTATCATACGAGCCAACATAAACCGTTTCAGCTTATAATAACGGCACTCAAAAAGTTGAAAGTCGCTTAACGGTTATGCATTCTTCATTTGACAATGCACAAAACTGCAATTTATAAATTGTCAAAAAGCTGCATTGAAACTTTGTAGTTTAATTTGAGTGCTGTTCGGATTTCTATATTTGATGAATGCTGCTATCAATCAATTTCGAACGGTTTTAATTTTCCTGATCCTCGACGTGATGTATCCATGACGTAATATGCCACTAGGGGTGTTCCCATGGGTTTTAGACAAAGAATGGGACAGTTGCACGTATTACCGACCATAAAAATGTGATGTCAATTCGTAGCAGTGATTATTTCTTAGAGAAAAGTGGAGTAAAGAAGCAACTTTTCTTTAAATTTATTTGTATTACTTGAAAATATTTTCCAGACTCAGTTGCTTTGCAAACGGTCGAAATTGTTTTATTTAAAATGTGTAAATTATTTCGTAAAGATGGGTACTTAATACTTAAATATATCTTTGGTCTATCTATTTCTTAAGGTTTGATGAATAGCTGTTACTTGTTAACATACAAGTGGTATAAGAATGCATCTAAGGTAGGGGTCACTGGTGGCCCTTGGGCGTACTAGTATCTGAAACCTGTGGATAAAGGTTCGAATACCGGTTCGCCCAGGCCTGATTATGTCAGCATCATATACCCGTTCTCGTGGATTTCACCTCCACCGGGGGGCGGTCGGGTAGCCTAGTGGTTAAAGCGTTAGCTCGTCATGCTGAAGACCAGGGTTCGATTCCCGACATGGGTACAATGTGTGAAGCCCAATTCTGGTGTCCCCCGCCTTGATATTGCTGGAATATTGCTAAAAGCGGCGTAAAGCCATACTCACTCACTCACTCACTCACCTCCACCGAAAACTGTACTTGTAAGTGTAAATAGAAGCGACAAAACCCTTTCCATATTCATAAGAAATCTCTGCTAAAAGCAGACTCGATTGTACGATTCCGAATGGTGACATATGATATACTAATCCAGCAACGTAAATAATGTACACTGATTAAAAAGAGAGCAAGCGTAAATGCCAGATTGTCACATATGCGTGTTAAACTGGGAAGAGAGACACAACATCGGAGAGTTTGGGACACAAATTGAAAGTATTGTTTGGAAACATTACTCCCATTCAATAAGGTTTTATATATCTTAATGTCAACCAGAAATAGCTTTAATGAAATGTAGTATGGATACAGCGATTTTGTCTCGTCAGTGTTGTATCGCAAGTATACAATCTTTCGGTTTCAAGGGTAATGCCAGTGGGTGTATACTGGTATATAAGGCTATCAAATGTAGCCGATACCCTGGCCTGTTATCCATTCAACTGATGAACCATCTTGGAAACACCTATACTGGCATACATATACATGTATGTTTTCCACTCTACTAGGGGTCTGAAAATAGGAATAAAAATAACCCAGTGTGTCTACAGTGATCATAATTACAGGTTGATGGATACTGTTGTTCATTAGATCTGTCGTGTGTGTAGAGACAGGGTCTTATCAACGTCAATGCTTGGATGGAACCAAATCCGATTTTCCATCGCTGTTGAAACGATTTTTTTAGCTCCTTGATAAGAAATGGGAATTTTGTTAAGATAGGGCTTAAAGACCAGGTGAACATCTGTCGTGCAGACATGCGGCTTCGGGAAACCAAAGCAACACATTTACAATAGTAATAAGTAAAACCAGGTCTGTGTTTCTTCAAGGCTGGGTGTATTAACCAATTTTAAAGTACTATTTGCACAAACGGCGTGGAAAGAATTGACACTATGATTAAGGGGTACCGCCTTTGAGAGGTGTTTGTAAGTGCATAAATATTTATCTCGAAGCAATCTAAGATTGTCTTCGTTGAAAAAGGGTAAAGTATCATGTGAGTAGTGTGACAGTAGAAGGCAACGTAAGGCACAATTCAATTGCAACCATTTACCGGCGCTTTCTTAACTCCAAGAATTTCTTTGTAAGCTCTGCTTTGTAATTTCCTTTCGATTATGAAGGTCGGTGATAACTGTATACTAAGATCTTATTATACCCTTAACAGTTTGCAGGTATTACGTACAATACTTTGCTTACAAACTGCATTTGAACCAAATACACAGCCAGGCATCATATGTATGCAGGCATCAAAGTGACTAGGTATTCTTTGTTGATGAAAATGGACACAATTGGCTAGGTATCTCAAACTGAAAAGGCTAACGTCAACTGTCATCCATGAGGAAGTGGATTCAGCGTAAGGGGATGAAGATCCTTGAAAGTTCTTACGGCTCTGTGAAGAGGTGTCCAAGGGATCCTAGATACGGAACACATTTAACAGCCACCACAAATACAAAATAGTGATCAAATACATTATATGAATATGGATAACGACTAACTACACATCATATGACCTAACAGTAGGAATCTTTCATGAGAGGGTTGAGGGCATTCTGAGGAATGACTTGGCATGACCCAAGGTTCCAGCACGCTGGATTCCAGGGCATCTGGCTCCTGATACAAGACACTCCAAAGGTTCATCATCTCATCGTTTTGAAGCGGAGCCAGCTGATCGTGTTTGATTTTGAACCATTGGTGAGTCTTGGGTATATCTCGCTCAGACTACATAACAGTCAAAGCAGTGGAAACACCTGATATCCAGATCTCCTCCTCCAAAGAAGGCAAAGTCGAGATCTGTTCCATCAGTTGGCAAAGCGATGTATTCGGCTAGAATTGAAAAATAATTAGCAACCAACTCTATCAACGTAGCACGTCATAGTTAGGCTCCGGACATTTCAGGCACCTTTCGTAGCCATGTTTATGAATCGTGTGAAAAAATTTACAGTAAGCCAACGTACACATGTACATACTTTAGTTCTCCCCTGTCCTGATATCCAAGAGTAACATGGCTTGGACATATGCCATAAAAGACAATCCGTTGTGTGTTAATGGCTTATTGTTTTTATCAAACTATCACACATGGCCGGACATTTGAATATTGCCCACGACCCAAAAAACATGAGAGGCCGTATCGTTGACACTCACATACAGTTCCACGACACGATTGTTCTGTTACGATAATGGTTAACGATAACGCTACGGTCGCCTTATTAAATGAGTGAGCTGTATATATGGGTATCTAACATGGATTTAATGCTCTTTAACGAAGAAACGTGAATGTCTTGCAAATGAAATGATATGTGGCCTTGAATACATATGTCGTGATAAGCCTAATACATTCTGCCTTTTCGGGATCTACGTGAACCTCTCGGTCTGTTCGACTGATATATGGGCATAACATACATATCCTGAAGCCGTGGAGTACATGCACATAGCATGTACCATTGAAGCCGTGTGGGGTTGGCATAGAATAAAATGTTGTTCTGGAGTTAGTCTGGGGTTGACATGATATGACATGTACTTCTAGATCTGCGTGGGTTGACATAACATAACATGTAATTCTGGACTTGTGTGATTTTGACATAAAAGACAACATGTTCTTCTTGAGCTGTGTGAAGTTGACATATCGTTATACTTGTGGAGCTGTGTGAGTTTGACATATCATATCATGTTCTCCTGGATCGATGTGAGCTTGACATATCATAACATGCTCTTATGGAGGTGTGAGGCAAAGGTCAAGGCTTGGCTGTTTATTTTCACAACTATAAATTTGAAGATGAACTATTGGATTTATACAAAAACCTTATCATTTCTGTGTTAAAGTAACGACACCTTCGTATGTCTCGTTAAATTTGCCCTTGCAACACTGATTGGGAAGTGCAAGGTAGATATTTCATAAATGTATTAATTTAATTGTTCAAAGAATTTTTAAAGATAATTTAAAGATATGTCGCAGTTGCATTTATGTACGCTTAATCAGATAAAGCTTCAGTTCACATACGTTTATTGTAAAAAGCAAATATTAGATAAGTGATTTATCGCAGAAAACTACCCAAAATATCAAACGTTATAAGAAAGAGTTTGGGCGAGAAATGCCTTTTGAAATAGCTTGACGCACAAAGATCCATGTTTCCAGATAGCTGAAAGGATAAAAGTTGCAAATAAAAATAAATATAAAAGAGAAGTAGTATACATATAAAATAAATTCTTCACCAAATAATGTCGACCCCTTAGCCTTAAATCCGTCTTGCAAAATAAATAAACGCGAGTACCTGACTTAGAAAAAAATAAATAACACGCTGTCTCAATATTCGGCATGCACACATGTAGATATAGAAAATCATGATTTACGTTTACGTGATAAAAGTGTGAATGAATAAGAGTGTGTACAAGTCTCGCAGAAATAGCTGGTCGTGCGACCTAACGTCTATAGCGATAAGTGCCAAATGAGGCATTGTCAAATGAAACAGGAAAAGTGGACCAGATCAAGTCAACCTACGAATATTGTGTCATATGAACGCAAACGCTTGTTTGCTGGCGATGAGGTGCCTCACTCTGGCAGTGTGGGTTCGAATGCAAGATGGGACTCAAGCCCCAAAATACTAGAATCTGTACTTTACTAAGGAAGAGTTATCCCAAATATAACATTTGTTACATTTGACCACTTTCTAAATTTCATTGTTCTCATACCTTTCGGCCACGGGAGCCATGCCAATTCACAGTTGTCAGAGGGGTACACAAAGTACGTGATCTAGACTACCAGTTGTCGGAGTTTCATTTTTATGGGAGTCTCACTGGCTGAGTGGATTAGATCGTTGACTTTGTGTGCTGGAGATTATGTGCCTCACCCTGGTAGTGTGGGTTCGAATCCAAGATAGGACTCAACCCCAGTAAGTACTTGAATCTGTACTTTACTAAGAAAGTGTTATCCCAAATATAACATTTGTTCCGGAATTCAATTTACGGAAAAAAATGGTATCTGCAGACATGATAGAGTTGGAAGCTTTTGAAGCGGAAAGGTAACAAAAAGTCGTTTAATTGTAGCTTTCGGTTGACAATTTGTCTCGTTCTACATACCCATCAACATACATGTGTTTGCAGGGATTTCATCGTAATCAGTTACATACTTCTTTTTGCTGATAATGTTTCTCATATATTGAAACGTGGTAACGTAAATATACATTAAATCAATGGTTCAAGGAGATTATGGTCTTGTCAAGGATCGTGTACATGGTTTAGACACATCATTTCTTTATAAACTAAATATGTTCTGATTTATTTTATCGCCCCTGAAAATTACTGTATGGCAAAATAATTATCCAGCGTTGTTGAGTGGCTCTGTTGTGCTACATTCAGCGCGACATCCTCCCACTCTGAGCTTATTCATTTAAGTTTCCTTTTATCACGTCCAGAATATTCACTGGAGACGTACGTGACTCGATGCCCTTCTTGGATTTAAATCGCCAACCCAGTTACTATCATCAAACGGTGCCCCACGTTGCAAAATTCAACGATGAATAATGTTCTCTCAGTAGTCGGCAACCATCTGAATGATTGTCGGAAAATGTCATTCATTTATTTGATATTTGTATTTCCTAAATGGTTCTATTTTCAACCATGTGATTAGGTTGGCTATTTTCCCTCTTTTGATATTGTTTGCTTACACTTGTATGAATAACGTGATCGTATAATAGCCTATTATGGGTTTACTCAAAGTGCAGTTATTTTTTACCTCCTTAAAATGATTCTACTCGTGAACTGAACTTTAATTTAAAAGGCCAAGCCACAGAACTCGTAGGGAATAAAACGCCCCCGTGTGCCCTCCAACAGAACAATCAAAGGGTTGATGAAAACATATACACAAAATCCTATGAAAGTCTGTTATAGATTTGCAATTCTTGATTTTTCAATTTTACACTCAGGGTTCTATGCAAAATATTAACAAATATAAAGACTAAAAATTCTTATATTCATATAAGTTACCATTTATAAACCCTTTAGCCCCATGATTTAAGAAGCCGAACAATATTAATCATGTTACCCGGCATCCTCGCATGCTTACATATGTAAATAAATTATATTGCAAGTGAAAATGATACGCACCAGTCATAAATGGCTTATTTTGCAAAGTGTCATGTAGACATGATTAGAGGTTTGACATGAGTACAAAAAAACCATAATGAACACAAAAACATAAATAATGAAATTTTGCCTTGCAAAAGCAAATCATAGAAAGGAAATATAGAAATGATAGAAATTAAAAGTACAAAACATCAAAGGCACCTGTTCCCAGCATATGATGTGCAACACAAATTTTCACCAAATGCGAACCGGTTTATAAGTTATGATTATGCCTCAAAGTGAGATTGACCAATCAGAGAGCAGAACTACCAACCCATATGAGACCGTATAAGGTCAGTCAAAATCCACGAGGGTTGTTACTGACCTAAAATGAGACCGTATACCGTCAGTAACAGCCATTTGGGATTTTCAAACACCCACTTCACATATTACACATGGCAATTCTGTTACAGAAATTCGTTATTCGACACTGTTTTATGTTTTAATATCATATATTCCGATGGGCAAAAATATGATTTATTAAAGAAACCACGTTCGTGACTTTATTAATAAATGTTATAGAAAAAAGACTCACAGCGGAGGTCACTGATTTACAAAGAGCAACGTCATAGAATATGATATAGTATGACGTCACAAACAAGAAAAGTGACGCCAATGACGTCACTTAGCAATAGATTAGATAGCAGCCAGTCGTTAGGAAAAGTCGGACTGCTATCAAGTTACAGTTGCCGCAGATGTCTGAAAAAACGCGGGCATTTTTATGATACTTCTATCCATTTTATGACCTTTATTACTGTGCATGTTGAAACGTTCGCATTTATTGCATTACATTTTCCATTGTTAACGTTTGTGTTTACATTAAAGCGTTGTATCGGAAACATGTGTACTGGTCCTGTCATTTATTCCGGTTGTAAAAGTCAAGTGTTCATTTTGATATGACGTGCGATAAAGATACCAAATAGTGTAAACCCTTCGGCATAATAAATTCGTTAGGGTGTATTTAGTTGCCGTATACGGTGTCATATTAGGTCAGCAGAAAAAAAATTAGTCTCGGATCGCTTATAACAAACCTAAATATAGGTTTTTCGTAAAGGCGACATGGGGAAAAGGCTACATGGGGAAAATGTATCTGTCTGATTGTGTGTGATCGCACACCAAGGACTTGAATCCATGATAAATATATGCTATCATCCACAGGTGTAGCGAGTCCAGATTCGAGTATTTACAGTGATGTATATGTAATGTTGTGGACAGCGTGGGGCACGTACAGTCATCATTCAATGTCTTGGAAAGGCGACAATGGTAACAAGTCCAAGAAAATGGAAACGGCTTTCATTTACAGTCACACGCAATAGCGGTGATGTCAAGAGATGTAGGCTAATATGTTTCGACGCTGATTGAAATAATTGATTATGTGTCTGGATGGTAAATATTGAAAATGTTCCATCATAAAAACCGTGGGTAGCAAAGCGTAGGTGATAGTGAAAAATAAATGTTACAGCCAAGTAATCGAAAGTTTTGATGACACACATCCCATGCAAAGACATGCATGTCTGAAAAAATTAACACCAAAACATGTCGTATGGTTGATGCGTAACGCACGAGCGTGGAGTGTCATTCCTGATTAGATAATTTCAAAGATGGTCGACTAAGCTTTCCCGCATTGAACACGTCGAGTAAATGACAGAGAGACGGGTGCAATAAAATATATTGTACAATAAAATAATAAACCATATTTTAACTGTTTACGTTCCTTTCATAGTTCTATAATAAGAGTTGTAAATACAAACGTGACATGCACCCAGTCTGTTAATGGAACTGTATATGATTAATCATGAACATTGAATTTACGAAAGCGTTGTCGCATGTTGTTTTATTTCAATACATGTTACATAACAGACAAAAGGAAGAGAAACTACGTTACCACATTCTGGTGAAACACACACATGTCCGACATTAAACATAATATTCATTTGTTTAGAAATATTTTGAGTATTTTATTTAATTTATTATTATTCAAATTGATGACTAACAGGTGCGTGTCTTGCCAAATTAGAATTAACGAACAACCTACCTCATGTTTTGTCAATCAAATGATAAATTGAATTGTGAAAAAGATCATTTCTTGTAGGGTCAAAACAGTATCAAATTCTGTTTTACAAATCGAGTTTTTTGTGCTGTGTGATATAACTAAAATTATGTTTTTAGCGACCTTAAAGTTACTCACTCACCGTTCATATACATGTAGGTTTGCATGTGTATTTGTGTTTTGTATCTTTGTATGTACAAGTATAATGTGTTCAAATATGTATTCCTCCAAATAACATGTTTAAAAAACTTGTTTCTGTATATATGAAATCAATATCAGTATACAAACTGAACTGTTAAAGAAACGTCACCCCAAGTAACATTACATGAAAAGTTGTTCTTTAAATATCTGTATAGTTTTTATCAAAGTTTCTAAACCTTAACATTACCTTGTCCGGAAAAATGAAATATGGTGATAAAAAAACAAAGCACATGACAATAAAACCGATCGCCCAAACGCATTACGGCAACGGACATGGTAACCAGATGCACGTGAGTTCCGTGCAAATTAAAATGCACATGCGTTCCCCCATTTCTAGCTCTATAAAAATTCACCCAGATCGGATAACATTCATTCATTATTGAATTTCTACCACATGCCAATATTGACAAGAAATCAGCGACACCAAGCCCGTTGGCGATTGCAAGCTGGACAAACCACCGGGCAAGTAGCCAATGCATTTCACGTCCACGTAAGGACCATATACAGGCTGCAGCAACGGTACCAGACCACAAACACTACAGATGACCGACCAACTAGTGGAAAACCAAGGGTCAACACCTGACGTCAGGATCGTCAGATTGTGCGACAGCATCTTCAAGATCGCTTTGTTACTGCTGCGAAAACTGATCCACAGACCATAGGGACACACCTGCGACACATTAGTGAGGACACCGTGCGTCGACGATTGGCGAGCAGACACCACTACTGTCACAGGCCATACCGAGGACCCATTCTGACACCACGTCACCGCCGGGACCGTCTTCACTGAGCAACACTCCACCAGCAGTGGAGAAGAGTCCTCTTCTCAGACGAGAGCCGTTACTGTATCTCAACAGCAGATGGCAGAGAGAGAGAGAGAGAGAGAGAGAGAGAGAGAGAGAGAGAGAGAGAGAGAGTCTGGCGACGCCGTAGGCAACGTTATTCTGGTACTTGCGTTGTTGAGAGAGACTCGTGGGGTGGTCCGAGCATTAGGGTGTAGGGTGGAATTGGACTTACACAGAGGGTCGGTCATGTGGTCTTCCAGAACATCGGTCCAGGGAGAGGCAATGCTATCACAGCAGCTCGGTACATTGATCAAGTTTTGAGACCACATGCCATACCTCATTTGGCACGTCGCCGTAACCACGAGTTTCAGCATGATAACGCCCGTGCCCACACTGCGAGAACAGCAAGACATTTTCTCCGGCAGAATAGCATCAGAACCATGCAGTGACCTGCCCTCAGTCCCGATTTAAATCCCATTGAGCACCTGTGGGACGAGATTCAAAGACGGCTGAATGACGTCTGACCAAGGCCGACAACTGCAGCTGAACAGCGTCAGGCGTTCCTCAGTGCGTGGGCTCAAGTGCCTATGGCCTTCATCAACCGCCTCATCCATTTCATGTGTCGACGTTGCACGGCAGTCATCAATGCACATGGCGGACACACGAGATACTGGCTACCATTTGCTCGGAGACTAGTATTGTGTTTCACTTTAAGAACATGTGATTCTTTAAGTTAAACCTTGATGATCAGTTCTGCCAAGTTTCGTCTATTTAATATGTCTCAAAGTATGTTTACAGCGTTTGGACAAATAAGGTTTCTCATATATCTACTCATGGTGATATATATATATCTATGCTATAAGTCGTTGTTCCATCATAACACCGATAACACTATTTTCGATTGCTTCTGTAAGCCAATGTGAAATGAATCTTTCGCTTCTCATCTAGAATTCGAATACGTGAGTAATTCATCGACAATATTTGTTTGAGGAGTCAGTTCCCCAAAAGAATTAATTAATTAGTCAGTCATAGTGCGGATTTCCCCCTTACATGAAAGAACGTTTTGAATGTAATATGGAATGGGAAATTCTGAAGCAGAAATGATTATTTTGTTGCGGTCTAGCTAAGAGCTTTGTTTTACAATTAGTTACACATATTAGGTCCCGTGTTGCCTGGTTCTGTTCTATGCAAGAATAAGCTGTGCTCCGTGTTGCCTAACCTAACTTACTGAGGCTCAAATCCCAGCTGTCTCATGCATCTGAGGCGGTACTAATAAGTTGCCTATTCCTCCACTATGAATATATCCATCGCATAATGTAGCTCCCTCATCAAAAGAGGACGACAATTGCTATTGATGCATGCTGTATTAGAACAAAGCAGGGCTGAATTGTTGGAATGGACATTAGGTGTTCCGAAATGGCGATTTGTGGAATGAATACGCTTACCTGAATTGCACTTACGACGACTTTGTAACTTTCTGAACTCCAATGGTATTTGTATATTCGAAAGGGAAAACAGCTAGACACAGAATTATTCATAAATGACGTTATCTGATATCGCTTTACCAATAGGTTTATCTCTGCTATCTACATGGTGCATGGTCATTGAGGCGTAATGACTGCACTCCTTCGTCCTCATTACCATCGCTATCTTCGCTCTGTCGTCTCCGGCAACGCTCAAATAATAGTGTGTTGTTTTCCATTTATTATGCACACTCTTAAAGGGATATATAGAAATTGATATTGGACATAAGAAAAAAAAAGAGATTTGATTCTGCAGACACATATTGCCGATATTGGCAGTACAAAATCATTAGTGTCTCTTTCTGAGACCTTCCGTGACAATGGGATTTGCCTCGGCCTGGAAGCTCTAATACCGATGACGCGACCGTGTAATTTATTTCAAGATTTGAGAAATGTGTTAATATTCCTTTCCTCTGAGATTTAATTGCGGTGGAACGACGTCCCAATGCAATTGCTCAACATATAATTGACGGCGGCCTTTAGAAGATGAAAGCGATGTGAACATTTTTGTGTCTTTTCCAGATTTGAAGTCGACAATTTTTTTTTTGAATTAGTCGATTAAGTTTCTATTTCCCCATAGGAAGTGAGAAAAATGCACATTAGTATGATGATAAATAGTGGAACTAAAGAAACGAAAGATCAAAGATATAACTTTCCAGGAACAATCGTCTCCTGTGTGTGTTCAGGCCTTAAGATCTGAGAAAACGTTGAGTGAAGAAAACAGCATCATGTCAGTTATTGCTACGACGCACTCGGCATAATGATTACTCTCTGGATTTTGACAAATACAAGCACTCGAAGTGACGACTGCAAACATGCCAATATAAAATTTCAAATATAGTTAAAATCCTATAATCAAAACGTGTTAAAATACTCTTTAAACTTCAACAGCGGAAAGAACAGATTTAATGCTAATAACGGTTTGTGCAGAGCTTCAACAGCACCGTACATGTACACGCCTATTTTACGATGCATCATTTATAATAATAGTATGTAAAATAGTTAGAATAGGTCTTTTACAACCCATGCTTATCGGAAGAGACAACTAACGGGATCGGGGGAACCTTGTTTATCCATACAGTACTGTCCCAATGAAGTGATTCGATTTAACAAATGTACGCATTATCGAATGGGTACGGAGTTATTTTCTTTGTATTTTTCATTAATCTTTAAATGTAATTCCAATATCATTTCTAATACATCATCGACATTTAGCTTCGTTTAGTTCCAGTTATAATTACTTAGTATATTGATTTGTCTAAACAGACCTACATGTAGGAACCATTAGAACGAATTCAGAAGTCAATACGAACCAGGATGAGATAGCTCATGTTTCAGTGTTCCAGCGACATGAAGTCTGATTGCTCCAAAATAATCAAAATGTGATTTGCTTCAAAGTTATTTTGGAGCGTGCGACCTCGTAACGGATTGAAAGTTGGTTTAGTGTTTTATCGGGCTGTATGTGAGCTTTTGTACAGCTACTCTCCAGAATATCAATAATTATAACATTATGCAAATCTGTGCACGTTATTTGTCAATATATACACAGCACAGTATTTTCATTGATATAGGGGCGGTCGGTTAGCCTAGTGGTTAAAGCGTTCGCTCGTCACGCCGAAGATCCGGGTTCGATTCCGACATGGGTACAATGTGTGAAGCCCATTTCTGGTGTCCCCCGCCGTGAAATTGCTGTAATATTGCTAAAAGCGGCGTAAAACCATACCCACTCACTCACTTTCATTGATATAAGTTGCCAGTGCGAATAATCGATTTCTAGTTTCGGAAACTGAAGTTTCCGAAATATCTCCGTTTTAATAAATGAAATGTTTTGACCCAAGTACTCTGGATGGCGACACAATCCATGTCACGTGTTCACCAAAGCAGACTTATAAGTGTTATTTAAATGTGAAACGTAAAAGGACACTAAAAGGGGGGAGGGGAAATATTAAAGCTTAAACTATAATTCCGTGCAATGTGAATATTTCCTCACAACGATTTTGATAACAGAACACATCCTCAAGACCATGATCAACAGATGAAAATACAAGGGTAATTTGCATTTTTCCCATTAATCCTTCGATGTAATTACAAGATCATTTCTAATATATCATCGACATTTGTTTTGATTTAGTTCCCGTTATAATTACTAGGTAATAATATATTTATTGTTCTGATTCTACATGTACATATAAAGGAACCATTAGAACGACCTGTTCACATTAGAATACTGTGAAAAATAATTATATTTCCTTTCAAGAGTTATAGCAGGATACACAGGATAGTTTGGGTGGGATACGCCTTTTCTCGAATAGCGGGTGTCATCACTTTTTGATAGTGATTCATAAACGCCTACTTTTGATACATTCGTAAACGTACAATGAAATCTGCTTTTGGTAGAGATTTCCTGTGATTACGGAAATGACTTTATCGCTTTTAAGTACATTTATTATTAGTTTGAAGAATTATTTTAGCCGTCCTGTTCATTCAAGAATGAGACGTGGTGCGCTCTATTATTTATGGCTATAGAAGTTTTTGTCGCAAAATTTTAGATAAAATTCAAAGTGACCTTACACCTTATGAAGTCACAGGATCAAAGGCTTTATTTATTTGTAACATGTCAATAATTCCATCACAAAAACATGCAGATTTCAAAATTTTTGGGAATGAATCATATTCCATGATTGGGCGATAAAAGATCAAAAGGCAATCAGCTGTATAACATGATGTTGTATCTCCCTTTTTGCTATATGAATGGCTAGGCGTTTGAACAAATGTGTGATATGTGATTTTAGTATTCGCTGTGTCTCTCATCATGGCATGGCATGTACAATGATTATGGTTAGAACATCACTGAAGCATAAAAAACGTTAAACTGCAATAAAAAGTGTATGTACAGCAATGTCTAGACTGATTTCGTGCGGGAGCCCCCTCGAACAACAACGGAGATGGTTATTCAGAAGATGCCTGCAGCAACGCAGGAATATCTGGTTCCATCACGGAGAACAAATCATATTTGAGCGCACTCTCTGCGCTCCCTTGCCTTCGTCGTTGACGTTATGAAGCGTAATCGGGGGAAAGAAGGTGTTTTATAAGCTGGAACATCTCCTCGTTTACCAAAGCGTTCACACTTCCCTTTCATAATGTCGTATGTTCAACAGTAATCGCGCTAAATGAACCGCAAATATGCGTCTGAAGCACACAAGTCCTATTTAGCATGGGTGTTGTTCGCCGTGAAATGATGTAAGTGATCTAACAAGGTGAATAGTATATACGCTATGGACGTATGAAGATACTAAATTTATTCATGCATTATCTGATACATGGGTCTCGTTCGCCGAGGAATGATGTCACTCTTCACAAGAGGAATAGTATATCGACTATGGAATTATGAACATACTAGATATCTTTATACGCAATATCTGATACTGAATGGTGTACACACTATCGACTTATGAAGATAGCTGATTTCTCTATGCACACTATATGATACTGAATTGTATATAATACTATCGACGTATGAACAGACCAGATTTCTTTATGCATGCCATCTGCTACTGAATTGTCGCGCCGAAGATCCGGGTTATATTGCCAATATAGATTCCATATAGAAAGCCCATCAACATGACATAGCCCCAATAGCCACACACGTGGCGTAAAACTCGCCTCACTCACTCATGACGTGGTAAGGTAAATAAGTATCAAAACAACAAGGTCGAATGAAACCAAATGTGTAATCTAATGGCAGCAATACACCGACTGTGAATTACATCATATTAAATTTCTAAATATCTAAATTCACGTTCACATTTTATGTCGTGATGTGACCCTTTTCTTCCTGTGTCGAAATAACAGCGTAATATTGTATTCCTAGTTAACACCACATTGATTTTTAATAGAATTCGTCAATATCATTTAACAATTTCACATAATGCATATACCATTCTTCTAAAATGTGATCTCTATGCAACAGTCATGGCTCTTACAACCAGCAGCATTTTCTCTGTAAAACCACTATCGATCTGAGGACATGAGAAGCGTTCGCACGAATGTTCCCCTCCTACAGAAACATTTTTGCCGTTATGTAATAGTGTGTGATTTTAAGTTTTGTACGCACAACCACCTGAAGAAAATGTTTAATAAAGAAAACTTCAAAAGAGAATATCACGATACTGTTCTTAAAATCGGTAGCTGAAACGGAATAAATTGTTTTTGGGTAGAAACACCAAAGCAGTCCCAAAACGCAATGTACTGCCGCCCCGCTGGGTTCAACGGAAGCTGGTATTAAAATTAAGCTAATGGACGAGGCTCTGTTCGAATGCTGGTAGCTGGCAGTGAGCTGACAGCCTCTAATACAAATGTTTAATTTAAGGCATCTAAATTTAGAAAATTATTCAAGAAGACTAAATGTCCAAATAAAATTTTACACTATATGAGGTTTCAATGTTGAGCAAACTATCGATATGAATACTTGTCGAAGTATCATCCATATGCATGAGGTCTTTCTTATTATCTTCTGATCAGATCGGTCACAGATAAGTGATCAGCATTGTTTGATAATAACATTCAGTAAGTATCATAGAAAGCTTCAGTCATTATATACTGGGCACGTACCGTTTACCATTAAAAATAGACCTTTAACAGTACAAGTTCAGTTATCCAAATAGCTGATTACACATGATTACTTGCCTATGTGTATGCACCGTATCTATGTAATGATGATGTACCGAAACTTGTCGATAATGTTATGGTCTAATGAGCTTGCCGATTAATTACAAGCGTGTGCATCATATGTGATACCGTAAATATCGACCATTGTAGGCAATATTTCTTGTACGAGTGTACTACCCGATATTTACAAAATGTCAAGGTCATATTTAACAAGATGCGAATCCGATATTTTAAATTGTCATACATACAGAGCTATTTGTCTAGTTTAGTTTTAGGCTTGAGTAAGGAATCGTTATAGATCTTAAAAGCTGTATATGATCCAAAAGACAAGGTGGGGAAAGGTCCATTTTGGTCTACACGATTTGCATGTGTGGGATAAATGCTGATTAAAGACGTTTCAGTGAAACGTTTATCAAATATTCAAATCCTTGACCCATGCTGATTATCATCGATGGAAATACAGATTTTGAATTTCTAAAAATCTGCCATTTCACAGATAGTAGCAATACTTATAAATTTGACAATTTCAGGAGTCCAATACTTGCAAGTGCAAGAAAGACAAAGTTGGCAGTCATTTAAACATGGTTGATACTTTTCATGGCAATATTTCAAAGTTTTGTGCATTTCCGGTGGGCCAAAAGTGCCCTTATCCTTCCCCTGCTTGAACTTCTCTGCGTGACAAATGACATTGTGAAAAGGAGCCGAGTTGACGGTGTGCCCAGTTGTGTTTCTAGGTATATATAGTGGGGAAAGGTACACTTGTTCCTACCTCATCTCTTTCATTTTCAATTGTTCTTTTTTTGAAAGTCCGTCCTAACATTTTAGAAACATATGCGCCAGAAACATTAATTAGCATTTGTTGTGCAACCTTAGTGAGGATGAGTTATGCCTTCTCTGATGACTAGTGTTTGTTTGTTTGCTTGTTTGTTGCTTAACGCCGCACCCAGCAATTTTCCAGCTACATGACCACGGTCTGTAAATAATCAAGTCTGGACTAGACGATACAGTGATGATATCATGCGCATCGATCTACGCAGTTGGCATACGGTGACACGCATTAACCAAGTCAGCGAGCTTGACCGCGTGATCCCGTTAGTCTCCTTTTACGACAAGCATAGTCGCCTCTAACGACAAGCATAGTCGCCTCTAACGACAAGTATGGATTGCTGAAGACCTATTCTAACCCGGATCTTTACGGTTCTGATGACTGGTGACATTAGTGTCCATCGGAGAGTATATGAATAGGATCTTAGGTCATTTTTAACATAATTCCAGGGGACCCGAATGGGCTTCCCATGTCGGATGTGAAGCCGGGTCTTCAGCGAACGCATTTACAATACGTTTACCTCGCCTAGTGGGGCTATGAACGATTGTTGTCTAAAGCCAAAGTCAGAAATATTCTAGTTACATCGCGATCAGTAACTGTAAGCACGGAAAACGATCCAGGCCATCCAGGTACAATGACACCTCATCATGCTCGTCAGACATCTGGACAATCCCAACCATTTTACGAAAAGCGCGTAAGCTACTGGGAACTAATTCCACCCCGAAATCCCCATGGCATTGAACGTATATGAATTAAAGTTAATGGGGAAACATGTTGTACCAGAATTGTCAATGATCAATCGTCTTCTTTGTTCCCAAGGTTGTTAACCATACAAGCAAGCGCTGCTACATATCGTAACGAGCTACTGCCCATGATGAGGCCGGATAGAAGTGGCTAATACAACACGGAACCCCGTAGGTAAGCTCCCAGAGTGCGTGTTTACCTCGGAACAAGTTCTTCCTGTTTTACGTGAACCTTAACTGTAACTGATGGGACTAGGTAACACGCGCTATTAACTTCCTAATCTCGACATCCTCGATAACAGTTTTGCGAGACTAACTTCCCCCTGGCCTCTTTGTAATATTGATTATGACATCAAGAAGTCGACGTTTAATTCAACCTCTCGTTACCCCCGCAGCCTCTGTTGTAGTCACGAATGGTCCTGCTTCCAACGCCTCTGCCAGACAAACCAGAAACTATGATATCCTTAGCAAAGCTCTCCCATCGGCCTCGGCTGTCATCGATTTGTTACCATATTTCTATATAATACAGCACCGTTTATGAGTTAAAGTTTCCCTTACCTTCGTTATTTGACAGAGGGAAACTAGTAATCTTTCAGTGGCACTTGACGCTCAAGAACTGGCAGTTATGTACCTAATGTAATTGCTCCCATGTTATTTATTATGTTGACCCAACAGTATTTGTCGTATCTGAATAGTTTTCAATATCATTACCAAACGCGAACAACCTGTATTTTATTGTCATTAACATGAGATATCTTATTCATTTATTGTTGCATTTCAAGATAGGCCTTTTGTAAATCACCGAAACGCAATCTTCGGAGTTCAACATTACCAATAAAAACGCATCATACGTGTATGTTTGCAGCAGGATCGCTACATATGTTGCTATCTTTATGTATGAATGTATGTATGTATGCACCCATCTGAGCCTTGGTGTTCGATAATACTGTAATGAAGTATGTCCATATCATGTACATTCTTTTTATATACAGACCACATCATCCGATATCTTTTTAATATAGATTCATATGTACCAATATAAAGTAAATAATTTAGAATACCAGATATGAAAATGAATGTATATGGAACAATGAAGTAAACTAATACCCAGCGTGAATAGACTGTATACAAAGGTGCCATCTGTTTGAACATATCTATATGTATTGAATATTTCTGTCAGCAAACATTTTGCGTGTTATCATTATGAATATTGAATAATTAAAACTTCGTTGGTACATAATGTCATAATCTAAATATTAAAGTTATATGTTGGTAATTAATTCAATCCTATACCACAAATGGATTGACATTAACATCATTACCTTCTATCACGAACTTAAGCAAGTAGGCCATCAGGGTAAAGACGACCCAGTGTGTTCACAGACATAGCACTGGGAGCTATTTGTCAATCCAAAGAGTCCATTAGGCTGGAAGTAGAAGAAGGATGTTTAAACAACAACAGCCCTTGGCGCTTTAATGCACTGAAGTTTTAGGGAAATAGGCGAAGAGGTAGCTGAAGATGGGAGGGAATATCATACATCAGTGTTACGTGTAATCAATCACGTATTTATTTCAGACACACCAATCTGTATAGCAGCGTTTCATGATGTAGATATTAATCTATGTTACCAGGTTCATAAGCTCGAAGAGGCAGTGGTGCACTCTGGTGGTAGTCTCGTCATGCGGAAGGCCTGGGTTCGATTCTCAACATGAATACAACATGAGAAACCCATGCCTGGTGTCCCCACCTTGATATTGTGTGTTGTTCAAAGCGGCGTAAACCACAAAACCTCACGTACTCACTCATTCATAAACTGGAAGGCTTCATTGTCTACCTTATGCTTGAACATGCAAAGAGCATCACATCAATGTGTGTCCTTTTTCTGCTAGTATGAACACTGTTGTATGTTCAGTATTCATTCAAGATTATATGATAACACACACACACAAGAACATGTGCTAGTATTGTGTTCCTACAGTAGTAAGAGGATGCGTATGGATAAGTGGTTTGATATCGATTATGAATCACTGGACTTGCCTTCGAGTTCAGCATTCTTCCTGATTAAGAACCTTGGTCGAAACACGTGATACTATTGGGTTTCGCTAATGTTGTATCATAGACTACATCTTTGTTTTTTTACATTAAGCTTATGTAATTATTGAGTGATCAAACTGGCGTAATACTTCCCGACGGTAATCATATTTGCATGACAAAACATGACACCTGTCGCTTTGATACTTCATCTTTTATTGATTCAGGCGGAGACAAACGATGGCGATCACATAGAGGGTTTCTGTAATTACAACCACGTGTTACTCCAGTACTTGAACATATTCCATTATTTATATGATGTCAAGGTCATATGTGATGTCCTCAAAGTGAAACAGGCGTCAGCGTAAAAGACCTGCATATACAAAAATATTATTTAAGTTTATAAAACTCAACTGGAATTTGGCCAACATTTCGTAAGAAAGACTTGCAATGCACGAACCATGGTGATCAGTGGTTATTGTTCTGGAAGTAACAGGCAGATTTCGCTGTATTGATTGGAGGCAATTATTGCGGATTTCTAACATTTCTTGACATTTGCTTAATAGGAAAAGAGATTATCAATCAATAGCTACGGGAATGTCTTTTTTAGTAGTCAGGAATTATTATTGCTTTATACGTGTTGTCATGTGTCATACATCTTCCAATGATAGATTGTAATACTGAATACTGAATACTAGCGAATACTGAAGACACTGACAGTTCTTTTCTACTCTACTATATATTGTCTACATTTGCAGTACTACAATCCATTACAATCCATTACAAAGAAGCTGAACTGAGCGATGTACAATACCCAGCAACAGCTGTGTTTGGTGTTTGTATCATCCAGACTAAAAGCTAGGTGAACATATTCATTTGAATAATAGTGGGACATTGTAATATTACGGACCCTACAAAACTTTGTAAAACTGACAGACATAACCAGAGGACGACAATGCGACAATCTTTGCATTGTTGACATTCATGTAAATCAAAAATATAATTCACGACTATGAGACATTTTGCCAAGACGCTACTTTGTTAAAGTAGTCCGTTTTTTGTACGTTGACAACACGATTTCATTCATAAGGTTTCAATGGTTACTTAGATACTTGTTTGGATTCCAGCAACAAATGTGTTTTTATGCATCGCGGTCTCAGTGCAAACAGGTGGCCAACTGAATGCCCCGCGCCTGGTGAGCTGTTTGGTGTTGAAGTGCAAGCCTCTTGGTCTTGATTTGGTTGGAATCATTTCCGAGCAAAACATACCTGTGTTCTTAGCTGACGAACATGAAAACGGAAAGCACTGTATTTCTATGAGTGAGTGAGTGAGTGAGTGAGTGAGTGAGTGAATGAGTTGGGTTTAACGCCGCTTTTAACAGTATTCCAGTTATATCACGGCGCGTCAGCTTAATGTGGGAGGAAAGCCCGAAGTGATGCAGGTCTCAGACGTTTACCACTTCGATGAAACCTACGAGCACGGGTATGGTGCTGACAAAGCTAGAAACATAATCGGGGCGAACCGGGATTCGAACCCACAATAATAGGTTTCTGGCATGCCCAGGGGACGCAACTCTGCACAGCGAATCGCGGCGCCTTAGACGACTGGGCCACCCGTGCCCCCTGTAGTTCTGTGTCTTTCATGGACATAAGACATAGCTTGCTGATACAATTAATTTCCCATCAGCAACTTCTGTATCTAGCTTCCTTCATTTTAAGTTGATGTGAATATTACGCTTGTGCAATAGACTCTGAGAACGACAGAAAACATTCAACGGCATTATATTATACAATGTGTATCTTTAGATTAAATTACATATAAAGCAAATACCCTTGACAAGAAATTGTATTGTCGGATTTACAGATATTAAATTATAAAACATACTCAGTTGTTTCCTTGCGGTTTTTGCAATCATAGACTCAGTGTTAGTGATATATTCTAATTCATACGAATCAGTACAGTAGTGAGTGAGTGAGTGAGTTGGGTTTAACGCCGCTTTTAACAGTATTCCAGTTATATCACGGCGCGTCAGCTTAATGTTGGAGGAAAGCCCGAAGAGATGCAGGTCTCAGACGTTTACCACTTCGGTGAAACCCACGAGCACGAACCGGGATTCGAACCCACAATCATAGGTTTCTGGCGTGCCCAATGGACGCAACTCTGCACAGCGAATCGCGGCGCTTTAGACGACTGGGCCACCCGTGCCCCCGAATCAGTAATTTCGATTCATACACTATAGTACACAGGTTTGGGCTTTGGCTATATATACATTTGCGATGTTGCTAGCACAATGAAACCTAGGAAATTCCATTAATTCAGTATATCGCTTTTGACGATGTTATCTTTATGGACCAGGGGTCATCCATATGGGTGTTGTCCTATATTTTCAGGGATACGGATGGCACAGTCGTCTAAGGCACCTCAATTCGCACTGTAAGAGTTGCTTCCCCCTTGGACGTGACAGAAACCACCCTGATAACGTTTCCATGTTTCTCAGCACCTTACCGGTGCTCATGGGACTCACTGAAATAATTAACGTCGCCAACCTGTATCACTTCAGGTTTTCCTTCCACATCAAACTGACACGCCGTGACATAATTGAAATACTGTTCAAACCGGCGTTAAGGCAAACGCATGTATGAACACAACATTTGCAATTCGCTACGTCGATGCTCAATTGGTATGAATAAACTTACGAATTCCATAAATTTGCATGTATATTATATTATATATGCAATATATTCATTGTTACGAAATTATCAGCAAGTATTTTGTATACAATTCTAATATATGGCAGTTTATGGCAATAGTTTGCCCGATGAACTTTAATTGGTTTTACTATACGATTAAGTTATGTCAAGGTAGCCTGGTAATCCAGCTGTATACAATTTTAATTTGTCCTCTATTTCAGACGACAATACAATGCTTTAATTGTGCGCGTACCTACGCATTGCGTGATAATCCATACTAATCAATAGTGAAGACATGTTATTTACATGTAATTAACGTCCTTGCATTGTCTGGTTCGTTATTCAGTATTGCCAATATATAATTACCACAACACCGGGAGACGCTATTAACAGTGCATATGTCACCTATCAACGGTATTTTGTTTGAACTTTTGCTGCTAATAAATTGAAATGAAATAGTACTGTACAGTTGAATTGTCCTAGTGTTTTTGTCAACATGTAATAATTTTTGTGGTTATACTGAAACGACATTATCAGAAAATTGGTCCATCAAATCTGTTAGGCCAAAATATCCCATACGTTTACTTTGCCAAGAACAACAATCGTTGCGCCTTTTATGTGGATATTATAATATAACATATACAAGCTAAAAAATGCAGTTTAGATTGAACAATTGCAATGTCCAATATATATCATTTATTAAACCAAGATTATCTGCGTATGTAGTAGCGGGCAAGGCTCCGGTTAGGGCAGCAAACACAGAACAGGCTACTGAGGTGTGAGTTGACAGCTGATTTTATTTGCACACACGCTAGTTGTTTCTGAACTCTGCAAATATGTATAAAAATACAATGAAAATATCTAATAGATGAAATATAACAAACATATCACATAGTATCAACACACCAATGCATAAACGGCTCATTCAGTTTAATATGCTATGCATACCATAAACATTATTCATACTTGATATTTTACATTAATGTATCAAACATGCTGAGCAGTAGTTACACTTACCCTTGTGGTTTTAAGCCAAATTACATATAAAAATACTTAAGACGGTTACATAAATACCGCCTGTACAGATTGACATGATATAAATATGATATAAATATAATATAAACACAATATACACATAACTTACCCACTGTGTGGCAATGAGCTGGCAACTATGTCTGCGTTGGCAGATCACAGGCATCGTGATAACATCGATTGCCATATTCTAGAAAAATTGAAACAATAAGGCCGCATAAGAAAAAGGAAATGGCCAATAAAATTAAGAATATGTAAAATGACCTTTTCATATGTATCCATTCAATCATAATCTACATACATACATACTGCATTCACACATGTAATTAGATGGTATTTAAGTAGCGATTAATAGTTAAATTTGATTATAGATTTAGTTTAGATTTAACTGAAGTGTTTAACAAATTAAGAGGGAAGGTATGGAATATCTGAAGATATCGAGATAACATGTATACTTATCATGAAGTACTAGTTTATGTTTTAAACTATTTTCAGTTTGACATATATAGATATATATATAATATATATAATTACCAATCAATGCATTACATTAATGCATCTAATTCATAAAACTAAATACACAGACATATCTACAAGATACATAAATATGAACCAAACAGTCTACTGTCGATGCAGTTATGTATATATCGCATTCGTTCATATGAGCAAATTCCAATGATCATGCAATTACTCTGAACAGTAGGGTCATACATTTATGACAAGTGCATTGAAACTGTTTGTCATTTGAAATTGACGTGTGTCTAATTACCCAATGATGTTTTTAATTCTCCATTCACATTAGTTCTGCTATGATGTCAAATCCTTGCAGGAAGCTGTTCCAGCGGAAACAGTTTCAAACTTAAAATGCACTTGTGGGCAAAATATTCGGAACCAATTTTGTAATTCAGGCTTGATTTTATATACTTATGTTTTCCACGTGGAGTTCCTGCAAGATATGGATCACTGTGAGAGGACTTTAAACATAGAAGGCTGAATTATAATATATGGTGCTTTATATGTCTTTCATTAGTCTCGAGTGGTAGTTTGGACCAAAGTGAAGGCACGTTGGTTGATTCAGAAGTTCTTGAAAGGGTTTTCCGGTGTTCTTATCATTTAGTTCGTTCAGGACGTCTAGCTTGAAAACACTCTCACTGTGAAGTATCGTTGAACATAAAAAATTATACATTACAGCGTGGAGCATCATACGCCGGGAACAGGTTAGGACAAAATTATGTTTTAACCAGCGGCGTCAAAGTAGTTGGTTTATGACGTCTTTAATACCCGAATTCTTTTACGACTATTCAGCATCACACAACCACTCGTGTAATAAAATGTCTTATCATCCAAAATTCATTAACCTATGGTGCGGAAGTTGAGTGAGTTTTCAACGAAATTTGGCATATTGTCCGCATGACGTGATACCCGTGAAGATACCCTTGTCGTAAGAGGCGACTAACAGGATCGGATGGTCAGGCTCTGTGACTTGCTTGATGCATGTCATCGTATCCCAACTGCGTACATCGATGCTCATGATGTCAGTCACTGGAATTTCTGGTCCAGCCTCGATTGTTTAGAGATTGCCGTCATATATATAGAATATGGCGTTAAACAACAAATAAACAAATATAGTATGTTGGAACCTTGCTAATCAAATGTTTAACAAATGTACGCATTACCGAATGTGGATTAATTACACATTAGGTCAGTATAAATGGTGCAGAACATGTTGAGTATAATGTTCATTGTATGGAACATTATTAACCTTAAAAATAAAGAGCACGGGTGGCTCAGTCGTCTAATGCGTCCCAGTTCGCTGTGCAGAGCTGCGTCCTTTGAGCATTCCAGGAACCTATAATCGGGAAATCGAATCCTCGTTCGACATTATCATGTTTCTTGGTTAGTCCGAACTTTCTCCATCGTTTCATCTCTTCGGGCTTTCCTATCACATCAAGTTGAAACGCTGTCATGTAACCGAAATACTGCTCAAAGCAGCGTTAAAATTAATTAACTCACCTTCAAAAATATGCATTAATTTAATAAATAACTTGATTTACAAAAACAATGCGATTGTGGAACATATTAAATTTCCTGTAAGCCCATCTCTCTATATATCTCAGTGTCGATGCAACATGTATATCTCAGTGTCGATGCAACATGTATATCTCAGTGTCGATGCAACATGTATATCTCAGTGTCGATACAACATGTATATCTCAGTGTCGATACAACATGTATATCTCAGTGTCGATGCAACATGTATATCTCAGTGTCGATGCAACATGTATATCTCAGTGTCGATGCAACATGTATATCTCAGTGTCGATACAACATGTATATCTCAGTGTCGATGCAACATGTATATCTCAGTGTCGATGCAACATGTATATCTCAGTGTCGATGCAACATGTATATCTCAGTGTCGATGCAACATGTATATCTCAGTGTCGATGCAACATGTATATCTCAGTGTCGATACAACATGTATATCTCAGTGTCGATGCAACATGTATATCTCAGTGTCGATGCAACATGTATATCTCAGTGTCGATGCAACATGTATATCTCAGTGTCGATGCAACATGTATATCTCAGTGTCGATACAACATGTATATCTCAGTGTCGATGCAACATGTATATCTCAGTGTCGATGCAACATGTATATCTCAGTGTCGATACAACATGTATATCTCAGTGTCGATACAACATGTATATCTCAGTGTCGATGCAACATGTATATCTCAGTGTCGATGCAACATGTATATCTCAGTGTCGATGCAACATGTATATCTCAGTGTCGATGCAACATGTATATCTCAGTGTCGATACAACATGTATATCTCAGTGTCGATGCAACATGTATATCTCAGTGTCGATGCAACATGTATATCTCAGTGTCGATGCAACATGTATATCTCAGTGTCGATGCAACTTGTATATCTCAGTGTCGATGCAACATGTATATCTCAGTGTCGATGCAACATGTATATCTCAGTGTCGATGCAACATGTATATCTCAGTGTCGATGCAACATGTATATCTCAGTGTCGATGCAACATGTATATCTCAGTGTCGATACAACATGTATATCTCAGTGTCGATGCAACATGTATATCTCAGTGTCGATACAACATGTATATCTCAGTGTCGATGCAACATGTATATCTCAGTGTCGATACAACATGTATATCTCAGTGTCGATGCAACATGTATATCTCAGTGTCGATGCAACATGTATATCTCAGTGTCGATGCAACATGTATATCTCAGTGTCGATGCAACATGTATATCTCAGTGTCGATGCAACATGTATATCTCAGTGTCGATGCAACATGTATATCTCAGTGTCGATGCAACATGTATATCTCAGTGTCGATGCAACATGTATATGTCAGTGTCGATGCAACATGTATATCTCAGTGTCGATGCAACATGTATATGTCAGTGTCGATGCAACATGTATATCTCAGTGTCGATGCAACATGTATATGTCAGTGTCGATGCAACATGTATATCTCAGTGTCGATGCAACATGTATATCTCAGTGTCGATGCAACATGTATATCTCAGTGTCGATGCAACATGTATATCTCAGTGTCGATGCAACATGTATATCTCAGTGTCGATGCAACATGTATATCTCAGTGTCGATGCAACATGTATATCTCAGTGTCGATGCAACATGTATATCTCAGTGTCGATGCAACATGTATATCTCAGTGTCGATGCAACATGTATATGTCAGTGTCGATGCAACATGTATATCTCAGTGTCGATACAACATGTATATCTCAGTGTCGATGCAACATGTATATCTCAGTGTCGATGCAACATGTATATCTCAGTGTCGATGCAACATGTATATCTCAGTGTCGATACAACATGTATATCTCAGTGTCGATGCAACATGTATATCTCAGTGTCGATGCAACATGTATATCTCAGTGTCGATGCAACATGTATATCTCAGTGTCGATGCAACATGTATATCTCAGTGTCGATGCAACATGTATATCTCAGTGTCGATGCAACATGTATATCTCAGTGTCGATGCAACATGTATATGTCAGTGTCGATGCAACATGTATATCTCAGTGTCGATACAACATGTATATCTCAGTGTCGATGCAACATGTATATCTCAGTGTCGATGCAACATGTATATCTCAGTGTCGATGCAACATGTAGATCTCAGTGTCGATACAACATGTATATCTCAGTGTCGATGCAACATGTATATCTCAGTGTCGATGCAACATGTATATCTCAGTGTCGATGCAACATGTATATCTCAGTGTCGATGCAACATGTATATCTCAGTGTCGATGCAACATGTATATCTCAGTGTCGATGCAACATGTATATCTCAGTGTCGATGCAACATGTATATCTCAGTGTCGATGCAACATGTATATCTCAGTGTCGATGCAACATGTATATCTCAGTGTCGATGCAACATGTATATCTCAGTGTCGATGCAACATGTATATCTCAGTGTCGATGCAACATGTATATCTCAGTGTCGATGCAACATGTATATCTCAGTGTCGATGCAACATGTATATCTCAGTGTCGATGCAACATGTATATCTCAGTGTCGATGCAACATGTATATCTCAGTGTCGATGCAACATGTATATCTCAGTGTCGATACAACATGTATATCTCAGTGTCGATGCAACATGTATATCTCAGTGTCGATGCAACATGTATATCTCAGTGTCGATGCAACATGTATATCTCAGTGTCGATGCAACATGTAAATCTCAGTGTCGATGCAACATGTATATCTCAGTGTCGATGCAACATGTATATCTCAGTGTCGATGCAACATGTAAATCTCAGTGTCGATGCAACATGTATATCTCAGTGTCGATGCAACATGTATATCTCAGTGTCGATGCAACATGTATATCTCAGTGTCGATGCAACATGTATATCTCAGTGTCGATGCAACATGTATATCTCAGTGTCGATGCAACATGTATATCTCAGTGTCGATGCAACATGTATATCTCAGTGTCGATGCAACATGTATATCTCAGTGTCGATGCAACATGTATATCTCAGTGTCGATGCAACATGTATATCTCAGTGTCGATGCAACATGTATATCTCAGTGTCGATGCAACATGTATATCTCAGTGTCGATGCAACATGTATATCTCAGTGTCGATGCAACATGTATATCTCAGTGTCGATACAACATGTATATCTCAGTGTCGATGCAACATGTACAGCGTAGAATGAAGTAAGATAACACATGGGGAAACAAATGTTTGCTTGATAATCGGATGGTCAAGGCGCAATGTCCAATTGAGGATATATATGTACACAACGACGAACATGGCCTATGTGGCTACCTAGACTGGTGCTAGTGAAACAGGTAATATACGAGAATAATAACACGCTGGAGTAAATACCACGTACGGGCACCTGCTGTGTGGATGGCGTCCAGACAATTAAGTGTTTGGAGAATTGAGTGTTTGGTTTTATTCATTCACTGTGCACTCCAACCTAGGACTTTGTACTTGGTGACACCAGTCTAATGCCGTGTCACCATTACACGTTTGCATCGTTTGTCTCAATTAGTTGCTTCGTGATTTGTGGTTCTATTTGCACCGAAAACGACGTATATACAATCGCTAAACGTCAGTTGTGTAGGGCGACCCTATATACTTTAACAACACGCGTGTTATGTTATTGCCTGTGCTTGTGTAGACGTGAGTACAGCTGTCAGTGTAGAAATTTTGCTACCAAACTTTGCTTGGGAAATGGAACATGATATGACCAACTTTGAGTGGGAAATGTACGTGCAACATGATTTTGGCTCATTTTGAGTGAGAGAGTGAGTGAGTGAGTGAGCTGGGTTTAACGCCGCTTTTAAAAGTTTTCCAGTTATATCGCGATGTGTCAGCTTAATGTGGGCGGAAAGTCCGAAGTGATGCAGGTCTCAGACGTTTACCACTTCGGTGAAACCCACGAGCACGGGTATGGTGCTGACAAACCTAGAAACATAATCGGTGCTAACCGGGATTCGAACCCACAATCATAGGTTTCTAGCGTGCCCAAGGGACGCAACTCTGCTCAGCGAACCGCGGCGCCTTTGATGACTCGGCCATCCGTGGCCCCTGGCTCATTTTGAACATCACATAACGCGGTAAATGTATTTTGATATTTAGCATATTTAGGTTACATTGCAAACGCCGTTTGTTCGTGTGTGGTATTTGGACGGAAAAACCTTTTTGAGGCTTTCATACCATCGTTTTTCCGTCCAAATAATGTCGTTATTTGACATCGGAACTTACTTGGAGAGAACGATATCATGTAGCTCCTCCCTTTCTTGATTGACATTGTCATTGACATTGCCAATCAAGCAACAGCGTCTACCGGTATTTCTACTTCTCAGATTCCATTGGTCAGTTCTCGCGTGTTAGATTACAGGTCGGGGTTTGACGCTGTACTGGTAGCGCTTAGCGGAAGTAGTGAAATCAATCCTTCTGCGCATGCGGATTGTTTAATGCTTTTTTCCAAATGTTACGTTCTGTGCATGCGCGATTTCAAACTGGTGATGTCTATTCAGACTAATGATTAGTCTCTAAAACTGTATAATTTTGATAGAAACAAATAGCCCCATTTAAATTGAAGAGGAGCCCCAGTGATATGAGAGATTCCGAGATGAATTGGAGGAAAATCTAGCCTTGCTTCATTTAGGGCTTTTGCATAAAAGGAAGGGAAAATGATATGGTTCAGGGACTTTGAGACAGACAAGTGTCTATTCAATGGATATCTAGGCTGCCACATATACCCATCCGAGCGGGACCCGAAAGCTTATTGTATGCTATGTAGCAATATGGAAGTGGACCAGAATTATACATTGTTTACACACGATTGTATCTTTGCATTTACTTTCAAGTCAGGTAAAATGACTTAGAAGGAGTGGTGATGAATTCAATAATTAAATGTTGTCCTTACACTACTCTGGAAGTACTACGCATTGTTCTATTTATGTCATCTTGTATATATCTGATGTACATTAACTCATGTTACCGTTCTAAAGTCATCCTCTGATATAACCTTATTTTGTTTATAGTATCATAGTATCATCAATATTAAGAGCAGCAATTTAAACTACTGAAACACCCAAACACAAGGTTGTTGTTAGTGCATCGTAAAAACTGTATCGTGATGTCTTCAGAAATACAGTTTCTTGCAAATAAATATACTACGAGATAGTAAAGCTAACGCTTACTCACCGAGGGAACGTAGACACAATATCGCTGATACAGATATCACGTATTTGAATGATAATACTAAAGAAATACACTCGTCATTATTTTTGCAGTGACGATATAACACCTATACACGTTTATTGGTAACTTTCAACAGTTTTGCTCTTCATTTTATTACCTTTGCTTTCACATATACATGTTGCACTACCCGACTTGTCTGCCATACATAATTATGGGGCATTGTTTAATCTTGTACTGACTTACTCTAGCGTTACTGAGCGACGCTTGTTGGATTGGGTGTTATTCTCCGTTTTTCTAGGAATCTTAATATTAATGTATTCTTATTTAATGACACCCTGTTCTCCGGATCACGGCTCCGGGACTATCCATAACAATTAAGATGAACACTCAGTTCAAGTAAATAAATGAGTTTGTTTTAACGCCACAGTCAGTCAAAAACCAATGCTGTGCGGTTTGATTACACACTTCTACAAGGAATTTAATCCGCTCTGTTCCCGGTGACGAAAATCCCCCATGTACCTGAGAATCTTGTCAATATAACACGCGGGGCATTGGCTACCTAAAGAAAATCATATATCATATGCTAATTCATCTACAAATATCTACCCCCCCCCCTTCCCCCCCCCCCGCACTCACACCCCCCCCCCCCACCCCCCCCACCCCCCAAACACACCCATCCACACACGTACACACTAACAACACACACGCACGCACGCACGCGAGCTACGGACCTAAATAACCTCAATTCCGCCGCGCTACCTCAGAATGTTCATCCAACTCTGCAGGGGGCATTCAGTGGCCTCAAGCGCACTGAAATGTTTTCGCCTTGCATTAAAGATGGCGTACAAGTGAAGGCTTGTGACATTTGGCAATTTTAGGTCGTTAACATTTTCTTGATTACCCAATAAAGTCATTTAATAGTGATACGGTTGTGAAGAAGCTTACAACTTTATTACACTTATTTATATATTACACTTAATTCCAATAGAGCTACGCGTGCTCACATTAAGCTGTAGTTATTATGTCATTGTTTCAACTTATATTTCTTTAACAATTAAGATGAGCATTTAATTTCCAATACAAGTAGATGAATGAATGTGTTTTACGCCACATTCAGACAAGCGTTGTCCGATTTGATGTCCCACAACCTCCCTGGTAGCGCATTGTGTTCACCCCATTAATGCTCCTCTGTGGATAATCCTGGTGACGAAAAAGCCCATTGGCCCCAGGTACCTTGGAATCTCATTAATACATTCCAGCGCGGCATTTTCTACCTTAGCAAGTTCATAGTTAACATGCTTATCCAACTCGAACTACCATCACGCTCAAGATGAATGTTTTATGTAATATCCAACAGTCCCAGATTTACAACAACAACACACACGCACGCACGCACGCACGCACGCACGCACGCACGCACGCACGCACGCACGCATACACACACACACACACACACACACACACACACACACACATTTTGAGTTACCAATCCCTGAATTGAGAAGATGTGCGTTACGAAACTCCTCCAAGTCGTCATAAATATCCGTTATATCTGTTATATTATTACCCACCCAAAGCCGAATATATCTTTGTTGTGCTTTCTTGCTTCAGATAAACATTCACTGACAACAACTGTTATATGTGGGATAACACTTTCATTGTAAAGTACAGATTCTCGTACTTTTGGGGTTGTGTCCCGTCCGGGATTTGAACCCCACTGTCAGGGTGAGGCACCTGATGGCCAATCAGCGTCAAAATATAAAAGTCCGAGAACTGTTTGTTCAGATCACGTACTTTGTGCACCCATCTGACAAGTGAAAAATGGCTCGGTTCCCATGGCCGAAAGCTATGAACAAACAATGCCATTTTGTAAGTGGTCAACTGTAACTAATGTTATATTTGGGATAACACTTTCTAAGCAAAGTACAGATTCTCGTACTTTTAAGGTTTGAGATAACTGGCGCTGATGGTTGATAAAAGCAATGGACAAATGGACGCCAACACTTAACTTATGACTGATTGGTAATGGGCAATGGACAATGGGCAATTGTCTGCATGAATGTAAGCACGGATACAGATACATGAGGGAGGATATATCTATAGTTCGATGGATGTTGGTGAATCGTGGGAGGATGGAGTATGTATGTAAGCATACGCATGGATCATCATGGCTGACGAAGTCATAGCGATATGGTTGCAGGGAAATGGTGGGGAAAGATGAATGCGATGTGTGCGTGCGTGCGTGTAGGGGATACGATGGTTGGCGAAGATGAAGTAAGATGATTCTGTAAGTAAGTTATGTGGATTTGTATACATGTTTGCAGGTATGAGTATTGATACATGCAGACTTGGGTTTGGGGGACTGGGCGTGCCTGTACCGATGTCTTTTTTTCACTCACTTGTAGTGTTTTCTTTTACTCAATAAATGTTTTACGTATTTGAATCACTGCAGTGTCCCATAGATCATACTGGCCGGCATTCTACATATCTACCCGAACTACGTAGCAATTTGTATGCTGCACTGTTCTTCTTCCTCTTTTCCTTCACCACTCACACACACACTCATCTTTCAAATGATCACCAATTAACACATAGAGCACTCGTGTACATAATATGTGTTGACTATCAGACCACATGGAAGGACATGGAATAAAGGCCTGGATCATATTTAAATAAAGTAGTTCCTTTATTGTAAACCAGTAACACAATAAATACTTTCATTTTGGTAGTTCTACTTAAATGTTTTTCTACATGACTTCTGTGTTTATTTTAATAATACACAGAGAAACAATTAGATGCAATTAAAACAAATTGTTGCCATCTTTTCTAGTCCAGTTTTGTGTTTATTCTCAACATGGTGCAAATAATGGTCAAGCATCTGGCGCCAAAATCTTCTACAATAGTTCATATCTTTGGCAGCAGCCAAAACATTGCAGCCATACCGCAACGACACTCACTGAGAAGAAAATCCATCGATGATATGTTCGCAGTGGCCAGCACATCGCCTGGTATTTTGGTTGCTTAAAGTATGAGTGTATGAGCTTGTTTGTTTCTTTTGTACAACCGTCAGTCCGATTTAAGCATTTGCTGCTGCACACTGGCCGCGCTGCTAGTTCAGGGAGTACTAATCGATTGTGTTTACTGCTCTTTGATGTGAAGAATCATTGTGATTTACACTACTTTATCCCCGTGCAAGCAGATGTTTACATTGGCTGTATCTTCATTGAACTATGTGTTTAAGTTTGAGTAAGATATTCACAGCGTCCTTTCTGAGACCAATACAGGCATCGTGAGAGTAGAACCTTCAGCGTCGATTGGGATAAGCCTAAGTGTTGTATAATGTAGCAGTAACGTGTCAAAGAACCTAAATATGCTATACTTTACTCATAAAAAGACGAGAAACATTTTTAATTCGAAATTGCTTTCATTCGATTAGATATAAACCATAAGAAACTTTACCATAGTTTTAAATCAATCTAGCTTAAAAACCATAAAAGATAGATACATGAAGTACACTGACAATGACAATCATCCAGCATGCGATATTGGCATGAGAGTTGCCCGTGTAGTGAGGTGGGGAAGCAAAACAAGCTTTCAACGTAATGGACATAGGGCGCACACATCTAAAACCGCTCAAGTTCAAAGGCATAAATAGCATGTATGACAACCCTCGGCTCCGGCGTAGAGAAGAATAGTCAGTCGTCTAATGACGTCACGTGGATATGTCGTCATTCTTCGCGGAGAGTCTGGATCATTTCTTGTCGATGGGCTGGAGGTTGTGGTCGCTGTCGTACAGGACGGTCCATGACATCTCAGAGGTTTTCTATGGGGGACACGCTGTCTGGGGAACGTGCAGGCCACGGCAACACGTTGACGTTGTTGGCTGCAAGGAAGTTCTGTACGATTCGGGCTGTATGGTGTTCACCACGTGGCAACTGTTGTAGAAATGGTAGGACAATTGGACGACGAATATCATCCATGTAACGCTGAGCTGTCAAATTTCCGTTAATGATGACCTCCTGCCCACAAATTCCTCCCCACACCACAACACTCCTCCACCATACGGCACGACTTCCTGAGCGCAACATGCCGCCGTTCGTTCTCCCCTTTGTCGGTAAACATACTGTCTTGAACCGGCTTTCCTCAATGAAGACGACCCTCTGCCAGTCACGTCGCTGTCAACGACGTACAGTCCGGGCCCATCTCAATCTCTGACGACGATGTTGCGCTGTCAATAAGGGTCCTATGCAAGGCCTCTAATCCCTAATTACTCGAGCCCTAAGTCGCCTGGTCATTGTCTGTCGACTTACCATATGCCAAAATGACATTGTTTGCTGATGACGTCACTATCAGAAGTCGATTCCGGAGATGAAAAGTACGCATGTACCAGTCTTCATTGGGCACATTTACCTTTTCCTAGCCTGCCTGATGTCTTCCCGGTCCGTCTGCAACGTTGCATCAGGTTAGATAAAAAAAGTGTGCCGTGGATGTGTATCACTTTCTGCAAAGAGCACCCTTGTGTTTGGACGATGTGTTTTGCATTGATGTAGTTTCAGCATCTGTCTTTAAAGTTTTACAATTTCAATTTTAAAGTGGCAAAGTTTCTTAAGTCGTCATTTTAAAATAGAAGGTTACAAGCTTCATGGAGTATGTCTTCCTGTTGACTTACCATCGCAAATGTATCACAGTAGATAGTGATTATGAGGATGTGCATGCATAAGAGCTAGATCCGTCTTACTCGGTAATTTCAGTAATTTCGATGTGTCAGCTGAACGCAAAAGAAAATCTCTAAATGAGGCAGAGCGTATATGCTTGCAAGTTTTATCAACTTCTGTCACGATATAGATGACAGTTCAAGGTTCATTATTGAATCGTGTGCTCGAACTCATTCACGTTTGCATGCACACATTAATTTGAATGTAACAGTGTCACATAATAGCGACTCACGATAACTGGGATGACTTCCATTCGAGTTGTCCAGGCCTGTAGGTGTGATCATGTTATCTCCATCAGTCTTAATTATCAGCGGTATTTCTTTGCCTTCTTTGTAATTACCTATGTGTTTACTATAAACACGAAGCAAGTTCAGACATATGGTTTATTGGCAGTTCGAGATAATGAGGTTTCAATGTGTATGTCCTCCGAATGAATTGGGGCAAAATAGTATTTCCTACACACACAACACAACACAACACAACACAAGCGATGCACCGGCTAATTAAAAGGCTGGATGTTGTGGTGGGGATGAAATTGGGTTTCAGAATCATTTCACTCATGTGGCGACGTACATGAACCTGCTTGATGCTTGTACTAAACCGGACTTATTCCGGTTTTATAGTGCCAATTCACTGAGATACTATGCTGCGGTTCCATATGGATACATCACTCACATGCAAAATACAGACTCGGAGCCGACCAGTCCTTGTTATATCTCCTTAATGCTGAGCGCCAGACAGGGTAACAAAAGGTACCATCTTTGAACGTATGTTGGTATGACGCGGCCGGGGAATCGAACCACCGACCTTCCGCTATCCGGGCAGGTGCTCTATCCACAACACTAAAGAGACGTTCTCTGAAAGTTGTGACCTAAATGCTTGTGTGTGGGCATTTAGTTGTTCTTGCTGCAACGCACTTTTGTCTGGTCCTTATCCCCACTAATGAACGACATGTTATGCATGATATAAACTTCCCATAAACTACATGATAGTATAATGACTGTAAATATGAATACATGTGCCATTCGTCAATGATATGATATACATGCATATTGATGACACCTTTAATACTACATGATAGTATTGGAATACACCACATCTGATAACACCACATAACATCGAAAGTTTACGACTAAACCTGTATTAACAGTCACAAAATGACAGAGATATAAAGCAAATATGGCGTGGTTATAAAAGCTGCAAATATGAAACGTTTTTATTTTTATGGTGACGAAACGAAAACGCAATATTGCAAAATGACTTTCACGATGAACTAATACGTAATACTGATGATATATCCCAATGACGAAACTATTTCTTTCATTGTAACGTGGTTTTTCATGAACGTAACACATGTACATAGATTGCCTTCGAATTAGAGGTCCGTTTCATCCTCAAGGGGACGTTATACTTTTACGTGCATGTCTGTGTGCAGCTGATTAAGAAGGCAAGTTTCAGGAACGTCATTAAGCGTAGAGTATGATCTAAATAATGAAAAATGATGAATTACGTTTGGTATATATTGTGTCATTAATTGACGAATTTATTACATGATATTTGCTGTTTATTATATTCAGATGTACACATATTGCGTGATCTATCTTACAAAGGACGGACGTTGTATGACGCTATGCACTACTACCCAACATAGATGCCTCCCTTGAGAAAAACACAATAGTAGGGGGAGATATTTCCATTCATATTATTCATTAGTTCTGCTGTGATAACAAAACCTTGCATGAATTTGTTCCATCTGGTACACTTTAAAATTTATTAATGCTCGTTTGGGGAAAAAATCTATATTTCTTTTGTAAGCGCGATTGTACTGATATCTTTTATGTGAAGATGTTCCTGCAATATATAGACAGTTAATAACGCTGCGAGACTTTAAATGGAGTGGCTAGATTGAGTTATATATGGTGCTCTATATGCCCCTAATTAGTCCCAAGTAAGAGTTTCGACCATAGAGATGACACACTGATGGATTCAGAAGTTCTTGAAAGGTTTATCCGGCGTTCTTATCATTCAGTTCGATCAGGACTCCTAGCTTGAAAACACTCTCAATATAAAGTATCGTTGAACATATACATTACAGCATGCAGCATCATATGCCTGGAACAGGTTAGGACAGAATTGTGTTCCAATAAAACATTCATTCTCGTGCGAAGACAAGGAACCCCGCATCACACAACCACTCGTGTAATAAAATGTTTTATTAGGCACAATTGATAATTACCTGTGGTGCGGAAGTAGTGTGCTTTATATAACGAAAAATTTGAGACGTAATCGTTTTTTCTGTGACGTCATCACACATCAGGTGAATAAGGGCTTTAGGCATGTTGAGTACAGTGTCTATTGTATGGAATTTTATTAATCCTCAATAACGGTTGACCCAGATACAAGGCTCCCCAGTTCGCTGTGCGGAGTTGCGTCCCTAATGCGTGCCAGTAACCTATGATCGTGGAATCGAATCCCAGTTGATCAATATGTTTCTTGGTTTCTCTGAAACATATCCAGGCCTGCATCTATTCGGGCTTTCCTCTCACATTAAGTTGAAACGATGTCATACAACTGATCATACTTTTCAAAGGGGCAGTAAAGCCAACTCACTCGTCTTAATTCAGTAAATAAGTTGATGTGCTATATTAAAAACAATGCCATAGCAGAACATATTGGATTTCCTTGAAAGTCTGTCTCTACATATATGATGTGAGTCAGTGTGTATTGTTTTAGGCCGCTTTAAGCAATATTCCAGCAATATCACGGCGGGGGACACCAGAAATGGGCTTCGCATTGTAACCATGTCTGGAATCGAACCCGGGTCTTTTGCTTGACGAGCGAACGCTTTTACCACTAGGCTACCCGATCGCCCCCTGATGTAGTACATCATATATGATGTATGATGGAAAAAGATAACACATGGTTAAACAAATCCTTGCTTGATAATCGGATAGTCAAGGCGAAATGTCCAATTGATGATACAGACAGCGACGAACAAGCCCCATGGTGCAAGTTGCACAGGTAACGTACGAGAATGATACACACGTTGTAGCTAAATACCACGCGCGGTCACCTGCTGTGTGGATGGCCTACAAACAATTACTAGTAAGTGTTTGGGAAAAGGCTTTCATTCGTTAAGGTATGCGACCTAGAATTTAGTCATTCTTGACGGCAGTCTTATGACTTTGTTGCCATGTCACTATTACAAACTTGCATCATCTGTTTCAATTACTGTATTAATACGAGACGTATGTTTACACAGACGTTTAGAGAGAGTCTCATCACTTGCATTGCCCATTTCAGAAAAATAAAAAAGAAGATATGTTAAAAGAAACCAGCTGTGGGGTAACCAAAGTGGAAATTGTAATGATTGTTGAACCTAAGTACAGTGAGATATTTGACGTAATGTCAAGTTGTTCGACCTTTGCGTAGTATTGCACTTGCGCCATTGCTTAAAACATGATTTGTTTATCCATTTGCAACCATAACCACGTATATACAATCGACCGAAAATTGGGAAATACTTAAAGTCAGTTGTGCATGCTGGCAACGATGTGAGTTAAATTTCGGACCACACTTTATACATTCCAAACACACGTATTGTGTGTAATGCTTATGTACACCACATTCGATAGACGTGAGAACAGCTGTCTGTTGAAATGGTTAACTTTGCTTGTGCTGGGAACATGATATGACCAACATTGAGTAAGAAATGTACACGCATCATGTTTTTGGTTTTTAAACATCACATAACGTAATTAGTCGGCAATGTATATTTCTATATAGCGTATTTAGGTTACTGGCAGTTTTGAAATGAGGAAGTGACAGCAACACATAGGTGAGTATGTAACCAACCCCAAGAGTCATCGTTTAATTAAACAGTCACCAGCTAAATGTCATCCAAACATCAGTTAACACACTTAGTTCCCTTATTGTTGTTTTGGCACTTCAAGACATAGCATCGATATTAATATATATAGCAGCAACACAATAAACATAGTTCATTTTGTTAGTTCTGTATTTCTACATGACATCGGTGTTCTGAATATACACACAGAAACTGTCTTGCGATGCAGTTACAACAAACTGTAGCCATCTTTCTAGTCCAGTTTTGTATTTACTCTCAACATGGTACAAACATTGGTCAAGCACCTGGGGCCAAAATCGTCTACAAAATATTCATATCCTTGGCAGCAGCCAAAACATTGCAGCCATACCGCAACGACACTCACTGAGAAGAAAATCCATCGATGATATGTTCACAGCGGCCGGCACATCTCCAGGTATTTTGGTTGCTTAAAGTAACAGTATATGAGCTTGTTTGTTTCTTTGGTACAACCGTCAGTCCGATTTAAGCATTTGCTGCTGCACACTGGCCGCGTAGCTAGTTCTGAAAGTACTCATCGATTGTGTTTATTATTCTTTGATGTGAAGAATGGTCGTGATTAACACTACTTTATCACCGTGCAAGCAGATGTTTACTTTGGTTGTATCGTCATTGAACTATGTGTTTAAGTTTGAGTAGCATCTTCACAGCGTCCATTCCGAGACTAACATACGCATCATGAGAGTAAACCATTCAGCATCGACGTCGTTAGGATAAGCTTAAGTGGTGTATATTGTAGCAGAAGCGTGTTAAAGTACTTAAATATGCTGTACCTTTATTTAAGTCGATAAGGTATATTTATTCATAAAAGGTTACAAGGTGCATGAAGTATGACTTCCTTGGGACTCCTGAGTGAGTTTGGTTTTACGCCGCTTTTAGCAATATTCTAGCAATTTCAAAGCGGGGGACACCAGAAATGGGCTTCACATATAGTACCCATGTCGGGAATCGAGTCGGGTCTTCGACGTGACGAGCGAACGCTTTAACCACTAGGCTACCCGACCGCCCCCATCTTAATGTATCTATACCGTCGTTGTAGATATACATATATGATAAGCATGGGTTGCTGAAGCCCTGGTCTAACCCGGATGTTCACGGGTCGTTTCATAATTCAAATATTGACGTCTTATGGACACTGAGTTTAATTCCATACTATCTGAAGTGTCAATATGACCATACTAATTCATTTAATGGTTTGGTATTGCGTGAGGCGGGTGTTGCCAGTTTTGTGAAGTCAACGTTTACTAATAGATGACAGTTCAAGGATCGTAATCGAATTTCAGTTCGAATTATCCAGGTCTGTAGGCGCGATTATGTTATCTAAATTAATGTTAATTATTAGAGGATTTCTTCGCCTTGTTTGCAATTATTTACTATAAGCAGGATGCATGGTAAGACATATCGTGTATATGAGATAATGAGCTTTCAATGTGTTTGAACCCTGACGGAATTGAGGCAAACTAGTCTCTTCTAATTCCGGTGGGGTGAAAGTGGGTTTAAGATCATTGCACTCATATAGCGGCTTTCATGGCTATATGTACTTGTCTGGACTTATAACGTTATATTACGCCAATAAGTTGAGATACCATTCAACAGTTTTAATGTGAATACTTCACTCAGACAAGTTATACTAAATCAGTACAAATCGGTGCTTGTTGTATCTCCTTAAAGACAAACGCTAAACAGGGTAAGAAGAACTACCATCTTTTAACGTATTTTGGGTTGACGCAGCCATGTACTCGAACCTCCGACCTTCCGCCGTCCGCCGAGTCTCTCGTTCCACTACACCACAGAGGCGTTTCTTTATTAATGTTGTAACCCGACAGATGTTCTTGCTACCAAACAATAGTTGTCTGGTTCCCACTGGTAAACGATATGTTATTCATGATAAAGGATTCCCATAAACTACATGATAGTATTATGACTGAAAATATGAATGCATTTTCCATTCTACAATGAAATGTATGCATATCAATGATACCTTTACTATTAAATCAGGATAATGAAATGCATACAATAATACAGTTGTCACTGGATACAGCAAGGCATAATTTTATACTACATTATGTAATCCATTGTTAAAACAGTCAATAACTGTGAGTGATTGAAATCGAATATGGTTTGGTTATCGAAGCTACACATATTGAGTGTACTTATATAGTCTGTGGTGTCGAAATGAGAACACAATAATTCATGATATATCAGTTTGACAAAACCTCTTTTTTCTTCTTTTTATCATTGTAACTTTAAACGGTCTTCGAATTAGATGTACATTTTATCCTGTGAAAGAAGGCTACCATAAAAATAATATCTCAAACACGTCATTATGCATAAAATATTGTGTGAATAATGATGAAAATGAATAATAAAAAATGAGTCATTAAGTTCAGAATTGATTACTTATTATTGCATGTATTATATTCCGGTATACAAAATACACGAGTTGTTAAGACAGTGCGCTACTAGCAAACATAGATGCCTCCCTTGAGACACACAAACGTACGGGGAGAAAGCGGCCAGAACTAAAACAGCCAATCCATGGGGCGCTGACAAATAGGCATTGATTTGACGCTGACTATATTACCCAGAGCTATTGTAACAGCAAATATGATTGGTCGGGCGTAATAGATATTGATTAGTATAGAAGATTGAGGCACGTTTGTCGTCAAAGCTCTTGCAGCGTTTGTGATGATCACGAATATCTACATGCTATCGAACTTACATATTGATGAGGAGGAGCTCTCATAGCCCCCATATCGACGCTGGAGAGGCGGGCAGCAGTTTGGGAGTTTGATAACCGTCTAGGATCGAATCTCACCGAGTTAAAGGTAGGCGTCTTTTTGTACACCTTTTTGTTTTGAGGAATCATCTAAAACGTTTGTGTTATATAGCGAAAGTGGTGTAGGTATATGGACTAAGGTACGGCGAGTGTGTACCGTTGCTTTGATTGTCGGAAAATTCCAAAACAGGTAAAAGTAGTTACAGCTTGATAAAACAACGTTGCCTTTAATGATGATTAGTTGGAAGGATATGTTGTTTCAATCTTGGAATTTTAGGGGAGTCATGAAAGAATTGGAAGTATATTTTCCTTTCAGAAAGTTAGAGAATATACTCTAATGTACAACAATAGAGCTCTGAACTCCAAATCCACAAGTTGTTTCAAGGTGTGTTTTTTCCTCATTCCTGTTAGTAATTGAGACATGCTATACCCAGGTGACGAAACTATACCTTCAAGGCTGGTATCAGTTTCCTGGAAAAAATAATCTGTTGTTTACTAGTTTATTTACTAGAATGCAGTGATCCAGTATGAACGAAGTCATAATATTAACATCGGAACAATCGACATGTCTTTGAATGGCTTATGTATGCATATTAATGTATCTATTTTCCTAATTATATCACCAGTTGTTATCATGAATTAACTCTTTAGTCATTATTCAGTGATTACATGAGTCATATACGTATCAGTCACATACGTAGGGACTTTCGTTCATTTATGTCATTTACAACAAGTCAACAGTTGGTTATATTAAACAAGGTCATGTCACAGCACTAACGTCAATTGTGAGCTCAAACTTTCAATCGAGTGAAAACAATTTTCAAAAGTACATCGCAATTGTAGCAATCATAAGATTTTGACCGGGGATAATTACGGTCTATTTCCAAAGACTCCTGTTTAACCTGCTGTCTTAATAACAGAGAAACGTTTAATTGCCTCTCTCCCGTCTTTCAATAACGAAATGAAGACCTACACCAGGAGACTCTGACGTCTTATTACTTCACCGGCTATTTCCCATGTGTGGTGGCTCGATATTGGTGTGGCCAGAGATCACTCAGATTCCAATAAGGAATGTTTCTCTCTGGACCCTCACGACTAAAAGCCGTGCGAATGAATATCAGTCCTTATCAGGGTTGTTAGATGACGTATTGCGCGAAATGAAAGTCAACCTTAATGCAATTCTCATGAGTCAATACAGAACCAGAGGTAAAGACCGTCTTAGGACTGAATATTGTTAGCTAGCTGAATATTTGATCCCAAACTGAGTAGCGTTACGAGTCATGTCGACAAATCCCCACTTCTAATATTTACAGACATTTGCAGATAGTTCAGTGATGTTTGCAGAGGTGATAATGAAGAGAACTGGAAATAGATCAGGTTATTCCTGGATTAAGATATTATCACTGGGGTTAAAGGTAAAAATTCATTTTCAGACCAAACGTTGAAACTAATTGCAATGTTAATCTTATTTGTATGGAAATGTTGTAATTCTGCATGTAAACCTTTGTTGAAAGTCAGGGCGTCTCTAGGTTGAAACTTTAAATTATATCACAAACATGCATTATGCATGTTTTTCAGGTGAACAATTGACTTGCCTCTGCATGTATTTGTGACGAGTGCCAACTGCGGGGCTGGACACGCTCATCTCTTCGCGAACACCTGCTATTAACACTATTTGATAATGATGCATAAACACATGCTCATGATATTGTTGGAGTCGTACAATCGATTATGCTTTCATCAGAGATTTCTTATGATAATGGAAAGGGTTTTGTCGTTTTATTTTTACACATACCAGATAATCTAGGCAGTATTCTCTGATATATATTGTCTGAAAGATACAGTAATTCAATAAATCATTTTACAAAGTGAGTATTCCAGCTATCTCACAGTTAATATATGTTTACAACAAGAAGTAAGCATACTCGTTAATGTTTGGCTAAGTCCTTACTTGCCAATATGTCCCATGTGTTAACACTGGCAACGTTAAAAGCTTATGGAAAATTAGGACATTACATTAGCGGCAAACTGCAATATGACATAGTTCTAAAGAGACAATGTTTTGGGTAAGATATCAATCAACGCAATCTTCAAAGAGAACCGAAGTCAGATCAGTCTCAATAGTTGATCAATGATAATTAGAGGCAGCTGTCATCTTTAACATGTAAGTTCTTAATTGTGGATAGTGGTTAAGTTAATCACCCTTGAGTTCTCATATTACACTGCGAGCATTTATCAGATTTGGCTGAAGTAGAAATTCTATTGGGTTACACCAATATAGATCTGAATAGAATTCCTAATTGGCACCATCACTGACAAACGTGCCTACCTCGATATAATGGCATGATCATTGGTCCACAAACGGCGAGGTCAATATCTATGTTATAAAAAATGCAATTAGCCCCAGTAGTGAAACTGATTGTCAACATGATCATTGTGTGGTTACAGCCTTATCAAAATCACTGCAAACAGTGTGTATTATTTTAGTCAACCCTTTCCGTCTTTCATACACTTTCGGCAAGCTGAGTGTTCTTCGGAACAACTCGAACCATTGAATAAAACATAGACGGAAACATTACTGAAACGATTGCCTTAAAAGCTATCCGCTTAAGTAGCGCCTCAAAGCTAGCGGCATTCTATGCGGTATAACACATACAAAAAGCAGATATGTTTTAGAAAGAACGGGGAAATTGATGGTAACAAACAAACCACACCAAGACGTAGAATGGGTTGATGGCATCTTGTCGTAATCAATGTTGACGACCTACACTGGTCGACTCAACAGCACAATGTGCACGTAGTTGTGTGTATGACTCCATAAAAGTCCTTTTGAAGCAAAAGTGCACGTCCTGAAATGATCACTATCAGATTGTTGGAACATATACTCGTGGTTGTATCACATCCGAAATGCTTGTAGTCTATTTGACATGCATGGCGTGTCGTCATATGATCTAGCTATGTGATAACATGAAGTGTTTTTTTTTCTGTAATCAGTAGTTAAGGAGCCTACAAATCACAACTTTGCATCATCCACATCACCACAGACAGCTATATGCGTGATGGAAATTGGTCTTTGGTAATCTGATTAGAGGTTTCAAATCTCTGGATATGTTAAGAATCATAAAAAAGATTTGATTCACTTTTCTGATAGGCAAGGAGTCTGTTTGGTTGGTTATCGAATACTTCATCTAACCACTTTGAAATTACGTTGCGTGTTTCTGTTTGCAACGGAGTAAACGCACATGGCCATTGCCTAGAATAAAGGGTTTCTTAAAGGAAGCGTTCCCTCAAGGAAACGCTAATATTGTATTTTCTTAAATTTTCTTATCTGTTTGCACTCATGTCATTGTTATGCGTTGCTGTGGTTACTTCAAATCAAATCACAGTTTAGCGTTCGTACAATATTATATCTAACACAATGGAAAAGTACATGATACCAGGCACTATTTATGATTTATGCTGCAACTGTTCATTGGAGGCCTGGTGATTGTGCCGTTTTAGTTCAATGCAGAAGAGCAGTAATTACAATTAAATACAAACAGAATGGATGACAGCAATTGAAACAACTTTGTATCATTTTCAAATTTCATCATACCAAATTCTTGTTTCTGAAATTGAACAATGATCGAATCCTCATGCAATGATGACTTTCTCGTTATTATCCTATTCCATATTTATTCACCTAATGAAAAGTAACAAAACCCTTTCACAGTCGTGTAGATATTTGAACAATATATACTACGTTGGAGAAAGTACTTCATTCTAATTTTCCTCTGTTTCACATCGCCTATACGCATTCAATCGTCAACCGCTCAATCTCTCAATCTTTTATAGAATACTTCCAACACAATAAACCGTTATTTGAAATAAAACCGAGAAAAAACTTATATATTAGAAATCTTTACTTAAAGCAGAGTCCATTTTACGATTCCGACAATATATATAATTATTCAAAAAGTGAGTTTTGAGTAATATTTCCAATATTCACGGCGTGACAGCTTGGTGTGGGAGGAGTGAGTGAGTGAGTGAGTTTGGTTTTACGCAGATTTTAGCAATATTCCAGCAATATCACGGCGTGGGACACCAGAAATGGGCTTCACACATTGTACCCATGTTGGGAATCGAACCCGGGTCTTCGGTGTGACAAACGAACGCTTTAACCACTAGGCTACCCGACCGCCCCTGGTGTGGGAGGAAAGCGATGTACATGTAATTCGATTATGGTCTCAGCCGTTGATTACTTTGGTGAAACCCTTGAGCACGGGTATGGGTGCTGACGAACATAGAACCGGGATGCGGGACCACAAACATAGGATCCAACTCTGCACAGCGAACTGGAGCGGCTTAGTTCACTAGACCACCCGTAACCTTTATTATTCAAATATTGATGAAACCCGGCGTTCGCGAAAAGCTTATCCTGCCCCATCGGTTGCACCCGTTAGATTATTCTGTCGCCTTACAGCCAGTTAATTAAACCTGAGGAATAGACGTTTTCTAAAGAGTATTCGGGAAAATAATAAACAGCATGTCTTTTGTCAAGCTGACAGGTTTTGATGAAGTTGAATCTAAACACTTCACGTAAAAGTCCTTCGAATAATGAACAATATTTCAATTTCCTGAAAGCGAATATTGCTAATATGAAAATGGTTTTCGCTGAGATATTCCAAGTTTAAGAAAAAAATCAAATTTCAAGATTACGAATCAGGTTAGCAAACATATTTTAGTTATTACAGGCAGAAAACTCATGAGACATTGAATGTTTAAATATTGCCAATAGCATTATTTATAAAGGATTACGTAAATATTTTAGTTACTCAGGCATTAAACCTTTAAACGTTGTCGGCATATTGCAAAATGAGTTAATCCTTTCTAGACTGTATTGGCACATTAGCCAAATCCCACACGCGCCATGTGCTTTTAATGTACAAGGGACCATGACAATAACCATTTTCATGTTGCATGTTTTCTTCAAATTCGCTACTGTTTCATTCGAGAGTGTCAAAATGCGTTTAGTAAAATCTATTTCCGACGTCTTGTCGGAAATCCCCGACAGTTTGACGACACCACCATAGAAACCAATTTAAATCACCCCATTTGTAACCGCTTATGTGCGAACTTAGTCAAGTTAATTATACACAAAGTGATTTTTCATAAAGGTCCTGTTTGAGGTTGTTTCACACTGTCAAGTAAATGGAAAGAACCCTATAGACCCCACAAGTTCCTAAAACAAGTCTCTGAGGCTGCGTTAGATCTTGAAATCCTCCTCATACTTAATGATTTCCATTACACTGATAATGTAATTTGGTCTGCAACTAACGGCAAAAATATTCAGCTGCAAGCATTTAATAACACATTTTCTGTAATAATGTGTCAGTTGTCAACTCTATTACGAGACATAATGAGTATGACTATGAAAAGATAGTAGGTCATTAGCGTGTTTCGGCCAAAATGGGATGGCTAAGGGTTGTACAATTAATATTTATGTAAGCCGTTTTACATCAGGAAGTTCAAAAAGAATTATCCCTTCGTTCTGAGTGGGTATATACGTTGAAAATAAAGTTAATAGCTTTGGGTGTAAAGTATTTATTGGCGTCTGACTTGTTGTACTAACTTTAATGCACAAACAACTCCATTTGCTTTGGCTGACCGCTATTGAATATAATCTATTGGAATATATATGAATTTTGTAAGCGAAATTCTGACACATATCACTGCTCGACAGTATATAAAAACAATACTAGAAAACCGCTCTGCAAAAAGGTTTTCGGTGCACACTGGTTTGAAAGTTTGTAAAAGATAATATAAAACACATTACACTTAATTAACTCTCCAAACTTTATGAGAGGCACAATCGATGAGCTTCACGCTTCCCGGAAACCCCTTAAGATGCATCATCCTGTATATCCGTGTGCTGCTGGATGAGAGAACGATCATATTTGTCATTACGTGACTAAGCTCCAAACAGTGCCCGTACATAGATACTAAAAGCATTTAACAAAGTACACATACATATGTTAAAGGATTGTAATATCACGATGAACAAAACAAGTAACATCAGTCCAACTGTCGCAAGCGAGGTATTAATGTTTACAAAAACATTCTCATTGATCGTTTTTAATGCTTGATGTCGAGTTTCAAATCTGTATAAACATAAGTCTAAAAGCTATTTAATGTTTTGAGATGATGGTTCCTATTGTCACATTTCTTTCTATGTATGTCCGATAGAAAACGGTCAAGACGTTTCTTATTTTGATGAACACGCATGTGTAAATCAGAATAAACACAGTGTATTTATACTGGTGTCGATGAAATGAAAGTTAAATTTTCATAATTACAAATCAAATAATGTCTTAATGTATCATCGGTTTATGCAAATACAACCCGTGTGGTTTCAATCGTTTTACATTATACGTCTACACGTATAATCAAAGCACTGTATTTGAAGACCAAAGTGATCTTGGAGTTGATAATGGCATTGCACATGTCCATGTGATCATGGCTCTTAAAAGTGATATGCCAAATTATTCTCATTTTGTCAATTGGCCTATGTGAAATAAACATTACTAAGAGACTTGTCATCATTTCCCCTCGAAGATCGTTGACCATGTTATCAACCATCATTAAAGGATAAAATATATATTAGGCTTCTCCAATTTGTAACCTATATTGGCTTTTGTAAAAATGCCAACAAGAGAAATCAGTTTTTGGGCCGGTGACGTTAAGAGACATCGTCCAATCCAACCCTTTCGTCGAACGACGTCACGTGACATCGCGTGACGTCATGAACAATCGATGGCATGTAAAATTATTAATGAATGACAATACATTGATTTGTGTTGCTGTGAAACCTAGATGATAAGTTGGATGGATCACCTATATGTACCATCTTAAAATACAGCCAATCACCGACGTGTCGAAGTTAAAGGGTCCTACTTAAATATTTAGTTATCCGAGCCGAGATTCGACATAACCGACAATGATAAAGAAGGAATACCATGCTTTTACTTCGAGATAACCGTTTCACACATAAAACTTCAACACAACGTTGTTTGACCGTATTATGATGCGTAAGGAAGCTGTAATACCCATATGCCCCATGTGTGCCATTGATATTAGCCCCAACTTGAGAAACACTGCTTGTTTGTACAGTAGAGTTCCAGCAAGTGACAAGACACTGTTAAACTGGCCTATGAGTTTCCCTGTTATTTTAATGTTTTACGTCGTTAATTGCAAAACTAGAAAGTCGAAATGAAAACTTCACTCCATTGTTCTCTTTAAGAATACTATTGAAGTTTAATCATCACTAATGGCCAGCATTCCTCAGTTATGCCCCTTTACTACTTCGCCAATAGATGGCGCCAAACGCTACGGTCCTGCGCGTACTTCCGGTATATTACGCGGTTCATAGATATTTGCACGACCAACAACTACAACGAAGTATTTACGATACTTAGTAATTCATGAACATAGTGGACTCGCCATCGCTTATTTGTTTTTATTTTGAAGTATTCATAACTCTTATCCCCCTGTTTATTCCTTCAAGAATGCGAAAGGAAAATGTGCTTTGTTTAAACTGTTTCCAACAATAACCTATATAGATATATCGTAAAATGATAGCAGTATCAGTTGAAATTGGTGTACGACTGGTAATAGAAACCTATGCCTATAGATGTAGCAATATGAAGCTACGAACGAAGAAAATGTGTCACTCTGCCATTAACAAACAAGTCCATCAACTCGAACGATGAACTGGTCGCACTTTTACATTTCAATTCACCACGGAAGCTAAGGTTTCCAAAAATATAAGCGTTAATGCTTCGTGCACTGAAATTGAATCAGTTTTGTTCTTCTAGCTTAGAACATATGTTGGGAATAATCCGCGATGCTATCGTACATCAAGAGGTTCAACATCGGGTGCCCTCAGCAGCTTCACAATTGTTTGCAGTGCTGAAAAGCTTCAGGAACATGTTTGGCAACATTGAAGATCCTGATGCAAAATGTATATAGACCAACGGTTTATGGTTTTTCCTTTTTCGTTCAACGAGTGAGTTCAAATATGAATTGTTCGCCTTCCTAAGTGGACCGATCATCACGTTCTGACAGAATAAAGAAGGAAATGGAAGATGCTTCCATGGGAGCTAATACACGCAAAATTAAACAGTTTGGGTAAAGGATTACAGTGGCAAGGCGTCATGATCCTTTGATGTTCGTGCATACGACCAATTTTAGGCACCATTAGCTTGCCTATGCAAACAAGCAGAATCAAATAGTTGAGTGTCAGAGAGATATTCACCCAATAATGGGTTAACAGATGGTGGTATGATCCGTTACCAAAGCACATGTTGAGCTGGATGCAACATCCCCCGTCCTACTGCTCACTATGGCAATTGCAGATATTGAGAAAACAATCAAGATTGGCACAAGATTGGCGTCGGTTTTAATTGATCGTGTCCATAGGTAATACGCGGTGGACTACCAAAATCATAAACAACATACATTTTTTCAAACCACATAACAGCTGCATAATTTGCAATATTATCATGTTGAAAATGAATTATTGACTCCGCTCAATGTTTATAGGCAGGAAATGCTTTGTCCATCCTATTGTTTCCAAATTTGCTGTTCTTATGTACGTATTTTATGTTGCTGTATTCATCTGTACTGTTATGAGTGGGGGCAAGGGTGGCCCAGTCGTCTAAGGCGCTGCAATTCGCGTCCCTTGGGCACGCCAGGAACCTATGATTGTGGGTTCGAATCCGGTTTACCCCGATTATGTTTCTAGGTCAGCACCATACCCGTACTCGTGGATTTCACCGAAGTGGTAAACGTCTAAGACCTGCATCACTTCGGGCTTTCCTCCCACATTAAGCTGACACGCCGCGATATAACTGGAATACTGTTAAAAGCAGCGTTAAACCCAACTCACTCACTCACTGTTATGAGTAGTGATGGATATATCACAAGTCTTTGATTAACACCAAATAATTAACAGTATCATTTTGCAATTGGCTAATCGAGAACACATAACTCATTGTTTGTACAAGTATGTAACTTTTGGTTCCGTACCATATTTTGTGGGCAATCTCTGAATTTTCACAATGAGATAACATGGAATCTGATACGACGCAGAACCGCAAACCTATTGCACTTTTATGTGCATGAAGAATTGGCTCATGAGAAAGTTATCAAAAACATGCTCTAGTCATTAAAGTGATTCAATTTAAGGTTTCGTTCACTGAGATACCTTCATAAAAATAAGTGAAATTAAAAACCAGGGAAATATGATCTTCTGGAAAAGAAGGTCTGGTTCCGTTTTATGAGAAATTTAGCGGAAATTCCACATCAGACCACATCATTGCGTTCTATAGCCTCCATGCCCCAAGGGATATTGATCTCTTAGGTGTGGTGTTTTTATGGCTGTGTTTGTTTGTAATCGGTGGGATATTCATGTCAAATCCGCAGTTCCAATTTCGACATTTTAGTCACTTTCCTGAGAAGTAAAATCTGCTTTTAATTAAAAGTTGATCCAAGTGAGAAAAGGCATTCCAGAGACTTCATCAGCTGAAGATATTTTTTAGGTGAAAAAGAGATTCTGTTGAATTCATTGCTGCGTTGAAGGACGCAGCGACAAATTATCATTTTCAATCTGTTATGTTACATATTTAAGGCACACTGCTGCTACAAATTCTTGAGAAACATTCATCAGTGGTTATTATTAACTAAGGCAGAATGGACCGCGTGTTGCGGTTTTGCAGACTTACGGTACTCACAAGTAAGAACATTAAGTACGTTATTCGATTGAAGTTGTTTACATGTTGTTTGAATTATTTTACATGATATGTGAAGTTGAAAACGATATTGATTTATCTATTCAGAGAGAACACAGAATATTGCATCAATGAATACTGAAAAACTTTGAAAAAGAATTTATTTAACAATTGGCAAAATGGCCCAAAATATCGAATTACGACGTTGTGCGTATTTAGGCATGAGGTAATCAAACACAATGTCGTCGTCGTTCGGGTTCGAATCTAATTCGATATGTTTGGCGATGGACTTGAGCACAAAATCACATCATGTCTGAAAATATGATTAACCGTGTTCATCGTGTGCCAGTATAGATGGCATATTTAATTTCATTAACCCTACTATTATTTCAGTCCATAAAAAGACAATCTCAGCGCCCGATTTATGTAAGTCTCCACAAAGTTGTGGTCGCGTAGATCATGATCATGGCAATACTGTGGAGCACACAGCACTTGACCTTTATACTTTGTTTCGTCCAAGCGGGCACAAATAGGAACATGTTGAAGCTCTCCAATCCTGGAGACGACATTCAGAGAATACGTCCCACGGACTTTTTAGAAGTGCTCTATCCATTATACTTAGTCCAAGGGAAATGTGCTTCGGCAGATGCTGTAGGCTTTATCAGCCAATTAAGTTCTCGCAGAGACTCTTTTTAATCTTGCGCCGTTACCGATGTCCTGGGAAATGTGCAATTTAGAATACACCGTCTCCCACTGCATTTATGCATTGTTGACCAATGGAAGAAGTGTGATAGGAGATATGTCCCCAAAAGTTCAAGAAATTGCTGTAAGGTTGAAACAACAAAAGAAACCGTCAGTATGGAATGAAAAGACTGGAACTTCAATGGTAGTTTTTAGACACATGCAACAATAACTCCTTTGTGACAATAATTTATTGCATGCATGGGAGTGATTGGTTACCATAATCGTATTACCTACATGTAACACCCAGATGTGTATATATACGCATCCAAAGCAGGATCAAGCAAATTCTAAGCGACAAATTAAAGCATCGTCATCCTGTGTTCTCATTCAAAAAAGGGGAGCGGATGGCCCAGCCGTCTAAGCCGCAATTGGCTGTGCAGAGCCCTCGTGGGCACGCCAGAAACCGATGATAGTGGGTTCAAATCCCGGTTCGCCCCGACTATGTTTCTAGGTGTGGCAGCACAAGACCCAAGCTGGTGTTTTTTCTCCAAATTGGTAAACGTCTGAGACCTGCATCAACGCGGGCTTCCCTCCCGCGTAAAGCTGACACGCCGTGATATATCTGGAATACTGTTCAAAGTGGCGTTAACTCCAACTCACTCACTCAATTAAATATAAGCTATAAAACCTTTACCATAATCATAAGGAATATCATGTAACGATTGCACGATTCCGACCCTATCCCCAAAATACCATGTTGTAACAAATACATTTGAAGGTGAACACTTGGATGATGTTTATAGCCGATGGCCAGCCCTCTGCCGTTCATTTTCATTTCCTTGCTAGGCATAGTTCCAGAAGTATTTGATATATCCTCTCAAACACAATAAACGTAAGTGTCTTGCCTTCAGACAAGAAGCCCAATTAATTTTCCTTATCTGATAAATAATATGATTTGGTATCATGAAACAAACAATATGTTTGACCGTCTGACATTAACCGACTGTATCTTATTTACGGATAAAGGACGATGGATCTGTAATCTTGTTATCACACTATATTATTAGAGCCTACTATTGGTATAATTTCTGTAGTAATAGCTGAAAGCCCTTAACCTCTCCATGATCATGACTAAAGCATAGGCTGATACTATCTGACAGAACCCGCAACGATCATTCTTTAAATGACGGGGTGAACAAAAGGACAACATGAACCGTCGTGAAAGTCAATAAAAGAACAACTATTTCATGTCTGCCTTATCCATCACTTTCCTAAGAGCGTGTTGTAGCTTATATATACCATAGGCTTGACAGCTAGTTACGTAAATACCGCAACTTGGGACTCATCATACGGCTGCCAAGCCATCTGTTGTATAACCACAGGTGACTTGGCTATTGGTAACAACCTTCGCCAGTTATTGGGATGAAGGATCACAACATTGAAATCCTTATGGATGTTGTCGAATCGCTTGCTGCGTTGTCATCAACGTTCGCTATTCAAGCAACAAAGGAGAGCTAACAATCCTGGAATGGTGACTTCAACAGACATGGATGGAAAATTGAAATGAGCCAAAAGGGCAGATGAACCTGTTTAAGTTTTTTTTCCGGAGTTGGTTACGTCAGTGCGTGATGTGGGTGTCATTGGTAAAATGTACAAACTGGAAAAGAGATAGCAGGATTGGAATAAGCCCATTTTGTCCCAGACAGCTGTCATCCAACGTCTTGCTGAGGTTTGTCCCCACTGAAAAGGCCTAAAATAAAATAGCCATTATAAGTTAGCATCACTACATTACTTGCACGATCAAAGAAGGTAGTATAAGTGACATCAAATGATGCTTTCTATAAGATCAATATATTTACTGAGGACAAATTCTGCCCAAACCACGCATCAGTACTATCCGCATTTAGCTTGACTCTAAAACCTGAAGACGTGTCCATTCCTTGTTTGTACTAGATTCGCAAACTTCATAAACTCCATACAAAGTGAGATCTTTTGCTCGGTCCAGCAAGCGTACCACCAAATCCATGTCTCATAGATTAACCATAATCCTTATAATGAATGAATACCATGTTGCTTCTCAAAGGATTTGCTGGAATTTTGCAATCCCAGAAAAAGTCAAATCTGGTCTAGGCGTTCACCCACCCACCTAAACTAGAAACAAAAGAGACTTGTGAAAAAGCCTCGTCTGTTTCAGATTTAGATATATGCATAAAGATTCAGAGTAACAAACAACTATCCACTAGACTGTATGAGATGAGGGAGGATTTCAACTTTCCAAAAGTCAACGTTTCCTTTCCTTTCTCGAGCACTATTCCAGCAGCTCCAGCCTATGGTGTCTACATTTCAAAACTTTTGAGATACAACCGAGCATGCTCTTTCTACGAAAAATTCAAAATACGTCATGTACGACTCTTTCTCAAAAGTTGTTTAATCAAGGTTACATCATTCAACGCATAAGTAAAGCTTTCAAAACGTTTTATGGTAGACATGAAGAGGACATTTCCAAATTTGACCCATCTGTGGTAAACATTATGCAATTCCGAATTTTGAACTGACTCGTGTTTGTTTTGGTGACGGATGCCACCGGATGGAGCAAGCTCATCCTTTCGCGAACACTTGGAATCAACTCATTTTCATAGGGATTACATGTATGATACAATGTGTAAAATGGACTCAGCTTTCAGCTTATATTTCATATGATTGATGGAAAGGGTTTTGTCGCTTTCATTTCCACGGACAGGCGTAACAATGGATATACGAACACAGTTGTTAGAACAACAGTTGCGATACAATCTGAGGTGTACACATTTATCGCTCGTACAGGATATCTTATAACAAATACACACACACAGACACATATACAAACGCAAGTCTCATCCACTGACACACGCAAATTCGTTCCACCTATCACGAATAGTATTTTATTTAAAATTACATTACCTTTATTTTCTATACTACATACGTCACATTCTATTCGCGCAAGAAACGACAATTAAGTGTTAAGATTCCTGATACAATTGAGTTAAAATGTCAAAATGATCCATTGGTGATGGCCTAAACTCATGAAACATGTCACAGCAGCAGTGAAGCAAATTATTCCAAGAAGATTGAACACATTAGGATTCCTATCGTCAATCAAAGAATTCTGATCAATATACATTCCAATCACTGTCATCAATTACGACTTATCATTGATCATCGAGCATCCGTTATCGCGCATTAAGAAATCTTGACAACACTTTTCGCGACACCTCAGCAGCTTCTAAATCTAAACCCTACCTACCAGCTATAGTTGAAATGATTGAGGTGCACGAGGCCCCTAACACTGTGTCATAACTCCGCCGCAAGATGAGTGGAAGGATCACATATTTCAAGGTATCCGTCGTTCCGTTTCGACTGCAGTCACATCACAGACTGAAATATAGCAGGATTAGGCAGATGTACGTATTTGTCATTGGAGCAACTGACAAATTTAAAATCAATCTAATTCCAAGTGAATGTTCTCTCGCAAAGAGGCATATTTGACATTGGTGTTGATCATGTCCAGCTTATGTAAGGCCATGTATACTGGATTATTTTACAAAATATGTTCACTAATGACAGAACACTACAAACTACGTTTCAACGAAGTAATCATGAAATATTTGAAATTCATTTAGATTTTGTATATATTCCCTTTCCCTCAAACCGTATCCCACTGACAGTAGAAAATTGCAGTTAAAAAGATAAAAAGCTCTTTTTGTAACGGTAACCGAGTCATCCAATAAATATGCTATTATACGTATTGTAAAGGGATCAATGATAATCGTTCTAATACCCATAATAATATTACGATATTTGTCTTGATTATAACACAATTTATACAAGAAGTTGTTTACTACATGTCGTAAATTGCATGTGGTCAATTTCAGGTACGCCAGGTTCACAGTCTACATCATATATAATCGTTAACTGTTAATGCCAGGTTGACGCTCTACATCATATATTAATCATTAACGTTCGCGTGCATCTATAGCACGTCCTATCTCATCATACAAGTAGCACCTGGCTCTCGGATTGTAAGTCGAAGCTATCAATAAGGCTGATAACCGTTCTGTAAAACCTGTGTACATGACTACTTGCCTTGTTCGAGTTGCATCCCCTTGATGTGCAGGAAACGTGTGACCGTTGGTTCGAATCGCAGTTCACCCTGATTATGTTTCTAGGTTTGTCAGCACCATACTCATGCTGGTGGTTTCATCAAACCGATACACATCTAAGACCTGAATCACATCACATCGCTTTTCTCCACGGTCACGCCGTGAAAATATTGTTCAAAATTGCGATAACCCAAATTCCTTCACCTCATTCGCTAAAGAAACCAATAACACGGCCAATGTTGAAGAAGACAAGTGCATTGAAAGTACTGGTTACTTTGCAAGATATGTGACATATGTGTTTTCATTGACACGTCAGCTTCGAAACGCATTGGCATTGTCGTGATAGTTTCGTATTATCATCTTATAATTGATTGTCAAATTACTTTCGCTGTTGTATTTATTTTTTACTGTATCCGACATTTCGACTGCACTTAAGTGGGTGTCATCACCATATAAGTAAGTATATGTAACGCACTCCAGTGACTGATTGCGGTACTTCAGGCATGTGAAACATGATACACTTACCAAACCAATATAACATAAATATAGAGCCTGCGACTGACATCCATATCATGACATGTGGATGCAGTTTATTTAAAATCAATATCCATACGTAGCCCATTTTGTCCTGTCTGTCTGCAGCGAACACTCATTCCTTGACATAAATACCATTCTAGAAAGACAATCACGACAGATATACAACACTTAAAAACATGTAATTTTATCATATGTCAACGTGATAATTGTGCCATCATGTTTTTTGCAAGTATGGAAAAATGCGGAAGCCGGTTTCCATAGGCGTCGTTGGTCTGTGTTTGTACGCTGTGTATTTTGGTTTTGGCCTTTCACAACTGTGATAGGTTGGACCTGTTTAATATTCATTAGGGTAAACGTGGCCTTGGGACCTGTTTCCATCACGCTCATAGCTAAGTATCATATCTGGCGGCGTTATGCAGCCCTCACGGCACTGTTACAATTGGGTTGTCAGTCTCTCTTGCCACAGTAGTGCGCCAAACGTGTGTGCAGTGCATTCTGATGGATGATAAATGCCTTGAGGAAATTTATAGCGAGTCTGAATTCTACAAAGCCAAAGATCGATTTTTGTGGCTGCTAAAATCCATACAATTTAAATAAATACAGAACTAATTTACAAGAATTCCTCGACTGAGTTGACAAATGGTGCGTGTCGCCGAATATATCTTCTGTTATTTACATTTCCCCACGGCTAGGATTTGCAGCGTTCAGAGTACTCTGGTATTGGTGTATAAATCTTTTAAATTGTTCACCTCAATGCACACATCATTCGGTTTCGTCAAAGTTGCACAAGACGTATCGATAGTATCGTACACAATTCTAATCATAAGAATTTCGAAATATTGATAAACAGAATAGATGATGAAATAATCTTGAAAAATCCGTGCGGACTTTAAAGCACAACTTAAAGGACAAGTAAAGTGCGATGTTTGCGAATATCAATTTACTTTATATAGTAAGTCAATTTCCGAGGGGAAATATCATAACTTTGGTAGAAGGTATTTAAATGTCCAAGTGAAAGTGTTGGATTCACACGCTCCTTAATTCATATTTGGGGGGCGCGCTGGGCGCCGGCGCGTGTCAAAGGTTTTTATTGGTTGATGTGCGATTCAAAGCATCTATACAAATACTACCATTGCTATTAATCCCCTATTGTCTAAACCATCACCAATGTACCTAAAACAATAGCTGCTGTCAAGAAGGGCGACACCAAATAAACCACCAGGCAGACTGGGCGCCGGCCCCAGCGTTAATATTACAAAGCGCATCAAACACCGGGATCCCGTTTTAGTCTCAAGGAAAGGGAATCCCCGCCGCCTATGAAAATTTCGTTTGGGGGACGTTTCGCCTGTTGGTTTTTATCGTCTGTTTTACAACGGAAGCGTAGTGGGGCCACGGTGAAATTATTTTTCTCTAAGTTTTTCCTACGTAGGACTTAGTATCTTCTACGTAGGACTTAGTATCTCCTACGTAGGACTTAGTATCTCTGACGTAGGACTTACTATCTCCTACGTAGGACTTTGTATCTTCCGCGTAGGACTTACTGTCTCCTACGTAGGAGATTATTTCTAGGCCATACTAAGTCCTACAAAGGAGATAGTAAGTCCTACGTAGGAGATACTAAGTCCTACATCGGAGATACTAAGTCCTACGTAGGAGATACTAAGTCCTACGTCAGAGATACTAAGTCCTACGTAGAAGATACTAAGTCCTACGTAGGAGATACCTAGACAAACAAATTTCACCGTGGCCCTACTACGCTTCCGTAGTTTTACGCCAGGGGCGGTCGGGTAGCACAGTGGTTAAAGCGTACGCTCGTCACGCCAAAGACCCGGTTTCGATTCCCGACATGGGTACAATGTGTGTCCCCCGCCGCGATATTGCTAAAAGCGACGTAAAACCATACTCACTCACACTCTATTTTATGCCATTTCCGTTTTTCAAATTTTATTTTGGTCAAGCATTTGTGATAAGGCATATCCTATAATATTAGATTTTGTAAAGTTGCTATGTTGACTTTACTTGCCTTTTAAACCACCACGCGTCTGACATAAATCGAGTTACCCTAAGTTTGGCTCAAATGGGTCCTGATATACGACAATATTGTCACCACATGTTCTACCTTAACGCATGTCGACAAATGTTGATTATAGTTCGAGTTGTATTAGTTTAAGTGAACAGAGATTACGGCATTGATCTCGTGCAAATTTTGTCCCAGACTTACATGTATGACGTTATCAAAACACGATTGGCGACTGTACAAATTGTATTACTGAGAATTCCCTGGAAAGGATGAGACCCGATTCCAAAACATCCCTGTGAAGAATGAAAGAAGTAAATACTCCCCAGACAACATCAGTAACCGATCAGCAATCCTGTTAAAGAACTAACCCCGTTGGGAGTTATCAGTGCCATTGAAGTAGTTATTTCTTTACGGTAGCAGTGTCAGGTCACGACATGTCTACAGCTTATATAGCTAGGCTTGGTCAGGCATACCTGTTATGTAAACCTTGCTCGATCGGGAATGCTGTACAGAGGAGTCGACTTTATAGGAATGTCGCCGTGAAATAGACACTGCCTACACCAATTGTCTGTAAGATATGTTACTGACTGTGTTTGCAGCCGATTTAAGGAATTGGAGTATGCGTAGGTGGTGTCATCATGTAGATAACTACGGGAGCAGGTCAAACGTTCGACGCCATTGTGACAGGATTACATCATTCCCCATATTTTTGATCTGATGCTGGAACTGACACACTCGAGTGAAATTATCCCATGATCAAATCACACCCTTCAGGATACAATCAATTCCCCTTAGGATCAGATCACTCCCCTGTTTTTTTAAAAAATAATATAACTCAAAAGGGGTACAAAATGCCACAGTAGTTATCAACAGGGGGTTACCATTGAACCGAGCGTGGGCGCGTGCGTGCGTGCGTGCGTGCGTGCGTGCGTGCGTGTGGATGTGGTGCGGATGTAAGTTGAAATAACATGTTGACGAATCATGTTTTCCTTATAGGAAATACATTGTTTTCAAGTTCTAACCTACCTACTAACCACGTATAATTGTTGCAATCCTCTTGAGGTAAAGGAAACATTGAGTTACATTTTTTTCAGTGAAGTTGTAACAAACGAATAATGTACTTTTAGGTAAATCCATATATATCGTGGACACGGATGGCCCAATCGTCTAAGGCGCTGCGATTCGCTGCGCAGAGTTGCATCAATTGGGCACGCCAGAAACCTATGATTGTGGGTTCGAATCCCGGTTCGAACCGATTATGTTTCTTGGTTTGTCAGCACCATACCTGCGCTCGTGGGTTTCACCGACGTGGTAAACGTCTAAGACATGCATCACTTCTGGCTTTCCTCCCACATTAAGCTGACACGCCGCAATATAATTTGAATTCTGTTAAAAGTGGCGTCAAACCCAACTCACTCACTGACATGACTTACAAACTGGCAACACATGTAGGTAACTTGGTTTTTACAAGCGTGATCAAATCAAAGTTGATTTTACTGATACTGTTTGTCTCTGTGTGTGTATATGTGAGTCTGTGTGTCTGTCTGTGTTCATGTGCATGTGTGTGTTTCTGTGTATGTTTGTGCGTGTGTTGTGGTGTGATGGGTGAGGTCGGAAATTTTATTAATGCTTTAACCGTTCAGACAATATCAACTGAGATCGTTATAATTATACTCTGATAATGAACACCGCCCCCCTCGATGTTAAAACCAAATGAGATCAAAGTTCTTCCTCGGTGTGTTGGTCCATAAGCTGTTTGCAATGGTAGTACTACCAGGTTTTAGTGATTGTCTCCAAATGTAACGAATTATTGCATTTAGCCGTTTATAAAGCGACAAAAGTATACTTTATCGTCTTCCAACGATATCTAAAAAGATTACGCCTTGAACGTTATAAAAAATGCGCTACTTATTAGGTATTGCCTTTCAATTCACATCTGCTGTTTGTACTTGTCGAGTAACACGTCTGGAGCGTACGAGATAATATGCAAGGCTTCTTCTGTTGGTAACAAATCCGTTGTTTAGCAAATGTCGAGTATATATGCCGTTTCATGTAACCTTGGCTTAGTGGCGATAACCCTACCCTTGGTCGCACACCATCGTCCTGTCTGGAAGATGTATTACTTGTCCTTTTAACAATGTATAGCATCACAGCCGTCTGTATCGGGTCCAGAAGGTCAATGAATCCTGTCAAGCTATTTGAACTGTTCTACACCACGTGAACACATTGGCATAGTACCGATGAACCAGGTTCCTCTTCCCCATTACCTTCAGCAATAGAGATTCCTGGACGGAGTGAGAGAGATGTGAAGCACACTCGTCTTGTAAGTCACGAGAAGTCTCATTGTGCTGCGGTTTGTTAGCTGATGGAGGCCTTGTAATTCAACGGTTCGTCCGTAAGAGGTATTCGTTGAAGTGCTCACGGGATCCCACTACTGTGGCTTGGCATTTAGGTTATGAAGAGTTCATTAGCGGAATGTATCGCTTCATTTGCTAGGTTTATGCATCTACACTTGAACTGTAACTTCACCGAAAACCTTAAACCTACAGCCTAACTACTGTTATATAAACACGGATGAAGCAGTCTAGTTGGCATGCAAAGACACACTCCCACAGTCGATAACACCGAGTGTTTGTCTATTTCGGTCAATTGCTATATTGGTTAATAAGCAGCTATTCTCTCTTAACCTCACTTGCAGCTGTTGTGGCTGGTCGGGGAACCATATTGTCCTGATTATTACACCGTTTAGTCACGATACTGCTTTGGCTGTGCGCCATGTTCTGTTGCCGAATCGATGAAAGGGATCAATCACAACGTACACTGTATATATCAACAGAACATAGGGGAACGATGTAGTTTAAGGAAATGCTGTTTTCACGTCGATACCTTTGGCCCCAGAGATCGTAGGGGGTCGCTTCATCAAGATCAGAGTTTCGAACGGTCATTGAATAAGTGTGTTATCCTTTAAATACGTGAAATGTAGCAGGCCATAAGACACGCTTGTAGTCAGTTAGAATACACGATGAGGTAACGTTAGATGTCCCATGTTAACACAACCGTATAGCGTACGCAAGTCCAGTAGGCCGGATGACATATCATGGCTTCCGCGTTGCCATGCACACATCTGAAAGTGATTATCCAATCTTAACTTTAACCACAGCTCTCGTTTTCACGAAGGAACCTTTACGTGTAAAAACGCAAACTTACTCTTTCGAGTACCCAGATAAGTACCTTTTAACCTTTTCTTTCAATTTCAAAATCCCAGGCACACTATTGATTTTACATATTGTACACAATCCATGCGTACTGATGAAACGCCCGCGTACAACAGAATATAGAATTATCATTAGCTCTCATTTAAGAATACCATTTTAATGAAATGCTGAATGAGAGTAATATTTTAAGCATAAAACCTGATGATCAAGCCTCATTTGAACACAGCATGCATGCATATTCTGAAACGAAATTACAAGATTTCTGGAAAGGATAATACTGTTCTTGAAAGTTTATTTCTTTGGCCAGAGAGATCAATAAGAGAACTGAGCTTGATGTAGTCAGTGTTGACATGCTATTGCACAATTAGGTCGAGCTACTTGAACTTAACACTTGTTGGTGATGCAATGGTCCTGGACAAGAAGCTTGCAGTCAATACTTATACCGTGGTGGTGATCGTAACTGTTATATCAATCAGAGCTCATTCGGATATTCCGTGTGTCGTAATCATGGAGTGATAGTTTACAAGTACCGTAAAAATTAGAAAACAGGTCCTTTAATATTTTCAACCATGCCCCTGATCCGAGTACTTGCAGAGTCAGTCCCATATTCAAAGCTGGGTGTTATAAGTAACAAAAACGACAAACTCTTTCCATGATCATTAATGTCCATTGTGCGATCTGACGTAATCATTAGCATGTGCTTATGAGTCAATATCAAAGAGTGTTGACACCAGGTGTTCGCGAAAAGGTGTCTATCTGTCCCACAAGCGGGACCCATTACAAAAAGAAAACCACGCAAAGGCAAGGCAAGGCAAGTCAACAGAATTGGGAACAATTGATGATTGATCTGATCATAAATTCTTCTTACTTACTTTTTATAACAACTATATATGCAACTAATCAAATAATCACATACTTTGTGCGGAGTGGCGTCCCTTGGCCACCCCAGAATCCTGTGTTCGTGGGTTAGAATCCCGGTACGATTATGTTTCTTGCTTTGTCAGAACCATATCTGTGCTGGTGGATTTCACAAAATAGTAACGTCTGAGACCTGCATTCACCCCCCACCCCCATCCCACCACGCCTTGATATTACTGGAATATTGTTAAAAGCGCCGTTAATCCAACCATCACTCTCTATACTTCTCTTGGACTGTTCCATTACAGCAGTGGGGATATATCCAAATGAATGTTGTTTTAACTTGTTCAAACAACGTTTTGTGGGACAACCATCCTCAACTATCGATGCAGTAATCCAATCACATGATGTCGTTCAACGAAGACATAGCGTATTTAATGTTCTGTGATAACATAGAGCTAGACTGCTGTCACCATAAAGCGATCTTCGTAAAACTGCAGAAATACCTTTTAATGAGACATCTCTCGTACAAAAACAATAGTTTACATGTGATGCAGAAGGTAACGATAACTCACGTCGTCATGGTTATTGGACACCGTGCATCATCGACGTGGCTTATATGTTCACCAAATTGCACCACCCTTATAAAACCGGTAAGGGCCATCGTCGGTAGAAATTTGATCAATTTTCTGCAAAACATTTTCCCTGGTGTTCACTTTATGACGAAACATTATTGACCGACAAAAATAAATTCATAAAGATTGAAGAGCATGTCTTTCGTTGAAAGTTACTTAGCAGATAAGTGAAGAACGAAACAGGTGACGCTTTCTTCAGAAAGGAAAGACTATTACATTATGGGTATCCCAACAGAGAGGATTATTTTAGACTAGGCTGTCTTTGAAAGACAGCTACTCTTGAAATATAATATGCGGTCATTTCATATTGTGGCATCCATGAGAACCACCGTGTCTTGGTAATGACTCTATTACGTGATAGATGAAGGCGGAAGGTGTGTCAGATTTGCAGACTTGATGTCTAAACCAGAGACGTGAACCTTTTAATTACTTCTACCAGTTCCGGTAATTTCACCTTTATATTCAGGTATTATCACGCGTGAAGTTCATCCATCAGGTACTGGCAGGGGTTTTATTTGCTCGTGCCAAAGGGTCCATCATGCTCGTGTATTCATCCTTCTTGCTGATTATCTTCGTCGTTCATATTATGAAGGCTCTTTCAGTATATGAAGTTTTACCAAGTTGATAATGCATTACATAAATTTAATATCATGGACAATTTGGCACATTGGCAAGTTCTCACAAGGATATTATGTCTCTAAAGAGATTTATTTTATGTTCGAAGTGTTTTTTTGTGGTGTTTTTTTGTAATTTGGTTTATTGAAAATTCACAAATACTTTACCGAATTCTAAAATAAAACAGCAGACTAAGCTGTAGATTTAGGGGATCTGAAAGACGAATCTTTAAATCCCTGTCACTGTCAAACCGAGACAAGTGACGCAATCAGCACTCTCCTGTTCGGCAAAGTGCTTTTCAGAGTGATGTAAAATGGATAGAGAGGAATATGTGTTCGCATATTTTGAACAGGTTTTAAGTATAGGCTTCGGCATGGTATAATTGTAAGTATTGCTGAGCACGATGTGGCGAAAATAGATCATAAACCAATGGCTCTATATTGCTATTGACACGTACAATGTGCTCTAGATGATATCTTCACCTACGCTTTCGAACATCCAGTCGCAACTGACTAAACAGTTATGTTTCATACCAATCACTTGAAGAGGTTCCCCTTGTGCTTATTCTTCTCAAGGAAATATCGATTACATCAAGTGTTTTAGAAGTGTTGGAATTTGAGTTCCAGCTACGTCCTTTCATATTGTCACTGTACACATCAATGAATCTGTTTTCCATCACGTGCAAGGCCCCAGAAGATCACGGACGTCATTGACGTGTAATTTAAAGAAACCTCTGAGCGTGCTTAAAATAACAATTTGATCATTATACCAATTATCATTGCTTTTGAAAAAGATTAATCATCTACTTAAGCGGAAAAGTCATATTAAACACGATTACAGCATGGCAGTAGGAAAGGTTTTCACTAAAGCCCAATGTAACTGCAATACCGTTCCTCGTGAAGCGGGGGCACGGGTGGCCCAGTCGTCTAAGGCGCCGTGATTCGTTGAATAGAGTGGCGTCCCTTGGCCACGCCAGAAATCTCAGATTGTGGGTTCGAATCCCGGTTCGCCCAGATTATGTGGCTTTCACGGAAATGGTAAACGTCTAAGACCTCCATCACTTCGGCCTTTCCTCCCACGTTAAGCTGACACGCTGTGATATAACTTGAATACTCACTCACTCCTCGTGTAGCTTTTGTAATAATGATCGTGAGAAGAAAGAGGTTTTTGTGGTGTCGCGAGAGGGCACCATATTAGTTGCATGCCAATGAAACTGAAGCTCTTCTTATGATGCAGTACAATAGAAACATCGACAAGTGTGTGGTATGCTGCTTTAATACCTCAAACATGTCTTTATGTCATTTGAAGAATGTTGTTGAATTTAATCATCATGTGATGTATTACCTATATTTGCGGCTTTGAAATGTTTTGTTTACTTTTGCATTTTGATGTTTACATGTGGCGTGTGCAAAAAGCATGGATACCAATACTTATATTTCATTGACAATGGCTGTAACATCCTCCGTCATATGTAGTGGAGATATATCCCTTTATGGTGGGAAATATAGGCTTAAAGCTGCGTTTTTAGTGTTGTGTGAGTGGCGGGTGCTACCGGTAGAGGAGGACCTGATTACCCTTTTCGCGAACACCTGGTGTCATCACTGACATTCAGTGATCCATTCATATCATTTGCACTGCTATTTTGTCGTTTACGCGCATTGGAATCTGCTGCTGTGGATAATCGAGACTGATTATTCTCTGGCATTGGCGTTTTATATTTAGTAAAATCTTTATGCCACCATAGCTTTCTAAAACTGATCTAAGCTTACATTAATCCGAATCATTAGACAGACAGGAAATCAATGCACTAATCCATGTCAATGTTAAAATAAGCTGATGCATATTTCATCATCCCATATTTCCCTGGAGTGGTGTAAGCTGTGTACTGGTGCATCTGACATTTTATACGCTTCCTGAATGGTGTCACAAGATCATTCGCTCACAACATAATGAGTGTTCGAGTGAGAGAAAGGTATTTACTCCGTATTTAGCTGTTTCAGAAATATGTCAAGGCTACTTTCAATTGGTGTAATTGTGAACTGACTGTTCAAAGTCATGAATCACCATAAAGTGTGGATTGATTCATGTCGCTCGCTCGACATGAAGCCGGTTGGAATTCATTTGAGCTTTATTTCCTGGCGCGTCGTCCATCTTCATTCGTAAACCTCTTGGAATTCTTTGCTCAACAACAAATGAATTTAACCGAATTTGTATGCGGGTGTTGTTCACAAACCCAACATTCTTTTCTTTTGCGAAAAAAAGTTACAAGAACTTTAAATTTTAAAACTTTTCATCTCAGAAGATGAATAATTAATGTCCGTAGGTATTTTCAGACTTGTGCATCGGGATAGGCAATCACCCGCGGCCGTTGTAGGCGATGCTGCAAAAACATCAGTTTCGAGTTTTTAATGGAACCACTTGATTCATTGAGTGGAAAACGTTTTGAAAGTACTTCTTACAACTAGGGGATTCCGATTTCTTCAAGGCATAAAGTTAAAAATATATTCAGTTTGAAAAGTGAGCTGGAGCTTTGTGTGAATTATCTGGACCGTGAGTAGTTCAAAGCAACGCGAACGGCATTTAGGTATGACGCTGTAGATGCTGCTGCTTAGACAGCATTTTCGATTTCTTTTCCAGCCCTGTTTAGTGCACTTATTTGGACTTTAACTTTCTAAAGGTGTTCAAGTAGGTGAAGAGACTCAAGTTATTTCCAGGAATCGAAATTGGAAGAAAATCAAGCAGAAAATGTTTAACGATCTTCGCAGAAAAAACATAAAGACCAGACAACCTAAAGAACACGTGTTTAGCACGATCAGGCAACTCAGTTTTTTAATCACACTTCGAAAATGTTCTTCTAAATGATGATTGATTTATGAACATTTACAGTTAGCTTTTGTCCCTTTCTAACCAATTCATGATATAATTCTTAATCACATGGCAAGTTGGCATGGTGCTCCTGCCCAAACCCTTCAACACTTCCTTTTCTAAAATAAAACCATGATTCGTATTCGTTCAGACACATGTGAACATTAATATTTTCGACTATTTTATCACCGCCACTGGTTTAAATGTTATGCATGAATATATATCGTACAGTCAATTAATAAAGATCGGACATAATGATCCGTATTAAACATGCTCAAGGACGCGAAATAGGTCCGTACCCGACTGTGTACTGATATTTAGCGGTTATTTCTTTTCAATATGTGCGCATTCAGGATTTGAAACTATATTAATAATTCATTTATTTGTATTTACTCTAACTGTTTACCATTCACAACGGAGTCCTGCTCCTGGAGATATATCAAGCATGTCGCGGATCCAGATTGATAAACCTTACTTCCCTTTTGCTGTGATCCTGTCACTTGTTTGAATGAAACTTTGACTTTGTCTTTTCACCATGTCCCATTTGAATTCACAGACGTCAAACTAAGTTAGACTCGCATCCACGTTCTGAACAATGGTCAATTGTTTAATCATTCGTTGGTTTAAACATTTTAATGAAATTTAAAGATCTTAGTTTTCAAGAGAGACAGACCAGCTTGATTGTTTCGATTTGCTCCAGAACTGATTTCACAAGTATTAGTCTATTATCGATTGGTGTTTCATTGTCGTGTGGCTAGGATGATTTCGGTACTACGAGAAGTGATGAGAATCTCAGTTGTCAGTATAACGGGAGCGTTGTGGCACTCGGGAGCTAAATGGAAGTGGATGTCCCGTGATCCGACGTCAATATCTCGATGGTGTATGTTTCTTGGAACAATTAAAATATAATCTTATAATTCTTTACAGACTGATTTTGTTCTGCATGTACGACATCGTGTTTCTATATACAATGTTGTATTGGCATCAACCTTTTTCATTTGGACACCGGTCAAAGTACGTAGCTCCCAGCACCCAATTCTGTAAATGGTGATTACTTGTATCGGGTAGTCAGGCTTGCATTTTCAGTCAGTTGTTTAGTCTTAGTTATTGTATCCGAAACAGTGCTGACTGAACAACGTCCTCTCACCCACTTTTCAATATCAAGTTAATTGACCAGTGAGATGGTGGAGGTGAAATATAGTTTCACGTCGCGTTCAAGAATATTGCACTTACGTGAACGTGTTTATAGCGACGTGCATGTACGTGTGTCTGGCTGAGTGTACTAATCCGCACGTATGTCGGTGTTATCGTGCCAGCAAACTAATATACGGTTTACAAGGATACCCAATTCCGACAAAGACGAATGGAGTTGGCCAATACTTGTTTTATTCCCTTCATGTCGAGCGAAAGGTAGGGTAACAATAAGTATCATCTTTTAACGTCCTTTGTTATGAAGCGGTCAGGGGTTCGAACCACTGACCTCCAGCTCTCCAGGTGGGCGTTTTATCCACTACACCACGGAGACGGTTATTGGAGCTGTCGGGCAAAGAAGTAAAACAAGGGTAGGGAAAGAGAATGTTGGAAGAGAGGGTTCCTATGGGAGGGTAGGATAGCGAATGGCGGACTACAATAAGACTGAAGATTAGACAGGGGTGGGGTTGGGGGGGGGGGGGGGGGGGGGGCTAGTGAAAGGGTTGGTTAAACTGAGACACGGGGTAACATATCTAAACATCAACCTAATCTGTAAGCAAAAAATATTTAGAATGTTAAAACATCGATATATTTATTAATGTAAGCCTTCCGGTAATTTATTCATCGACTGTTTACACAGATGTTATTTCACCGATATCGTTATTCCATTTATAGTGGAAAGCATTCTGTGTAACGGTCATAGTATGTATTATGTATATGCCAGTGAACAAGCTGGCGTTCAGACGGAATGGTACCTGCAACTGATCACATGATCACAACGCGTTGTGTTAGTCAGCTGCTTATGACGGCAATGTTATTAGTTGACTGTGGCATCATTGTTAAAATCATAACACGGTCTTTGCTCAGAACCATCCCTACCTCACTCAACCCCTCTCCCATACCCCCTCATCCACTACCACCCACACTTACCCGTCAGCACCAACGGCCCACCCCCAACACACCACGTGCGAAAACATGCATTACACGCACACGCGCGGACACCAACATGACCAATCTGCTACTTCAGTAATTCAGTAGTTCAGGCCGAGAGCAGCAACAACCAAGACATACACTGACTGTATTGTGTCTCTCTGCTGTAGCGGTTAGAAATGAAATGTACACACTGACATCAACGCTGCAGTACTCGCCTTGCCGAACCGCCAGGTATCCACCTATTAAGGGCCAACAGGCTGGTACTTCATCCAGCAGTATTTAGACATTATGGCCAATCAAACCGTGAAAACTAAATTTCAAACTTAAGTTACCATTCAACTGTCATCAGTGCTCTTAGGAAGGATCAGCTAACAAAAGTCATTGATTTTTTCACGGACATTGAGGAAGCCCGCGTTCTCGCCATGCAGCAGAGCCCTGGATCGCCAGTAATACTTTTATATTAGTTCGGACTGCTCAAGCAGTACCGTAATTTCTTACCAGCCCAATTTTCACCCTCGAATTAGGTTTGGTTCCTATGCGGTTCGGAAGAGCCAGAGGCTAGATCTTCCAAGGGAGCCCTCCTAATCTCATTCTGTATGATAATTTTGCTGATTTGTCTTGAGTGCGGTGGATATGGATTAGCGTCGACACACTAGCTGTCGTTCATTGGTTGTCAGCAGTCGGAGAGAGACGACCACCTCTCTGTGCTGTTCGTGGCAGTAGTCACGATCTGTAAAGGAACTGGGACCATTCATATAACAGGTGCGTGGACAGGTAGGAATAGTTTTCTCATTTGTCATTTAATTGTGGTATTGGGCTGTCGGTAAGAGCTTTTTTGTTTATTTTTCTTGTTAAGGCAAAAACGGTTCCTATTCAAGTGGAAGCACCCTTCCGTTCCGTTAAAGAAAACCATCAAGTTTAATTATCGGTTTTAAGGAGCTGATTGGAATTATGTCTTTGCATAATGCGCATAAAGTATATAAACAGCAACAGTGTATCGAATATTTAATAGCTTCGGTTAAATAGTACATAAAGAGCGACAGGGAAATGATATTCCAAGATATAAAATAGTACAGATGCATTGGTAACATAGCTTTATAGCTAACGTTCTCGATACTATAATATCAGATGTTAAATACAGCTTCTTGTATCGTTTAAAAGTGCATCTTGTACATGGACGATGTGCCATATTAGTTCATTTCCACCGTGTATTGATACTTGATATAAGATGTGGAATATGGCATAACGAACGTCAGAGAAATACCCTTATAGCTAGCCATACCATGGCACCAGGCTTCTGTAATGCATATATGGTATATAGGTTCTATACTTAATGTTTTTCGTCTTACGTAGAATATAATAAATTGAACGACAGTGACACTCCAGTTGCATATTCACTTCTTTCTCCGAAAGTCAAGTGTGTGAACCAGCTGATGTTATCACAGCGTTACACTTACAGTTAAGGTTGACTCGTAGACACTGACGAATATCCTTAATGCAGAACTCGGTTGGAACGATAGCCTCCAAGGGGATTAAGTCCAGTATCGAGTTGAGGTTTTTCGCTCAAGGCTTACTGTCAACTTCCAAATCTGGACGTGCAATAGAAATTTGAACCACGCGGTAACGCTGCGGGACATTACCAATGAAATCTATACTGTATGTAACAAGATACACCGAAAGAATCAGTGAATAGAGTATATAGATGGAACTGGGCGATATCAATGTGTACAATGATCAGGCATACTTTTACGGATTCTTTAGAAATTCATTATCCCTTGCTCGTATATCAGTGGTGCCCAGCTTCTACTTGTCGACATTGGTCACGAAGTGCAGCCTTGAATGCTATCATTTCAGTTAACGATGATAAAATGGTTTGGTCTTAATTGTGTTGCAACAGATTCATTACAAAGTCGTTGCAACCGGTGGTGTGTACTCGTATCTATTGGTGCTTCGAAAAGAAGAAGTGTAGTATTGATTCCACACACGGTTATGGAAATGTCAAAGTACGTGTTTCATAAAGGTGCGATATACCGTTATGTGGGAATACTCAGTGTGGTTGTTTGACGGTGGGCGGTAAAGGTTGAATTATTTAAATGATGTTAAGCCCATTTGCAATGTTACCTGTCTACCTGTGAACCGTCCACCGAAAAGGATAATATGATTACTCCAACAGAATGTTAACGGTTGGAAACGGTTATTCTCTAATTTAAAGAGAATTCTGTTCAAACTGGTGATTAACTTTCAAATAATTTCATAAAACAAAACTTTTGATAAATTGATATTGGTTCATTATGTGAGTGATTGAATTAGTTTTAACGCAGCTTTGAATAATATTCCATTTATATCGTGTCTGCTTAATGTGGGAGGAAAACCCTAAGTGGTCCAGGCCTCAGACGTTTACCACTTTGGTGAAATCATTATGTAAAGGGTATGTTGTTTATAGTAGACGCTCTTTGTATCTATGTATTGTATTGTGATGTGACCTGTTGTCCTGTGATAAAGAGCTACAGAGAATCGATTCACCTCATTACGAATTGGCAAAAGCAGGTATGATGTCATCGGAGCTGATTTGACCTCACATATGTTGAATGCGTAATTATAAGAATGAATCTTTGCAATTCCAATCAACGTATTTATGTAAAGTTAAAAATGATATCAATATCAAAATGCACGTGCGTCTTATATGTACTGGTGACAGAACGTTGCTTTAAAATAACGTTGAGCTGCCCTAAAATAATTATTGTGTATATAATAGGTACTATCATACTAGCTACCTGACTAGCATACACATGGCTAGTTTCAACATCGGAAATGTATGTTTGTGATCCATAAGTCAATGTCATGACTATCGTCCCGATGTAACATGTTCAGTAAGGGGTGCTTATAATAACGTGATATTCGAGTTAAAACGCAACGATTGTTAAAAAATATTTATGATCGAAAATGAATATCTTATTATGAGTCACAGCACTTGCACCGCTGCATAATTGATCCGAGTAACATGTGTTCTGAAAGGTTGAATGACGTATCGGCGTACTTTATCGGGTAAGTATTGAATTAAAATGACGTCGTTCATTTTGTTAGCACAGTATAATAGCGGTTATTTACTGATTAAATTAATGGATCCGGAACATGTGAGCTAAAAAGAATTATTTGTCGGTTGTATTCGTGTTTATAAGGTTCACTAGGCTACATAAACTATCCTGTTCAAAAGCAAACGAAAAAGGAATCGACCTATTGTCCCCAAAACATATGTTGCCTGAATTATATTTTGATTGCATGTTGATAGAGGATGTATCCACTGAAACGTGAACGTTAAAATTTGCATTAAAACTAAGCATGAATCAATACTACGGCAATGACTAGATCGACGTAAAACACTGTATCCATGGTATGTGGTTAGAACGTCCCCCCCCCCGGAGAGAGGTGAGGTGAGGTGAAATTGGGTTTAACGTCGCGTCCAAGATTATTGCACTTATATAGCGCCGTGCATGCACGTGTGTGTGTGGCTGCTTGTACTAGTCCGGCTGATGCCGATTTATAGTGCTAGTCCACTGAGATACCATGCCGCAGTATAACATGAATACCCCACTCAGACACAGTATACTGACTCCGAGCCGACCAGTCCTTGCTTTAACCCCTTAATGCCGAGTGCCAGACAGGGTAACAACAAGTACCATCTTTTAACGTCTTTTGGTATGACGCGGCCGGGGATCGAACCCCCCGGAGAGAGGAAGATCGGTGGTTGGATCCCGCGGCCAGAATACGTTAAAAGAGGGTACTTCTTGTTAACCTGTCTGGCGCTCGGAGTCAGTATACTGTGTTAGTACAAGCAGCCGCACACCCACACATATGCACACATACACATACACATACACCCACGCTCGTGTGTATGCATGTACGTCGCTGTATACATTTAATTGCAATTATCTGAATGCGATGTTAACCGTTATTTCACCACCTCACCTGTAACACATGTGTTGTTTAATAGATATGGACAGCATGATACATGTATATCTGATATGGTGCGGCGGCAACAAGCTGTGATATTCTTGTTCAATAATTCTTTTTTGACACATACAAAATTATCGGTTATGCACAGTAATCGAGGAATATTACGCGAGTAACGATGTTATGCCAATAATACATTTGATGGCAGTGACTGACAATTGACACACGTGGTACATGTGGTGAGAAATACTACCGTAGGTGTTGATCCAGTACTCCAGAGTCCCCCGGTTATGAATATATCATTGGTGTGAAGGGTATAAATTTCAGAAGATGGTACGATGTGTGACTGAAATACCGTTTAAAGCGGCGTTAAAATATATTCAACATCTGTTGTGCGACTGCGGTTGTGCGCATTTGAACGAGAAAACGAACCTGAGTGTCAGTGTGCGTTTGTGTGTGTGAGAGTGAGTGTATGCAAGCATTAATATCAAAGAGTGGTGGAGCGAGTGTGTATGCGAGAGTGATGGAATTTATTTGTGAGCCGGAAAGAGTGTAATGGAGAGAGTATGTATGCGAGGGTGATGGAACGTATTTGTGTGCGAGAGAGTTAGTGATGGAGAGAGTATGCATGCGAGAGTGATGTAATGTTTTTGTGTGCGATAGTGTTAGTGATGGAGAGAGTATGTATGCGAGAGTAATGGAACGTATTTGTGTGCGAGTGAGTTAATTATGGAGAGAGTATGTATGCGAGAGTGATGGAATGTATTTGTGTGTGAGAGAGTGGGTGATGGAGTGTGTGTGTTGTGTTCGAGAGAGTGAGTTATGGAGTGAGTGTGTTCGCGAGTGAGCTATGGAATGTATTAGTGTGCGAGAGAGTGGGAAATGAAATACGTGTGTATGCGAGTGAGTGATGGAGTGAGTGTGACTTGTTTGACACTGCCATCGGTGTGACTGCTACGAATGTTTTTCTAGTGCATTGCAGACTTTATCATCACCAGTAACGCGGTTAGCTTGTTTACTGTCTACCCTTTCTACTACATCTTCAACGGCTTACGTCGTGCACAGAGCTGCGGCAGGCAAAGATCCTCTAGTCATGAGTTCAAATCACATACTAGTATTTCTTTGGAGCGACTAAATTGGTTAACGACATTGGTTAGATTTTTCCCTCACACACAAGGGGTAGTACCATGCTTGACATACTGACTTTAAAGCTACGTTCTGACCAAACGCGCACGATCCGTCCAAATGTGCACGCTCTCCTCAAAACAATCACAATATCAAAGCTTTTACCCAAGGAAACCCCGCTGGACCTCTCAATCTCTCAATACACAGACACCAACCACCAATAACATCCGCTCTCTCTCTCTCCCTCTGTGTCTCTCTCTCTCCTCTCACTCTCTCTGTCTCTCTTCTCACTCTCTCTCTGTCTTCTCTCTCTCACTCTCGCTGATTCGCAGTCTCTTTTCCTCTCTCTGTCTCTCTTCACACCCCTCTCTTCTCTCTCACTCTCTCTTTTCTCTCTCTCAATCTCTCTGTCAGTCTCTCTCTCTCTCTCTCTCTCTCCTATTACCCATCCTCCTTTTTACCACAGACGCAAGGTCAAACACAAAAGCACACATAGATTCTCCTCATGATCCCCTTCCGTTCTGTGTAGATCGACTGTGTAATGTAAATATATGCCAACAACGTCATACAAATCACGGTTCCTATGCTGATTAACGGATCGGAAGAATCACTGTTGCAAACCACCTTGTATTGATTATCCATAAGCATTTTATTCATGAATTTATGGAACGACTAATATCAAACGTCGAAGGTGGCCTGAAAGTGTCCCAGCTTAATGCTCTTGGATCAGCAAGAAACACGAGCGTTTATTACGCTACTGGTCAATGTTCGTCCCTTCACTGTAATTAAAGGGTCTCTTTGGAATCGACAGGCTCATGGGAATACAGAGAAACTAACATTACTTTGCTTCATCACCTGTCGTTACCGCCTTTACATCTGAATACTACGTATCTGATACTGGTACTCCTTTATCCATGTTGGACGAAATGGACCATAAAACGGGCATTAATTCAGATCTGGGTTCGCCTCATTGTATGCATTATCTAGCAAGGGATTTAACAAGTCAGCGTAACTCAGCATAATACGTTAGTATAGCTGACGATTGAAAAGGTAATGTAGTATAGTCATATTGCTCACGTGTGGCAATATTCAACGTCAATTGTTGCAAGTTCTGAAATATCGACGTTTATCGTGTATAAAACCATCGGGAAAAGGACACGCGCACATGAAGCTTACATAATGTTTTCTATAAAGGTTTGTACTCGTATTAAATTAGACTGACAATGTTCCTTGTGAGACGTTTAATTTTTGCTTAATTTAAACAAAATTGAATTCTCAAATGCAGATGCTCCCAAAGGTCATACTTTAGTTCTGAAAAACTCTTTTAATTGTTACAGATGAACAAATGTTTGACAAGAATAGAAATACACACTTGATCATCCACAATCCAATCTCGCACACAAATATATTCCATCACTCAACAATAAAACATGTGTTTTTTCTACTATAATACTATATATCACAAGTGGTTATTTTTAATTATTTGTATAGTTTGTATGCGATCGGATTCATTCCCTGGTATTCATTGCAAGCAATATAGTTAATATATATTTGCCCGCGGTAGATAGTCAATACAGGTGATGGTACATCAAGGTATATCGATGTTGGTGGACAATTGTAATTGTTATATAGCTAATACAGTAACGAACGAAGGTCTACTGGTAGTATTGTGGAGTGGGTGAGTTGGGTTTAACGCCGCTTTGAACAGTATTCCAGTTAATCAGGGCGTGTCAGCTTAATGTGGGAGGAAAGTCCGAAGTGATGCAGGTCTCGGACGTGTACAACTCCGGTGAATCCCACGAGCACGGGTATGGTGCTGACAAACCTAGAAACATAATCAGGGCGAACCTGGATTCGAACCCACAATCGAACCCATAATTCTGTTGTACCCAAGGGACGTAACTCTGCACACCGAATCGCGGCGCCTTAGACGACTGGGCCACCCGTGCCCCCAGTATTGTGGAAATATTACATTGATCACATGCTCTCGGAATACCACGTACAGTAATTGCATTCACTCTAAGTTTTATTAACATCTCGATTCCAAAAGGTTTGTGTTTAAAACATTAATAATGATAAATATGAATGCACATATGTTACCAGTATGTCATGTACTTTTATGGTTTTGAAATTCTAAACAAAAGTAAAATGACATCTCAAAAGTCCGTTGTACTATTCCAAATATTTACATCATAAACATATGTGTATGATTCACTCTCAAATAGTGATGATACCAGGGCCACTTGCACAAAGCGATCTTAGCGCTAAGACTATTGTAAGCCTATGTTAAAGTATGGGCGTTACGATTATCTTAGTGCTGAGATCGTGTCTGTGTCTGTGTTGCTTAATTGTACCACTCGGGACTAATCCCGGTTTTTTATTGCTAGGTCACTGAGATATCATGTCGCAGTTTTATACCCCAGTCAGCCACAGTATACTGACTCCACCTGTCCTTGTTTCAAGTGTACCATTTTAATGTCTTTGGGTATGACATGGCCGGGGATCGAACCCAGACTTTCCGCTCTCAGGGCAGACGCCGTATATACTAGACCACGGAGGCGTTCAACAGAAACTTATCAGCTAGGGAGGAAGAATAATTGGTGCCCATGGGGATGCCTAAGTCTGTTATCTATAAAGAAAGTCCAGCATTTCAAAGTTTATCTCAGAAAACTTCCAATGCCAGTGCTTTCTTTGTCGTGAACCTTTGGTGATAGTGAAGTAAGTATATCGGTCGTCACCATGTATCAAGGAATTAACTTCACGTTTGTCATTTGGGATAGTGGTGCACAACGTTGATACGAGTTTTATGTTTTTACAGAAATAAACTTGTTTAGTTCAAGGTTTGCAAAAGTTCAAGCAAATCCTTTAAGGTTTTAAGAATCCACGTGAATATTTTCCACTTGTGTCAGTTAATCTCTGTGAAAATAACGACAGTAATTGCTTGATTGTATTAAGATTATGGTTAATCTTTGAAACAGGAATTCGGTGGTACATTTACTGTACCTTACGATGTATCGCTCGTTGTACGGACTGTTATGGAGCTTTGACAACTAGAACAAAAGAGGAATAGGTATGTCTTCAAATTTTAGAGCAAAGCCAAACGTTGATAGTGCTAATGTATTAACACCAGGTAGCAGGATCAGCTTTTTGGGCAGTTTATCAAAATGAGATCTATTTCATACATATATATTTCCAAAAGATGCATGTAGCTTCGGGATACATGAAAACAGGGACGGATTGCTACTTATTTCTTTCCCAGGTGTATATATAGACTTTCCCAACAACATCGCTTTGAAGACTAGGTTTCCGGACTAACGGGCCTCAGAGGTACGAGGCTTCACTGTAATTGATATCTTCAGAAAAGAAAAGACAAGTCAGGGATTAGCGATACATGTACTTAAAAGCGACAAAACCCTTTCAATGTTCATAAGTAATCTCTGCCAAAAGCAGATTCGATTGTACGATTCCGACAAAACCTTAAGCATGTGTTTATGAATCACTATCAAATAGTCATGATACCAGGTGGTCGTGAAAAGGTGCGCGTATATTACTTCACAGGGGACAACTGTCACAAACACATGCAAAGGCAAGTCAATTGTTCACTAAAAGCGACACAACCCTTTCCATGATCACGGGAAATCTCCGCTAAAGTCTATTGTACGATTCCGACTATATCATAAGTATGTTTTGATGAATCTCTATAAAATAGTAAACAGCTTAAACATGGTATTTATGTGAGCGATCACGACAAACGTATTGACTTCACGTTTGGCTAGACAACATGCTACTGCAAGCGTCATTTCAAATGTCAAAGTTACATCACAAGCAGTAGGAATAAAGCCAAAGTACTGTTAACTCCTATTTCATACATGTTCTAGCAGACATCCCCCTAACGACTCGTCACTTTAACAATACCCTTTGCAGGGACGTTTCATGTTTGTCTGCATTGCTATATTCAATTTGCCAGCAACATGAGGTATTGATTGCTGAATGTACATCAATGTATGATGAAATCGGTTGCAGAGGTGTCTGATTCCAGACTGAACCGACACATATAGTTCAATATTAAACACACATGATGTCATCTATTGTGTACATCAAGGGTATTTGTAGCCATTAAGCATCGATACTGTGCTGTCCGTCATGTACCCTCTATTTCATTTAACATACAAGATCAGACAAACTTCCAGTCACAAAGCTTTTTTTTCTTTTCGTGATATGGAAGTCAATACAATGCGTTGTCCTCCAGATTCAATGCTGCCATAACGGTAACTAGAGAGCTAATGTCTTTGTTTGTCAACCACTTACCAACATAACGGTATCCTGTAAAGGATACGATGTAGTGTAAAATTGTTTGTGACTGGAATAATGATACCGACTGAGATACATTGAAATCCATATCTGGTAAAAACAAAGACCATTTTAACACGTTGTCAATTATCGTTTGCAAAAATCATGCTTCTTAAGTTTCTCTTTACTTGTGAGCAGCACAATCTTTGCACTTGTATGCGGCAGACGTAATTCCAAATTAACATCGTTTTTTTGTTTCAATCTGTCAACGCGTTATCGTGTCATTGGATTGTCTAGTCCAGACTCGATTGCTTACAGGCCCCCGTTGTATGCCACGAACACTGGCTCAATGGAACAAAGAAACACATGTTTTTATGTTGGTTGGTTGGTTTGTTGTTTAACGCCGCACTCAGCAATATTCAAGCTATATGACGGCGGTCTGTAAATAATCGAGTCTGGACCAGATTAATATCATGAGCATCGATCCATGCAATTGGGATCGATGACATACATCAACCAAGTCAGCGAGCCTGACCACCCGATCCCGTTAGTCGCCCATTTTTTTATGTAAATTGTGTGTGTGACGGGTGATGCTGCTAGAGCAGGGCTGTTTTCTCGAACACCTGATGTCATCACTAATTTTCAGTGATCCATTCATGTAGTTTCACCACTTTTTTGCCAGTTAAGCCCTATTGAATCGCTTTCGGCAGATAACCGAGACTGATTATTTTCTAGCGTTGACGTCACCTATTTATTTGTACTGGGTCGATGTACTGCTTGTTTACTAAGTCACCTACCATGCATCAACCAAGTCTGACCACCGATCCCGTTAGTCGCCTCTTACAACAAGCACAGTCACCTCTAATGGGTCGCTGAAGACCTATTCCACCCCGGATCTTCACGGGTCGAGCCGATGTGTTAAAACTGCCCCAAATATGCTACTACTTTGTTGCACAATTATTATTTTTCTCAAGTGTTTCTCTTTACCCGTGAACTTTAGAATCTCTACACTGGTGCGCAGCAGACATAATTAAAGAATAACAACATTAGTTATCGGGTCACTGGGGTGTCTGGTTCACTGGACGGTGCTGTGCGGCGTCAGACACTAACGTACTAGTATGCAAACTGTGTGAGCTATGCAGTCATTAATTGTGAGATGGGGTGAAGTGACTAGTTTTACCTAAGGACCATATGATATTATGCACCATGAAACTATTTCAACCCTTTGCATGTATATATCAGGTGTCACAGACTATATGATTGTAGTTATATGAACAAGTTCAGCTGATCAGTGTAGAACCAGTGTAATTGTCAAAATACAGTTTGATAATATGTCATATTTTCCCGTGTACACTCGCTTTGTAGGACATACTTGAAAAATTATATGTCGCATTATCACATGATTTCAGCTGTCGGTATTTAATCGATTGTACTTAACACCCAGATGTTGAACTGGTATCTCATTATATTTGAGACAATTTATGCATATTGTATGCATACTGTCTAATCTACAACTCTGCATGACCATTGTAAATACTTTTCCAGCTTGATTTATAACAAGGGGCGGTCGGGTAGCCTAGTGGTTAAAGTGTTCGCTCGTCACACCGAAGACCCGGGTTCGATTCCAGACATGGGTTCAATGTGTGAAGCCCATTTCTGGTGTCCCGTAATATTGCTGGAATATTGCTCAAAGGGAAATCATCGCCTTCATGGGTTCCGCTCACTTAACAGCATTAATATTCCTTCAGGTTTGTGTAAATGTTTTTTCTGCCAACCTTTGCCCTTAGTGATTAAATGTAGGTTCGTAAGTACGTCTGTCAACACAATACCTAAACTCGTGGGTTTCACCAAAAGTGGTAAACGCCTAAGACCTGCATCACATGAAGCAGACATATTGCAACAGCAACTTTACATCTACTCCACTGACTAGCTCTATAACTGAATGGATTATATTTCGAAGAGAAAATGGCAGCTCAAAATCGACAATATGCTTAAAATGGAGCATATTTCAAGTGGAGAAATGAATATATATGAATTGCTAGTTCCCCATGCTAAATCATTCCAGGTGACTATGGCTGGCTGGCAATGATGGGTAGTAATTTGAGTGAGTGAGTGAGTGAACGTTGTTAAACGTCACAAGCAGCAACATGCCATCATTTGGTTTATAACGGTGGTCTGTAGAAAATCGAATCTGGGTCATCCAGTGACCGAAAGCATGAGCAACGGCCCACCACTTCGAGATGACACTCACGCAGACAAGTCACAGAGAGTTGACCAAACTATTTCAAGTTGCGTGAGTTCGTATGACAAGCAGGGGGGTATGGGCCCCTTTTCCGACCCGGAATCAACACAGTTCAAGAATGCAATGCTTTTGGTAAACAGTCAACTTGAACTTGCATTTGTTTATGACGATGGTACCGGTGGGGCACAATATGGTAGCCTTTTCGCGAACACCTGGCGTCATCACTATTTGATAGTGATTCATAAACATATGCTCGTGATATGGTCGGAATTGTTCAGCGGACTCTACTTTTAGTAGACTTTTCTTGTGATTACGTAAATGATTTTGTCGCTGTTATTTGGATTGTGAATTTTGAACTGTCACTTCCCAACTCGCCCTGGCTCCTATTGCCATGTGTCGATTATTTAGTGTTCCTTCTGATCAAGGTGAGATTGCATTTGCCCTGATATGGCTACGTACAGGACACATTCTTGGCACTCAACCACCTGCAAATCCGTAGGTGACCAACAGAAGAAATCTAATGTTTAAATTAAGTGTATCAGGTACATATATTTCTGAAAGTTGTTGACCAAAGAAAATGCACTTATGACAAGGGTGTGTGAGTGTATTCAGACAGGGAACGAAAAGGGTAGAAACGTTCCGGGAGAATAATACGATGTCGTTGTTGAGCGTAACATGGAGTATTTCATTTCTAGAACAATTCGTAACGAGACCATTAATTACACACCGTCAGTCTCCTAACTGCCTACCCCACAAAGACAGGAGGCTTTCTTTTACAGTCAAAGGTTCAATCACACGGGGATGGTATAAAATCATACCGAGATTAGAGCACGGGTGAAAGGCTTAAAATGTCCTTTGTTTTCACCAGGTATTGATTTCAGCATATCCTAGCCTGTGTCTTTATTCCAGTCACAGACAATTTTACACCACGTCGCATCCTTTGCCGAATACCTGCATCATATCATCGTATTTTATGATATACTGATAATAATCTGGAGCTGGAGTTGTCTCTAAACACAGGATCCTCCGCCGTATCATAGTGTATTCCTATCATAAAGGGCGTCTATTTTCTGCAAACTCTTGGGTTACCGCTTTTATGAGTCACATGGGATGACTACTCTCCTTCGGCACCAGATGAAATCATTTCGCTCGACCGAAGCCGAGACAAGATATATGTAAGTTTCCAGTCATGTGAGTGATATGGTCCTTTGAAATATTCTCTGGCAAATAAACTCGCAGTAATGAGACTGATTTAAGATGGTGCCCACGGGAGCTAGTCTGCTTTGACGTTTATTTTAACCAAATACATTCTCGAGGGTCTTTGAGAGGTTCTATTTAAAGTCATAATCAGCCGGCTGTTTTGGCCAATATTTTCAATCTTCATTTATTTCTGATATTATTTTAGACACGCGACTGCATCCATATGACAACTTGTTTTCGCCTCCATGCAGCCATGTTTCAACAAGTAGGCCGTTCATCACTGGTCTTTCTGCCAATATGGCACAAGCAATTAGTTTCTCATCCCAGGATAATTAAAAGCATCCCATAAAACAGAGATGTGTCACGAAGGTAATGGGAATAACACTTTTTAGAATCACAGCGGATACCATATGTAGACTTGACAAACATGGCCTTGTACTGTGACATGATCAAAGTGAAGAACCAGTGAATGTCATACCTGGTGACAGTTACCCTTTGGCATTTATGTTTACATAGACCTAGATGGTATAGAAGACCTTCACTCAGCAAATGAGATATGGCTTTTCCTATTGAACCCTATTCCTTCAGCCAGAGAATCAACGGGTGTTCGAAGTTCAGACAACCGTACATTTGCGTGAGCTGGTACCTCAACAATCCTGAACCATACATTTCTTTCACACTTTCACCTAACTCCAAGTACCGTTTGGTGTGGTATCTGATAAGAAGGAGTTTACTTCCCTCTGTTTATTGTACTGCAAATAACGTTTGCAGGGTATCTGATAAGAAGAGGGGTATTCTCTATTTACTTGACTGCAAGTAACGTACACTAACGTTGGGGGGAGCCTATATCCAGAGCTGTTGATTATAAGTTTATGTTTTCTTTCATTTTATCAGATCTGTCAACGATGATTTAGCGTTGCATCGATGTAACTATTGATGTTTTACCTTGTCATCGACGTATTGGCCTTGGGCCATTGATAATTGCAATGCGTCGGCAGTTCGATCAATCATTACATCCCATATCCCAGTATCAATAAATTATGGTCTTCCTGCTAGTTGGTGTGTGTAAACATGGCTCTAGGAACGCAGAACAGCATGAGAAGCCCTTTAACTATTGGTAATTAACATGCATAGTCGTTTTTAGGCTGAAAATTGCAATGACATATAAAAGCCAACCACTGCCGTCGATGTTGCAGCTGAGGACTCGACGTTGTTCGCTTTTCCCGATGGATCAGCTGAGCTTATTTCCTGTCATTAGCGTTTTGGAAAAGAGAGATCAGTGTGATCACTTAAGAAGTTCATGTTTACTGTATCCTCCAAACCGAAGCAGTGAAATCAACACAATACAGTTTTCTTGGATTGGGTCACGTCACACTCGGCAAGGTCACTGTTAGCTCATGGATTGTCGCATCGTGTTCTCATTTCGAGAGGGCATGGGTGGCCCAGACGGATACGGCGCCAGAATGTGTTCCTTAGTCTTGCTATGATTCGCTGATGGTAGGTTCGAATATCAGATCCTTTGTTTGTCAGCTCCATACACATCTTCCATTGTGTCACTCTCATTGTAGTAAACGTCAATGACCTACGTCACTATAAGGCTTTCTGCCTGCAAATATATGCAGTTATTTAACTGAAATACTGCGTTACACCCAAACGACAGACTCGCTGATCTCATCTTGGATGGTTTTGCACATTCAGTTTTCATGAGAAATTCCTTAATGCGAATAATGTACAGCCATGTGAAATGTCACATATTATCGATTACAAACTGTTGGGAAAAGGAAAGTACACACCCATGTTGGATTGATGGTTGCTAAAAAGGAAACAAACAAGAAACTTTTATTCGATGGTGAGGTATTTGATATGGGTGTCATAGGCCACATTCCGTTAGAGTGGAAGTCGGGTGTAGTATATGTGTGTGGGGGTGGGGGTGGGGTTGTGGCTTGGGTCAGAGTTAGAGATTCCCCAATGTAAGCATATGTGATCGTACAAGATAGTTTATACTTCCATCATTTCGCAAGCAGGGTTAATTATTATAAGCTAATTGGAAACAGGCAATGACCCTAACATTGGATTAACATTATTGTCATATATATATCTCAAATATCAATGCGTGTTGACGTGCTTATCTTTTCCCACTTGACGGGCACGAGTGTCAAATTAAAGTGTATCGCAATATGTTTTGCAGAGTTGCGTCCCTTAATCGAGCATAGATCCTCTCATCGAGTTCGAATCCACGGTCCGCCCAGATTATTATCCTCAGTCCGTGAGCACCAATACCCGCCCTCGTTGGTTTTTACAAAAGTGGTACAACGTCTACGAATTTTGGACACTTTCATATATTTTTGCTTGTTCCCCTGAAACACTCACTAACAGTAGACTATCCACTATGTTCCGTAAATTCCACAAGTATTAATATTATATTATACATTATTACCTGTATAATTCGAGATAGTTCTTTTTAGTGATTCATATTTCATGACCATCTGTTACCGGTTGTATATTAACGGTTCTGACTTTTCCGTTATAAACTTCAGTTAACGGGAGTTCAAATTAAAAATGAACTGAATGTCTGCTTGCCTACTGCCACTATATCCTTTCAATTTGAAATAGATACTTAATCAGATTAGTATCTTTCAATGTTATTAAATTACAGTGGTAGATTTTTAGTATATGTATTGTACTTAATAAAGTCGATATATTTAATTAAATATCAGATACAAATATGAAATTTTGGAGCTCGATAGTCACATGTTGTCGTTGTACAACGGCATCGAAAACTGTTCATTGTCATGTCACATAAGGCCACAAGGTTGCGCTGAACTCGTGTGACCGCCTCGGGCAACAATCACGGCTCTGCATCTCATCGGCACTGACTGGATAAGTGTACGAATTCTGTCCTGCGTAATTCTGCGCCCTTCTGCTTGTAACGCGTTGGTCAGTTGTGGGTGTGTCTGCGGCGTGTTCGGACGTGCACGTCGATTGCGTTCATCCCAGAGGTTTTCGATTGGGTTGAGATCTGGAGATCTCGACGGCCAGGGCAAGCCGTTGATGTTGGCATTTTAAGGGTAGTCTACCGTGACACGAGCTGTGTGCGGCTTGGTGGACGTTGAACTTTTTATAGCCACTACAACGAGTTACGAATGCCATAACTTGCGCGTGAATTTTGCTTTACTATTTTCCTCCATGACAATTTTTTAACAAGTGTGAAAACAATGCCCTTTAAGACTTTGCAAATCAACAATGGCTGCGTTTTGACGCACCGTTTGTCGAATATCAGGCCACTAACATTTTACAATAACATATTTCCAATTCATATACCGGATTTTTAGTGTAGTCAGGTTCAATGAACTTCATACTACCTGTGCGTTTCTTTTTTTAAGAGTGTATGATAAGATAAGACGTAGATCTATTTAAGATAGATATCATTCCGATCGAAATGAAATGAATGTGGAAAGTATCTTACCTTGCTGTGTATTGATATTCTAAAATAAGGGATAACAGGAAGTATTTAAGATTTAGGACAGTTGAAAGGACTTTGAAAAGATAGCTTGTTGTGTATTGAAGTTCAGTAGTGTATGTTGTTCTCTCAATGAGTCTCACCTTTTTACAATCTTATAACAACAAGCATAAAGAACTGTTTGATTTGCATTTATAGAAGTTTGTGAGTAACAGTAAAGACAATTATGTCTTATCAATCAATACTGTTGAATTGTGCACCCTGATGCTTGCTTAAAGGGGCTCCCTGACCGGCGGTTGTTTATGCCCAGTGCATGTTAAAAAGTGTAAAAGTGACATTTTCTCTCTGTGATAAGGGTAACCGTAAATTGCGGAACTCATATATGTAAGTCAACGTGTGTTTACAGATTAAGTTGCATTAGAATGAGATGAATTAAAGGGCGTCCCAATTGTCTAAGGCGTCGCAATTCGCTATGGAGAGACACCTGATCGTGGGTTCGATTCCCGTTTCGCCCTGACTAAGGTTATAAGTTTGTTATGCAGCACCATATGCTTCGTTTTGGGGTTTACCAAATTTGTAAATGTTTTATAAAGAGCTGCACATCTTCTGGGTTTCTTTCCATATTAAGCTGACGCGCCGTTTTATAACTCCAATATTGGCAAATTCACTCACTCACTTGATGTACACCAATGAGGTCGACCAGTTGGCCTCTGCCTAATCTCCCTCTACGTGTCGACTCGGTTGGTCCTTCCACTCGGAGATTCAGTGTAAATAAAAGTGACAAAACCCATTCCGTTATCATAAGCAATCGTTAACTGTATGATTCCGACTAAAGAATAAACGCGTGTTCAAAATCACTTACTCTATCAACTAGTGTTGATACCAGGTTTTCGTGAAAAGGTGGGCGCCAGTCACAAACACATGTCAAGAGTTCATCTGAACATACACGGGAACATGAAAGACAAGTCAAAATATGAAATTGCATCGGACATCAGAGATCTGTTAGGAGGGGAGAACAAATGGTGTCAATAGGGACGCCTTCTTCTTGCCTTATCATCTTGTCCATATATCGCATAGATGTTAGCAGTGAGTAAGCCATTCATGTTACATAGTTTTTCTCAGTAAACAGATTGCTTTCATTGTTGACAAATTGTTCTGAACTCTTTGAAGAGTATATTTGTGATCACCACGTGACAAATGTCCACTGGGTCAAGGCATGAAGTGTTTCCTTACGTTTTTCGTGTCATGTGACACATTCCAGTTCATATCACAATAAGTTACCACCTGACTCATCTAGTAGTGGATGGTAGTAAAATGTTAGCTTAATATGTCATATTATTATACCTGTCCACGTAAACGTTACGGCACATGAAAGTCAAGGATGTCAAATATTAAATGTGTAATTGGTGTTCATGAAGTCTAAAGCACAGAAATATTTATCCTTATTTTAAAATCAGAAGTGTCAGGATCCGCTGACCATAAGTTCAATCCAATATTCATCCAGACTATGACCCTTGGGTTGTCTTGGAGATCTTGGGTTTTACAAAAGTATTAACCGTATATGCCCTTTGTCACACTGGGTACTACGTTGAGCTAACATGTCGTGATTTAACACTGGTGAAACCGATCTCAGCCACTTGAATATTGTGAACGAAAACATATGTGAGGCGATTATTCGACACAGATTGGATGTTGTGTTAGATCATACCAATAATTATGATCAGGAATACTGACAGGAACAGCGAGGAACATCTGGTCACTTCGTCACTACTGCTCCAGTTCCACCGCAGCCTCAAGGAGCAGCGTTTGTTCAAAATCAGCCACACAGATTCAGTAAATCGAACATGAGGCGGTGGGATAAATTGCCAACGTGAAAATCTAAAGCGTTTAACTAATACAGGTGACGTGTAATGAGACATGTCACTCGTCGGATGTACATTTCAGTTGGCTGAGGGCCATTCAAAAAATAATCAACGACGAGAGAAAACGCATCAGTTGTAATCACATTTTTCAACCGATTGAACAATTTATTTTTTTATCACGTGGAAAACGGTTGTAAATGTCATCCATGATGGTTAATGGACTAAGTATGACACGATTGTCGTAAAAATGTATTTAGACGAAAAGTGTTCATTCGTCCTTATTTCTTGAAAATCAGATGTGTATTTCTTGTCATGGCAATATTAATATCTTACAATACATTACGATTCTAAATAGCAAAAACACAACGTAAATGTGCTACGTAAAAATGTATATAGATCGATATCGGTCGGACAGCTATTGTTATACAAATTGGAAATTCATTAAACACGATTCCATCAATAGGTCGTCTGAATTGAAAGGGTCGATGACAACAAAGCACTCTCACACTGGAAAATAAATAAGCAGTAAAGGAAAGGCCTCAAATGATGCAATCCACCAGAAGCTGACATTCAACGATACCCTTTTACATGTATCCTTTTCGTGAAAATCTCTGGGTTATTTGTTTAAGTTTACGATAACCTTTTAGACCACAGAGATCCAATATCAATTAGCGACGACTGTCCTCAGAATAGGTCCATACATGTGGTAAAATATAGCGGACAACCGTCGTGTCATCCTGTTTGATTACATATGTGTTTTTCTATAGTAGGCAACTGTGTGTTTCATTTATATACATACATTCAGGCGACATCTCTAATGCTTTCAAAATAACATTGTATGGTCCATAACTACATGTTGCATTTTAAAAGTTCTTCGTCTGTGTTCCAATTACGTCATCAGGAACATGATCTCGTCCTGAAGTCACAATCACCGATTCTGCCCAGGGGATAATAAAACCAACATTTTCCACCCAAATTGTTATTACCATCCTAGTCCCACCTCCGGCGCTTATACAATGTCATCTACATCCCTGCCCCACTTAGTGTAGAGTGTACTGCTCCGCATTAACTACCTAATCCTTTGAATAACCCCCTAAGATATTACTGGTGCTCGACAGCTAAAGCACATAAGGACCGTCTGAGGAACATTAGAGACTGTGGTTTAAGCGCGAGGTGTTGGCCAATGGACAGAGCCTAATTGTGTCCATCAGGTAGCCGGACAACTTCACATCGATCCACTGGCTGTCCTGGAATCACCCTACAAGACCGGACACCCATTTGAAATAATAATATGATTTTCACTGCTTTTACACAGGGCCTAATTTATTTAGCCCCTTTCTCATTTTGTCATTTACCGACGCGTCCAGTCTTGCCTGCGTTCGAAAGAGGCCTGAAAGCGGTGTTTGCACCATCTGTATAAAATGTTTACTTAGCGCTTATTTTCCCCACATTAATTGAATGTAGTGAGCACGTTGGGATGGAAGGATGGATGATAACAAAAGCCAATCTATGCCAGGTTTTCAGCTATGTCCTCGGGCTGGTGTTACAGGTTGGTGGTGGTTTCTAACGAACGGCGTCTTGTGTACTGGCGTTTTGTTACTTTTTCCCGCAATAATGCAACAGCGTGAGAATGAATCAGGTGTATGAAAATGGAAAGACATCTACTTCGTCCGGATTGTCGCATTATGAAAGGTTCATTTGTAAGATTATTCGAAAGTTCCTGGTGCGCAGTATTATTAAAGGTTATGTTCATACCATACTGAAATAAGACTGTCTGGGAACGCATTTGCCTGAAAGTATGTGCTGAGGAAAAACAATGCCTGGTTTTAAATTTGAATCACATTTCACACATCTTTATACCGGGACTTCATATTCATTACAAAAAGTTACAATCATTAATTTAGTCTTGCAGTCACCGTGAGATACAAAGGGCTCGGTAATTGAGAAATATCGCCAATACAGTCTGTTGTAACCCAAGAACAATAGCATCCTCTTTAATTGTTCATTTGCGTGACTCTTGCGGATTTAATAGATCTCTTCGTAATGGTTACATCTAGAATTTACAGTACCTGTAAGAACCTTTACTCTTTCAAGTAAAATAAACTATGCAGTAACAATACTCCGGTTTAATGTTAGTCTGGAGTTCGTCAAAGAATGTAATCTTATTTACGTTAATGTCTTTGTGATATCAAACTAAGGAACGGAGATAATTTAAACCGTTACGTACTAAAATAGAGTTATTTGTGTAGATGCTGAAACTTCCTTCTCTCATACAATTAGTGTCGTCTATCACGAATGTGAAGGACATTAAGTGTGGTTTTCCTTGCTACGAGAGAGTTTATATTGTCTGGTACATAATATGTATAGTTAACTAAACTATTGACCTTCTTTTTCAGAATGATTGTGTAGTGTACCTGCTGGGACCCAACAAGAAACATCATGTCTGGAGGTCAGGCTGAGCTTGAGATTGAACTCTTGGAGCTGACAACAGTCACCCCGTCCAACATCAGTCAGAATGCTTCGTGCATGTCAGTTGGTTGCAACATTACAGAATCACCTATGTATGAATTTGAAAGACTGGTCAGCATCATCGTACCAACTATATTTGGGGTAGTATTCATTCTGGGACTAATTGGAAACCTCATGGTCATCCTCGTGGTCGTGTCAGACAAAAAAATGAGGAATACAACCAATATCCTCATCCTCAGTTTGGCTTTTGCAGATCTCTTCTTCATCATCTTCTGTGTGCCATTTACAGCAGCTGGATACGCCTTGCCTGTCTGGCCATTTGGGAACGCGTGGTGCAAGCTGACACAGTTCATGGCTTACGTTTGTGCCAATGCCAGCGTCTACACTCTCGTTCTCATGTCTCTTGACAGGTACCTAGCAGTAGTGCATGCTATCAGGTCAATGCGATACAGGACCGAGAGAAACACATGGCTGGCCGTTGTAATAACTTGGGGAGCGATTCTCTTAGCCAACATTCCAATCCTGTTCCAGTATGGTGAACTCGCTTACGAACACGAATTTCAAAACAGATCCGCATGCCTAAACCTGGATAGTGTAAATGATCCTCAAGTTGGCATGATCTTCTTTTCGTGCTTCCTTGCCTTTGGATACGTAATTCCCCTCGGCGCAGTCTGTCTCATGTATGGCCTTATGCTCAAGCGACTACTGTATGGTGTTGTTCCTGGTGGCAACCAATCTGCGGAAAGTATTCGGGCTAAGAAGCGAGTTACTAGAATGGTTATTATCGTTGTTGTCTCATTCGCACTCTGCTGGCTACCAATTCAGATTATCCTTACAATCCGAGCATTTGGCCATTACCCAAACGACAGAGGGTTCGTTGGACTACAAATGGCGGCAAACTGTCTGGCTTATATGAACAGCTGTGTAAATCCATTTCTGTACGCATTTTTGTCTGAAAACTTTAAAAGAAGTTTTCGAAAGTTTATCTGTTGTTTCTCGGTAACGCGGCTAATGGATTACGAAAGGACAAACACCCGCAATGAAAAGGATCCCAAAAGCACTACTATCACAAGGACAACTTTGAATAACGTGTGACAATACATAGCTGGATGTGACTTTTATATGCAACGCAGACATAAATGCGTATGATTTCATGCGTAGGTCTGTGTACCTGATAAATTCCATGCAAAAGTCCGGATAAAAATATTATCTTGTGTCTAAATCTGCTTCAGACACGCGCGTGAACGCTGCGAGTGTCAAACTTAAGATTCGCCGTCCATTCATAGCTGCTTATCGCTGATGCAGCTCGTTGATGTTATACACCTAAAGTACCATGTGACTGACACGTGACCAGATTCACGTGATATACATATGACTAGATCAGGTGGCTGGACAGATGAGTGTCGATGGAACGCGATAACTTCAGAGAGACAACTGCATATTCTGTCTATCCCTCTGAGGATTTCACGTGTTTGCGACTGGTCATATATGAATGTAGTTGTACTATGGTATGTCTTTCATTTTTTGCAGTGGGATATTTAAATGTTTAGTGATTAATGTGGCCATGGTGAGTCAACACTGGACAATTTTTCACAGTGTGGTTCGGGTATATACACTATTATTGTTCTGGGACCATTTGTACAACTGATTGACACTGAGCGCCCAAACTGACCCCTTTTAGCGCTTCGTGGCATTCAGATGTGCAGTGATCTCCGATCAGGTTGTTATAAATTAGAGACGGTATGCAGTGTAGGCGATTAATATATATTCATGAAAATAAAAGAATGTGTGATTTATTGCGTATTATGTCCTGTGCCCGGTAAAACATGTAAAGTCGTATTTGCTATACGCCTGTATTGTAGCCATAACCAGACCTGCAATTTATTTGTAAACAGATCATCATTATAGAGCAGTCTCTTTATGCTTGTTCGCTTTTTATAGTCTGTAGAATCACATACTAACATTTGTACCATCATCATTGGTATGTTTCGTGGAAATATGTAAATGGTTGTATATTTTAATTGATCAGACATACCAGCCGTCTAATTGTTTTGATTCCGAAAATTGTAGAAATATATTTTCATCACAAAATTGTGTTCCTTTCAAGTTGCAACTTTGGGCTTATTGTTGTTTGGAAATAAAACTTAAGATTTTTCCAGATGAGTTGTTATTTCATAGGACTATCCCAGCTCAGCTTACAGATTTTTGTGTGTTTAGTTCGGGATTTGAAGTGAAAAATAAAAGTTACGAAACCCTTTCCATATTCATAAGAAATGTCTGCTGAAAGCAGATTCCACTGTGCAGATACGATTATACCATGAGGTTTTAGTGTGTTCTTGAATCACAATCAAATAGTGATGATACCAGGTGTTCTCGAAAAGGTGAGCTTTTCCAATTCCACCGGTGGCAATCGTCACAGGCGCATACAAAGGCAAGGCAGGTGTTCACGTGAACAACACTGGAACATGTGATACAAGTCAAAATAGGGAATTGCATCAGTCGTCATTTCTGTAACTGATGCGTCAAACTTGGAAATGTCCTCCACATGTCTACCACAGAACGTTTTGAAAGCTTTAGGAAGGCTTGAATGTTGCAGCCAACATTGAAATGTTGAGCAATAGGCGTCTAACACTCTTTAAAATCTTCGTTGTGTTGACATAGACGTCTGGAGCTGTCTGAATATTGCTCAACATTAAAGGACAACTGATTATAAGAAAGTTGTGAAGTCATCCATCTTGTCATACAGTCTAGTTTTTTTTATTGTAAATCTAAATCGTTATGCATAGATTTATATATGAAACTGGTCTCTTTTATAAAAAGGTCAGGTAGGTAAATGAGAGGAAAAGAACTGGCTATTTGATCGTTATTGAACAATATCAGATCACCGATATATCCGAAGCCTAATTTAATTCTCTTGGCCAAACTCCCTATTTCCGAGAAGCCAATCCGATTGCGAACCTCAAGAAGAGGAACACAAATTGTGCCCATGGTGACGCCTGTTTTTTACCAAAATGTACTTTGGCTCGACCCAGCAACGTGTCTATTGTAGTACGGCTTTTATGGAGCTTGGAATCAAAAGAGGAATAGAAATGCCTTCAGGTTGTTGTGTCAACCCGGAAATTAATGGTACTAATGCTTGGTTTTGTCAGATTTCTTCCTTTGTTGACATACTGGCAAGATATGTGGCATTATGTGATATGTCAATTATACTAAGGTCTTTGATCAAACAATTAATGTAGTGATGCTTACATATAATCGTTATGCCATTTGAGAACTTGTCAGATGGAACAAAAACCTTATAATGTAGGATAGCCGTTATTCCAATCCTGTTTCAACTTTTTCATTTTATTCACTGTGATCATGTGTTTATGAATCCCGATCAATTAGTGGTAATACCAGGTGTTCGGAACAGGTAGGCGTATCCTGCCTCATTAGTGACATTCAATAGGTTCAACTTCTCTAGTGGCACATTTAAAAATGTGAAAATATGGACAATTACGACATTATTTGCACACTTTGGAATCAGGCGTTGAGAAACCGAGCCCAAACAGCCAATTAAATCAGAGCTCCCTTGCGCTGGGCCACCGCAGTGTAAATTACCGACAACGTGATTACAAATCGTCTGCATGCAACTAATCTGCATGCTCGGCGACCACGTGTTGCACCAGCGTAAACAAATCGACACATTCTAACTAGACGCCAATTAGAGCGGGGAAACTTGGGAAATCGCGAATGGTTTTCTGTAATGTTTTCGGACGAGTCCAGGCTTAAGCTGGAAACTCTGGATAACGTGCAGGTGTCTGGAGGCGTCCTAACGAACGTTGCAAAGACGCCAACGTAAGGCAAGAGATTTGGGAGTGGATCTGTAATGATATTGGACAGCATTACTATGACTGCCAGAACTCCACTGCATATTGTCCATAGAACAGTCACTGGTCAGTATCGACGAGACAACATATTGGCGCCAATAGCTGTGCCGTTTGCGCACCTTGCATGTTTTGTCTTTCAGACGATGACGCTCGTGCCCACCGTGCACGCATCGTAACGACCTCCAGCAGGAAACAACACCATAATGCAATGGCCAGCCATGAATCTGACCTTTCCCCAATAGAGCACGCTTTGTGTATGATAGGGAGACGTGTACGTCAAAGGCCACCACTACGTTAGGCGAACTGGGACAGGAGTCGCAAGAGGAGTGGACAAGTTCCCTCAAATTGTCATTCGGACCATGCCGAGCCGTGTGAGAGAATGATTGACCAGTCGCGGGGACATGGCCCATTATTGATTAAGTCATCTCAAACGTTAAATTTCTGACTACGCACCTCTGTCGTCTATTTTGGTTGTTTGCACCCTCACAATACACCGCCTTTTTCTTATCCAACCTTTACCTTAACTCGATACCTCCTTGAATATCTGTAATCATCTGTTATTTTCGCATATTCCCTACCTTCTCTGGAGAATACATATGACAACACTATACGCCCCTGTAGTCAGTTGATGACAAAATCATTACAAATGCACAAGATTTACAACGTTCATGCTCGAAGCATTATACACAATACAAACCTAATGCAAATACTTGCATTGATCTGAGTAATAAATGTTTCAACAGGGGTATGACCCATGTCGCTTTATTAAAAAAATGACCCACATCTGCAGACGGTTCCTAACAGGAGAATGAATCATACATGTTTAACAGCAGCCAAGTGTTATGGGGAACAAGAATACATGGAATACATGGTAGAAATGTTGGATCTCCGATATTACGCTTATTAGATATAAATATTTATATGGATATAAATGTGATACTGCCCCAGACATGTAACATGTAACCCACCTACTCCCTCACCTAAACCTTGTTTTCTGAAATGCCAAGGTTTTAAAATCATCTAATATGTATTGCGTTAACGTGATCTTTACACGTGTAAATGAAAACGACCACGCCCTTTCCATAAGCATAAGAAATACATTGCTTAAAGCAGCGTCGATTGTACGATCATTTTCATCAGGAAAAAATGTGTTTTTGTTTATAATTGTGTTTATTGAATAACTATGAAATAGTGATGATACCAGGTGTTCGCAAAACGATGAGCGTATCCTGTCCCACCGGTTGCACTATCCCAACGTGTATTTTTCACCAGAAACACGGGTACATATGGTACAAGTCATAATAGGGAATTGCATGAGACAATTTTATTTGTAAATGATGCGTCAAATTTGGAAATGGAAACGTGCAATATCACGATGCATCAGCTTGCAAAAGGTATGGCCGTAATGAGAACAATGATCGACATATGGATTGTTAGAAGCAAATACAGCCTCTCAAAGCCTTTCCTGACCCCATCTTAAGGACATTACATAATGACATGGTTTGCCCGCAAGATTCCTTTAACATTACCAATGGCAACCTCTTCGTGATGTTGAGAAGGAAACGATAATGGAACCACCGAAAGTATGTATTTGTCTAAAAAAAACGCGATTTCGTGCATGTTTGTTTTATGGAACTTTATTCTTCAGGATTGGCTGATACAAATATTTTTAAGGATTTACCGTTTCCAATCACGGCATGGCATTCATAAACCAATGGTATGTTGCTTACTTTCGTCTCAATATATAAGTTTCATAACCGACGTTAACTAGCTTCCAGTAATCTTTGAAGTTTTACAGAATAGACAGGATGCGAATGCGAGGGCTTCACTGCATTTCGTGCGTCTGAAGTTTATTATGGTATTATTTTGTATTTGTACACTTTGATTAAGCGTTTGAGCATTGCCATATCAATACAGACGGTATCGATATCTCTCAGCTTGGTGCGTTTTCATGCAGTTGTTACTCATAATATCCCTATACAGTCCGAACATGTGGACGCTTAAATCAACTTACATATAATGCATTCGACGGTTAATAACATGGAGATAATATCAATAGAACGTGTATCTAATTTTAATGGATTACTCGATTGGTTTGTTTTTCAGAAATCGCTTGCGAATTGATAACTGGATTAAACAATCGGATAATACACCTTCATGTTTCCTCTGACGATATAATATGACATGTAGGATTGTTCCTACTTTTCATACTTTAGCGATAATACTTTATCATACTGCAGTGGAATGCTCATACTTAGGTTGAGAATGAGTATGGTTTTACGCCGCTCTTAGCAATATTCCAACGGCGGGGACACCAGAAGTTAGCTTCACACATTGTACCCATGTTGGGAATCGAACCCGAATCTTCGGTGTGACGAATGAACGTTTGAAACACTAGGTCTATCCCACCGCCCTCTTAAGTTAAGAGAGAGTAACATCGCACATGCATGTGCTACGCAAGAAACATTTTTCTTGTGATTTTGGGAACATTCGGTTCGAAAGACCCAATTCGAAAAATGTGTACATCAGTTTATTTCATATTTTCATTATTCATAGCACCACTTTGAATAATTCATTTTCTCAGCTCTGAATTATATTTATATGAAAATGAAATCTAAATATTTCCATATTACGACCACTATTAAATTTATTACAACTCTAAAACGAGATTAAGACCTGGAAAAGGAAAGGCCAAAGTAAACTTTAGATTCCCAGGTCACATAGCTAGGTTTTGATGGCCAACTGCTTTGGAAGCAATAAATTGATTGACATGGATATTAACCTGATTTCCAATAGCAATGCTCCCTCCCTATAGGAACACCAGATTCGCTATTCAAAAAAAATTACGCATTGAATTATATTATGAATTTTGCATTAACATTGTCAACATTTCTATTGTGACTAACCCTGTGTTCTCTATTTACAGCATTTATTTTCTACCCTTCTTCTAAATTTAGATCTCGCAGTAGAAAATACGGGACAGGTTTGGGTAAAGTGCTTTTGCATGTCTCGCTATTACAGTCGTTTCCATATCATGCCGAACAATATCTTTGGGCGCTGAACATCGCAAATATAAAGTATATTGTTATGTCATTACTGGAAACAATACAGCTTCCAACAAACATATTTACAAGAAAACATGTCCAAAGAGTTTCATGTTATTTAAATAAACTGTATCTTATGTTGTATAAACGGTCTATTTCCGTTAACAGGTTTCACAGTGCCTATAAAAGCATCACATTTTCCCACGTAATTTTGCTTCAAAACAAACCATTAAACGAAACGTTTTATTTAAATTTCCAGTGTTTCTGTTCTTTTTACTGCTAACTGTCAAGTACTGGCTGTAGCTACATGTAATTGTGTTATAACGAGAAGCTATCTAAAAAGTGAATGTTGAGAAATAGCAGTTGATGATATCATTTTTAGCACTTTCTGTTTTAAAATCATGTATTGAACGTAGACTCTGAATTGCCACCTTTTAGCGATGCCTGACTGCAATTGTTAAGCGTTAGGGAAGTGGGAGGGGGCACTTCGATGACGAAGCATGACGCAGGTATTGAAATAAGTATTGAACTCCACATGGTTAAAAAAGGTTTGCGAGTGTTTTTCGCTTTTGTCTCATTTTGAATATGATCCGTATCATGCGACACAGAAATGAACTTTGATAACCTGAAACGCATAGCCGTTTTTCAGTTACCATAGAAAAATAAAAATATTGCCAAGTCTTTAATGGTAGCCTCAACGTCCAGATACTGTTTTTAATAGACGGATTACAGATAATCAGCTTTAATAATGCACACAAAATCCGAAACCTAAAAAATGACAGGATAGATAGATATCATGCTTATCGAAGAGCGGAATACCACTCAAAACCGATCTTATTATAAACTGACTTTTCATTCTGGAAACGGACGTAGATTTGAATCCTTCATGCACCCTCATTATATTTATTTCTAGGTTTGCCAACACAAACCCGTTTGAGATGTTTCCCAAAATGACAAAGACCTACAATCAGCACCATTTCTTCTCACCTCAAGCTGACACGCGGTGATATAACTGGGATACTGTTCGTAGTGGCTTTGAACCAAATAAAAACTAACTTTTTTGGAAAGAGTCACAAACAAGAACCCGAGCTAACCAAACTGGACACGAAAACTAATTTACGAAATACTGTTGAAGAAATATTTATTTTTTTCTACTCTTGGCAAGGCTTCGTATGTCCGTGTCTTTCAATAGCTCCAAACCATGTAGACAGTTTAAAAGTTAAAAGTCACTGTTCTGTTAACCATCGAAAATACAACAGACGTATCGAAAAAAACGAAATCTCTAATGGAATGGTAATTTGTTGACAACGACATTAAGAAGTATGGTAGGTCTCCACGCAGCGTCAAAATAGGCAGTTTATAACCTTAGGGACCCGATGATTTAAGAATCAGTCAAACTCAGACAAAAGGAGTAAAAGAGTTTGTTGTAAACAGATGAAGAATATAAAGAAACTTAGCAAGCACAAGTTCATAATAACACAAACTATGCTAGGACACAATACTAGCTTCACATTTTCCTATTCATCCTGGTCATGGCATTGTAACCAAGAGGTGTGTTCAGGTACAGATACATGTGTGTGTACGCCTGGTATCAACTAAACTAAGCGCATCATAAACTGCTGATGTTATACGTGTCCCTCTGAAGACCAGTAGCATAATGTGTGTGTGTGTGTGTGTGTGTGTGTGTGTAAAATGCACAAATGTAGACCAATGATTTCAACTAAACACGATAACAGATACGAACACGTGACTTTGCAATCTACTTGTGATTCTGCTTGTTTGTTTTTATGTATCGTTAACCTGATACTGCTATTCTTGTTAAAAATAAACGTTTTGCAACGTGTACCAATAAGCGCAAGTTATAATTAGTATGTCTACATACGTTCTTCATGAATGTATAAAACATTGAAGTATACTGAGCCGCGAAAGAAAGGCCCCTTTATGAAAATACTAGTACTTCATGATCATTTTCTATTGAAATATCAATGCATGGTTTGGAGGTATCTCATTTTTTATTTCAGTCTGTATCCAAATGTAATGTTAACGGCCAAAAAGTGACACGATTTATGGAAATAATGGGTCTTTAAAACGCAGCTTAACAAACTGCCATGGTACACAGTCCTGAATGCTTTCCATAAAAATCAAAATTCACTTTCCCTTGTGTAATTTCTTGATAAGCAGCACCCAATACGTGGATCCAACATTCTTGTATCGAAACTAGCGCCATGCCAAGACTAACGAAGATCAGAGGAACCAGACTTTAGGACGACTGCATGATGGCCAGAAGAACGGTTGTCAATGCTTTTAATATCCATGTGAGAACCATCTACAGATAACAGCAACGTTATCAGGTCACCAGCAGAATGCAGTCTTCCTAATATGGCTATGTTAATAGCGAGAGCTACCTTCCAAAACTCTATTGATATGTCAATGGGAAACTTTCATGAAGTATGTTTGGTGAAGTGACGTTTTTTGCAGTTCAGTATAAAACGGATAATTATATTATACATGTAAGACAGCTCTGCATTGGAAACGTGATTTTACTTCCAGTACACTGAAGAACATATTCACACACAATTGTTAACTCCACATTGACCATCCATCATTTTATTTAAATCACGTAAACGATTATACGTTTTTGGCTCACAGCAAAATACGGCTTTTTAAGAGATAACGTAATACTTTGTTATTCAGAAGGAAGTGTGGTTTACATCGTAAAAGCATATGTAAGAGGTTAAACACCCACATAAACACCATAAAACAAAACGACATAAAAGCACTGATCAACAAAAAAATAAAGTTAACCAAAGTGTTTAAAAGGGAAGCAAGTGAGGTATAAATTAAAACGTACTAAAGTTAGGTAAATCTGGTATCTATAGACAATAGTATCACATGGTTTGGTTGTTAAGAAAACGAATACTGACTGGAACGGATGATGGACGGGCTCTGTATATTTTCCTTTTCAGCATGCGCAGTCGACGATAAGAAGGTAAAACCTCATACTCCGACATGAAGGCGTGTCGCGAACTGTCATTTAAAATTTTGTGCGCCTATTTTTTACAATTTGATGCTCATAAGACATGCCGATGTTTTATGAAGGAAAACCAATTATTTTGTATGCATTCCTTTACCGCTTTTAGCGTAGTCGGATAAATACATTATTTCTTTAAGTTTTGTTTCAAAAAGCATTTATATTCGTAGGACAATTGAATTAAGGTTCCCAATGCAATAGCATCATGTTGCCGAGAACTACCATCAAATAAATAAAAGCGTGGAAACCCTTAAGATGTATCATAAAACGTCAACGCCAAAGAATATATATCAGAAAGTTTCGGCTCAAAGCAGAGTCCATTTCACGAACTCAATTGAGTACCCAAATGAGTTCAATGTACGAATCCAACTGTATCATGAATCTGTGTTTATAAATGGTAATCAAACAGTGATGATACAAGGTGGCACGATAATCTTGTATTTTATCTCGTTTTACTCAGAACATAACAATCTTCATCTTTAGAGGATAAATAGGATGATCAGAGTTGATCGTCTGAAAAGTTGATTTGGGCGGATGTAACCCCACCCCGCAGTAATAAATTGGCGTGTTTTTTTGTAAAAGAACGCATGATACCAATGGCTCCAAATGGTGAGGGATGATTTAAAGTAAAGTAGCATAGTAACTGATATAATGACATTGACATACATTGACTGACATTCATACGGGAATGCAATGTATGTGAATGAGTGCGTGAGTTGCGTTTACGGCCACTATAAACAGCAATTAAATAATATCCCTTCATGTAAGCTTGATATTGGAGGAAAGCTCGACGGGATGCAGGTCTTAGACGTTAACATCTTTGGTCCACGAGCATAAGTAATTATGCTGAAAAACCTGGAAACTTAATCGGGGCGAACCGGGATTCGAACCCATTATATGATATTTCTGGCGGGCAAAAAAAAGAGTATGGCGTTAACATATCTGGAAACAATTATGGCGAATCTGGGATTCAAACCTACGACCATAGTAAATTGCGGCGCCATGGACATCTGGACCACCCGTTCCACCGCAATGAATATGATATTGGCAGATGTAATATGGCAGTGTATTTTAGTGTTGAACAATGATTGTAACTGTGTTACATTGTATCTGTTCAGATTCGGAAGACGCTCGTTCCATTGTATTTGGACGAAGATTAGTCGTCAGGAATGAAGTACTATTTAATGTAAGCAGTCGTAAGGATGTTACTATATTTAGAAGCTAGTATGGTATGTAATCTTCCAGTAAACCGTGAACTGGTGGTGTTCTGGTGCCGCCGGACTGGTGAGGGCACTGTGTAGAAGTTTCCAATGGCTAGTTTGACTGCATATATAGTGGGACAAGAGCGTGTTTACGTATCTCTCGCATTTTATCATATCAAGACCAGCTTTCGTGTGAGGATCACTCATCACTCCGTATTCCCTGCTTAGGCCCATCCCGATAGCTTGGCCACCTTCCTCGTTGGGTGTAAACAATCATCGCTGACTTTTGCTATCACAACTGTATCTTTGTATTTGATACTGGCCACTGCCATCATATTACATATTGCCTTATACTATTAAACAACCTATAATATCGAACAACCTGTAGTTACTGTGTAGTTACTGTGCAATAATTGGTGTTGATTTGTAAACCTAGTAAATTTTGTCATACAATTGTTAATTGTATACCATTTGTTGGTTGTTTCTTGGTTTCGCAATAACTTCATTGACGTACAGAGCTCTGGGTTAACATATTGTTCGGCAATCGACACGTAACAGCAATACACTTATATATACGATCATTAGTACTTCACGGAGATGCATGCGTTACATTAAGTTATAATGAAGCCCTCTGGTCCCATGTTGATGATTTTTACTGAACTCAGTGGAATATCCATTTACTCATATGGCATCATGAAAACCAACCTCGAACACAAATGTTGTTAAACGGTAACTCATCATTTAAAAACAGTATCTTATGTTTGCGCACTGTTGTCCATTATAGCGTACGGCAGCAGCTTAAATGATCAAGTATCTGATCCTTATTTCAGAAATCTTTCAAACATATACATGCTGAATTATTTCCAACCGGCGTGGCATCATCGCGCAGATCGATTTGTAGACACGCTGCTTTATAGCGGTAATGGGGATACGGATTTTCTGCACACATGGCGATCATTAGCATTATGCTTGCTCCAGGAAACCCAGACAATAACACCAAAAAGCGTCATCAATCATGATAAAATTGTGATATGCGTTCATAAATGATAAGTCTCGCGCATTTAACAACAGCATGAAAGCTTTTAGCATTAAGCCGTATGAAAATGGGACGTAGACAATTCTATTTTCGAATGTTCTCCTTATAAAATGGCGAAGAACATAGTGATGTAAAAGGGAGAAAAACTACGGTTGATATGGGTCTTCTTTATGATACCTTTCATTACTGGACAGTAAATGATTACTTTGAGTATATGTCCACTTTTCAATATTACGTAAATTTACTTCTATTGTTGTGTATCTGTACGGTTGTCCATGTACATGTCATTGGGGAGAAGTCTTCTGGGCTGACATTTGGTGCCTGTATGTAAGTATATTAATTTTGTATTATGGCATGCTATGCCAGTGGCAGGGGAAAGTCGAGAGTGACGCAAGTTGGTTGTTGTCTTTTCCTGCCTGGAACAAATAATACTGGAATAATGTCAATAACGAGTTTTTATGAAAGGACTGTTGAGGGGTGCCACATGGGGCAGTATACTCTCACCTAATCCCGAACAATTGGTATCATCACTGTTTGATAGTGATTTATAAACACATGCATATGAGTACAGTGGTGTTATAAAGTAAACACTTCATTCCTTGTCCATGGGGCGTGTGTTAGTAAACATTGTGACAATAGATACAGCTACATATTTATCCTCCGCGGTCGAGGACAATTTGTCAAATTTAAAAGCAGATACCATCTGAAGTTTACTGAGGCTAAAATATCAGAAATGTTGGACTTCCTCATTGATAACACCCATGTAATATGTGGAAATAAGACATTTAGTATCAGGCAAGAAGTAGGCATCTCCATGGGCACCAATTGTGCTCCCCTTCTATTTCTTTATACATATGAATCTGAATTAATGCTCGGATAAGCAAAGTCAAAACAGGCCTGAGGTAATTTTGCCAAGAAGTTTAACTTAAGCTTCTGGTATATCGATGATCTGATATCGTCCAATAGCCATCAAAAAGACAATTCCCTTCCACTGATTTACCAACCTGAACTAGAAATAAAGGAGCCCAATGAAACCGCCTGGTCTGTTTCATATTTAAATCTATGCATAAAGATTCAGAGTAACAAAAAACTTTCCTGCTTACTGTGCGACAAGAGGGATGACTTTCCCTTTTTGTCGAACAATATTCTAGATGCTCCAGCCTTTCGTGTCTACATTTCATTTCAATTTTTTTAGTACAGTCGAGCATGCTCTTTCTACGAAGACTACAAAGAGCGTCATACGACTTTTGCTCAGAAGTGTTTTGATCAAGGTTACATTCAAGGCCTCAGTAAAGCTTTCAAAACGTTATATTGTAGAAACCTGGAGGATATTTCCAAATTAACGCATCACTGACAAACATAATGTCTGCTACAATTCCCTGTTCTGACAAATCTGCTCCCGTGATTTTTCATGTATACGATTGTCTCACCTTTGCATGTGTTTGTGGCGGATGCCTCCTGGAGGGCAGGGTACGCTCACCTTTTCGCGAACACTATATGACAATGATTCCTGAACAAATGTTCATGATATGGTCGGAATCGCAAAATCGACTTGATTTCTTATGAATGTGGAAATGGTTTAATCGCTGTATTTATTAGGTCATGTAAGGGATTATGTCGCTTTATTTACATGAAACAACTGGGTGTGTCTGTTGGTGGTTATTTTAGCTCTAACTTTACAGCTACAATATACGTCATGAAAGCCCTGTCTATAATCGTCGTCTATGGCATTTAATGCACCCTTTGTGGATTGATTTATGTTTGAGAGGCACTTCAACACGAGTCAGCCTAAATAGATCGGACATCAACAGAAATGTTTCCAATTGTGTCTACCAACATTTCAATTAAGAAAAGAACCAAATCCTTTATATCAAAGTTAGCTGATTGGAGATTTCTTATGATCATGGAAAGGGTTTTGTCGCTTTTATTTAAGTTACATGAGTACGCTGACATGCCTGTCACCGAGCCTGACCACACGATCTAGTCTAGCGGCCTCTTACAACAGACAATGGTGTTATTGGGACCTCTTCTATCACGGCCCCTACAGGGGACAACCATGTAGGGAACTGTATGGTAAAAACAGGTTATCTCTAACGCCTTTGGGTAATGACTTTTCCGTAGTTTGAACCAGACTTTAGACAACAATTTCAGAAGGGTTTCTGTCGGCGTTATAACGTTACTTCGAATTTGCGTTTAGAGACTTACCGAGTTTATTGAATCAAAGTAAACGATGTATTCCACAAGACATGAAGGGACACTAAGTATCCCTGTCGCCTGGGGAGCCGCAATTCGCATTGCCGAGCTGCGTCCCTAAACTTGGCCAGCAACCTAGATCGTGGTTTCAAATATTAATTCCGACTCGCCGTGATTATATTTCGTGTTTTTTCAGGAACCCAAGAGAGCTCGTTGATTTCGTCAAAGTAAGAACGCCTATGACCTGTCTTCAATCCAAAATAGCGGACAGGGGCGATATAACTAAAATACAGTTCAAAATGCTGTTGAAAGCGGTGTTTTACCAAACTCACCTATTCATACATTCAATGCGATATGAGCATTAAACTTAAGTGAACACATAGCTTTACATTTAGCAGAACTTTCTAGCGAAGATTTTATTTGACAAAGTACACATCGATATGATGGTATAAATTATTGCTTGGTTGTTTCTCTGTTGCTAAACCCCGCTATCAGCACTAGTCCAGCTATATGACGTGGATCTGTAAATACGCGAGTTTTGACCAGACAATCTAATGACTGTTATCATAAGCATCGATGTAAGCAAATGGGATACGATGACATGCATCAATGAAGTAAGCTGGCCTTACCACCCGATCCCGTTAGTCGTTTCTTACGAAAAGCATGGGTTCTAGCCCGGATCTTCACGGGGTTCAGAAGAGAGGTTTTTTAACATATGGAACCAATAATCATGCTTTCCAAACCACGCTAATTAAAGTGAACGTTTTAATTATATTTACAGATTAGAATCGACAGACGTAACAAGATATATCGACGTAAGGAGAAAGAAGTTGCAACGGACGCAAATGCCAAGAAACAAATAACCGTATAATAAAGCCAATTCCTATACGTGTCGCAACAAAAATCAGAAATCATTGATCACAAAGGGCTTCTGACTGACATGGAAACCGACTACCGAAACCAGCATTGTGTAACTGGCAGGTCCAACGGCCTTCTTTGATGCCAGCATGCCAATTACAAGCATCGATTGTAAAGCGAAGGTTTTGTCATGAAATCTAACAATGACGACTTTGATCATGGCGTAGAGAGAATGTTCCATTGTCACCGACTGATTACTATTATTTAATCCGTCATATCTTCAGGGTGAACAACCCACTTCGCGTCCATTTCACACGAAGCTATGTCTATACGTCGTGATATATTAGTCGAATAATAAAGTAGTCAATGTAAATATTTGTCTGATATGCTTTGAGTGACGTCTTTTCAATGGTGAATTGAAATGGCAATACTACATGTACATTGGTACACCCTATCGATTCATGTACACATTCTGGTTTTATTCAGATTATAAGACCAATAGCTTCAGTTTGAAGTTTGCATATCCATACCCATACTGATTGATTGGTATTAACAAGCTGTCAATGTTGATTGTTAGACCGACTTGTGATCCAATGATTATGAGCTGCTGGGAATAGTAGAAATCTTTGGAGTCATCAAGGACGTGGCATAACAACAGCTTTTGAAACAACGATACCTGGAAACATCGCAATAATTATTGTTTATACTAAAGGTGTTTGTTCAACCAGCCATCGAAAGTAAGAGTTGAATGACGCTGATATATAACTTCATTCAATCAGCAACTAATCTCGTAAATAGAAATCATGTACGCCAAAGAAGATCCACCCGAAACAGATTCCATTGGGCGTAATTGGCAAAATCACCGTGACAATTACATGAATGGATCACTGAAAATCAATAAAGACACCAGGTGTTCGAGAAAAGGGTAAGCATGTCCTGCCCTATTCGCCACTCACACAATTCGCATCAAAATGTATTGAACTAACTGGTTTAAAGGTCGCCTTGTGGTCAAAATAGATAGGGGTCATTTTCAGGAGAATGTCATGAGTATGTAAATAAATGGGTGGGTAACAAATTGGAGATGTTGTTGTTCTTCAGAATAAGTTGTTACGTCAAGTACATTAGGTTTTTTAGTCTTGGTATATCGGTACTATAGAAATGTACCTTCAAAACGTGTGTATAATTCCTACAGAACTAGGTAATGTTACTTTATTATTGGCGGCATGAGTACTGCGCACAGATCTCAAATCAGGCGAAGTTAAGCAACGTTGATTGGGAAGAGTAGTTGGATGGCTGTACGTGTCCGGCAGCGTGACACCTGCCAGTATCTGGGACGTGTATCCTGCCCAACACTAAAAATCACAGGCTACACTTCGCCTTAGAGGTCACCTAAGGGGACCGACTAAGGTCCAAAATATGTCTCTGTTCATCAACCAGGCGTAACGAAATGGTCAGCCTTTGCGAAAAGTGTAAGCATGTCCTGCCCTACGGTACCACCCGCCACTCACAGAATTTGCACGATAAAACAGTGAGTATAGCCTGAAGTCGCACAACAGTACTTTGCTGTACTACGACAGCCTGTAAATAATAAAATGCCATGCATTAAAATGTGGCATATTTGGCAATAAAGACTGGGTGGAACTTACCTCTTTCACAGACTCATATTTTCAAACTGTGGACCAAATACTAAGGGATCGTAAAATTTGTTTTGTAGTTTAACGCCGCACTCAGCAATATTCCAGATATATGACGGCGGTCTGTAAATAATCGAGTCTTGACCAGAACATCCAGTGATTAATATCATGAGCATCGATCAACGAAATAGGGATCGATGACATGCATCAACCAAGTCGAGCCTGACCACCCGATCCCGTTACGACAAGCATAGTCGCCTTTCACGGTAAGCATAGGTTGCTGGTGACCTATTCTACCCCGGATCGTCTCGGGTCGGGGATCGTAAAAACAGTATTTCTTTATGTTTGTAAAGTGAGTCTCGGTGGACCAGTTTTTCGTGGGCAGTAATACGTTTCCGCGTTGGAATTATAATGATATAAATCATGCCTCAAACGGTGTAACAGTTAGAGTGAGTGAGTGAATATGGTTTTACGCCGCTTTTAGCAATATTCCAAGAATATCACGAAGGCGGACACCAGAAAAGGGCTTCACACATTGTACCCATGTCGGGAATCGAACCCAGGTCTTCGGTCTGACGAGCGAACGCTTTAACCACTAGGCTCCCCGACAGTTAGACAAAAATATGATAGTGTATGATCTTTTATAGACGACAGTTAACATAATCTATGAAATATATCCCCTATGTCTGCCAATAGGTGACCGTATAAATCTCCACCGGTCTACGGTCAATGCAACTAGTCGATATATTCAAGGTAACTGGTCTCTGTTCACCCAGTAGTAAATTGGTGTCCGGTATAATGAGATGGTGATGTGACTGTTAAACTTTCTAGCGCCTCACACGGCATCATGGTTTGTATACTCCTCAGGGGGGTGATTTTGAGCATCCACTCATCAACTCATCAATTGTTTTATTACTTTATGATTATAATACAAACCAAACCAGTGGAAACATAGGGCCACGGTATCCCATAGGAATAATGAGGGGCACTTCCACAAAGCGATCTTTGCGCTTAGATGATCGTAACTCGTATACTTTAACATAGGCTTACGACAGGCGTAGTGAGACGATCGCTTTGTGGAACGGGACCCTGCATAATTTTTTAAGTACGTGATTGAGTGAGTGAGTGAGTGAGTGAATGAATGAGGTGTGTTTTAAACCGCTATGGGTTGAATGTCGCAGCGTGTCTTAAACGTTTACTCGCAAGCACGTGTGTGAAACCAACAAACTAATGGTTATATGCTATAATTAGGTAGACTCTCGGTCGAACCTGAATCGCTGTTCATGCTATGAACCATTGGTTCCACTGGACAACGCACGGATTCTTACAGGCCGATGTTGGAACATTGCTGACATACACCGAATACAGTGAACCTTGTTAATGCGAAAGGCAGAGAGAATTTACTAATCATGGAAACAGCTGTTTCTTAAACATTTTTAAAAGCGTTGCGGCTAGCAATTTTTGTTTTGGTAAAACGTTGGAATTTATTAAGTAAATCAATTTCCCTTATTCTTCGCATATCACATTAAAACTTCGATTGTTTTCTTAAGCAGCACAATATAAATCATACCGTAAATCTTCATAAAAACTGCATTGTACAACTGTGTATATATGTAAACGTTCGTAGTTGCAGTTGTCATGTAGGTTGCATTTAAGGATTATCGGGTCGGGACTGTATTCATATTTTAACATGTAGGCGAGTTCTATCACTCGCCTTGAGTTGGGCCTAGGGGAGAATGGGCGCGAAGGGGAATGTGATGGCATATAGCACGGGATAGTAAGATGTAACAACACAGTTCGTGAAGCCCATTGTCTGTGTTCCCTGTCAGGATACTGCTGCTGCAGTGCTAAAAACCGCATAAAACGCCATTCAATCTCTCCCATGTGGCTATTGAATAATTGAAAAACCCTCTCGTGTTGCACTAGGCGAGAAAATTGGGTCTGCATCACAAATGTAGCTGTGATATGTATTATACATGGGAAAACAGCTTTCATTTGAAAGGATGGAAGGCGTAACGTCTGTCTTTCTATGCAGAGCAACGTTACTAATGTTGAAAACAAAGGCGAGTAACCATGTGAAGCATGGGTTCATCATATACATTCATCTGAAAAAATATCATCACCCCTTACAAAATATAATTTTACTATTAATCTTCCATTAAAATGTCTTTTCTAATAATCGTAACTTATTCAATTATTTTTGTTTACAGAGTGAGGTACTCACATTGAAAAACAGAAATCAAAATGGATATCATTTTTTGTTAAATATTTTTATTTCAATTCAATGGACATACATGTAACATGGTATATTAGGTACATGTATATACGTAGCAATTCATAGAATCTTAAAACATGATCCAATATGGGTAAGTACATCTATTGATTGACTGAAAAATTATAAGTGAGTAAGTGAGTATGGTTTTACGCCGCTTTTAGCAATATTCCCGCAACATCACGGCGGGGGACACCAGAAATGGACTTCACACACTGTACCCATGTCGGGAATCGAACCCGGGTCTTCGGCGTGGCGAGCGAACGCTTTAACCACTAGGCTACCCGACCACCCCGAAAAATTATAAGAAGTAGGCTGATACTTCCTTTCATTTTCTGTCGAATCTCTTACTACTACTATTTTTCATTCCGATGAATTTTTCTATTTTGCATACATCTTTCAATATTTTTATGAAAAAAAGGAAAGCATAATGGAGTTTTTTAATGCTTGACTAGTGCATGTATTATTTTTTAAGAAGGATTATGTGGTTGAATAGGTAGTTAGTTTTGTTGTAGCAAAATAACTTATCCAGAATGGTAATACTGATGTCATATGCATGTTTCGAGTTTAGGAACATTTCAATTTCTAACCTAAATTCTTTACAAAAACACATTCTACATACACATGGTAAAAGTTTTCAGATTCAGAGACACAACATGAGCATATATCATCATCTATTAACTTCATTTTCCACAATTCCTTTTTAGTGTATAGAGCTATATTTAAAAATATGTACTGGAAATCTATTAGTTTAACATCACTGGTACACAATCTACAATTAGAGAAAACGTTATTCAATAAAATGCTTTGATAAAGTTCATTTTCCCATTTATCACAAATCAGAGGAAAGTTAGTTGTAGCTATAATTGGGTTTGGGGTTTGGGTTGTTATTTAACGTCGCACTCAGCAATATTCCAGCTATATGACGGCGGTCTGTAACTAATTGAGTCTGGACCAGACAATCCAGAGATTGACATCATGAGCATCGATCCACGCAATTGGGATCGATGACATGCATCAACCAAGACAGCGAGCCTGATTACCCGATCCCGTTAGTCGCCTTTTACGACAAGCATAGTCGCCTTTTGCGGCAAGCATGGGTTGCTGAAAACCTATTCTACCCCGGAATCTTCACGGGCCTCCACGCAATTGGGATCGATGACATGCATCAACCAAGTCAGCGAGCCTGACCACCCGATCCCGTTAGTCGCCTTTTACGACAAGCATAGTCGCCTTTTCCGGCAAGCATGGGTTGCTGAAGACCTATTCTACCCCGGAATCTTCACGGGTCTGTTGTTGTAGTAATAACATTTTGAGAGACTTGTTGATAAGAACAAAGGGCTCCAGAATATTTTATGATAAACTTAAAGTTGTAGCTATAAGTTTATCATAAAATATTCTGGAGCCCTTTGTTCTTATCAACAAGTCTCTCAAAATGTTATTTATGTATAAGTTAGCTGTGACAGAAGATGTACCATTTATTGCTTTTTTCCATGAGTTAGGGAAATTTAGCACTACTCTTTTGTAGTCAAGTAGAGCACATTTAATTTGAAAATAGTTTCGTAATTCTTCAAATGTTAAAAATCTGTTGTTGCTACATACATCTTTTAAACTATGAATACCCTTATTAAAAAAGTGTTTCAGAATGAAATTATCTTTAAATTGGGGATTGAACCATAATGGTTCTGATAAAATTTCGCCAATACTTTGTTTGTCAACTTTATGTTTTCTGTAGTAATTACCCAAAATATTCAATATATCCCTCCAAAAGGGATTTTTCAAAGTAATAAACTTATCAATATTTGCTCCCAAAAGGAATATGTTTTGATTCGAATTTCTTTAATGTTGACGAAGTCGGTTTTTGTAAACTTGTCCTTAAAAATGATAATTTCAATGAGTCAATAAATTTGCGGGTATCTATCATTCTCAGACCACCTTCTTCGTATTTCTTTATCAAGGTAGATCTTTTTATTTTGTCTCGTTTGTTATTCCAAATGAATGTGTAAAATAGTTTATTCAATTTTCCAATAAAATCATCAGGTGGGTTTGGAAGTGCTGAAAATATATGAACTAATGTTGAAAGAGCCAGAGTCTTAATAACTGTGATTTTACCCATTAATGTTAGACGTCTTTTCTTCCAGCTTCCAAGTAATCTATTTTATATATTCGAGTCATTTTCTTGTACTTATTACCCACAGATCATGTAATGTGGGCTTAAATATTATTTCCAAGACTTCGAAGTTTCCCTCATGCCAGAATTATGTCTTCACAGAGTTCGATGTAGCTTCCTGCCATTGATCCTCACCATGTAGCTTTAGTTTTGTCAATATTTACCTTAAGACCGGATATTCTATAAAATTTATGCTAAGTATCAATTGCAGCTCTAAGACACTCTTCAGATCCATCTAAAAATAACTGTGTAAAAATGGATATTAATTACATCTTGTCACGTTTAGTGTCTCTTCAATTGAATTATTCATGTACCCTTTTTTACCACAGCTTAAATTTATTCGTCCGATTCTATGCATCCTATATGACCATCTGGAGAAATACTCAGTGTTTTCGTGTCCTTTTCTGGTATCGTTGGTAGAGCAGACATTTAAGAAAATTACATCGACAAGATGTCAAATGTTGACATTTTCAAATACTAGTATTAATAGTCAACGCAAGAGAATAACCAGTCTCGATTAACCACCGAAATAGGTTCCATTGGTAGTAAAAGGCAAATTATCTGAGAAACATATATAATTTGATCACTGAAAATCAGTGAAGACACCTGGCGTCCGCGAATAGGGTAAGCATGTCCTGCTCTACCGGTAGCACCCGCCACTCACACACTTTGCACAAAAAAGGAAGTGTTTGTTGCCTGTCACACAGCAGTACTCCAGCACTGCTACAGCAGCCTGTAAATAATACATGCATTACTATTTGGCACATTTGGCAATAAAGACTTGGTGGAACTTATGGTAACACCTGACGAACATAATAATTTGTCAGATTTATGTGGAATAATATAATATCATCTTATCGAATGGCATTGTAAGAATTGATATTTCCACGAGTGGCGTAACCATGAGTGGAAATCGCAAGTCTTACCTCTATGTATTTTAAATAGCGGAAGATACTCATCAGTCATCTTAATCATTGTTAGCTGGTGATTCTATCTATATGACGGCGGTCTGTAAATAATCGAATCTGGACCAGACAATCCAATTGGGATCGATGACATGCATCAACCAAGTCAGCGAGCCTGACCACCCGATCCCGTTAGTCGCCTTTTACGACAAGCATAGTCGCCTTTTACGGCAAGCATTGGTTGCTGAAGATCTATTCTCCCCCGGATCTTCACGGGTGTGGTGACGTATGCTTCCACGTCTTATTATTTCAGAGCTACAGGAAATCACACCAATTTAAGATATTGCATTAACAACCCATTGGAAACCTACGGATATCCTCGTTTCCATTAGGTTTCCAAATAGGCTTCCATATGTCTTTTTTTTCTTGTCAGAGATCTCATGAAAGCGGCATATGCATTTCCAATGTAAGAACACAACGTTTAGGAGGATATGCTTACTCCGTCATCATTAACCTGATGAAGGAGTAAGTATCTACTCCGAAACGTTGTGTTCCTCATAATAAAGACGTTGACATCCACAAATTCGCTCTCTTATGTGTATCACTTCTAAATGCCACTTACATAATGGTTATTTACACTTTTAAACTCAATCACTTCTTATAGTATAACACCATGTAACATTAACATTAGTTTCACAATTATAAAGTCATACTTTTGTTGAATATCACAAGTATAAATAATTGTCGTATTATCGTCGTGAATGAACACCAAAACAGGACTAGGTTAGATCTTCCACTTTCATCTGGATCGGTCTTCAGTTATGCCAGCGTCTGGTTGCGCCTCTGTGCGGCGTCTTATCGTAATGTCTTCCCTCTGAACCTGCTGATGCGTCAGTGGCTTTGTGGTGAAATAATTGATCCCCTATGCAGAACCCTTCTCATAAATTCGCAAAGGTTGGGCTTTTGTAGCAATTAATTATATTAGATTGCTTCTTTGATCACACGGGAATAATGTTAAGTCAATTGCGTATGTAGTATTTATGCAGATATAATTGGAGGGGAAAATCTTTGTCATGCACACGTCTGGTCAAGGTGAACTCATCAATACCACAGCCATGTGTAATTGGTGATAAATATTAGGCTGCCATAGGAAAAATCTCCTTTAGGTAAATTAGCTTTGACGAATTGAATTTGCATGTTTACAGTTTTGTTTACAGTTTTGATTTGGGGGGACGATTGTACCCTGCAAATGTGTTTATTACAACAAGATATATGTTTTAACGTGGTTCACAATTGATCTGTTTACACAACAAAGGTAATTCTTAGCATTACTAAGGGTGTGTTTGCTCAGCGGATCCGAACGTAGCACAACTGATAGAACAAGTTTCCATCAAGATTTTTTTATGATCATATGGTCTTCATTTTAATCCACAAGCTATGATTGCTCAGAATTAAAAGCCCCATGGATCAAGGAATGATTTTTTTCATAAGTTTGACATGTGGGATCATGGCGTACAAAGTTAGAATATCAAATGTTTAGAAACAATTCAACATGGCTCTTTTCTGCTCAGAATGTATTGTTATACATACGTTGTAGAATCTACTAATTATCAGTTTCATAAAATTTATTGTGCTCGTAGTGTCTTTTTACGTACGTGCGATATTTCAAGCATATTAATCTCCCAGTAGCTCCACTGGTAATCAACATGCGTGCGTGTAATATTTCAATAACTGTTGAAAAGAACTACTCCTCAAAGTGTTCCCTTGACCCCGCGTCAGTGCACTTGAAACATTTCAAACAGTATCTAGTAGTGGGAGCTCCTTTGTACTGCACTGCCACTAAATTAAATTATGTACAATCAACAAATCAATTGAAAAAAACTTCTTAAGAGATAATATTTTCTCCTGGTAGGATGAAAAGTCTCCGAACGGCCGTCCGTGTTGTCGGTCTTTCCTTGACTGGCTCGATCGAACAAACCACGAAAGCGTCGTCTGGAATATTCAATTAAGGGCAAGGAAAGGATTCTTTGAAATGACATACCTTTTGTGAAAAAGCAGATCTGCTTTGTTTTGTGCCGAATAAGATAGCGGCATGGAATTGTCTTTGAAAATATGGATCACGGACTTAAATTTCCACAACATAAATTTCCTAATATTTTCACGACTTTGAGGTTATTAGAACATTAGAACATGTGCACCAAAAGTACGAATGGCTGAAGAAAGTAGAAGTACAAGGATTTACTCAGGTCCATGTAACATTAACTCAATCAGAGTCACACCTTGCGGATGTTGCGCGAAAAAAACAGATCTTCACTCATTAAGCAACCTCACTGATCGTATCCGTTGGAACAGAAGCGACAAAAACATTAGTCATAAGAAATATCCGTTGTACGATTCCAACACTACCATATTAATAACAATAATCACTATCAGTTTGTTCGCGAAAATGTGAGCTTATCCTACCCCACTTGTGGAACCCGTTACAAACACATGCAAAGGCAATGAAATATTCGCCGGAAGAAACATTGTGGTACAAGTTAAAATATGGAATAAAATCTGCCATCATTTTGACACTGATACATGAAATTTGGAAATGTCCTATACATGTATATCAGAAAACGTTTTGAAAGCCTTACTAAGGACTTGAATTTTGTAATCCTGATCAAACAACTTTTGAGCAAGATCCGTATGACGCTCTTTGAAATCTTCATAGAAGAATACTCGATTGTCCCCCTAAAGTTGACAAATGTAGACTATTAAAGGCTCGGAGCAGACGGAATATTACTGTCATAAAAGAAAAGTCGAGTTTAAGAAAATTAAATAAAAGCAACAAAACCCTGTCCATATCCATCGAAATCGATTGTAGAATTCCGACTTCATCATGATCATGTGTTTAAGAATTACTATCCAATAGTATTGGTTCGAAGTGTTCGCGAAAAGGTGAGCGTATCCTGCCTCACCGATGACACCCGTGACAAACGCATGCAAGGGCAGGTTAATTGTTCACCTGAAAAATACGGAAACATATGGTATATGTAAAAATAAGGAATTGCACCGGACATTAATTTTCTCAATGGTGCGTTAACTTTGGACATACCCTCCATATGTCTACCATAAAAAGCCTTAGTAAGACCTTGAATGCTGTAACCTTGTTGAAACAATTTGATGTCCTATGACGCACTTTGACATCTCGGTAGAAAGAGCATGCACCATTGCACCTCGAAATGTAAACACGAGAGGCTGGAGCTGCTGGAATATTGCTCGACATAAAGAGAAAGTTGATTATTGGAATGTAGACGTCATTCCTCTTTATTTTTCATACTGTCTTGTGGAGAGCGTTTTGTCACTCTGACACGTTATGCATATATCTAAATATGAAACAGATGAGGCAGTCTCTTTGGTCTCCTTTATGTCTAGTTCAGATGGGTAAATGAGTGGAAGGGAATTGGATATTTGATGGTTATTTGATGAACGATAAACCTGAAGCTTAAGTTGAACTTCTTGGCCAAATTACCTTCTTCAGGATTTGCCAACCCGAGCAGACATCCGATTCACATGCATAAAGTAACATATCAACAAGGAGAGCACAATTGGTGCCCATGGGGATGCTTACTTCTAATGGTTAGTTGTTTAACGCCGCACTCAGTAATATTCCAGGTATATGACGGCGGTCTGTAAATAATCGAGTCTGGACCAGACAATCCAGTGATTAATATCATGAGCATCCATCCACGCAATTGGGATCGATGACATGCATCAACCAAGTCAGCCAGCCTGTCACCACCCGATCCAGTTAGTCGCCTTTTACGGCAAGTATGGATTGCTGAAGATCTGCTGAAGATCTATTCTACACAGGGATCTGCAATGTTATCAATGAAGAAGTCCGGCATTTCACATGTTGTCTTCTCAGTAAACTTCAGATGGTATTTGCTTTCATCTTTTACAAATTGTCCTGAAACACTTAAGATAGATAAGTATCTTCATCTGTGGTCACAACGTTTTGTAGCAAAAGCCCCATGGATCAAGGAATTAAGTTTTTCCTCAGGTTTGCCATGTAAGATCGATATGTCATTTCTACAAATTATTTTGACCAAACAATTAATGTATTGATGCTTACATAAAATGTTATTTGAGGTTTTTCATTTGAACAACTATAAACCTTTCATGTAGGGCCTCCAAACCTTGGATGTCAGCTGGTTGAGAAAAAATGGTTTATTCCAATTCCGTTTTCCTCTTTAAGTGCATTTTACAAAAGACATCATGCACTGCCTTAACCCACTTTAAAAGACATTCAACGGGTTCCTCTTTTCTTTTGGCCCATTGCTTTACATATGCATCAATAGTGATTTTAAAGTTGTGATACAAATTGGGATGAGGTTGCTCACGATATATTCGTTTTTATTTGATTAACTGACCAAGGTTGTTATTGTCAACAATAGTTGGTTGGTTTGTTGTTTAACGCCGCACTCAGCAATATTCCATCTATATGACGGCGGTCTGTAAATAATCGAGTTTGGACCAGACAATCCAGTGATTGACATCACGAACATCGATCCACGCAATTGGGATCGATGACATGCATCAACCAAGTCAGCGAGCCTGACCACCTGACCCGATCCCGCCTTTTACGCCAAGCTAAGTCGCCTTTTACGGCAAGCATGGGTTGCTGAAGACCTATTCGTCACGGAGAAGTCACCTGTGATTGTATGACCTACAGGTTGTCAGCAGTATGATGAGCCTTGGCAGGTACAAGAAGAAATGAAATGGATGAAATGGTGTTTCAAATTTCACATTTCGTCTGGTCTTGTGGATAGGGTCTTGTCCCGACCTGAAATTCCGAATAATATTTTAAAAGAAACAGATCAGCAAAGAATGATGCAGATTTGGTGACTACGCGTGTGCATTTAGGCTACTTCTTGCCTAAATGTTATATCACCAATTTCACATTGATGTTACGAATGAGAAAGTTCAGCAATTCACATCCTGTTTTCTCAGTGAACTTCAGGTGACATTTGAATTTATTTGTAGCAAAATCTCATGGAAGATAGCGATGTAACTACATCTAAGATCACCACGTTTAGAGAGACATGTCCCCAGATCAAGGACTTTAGTGTTTCCTCAAGTTTGTCATTGTGATAGTGATGTACAAAGTTGAAAAATCAAATGTTTTTAATGGAAGTGAAATTCGTTCCCTTCTGCGTTTGCAGGCAAATTCTTTGAGTTTAGGGGAATCCACATGGTATCAATTCTAATTGACCGTGAAGATACGGGATTAAATAGGTCTTCAGCAACCCATACTTGCCGTAAAAGGTGACTATGTTTGTCTTAGAAGGCTACTAACGGGATGGGCTCGTCTGGTCCAGACTCGATTTTTTTACAGATCGCCGTCATAAAGCTGGAATGTTGCTGAGTACGGCGTTAAACAAACAAACAATTCTAATCGATTGTCTCCATTATATTCTGTGAGTATCAAGAAGTCCTCCCTTGAGTTTGTTTGTTTGTTGTTTAACGCCGCACTTAGCAATATTGCAGCTAAATGACGGCGGTCTGTAAATAATCGAGTCTGGAACAGACAATCCAGTGATTAATATTATGAGCATCGATCCGTGCAATTGGGATCGAGTCTTGACCACCCGATCTCGTTAGTCGCCTTTTACGACAAGCCTTGGTTGCTGAAGACCTATATTCTACCCCGGATCTTCACGGGTCTCCCTTGAGTGTACATGTATTAAGTACATGGGTATTATGGTTTATTCTTTGAGACATGATCTTGGCGGTTCATTTGTTTGACCCCGTAATGTAGCCCTCTTTGAACGCATATTTATAATAAAACTTTTGATTCGGTTGCAAAAATATGAATGCACAAATTCATGTCTTCAGTTGAGTCAAAAATTGATAGTACTGATGCGTGGTTTTGGCAGATTTCTTCCCCAGTTCACATACTGGCCATACATGTGGCACAACATGATATATCAGATATACTAAGTTCTTTGACCGAACAGTTGATGTAGTGATGCTTACATACTATTGTTATGCTTTTTGATGCCTTGTCAGAGGGACCCGTGAAGATCCGGAGTAGAATAGGTCTTCAGCAACCCATGCTTGTCGTAAAAGGCGACTATGCTTGCCGTACGTAAAAGGTTACTTACGGGATCGGGTGGTCAGGCTCGCTGACTTGGTTGATGCTGCTTGCCGTAAAAGGTGACTATGCTTGTCGTAAAAGGTGACCATGCTTGTCGTAAAAGGCGACTTACGGGATCGTCTTGCCGTAATAGGCGACTGTGCGACTATGTCGTAAAAGGTGACTAACGGGATCGGGTGGTCAGGCTCGCTGACTTGGTTGGTGCATGTCATCGATCCGAATTGCGTGGATCGATGCTCATGATATCATTCACGGGATTGTCTGGTCCAGACTCGATTATTTACAGACCGCCGTCATATAGCTGGAATATTGCTGACTGCGGCGTTAAACAACCAATCAACCAACCTTGTCAGAAGGAACTACTAAACACGCATCATGTAGGCCAGCCGCACTTTTGATGTCTTTATTCCAATTTGTTTCCTCTTTTTCAGTTTGTGCCTTCTACCAAAGACAACATCACCTGTCCAATTCAAGATTGTTAGGTTTCCTTTGAATAACGAACCTACACTCTACGCAGCGTGCCTAATCTTGATAGCTGCACAGCAAGTTCCTAACGTATCTGTTGACCATACTGACGTACATGTATGTGTCAGGCAGCGGAGTGAACAAGGTCAATGTGTTTCTGCTGGGAAACAGCCCACATATTGTTTTAATTGTCTTGTTCAATAATAGTAATTAAGTTGAAGAATTTGTGTTGGTGCGATCACTTTATTAGTGATACTTCTTTGGAACATTAAGGCATCTGGCGTTGCATTATCAGTGAAATGTTGTATCTCAGCCTAGGACGCGCAATGAAGGGTACATGAATGTGCGATTGGGTGAACAGCCTACATCCTTGTACCGTTCATGTTCCGAACCTCAACACTTAATTATACCAACTTGTTTTTTAGAGATCACACAGAACATTCTTAACGAACGACATCTAACCAAGATTTTTTGTTGTCGAAACGGCTATTCAACGCGGTGATTGTTCTTTTTTAATTGTATTTTCCCAATGTAGTATAATTAGCAAGAGCTGTTCTTCTGTATTGATGAGCCAGTTAACAAATTTGAGTAATAAAGAAAAGTAGATCGATATGAGAAGTGAAGCAACCCTTTGACCTGTGATATTTAACTTTTTAAACCGACCATATATTTTTAAATTACTTTATCATGAACCTTACGTTCAACCACCGAACCTGTAGCCTTCTAATGCGCTAGTTACGCCAGCACTACAGAATTTCAACCGGCTACTGTAACGGTTATTTTCACAGAACCACCTCGACAAGATTTCAAAGGGAAATTTTCTTTCCAGTGAAGTCACCAGGAGACCGCGGCCAAAGAGCTCAGACCTTGAGTGCTGTTGGGTGAGTTGAATGCTCTCACCAGACTGGTAACATGCCACAATTCTGGAATAGTTGTTCAGTTTGCCTCTGACTCCTTATATTCAGCCAGGAACCCTTTGTCGTGAATGATTGTGTGCATTTTGTTTCTGCATTTATATTAATGCGTGCCAGGAAAGCCAGAAGGTTAGTGACTCAGACCACTTGGATTTTAAACAAAGATCAACAATTATTCTTGGGGCGAATGTTGGATTCGAACATGCGACAAGGGCTTCCTCGACCTCTGTAAGGCATATATGCAGAGATATTGCCTTACACAATGCCAAAAAAACTTGGATCTTAATTGGTTGGTTGGTTGGTTGTTTAACGCCGCACTCAGCAATATTGCAGCTATATGACGGCGGTCTGTAAATAATCGTGTCTGGACCAGACAATCCAGTGATTGATATCATGAGCATCGATCCACGCAATTTTAATCGATGACATGCATCAACCAAGACAGCGAGCATGACCACCCAATCCCGTTAGTCGCCTTTTACGAAATGCATAGTCACCTTTTACGGCAAGAATGGGTTGCTGAATTGTAGGAGTATTTGTGTGAACATATAAATATGCTCTTTTGGAATATTTCTTTTGCTTTATTTTAGTAACTTATTTATATCCAATAAGTAGTCTAATAATCAGATTAAATATCAAACCACCAGAGGGTGTGTCATGCAAGTAATATAATAAGAGTATAAAAAACATACTAATTTGGATCATGAGTATATGGAACATGAATACCACTCGCGCTCGGAGGGTGTGTCCTTTTTCTGTCTTTTCTATATTGGTAACATTCACCGGAGGATTGACGAATCAATGCACACACATTATATATGACGCTCATAGTCCGCTAGGAAGGAATACAATCGGTCTGTTTACAGTAAAATAGCAGCTTACTCTTGTGATAACTAAACAGGACACTCGTTAGGCATGCGGTATCCCCTGTTAGCTTTTGAAAGAAACACGGCTCAAACAGGAAGCTTTTAGAAACTGAATGCGCAGAGACTTATTTAATCATGCCCAGGGAATCCGCATTGATAGACCTTGCTTCAGGGCGGTAATAAGTCCTGTTATTTTCGATCCGATATGATATTTTTATAGATAAATTTTCGTTTGTTGATATTAACTTATGGATACAGCTTCGGGATAAATCAATACATTATGAGATGATATAACACCTCTGGCATATCGTGTCATACATGAGTTATGTCACAAAAATACTTTTCGGGCATTCTGGGGATGGGGACAAGATGATGGTGTCTAAATGATTTTGCTGTCTAAGTCTCCATATGAGGTCTTTGTGCGTATCTCAATAAAAACAATGAGGGCATTTACTTTCCCACAAATATTGACAATTAGAATGATAAATCGATAATTTTCAATACGCCTACGTGTAGAGGCATCAGATCCTTGGAAAAAAAGGTACCAGATGACACATTAATTAAATGATGTTTTTGATATGTACGTTTCGCATTTGCATTTGGGAATTAGATTGTGCAGGATATTATAGCGATGCGACCCTGGATTGCTGCTAGCCATGTCAGCTCGTTAACATACCCACCAGCAATCGTGGCATTCTGATACCAATCTATGACATGCTGAATGTTTTGTTTGTTGGTTGGTTAACGCCGCAATCAGCAATATTTCAGCAATATTCCGGCGGTCTGTACATAATGAAGTCTATCCAGACAATCCAGTGATTGATATCGTGAGCATCGATCCACGCAATTGGGATACGATGACATGCACCGACCAAGTCAGCGAGCTGACCACTCGATCCCGTTAGTCGCCTCTAAAGACAAGCATAGTCGCCTTTTACGGCAAGCATGGGTTGCTGAAGACCTCTTTTACCCCGGAGTTTCAGATTTAGAAGATGTTTACAACATCGTGAAGCCAAAACAAATAAACATATTACATAACTACCAAGAAACCATATGTAATGCAATTTTGTTGAAATATAAAAGTGATAGACTGGGACTTAATTAAAAATAATATGGCTAGCGTATTGAAAATGGGATTATATATTTAGATGTCAATGATTTAGTGTGAAACTGAGTTCCGAGCGTCATCCATATTTTAGGAAGAAACATGTAGCCGGATGCTGATACTGAGAAACGAAAATGGTCATGTGATCTAAAAAACAGATAACAGTTGCCGGGAAGACATTTCCATGCATACCCGATCAACAGCTACCTTACTTTCTATATGTATTTGACAGACGGGACTGAAGGTTGAAGAAGACCACGCTCCTTGGTCTGGTGATAATGAATTGAAAACATTAAAATGATATCGATTCACCCCCCCACCCCCCCTTATTTATCCCTACAACGTCTCAAAAGGACACGATACTACTATACTACGGTCACAATTCTTTACATGGTTGTAACCTGCTTAGAGTAAGAGATTACATATGATAAAAAAGCTGACATCCACAAATTCTCTTCCTTGTGTGTTTCACTTCTAAATGCCTTTCAAAGACTTAACAGTCTTCTACTCACTCACATGATTGTAAATAATCACCTAGATGACCTTCAACATCTTGCCAAAGGAGACTGCACACTGAATGCAACATACTTCATCTGAAACGTGGCAAGGCAAGGTGTCAGATAGCAAAGGATCGGTCAGTTTACATGGGGGAGAAGTTATTGACCATCTAGTGGAAGGCCAGGCCTATACATACTTAGGGATGCAGGATAGAGATAAACTCCTCAATACCCACATCAAAGACAAACTTTGGGTTGAATACAAATGAAGACTTAAGAAAATCTGAAGTTCAGAGCAGAAGGCTCGCAATAAAGTCAAAGCTACAAATACTGTACCCGTCCTTTCGTAATCTTTTGGTGCTTTTGATTGGACGAAACACAAAATTCAGGACTTTGACACCCTCACACGAAGCAACGTGTCATACAATAGATCCCACCACCATCGCTCTAGCTGTTTGCTACTCAGGATCAGCTCGAAACAGTCAATGTATGATTTTGCATCAAAATATAAGTTGGTTGGTTTGTTGTTTAACGCCGCACTCAGCAATCAAAATGTAAGTATTAAATGAAGTTTTGCAACGAATTTTATGAGACTGTCCAACACATCGTCAGTGGATGCCCAACATTGGCACAAACTATCTTAAGATATACTTACACGCAAAAGAAACGCAAGTCGAGTATGAAGTATACATTTATTTATTTGCAAAAGTAAAGACAAGAAATACTAATAGGGCAAGATTGACAAAAAAATTGACTGAAGACAGTTTAATGGATTAAAAGGCAGATGACATAATTGTTTTTTTTTTCAAATGTTAAGGGCTTACACAGTTTCGGGTCAATACCCGACTTGTGACTTGAGCAAGTTATGTATTTATATAATATATTAAGACCTGTCGTCGAAGGACAGTACAACAACTAGCAAAATATCACAGATTATAATTGCAAAAGTAGTTATAGAATAATAAAATAATCAGATTATAACAGACGACACAATATAAAAAAGTGGCTGTAGATCGCCAGCAACCAAAATTAGGCCACCATACTAGGGACCATGGGGACTTACGGTATGTAGTGATGAAGGGTATGTTATTGTGCTACTGTACCGGCACGACTATATGCTTCTTTGTTGATAGTTTTTCAAATGACTTCGATAGCCCGGTCTTTTAGTGCGCCGCAATTCGTTGTGTACTATTTTTTCCAATACCGGTTTATCGGTAAGTAGGACCCCACACCCGTATATCTGTAAAATTTTCACATTTGACGCAGCATGTACTAAGATGGTGTCCATTTACTTCCTTATTTTAACATGTACCATTTGTTCGCGTGTCGTTTCACGTGAACTATTGACATGCCTGTGCATGTGTTTGTGATAGGCGCCTTTCTCACATCAAAATGGTAAACGTCAAGAGCCTGTATCACTTTAAGATTTGCCTCTTACATTCAACTGACATGCCTTTGTAATGCAACTGAAATACTCTTCAAAGCCTAAACCTAACCTACCAAATTCTGAGACAATATTTATGACGAAGCCTTGTTGTGGGCAGTGACCCTATGACTAACACACAATGACGTCCGTAATGTTTACTATTGATCTTCTCATGCCAGTATTAATTAATAACTCATAGTGTGGTTAGTCCCTCGGGGGCGCGGTCTTGCCCCCATACAGAAATGCATGGTAAGTATTAATTTATAAACTATTCATGGCTACACAATCAGGTAATTTTCATCGCTTGTGAACCACGTGGTATTCATGATCACCCTCCCTTGTCGACAGATTGTCATTAAAACCGTGGCCGCATCAACCAAGTCAGCGAGCCTGACCACCCGATCCCGCTAGTCGCCTCTTACGACAAGTATAGTCGCCTTTTACAGCAAGCATGGGTTGCTGAAGACCTATTCTATCCCGGACCGTGAATCATATGAAAGGACCCGTGGAAAATCAGTGATGACACAAGGTGTTGGCGAAAGGGTAAGCATAGCACCGGTAGCCTCCGTCATTCACACAATCTTTATTAAATAATAAGTATGTATAGCATATGACGCCACACAGCGCTACTCCTGTTATGCAACGACAGCCTGTAAACAAACTAGACAATCAAGTGATCGCTAGACTAGAAAACCCAGTGTCAAGATAGTGCATTGACTGATTGCGTTGAATTGGTATGAATGATAAGTTAATAATAAGTTCCGACTGTGTGCCAGGGCACAGATTTTGCAGCTTTTAAGCAAAGTAAAACACTTAAGAAATATGTTCGTTTTGCAACCCACGAACAGAAATATTCTGAAAAAACTAAGGATCACAATCAAGACAAAACACGCGAACATAGGATCCCATCACTCCTTAGAATATTTCATAATCTTGAGATCGGAGCATAAATATCTGTGAATGCACATTTCAGCAGTCAAAAGTCATGTGCTTGAACCGAGGCATATATCTAGATATAGCTTGAATACCCAGACATGGCGACGTTATGAAAGTTAGTCAAGACTTCATTTCACGAATCATACAGCTATTGATTTGCATTGTTACCCAGACAAATTAAAGTGAAACGAGCAAATGCCTATATTTTGAGGCCAAGTTCAATCCATGGAAATCGATTCTACAAATGTTGATAGAGAGTGATGGAGAGATAGCACATTATCAGCTGAAATCAACCGTCTAAGACATGGGCCGTTCTCAGGTCATTCTGTTTATCCGAACCAGCATAATAACTGGCTGTGCACTCCGTGATATTTATAGTTGGAATTTAATTATGAACTTTTGTATCCAAAAAAGGTGGTATCATCGAGTGCTGTCGGAGAGGAGGATATTTGGAAACAAAACATTGCCAGTTATTTCAACGCCTATCACGTTCACGTGTTTGTAGTTCAATACAATGACAATATTGATGTTGTATGAGTATAATACGAGAAGTGAGTGGTAAGTTCTGAGACTCGCTTTAAAAGACTTCACCGAAAGACATTAATAAAAACAATTATTTTTAACATAGTGCCCTTCCACATTTATAGGGAATTTATCTAAGTTTCATTGAAGTCCTTCTCGTGGCTGTCCAAGAAGTTCTCAACTGCTGCGAGGAAGTCATCGTCCGAGTCCAAATGTGTTCCGGCTTTCTTCATGTTTGGGATGAGATGAAGTCTGACGGAGCCAGATCAGGAGAAAAAGGTGGGAGTGGTATGAAGGAGTACAAAGCCACAACGGGATCGGGTGGCCAGGCTCGCTCACTTGGTCGATGCATGTCATCGTATCCCTATTGCGTTGATCGATGCTCATGATGTCAATCACTGGATTGTCTGTCTCGATTATTTACAGACCGCCGTCATAAAGCTAAAATATTAAACAACAAACAAACAACAACAAAGTAACACTCGTGGATTGTAGCCATTGCAATGACTGGTTTGAGTTCTGGCGCATCCTGATGCAAGAACACACCTATTCTCAGCTCCCCACGTCTCTTAGTCTTAATGTTCTTCCTGTGTTTTTTGTTTGAAATGACGTCATGACGAAATTGAATTGATTATTGTGTCTGTTTCTTATTGGCATCAAATCAGATTATATTCTATTTTCTGTTAAGAGCAAATAATAAAAAGACTTGCAGAATGGTTATCAGGTTACACTAAATAAAGTGTTGGATGTGGCTTTACACGGTTTAACTATGTATGTAATGCAATATCACCATATCATTGCTGCCCAAGACCCGTCAAGATCCGGGGTAGAATAGGTCTCCCACCAACCTATTCTACCCCGGATCTTGAAATGCTTGCCGTAAAAGGCGACTATGCTTGTCGTAAGAGGCGACTTACGACTGACCCGTGACGATCCGGGGTAGAAGAGGTCATCAGCAACCCATGCTTGCCGTAATAGGCGACTATGTTTGTCGTAAGATGCGACTAACGGGATTGGGTGATCAGGCTCGCTGACTTGGTTGATGCATGTCATCGATCCCAATTGCGTCAGTCGATTCTCATGATGTCAATCACTGGATTGTCTGGTCCAGACAGATTATTTACAGACCGCCGTCATACAGATGGAATATTGCTGAGTGCGGCGTAAAACAACAAACCAACCGTAATACCGGGTACCGAGGAGAGGTGAAATAGGGTTTACCGTCGCGTCCCAGATCATTTCTCTAATATAGCGACGTGCATGCACGTGTGTGTGGCCGCTTGTACTAGCCCGGACTGTTGCCGTTTAGAGTGCCAGCCCACTGATATACCAAGCCACAGTTTAACATGGATTGTTTTAGCCCCTTAATGCAGAGCGCCAGACAGACTTACGGTCATCGTGGTGCTAAGATCGCTATCGTGGTGCTAAGATCGCTTCGTTGAATGTTTCTCTGGACCATTTTGTGATTCATTATCGCAAAGGTTGTTTGGTTGGTTGTTTAACGCCGCACTAAGCAATATTTCAGCTATATGACGGCGGTCTGTAAATGGTCGAGTATGGACCAGACAATCCAGTGATTAATATCATGAGCATCGATCCACGCAATTGGGATCGACGACATGCATCAACCTAGTCAGCGAGCCTGACCATCCGATGACTTGGTTGATGCAAGGACCCCATATAGTCAATACTTGCAAATGCCTCTTAAGAATGGGAAATGCAGTTTGAAACTACAGTGTATGACTAGGTTGACTGTGTGTCATCGTTCTCCGTAGGCGTTGATTGGTGTTCACGCTGTCAACCCAGGACCTAGCCCAACACTATCCCTGATTAGTGTACATATTGATGACTGAAGTAACTCAACGTGATGGGGTAGAGCAACAGCTACTGCAGATAACACCAGCAATGATATTACTATCCAATGTGTACACGTAAAATGAAAAGGTACTCTCAAACCCTGTCTACTTAAACGACAATGCACCTCCGAATTGAAGACAAAATGACTTGACAAGATTCTTATCATTCGATTCACCCACTGCACATCTGGGATATTATTTTTAGAAATAGATTGACCAAGAAAATACTTGAAAAAAATAGTTATCCTTTAAATTGTTGAGATAAAGAACGAAATTGTTTAACACAAATTATTTAGGATTTCTCTCGCACGAGAAATAAAATGAGTGAGTATGGTTTTACGCCGCTTTTAGCAATATTTCAGCAATATCACAGCGGGGTACACAAGAAATGGGCTTCACACACTGTACCCATGTCTGGAATCGAACCCAGGTCTTTGGCGTGACGAGGAATGCTTTAACCACTAGACTACCCGACCGCCCCAAATGAGTTAGTGAATTTGGTTTGAGGCATTGTTGAAAATTACTACAGTAACTGGTAGCATTTTAGTTATACCACAGGTAAAAGCCCGCTGAAATGATGCATGCTTTTGCTGTTGTTTGGTGCTGACAAACAAAGAAGAATAATCGAGAAGAATCTGGGATTCGAACCCATGACTCTTGGTTCGGCACGCCTAAGTTCTGCACAACGACGATTGGCCACCCGTGCCCCCAAGAATCAAAATAACATGAGTACGTGAGGAGGGCTCTAAATTTCTCTCACTTATTTTGATAATTCTATTTGGTAGAAATAATGGACCCTTCGTGATTTCTGTTCCCGTGTGGGCAAGGAATAATCTATTTAGGGAACTTGAGAGAACGGCACAAGTGAATTTGCATTGATGTGTATGACAAGGCAAGGATATTGAGCTCAAATAATGCGAAATCGACCACTGATATTAGTAACTTTCTAACCCTACTGTCACTGCTGACGCGAAATTACATGGCAGTTCTCATGATCAGTTCATAATTCTGATGAATTGATGAAGGAGGCCTACGTGCCCACGTTTTAGAAAGTGGTGCACTTATAGAATTAACTCCCCACTATCTATATATATGATTTATGGCAGGCTTAAGTTCCATACATGAGGTCTATGTGTTTTGCAATTCCTACTGTCGTAACGCATGGGCTTTTGTTTACCATTGGGACACTTTAAAATATTTGAAAATTTGAAAATGCATTGATCCCTTTTTAGACGATTCTCGCAAATTGTCGTTTCCACACTGCTCAGTTTAGTATAATATTATCTCAGGATACTGCATGAATATCCTCGTCACCGCATGATTTACCTGACTTTGATCCTCAGTTTTGGAGCGTGTTGAAATATTTGTCATTGCATGTAACATATGAGGTTATCCTTTTGTAGAACCTTCAATAAATCTTTGTGACAACACATGGTGTTTACTGAAAATGTTTAACCATTTCCCTATAGTGACGCGATGCGGTTAAACACAATACGCATGTACCCTATTTAAATGTTGTAATCTTGCCAATAAGATGTCATTAATGTTACACATCAACAGATCGCTAATGGCATGTGATGTTCTTGTTTGAAGGGAAACTTGTAATTTCACCTGCCCATTATAATTCCACGAACATAGACATCAACAATGTGTGGTTAATCTTAAAAACGAACATTTGAAAGTTTACTTTTAACGAATACATAAAAATATACGTAATCAATGTTAAAGTTACATTTCAATGATCAATTTGCTTTATTCCCATGATCAAGGACCCATGAAGATTCCGGGATAGATTAGGTCTTCAGCAACCCATAATTGCCGTAAAAGGCGACCATGCTTGCCGTAAATGCGACTAACGGGATCGGGTGGTCAGGCTCGCTGATATGGTTGATGCATGTCATCGATCCCAATTGCGTGGATCGATGCTCATGATATTGATCACTGGATTGTCTGGTCCAGACTCGATTATATACAGACCGCCTTCATATTGCTGAGTGCGGCGTTAAACAACAAACCAACCAACCAACCAATCAAGTTACTTACTTACTCAATGTGACTCAAGAAGAATAGGTCTTCAGCAACCAAGGCTTGCCGTAAAAGGTGACTATGCTTGTGGTAAGAGAGGACTAACGGGATCGGGTGGCCAGGCTCGCTGATTTTTGGTTGATGCATGTCATCGATCCCAGTTGCAGGCTCGCTGACTTGGATGTCAGGCTCGCTATCAACCAAGTCAGCGAGCCTGACTACCCGATCCCGTTAGTCGCTTTTTACGACAAACGTAATCGCCTTGCCGTAAGAGGCGACTGTGCGACTATGTCGTAAAAGGTGAATAACGGGATCGGGTGGTCAGGCTCGCTGACTTGGATGATGAATGTCATCGATCCCAATTGCGCGGATCGATGTTCATGATGTCAATTACTGGCTTGTCTCGTCCAGACTCGATTATTTACAGACCGCCGTCATATAGCTGGTATATTGTTGAGTGCGGCGTAAAACAACAAACAAATCAAACCAAAATTTACTCAAGGTTCTTAGTTGTAGGCACTTAACTGTATTTCTATATTTGTGAACATTTCAGGACGAAGTAAGTAATAATGGTCCCTAGGTGTATTATGTGTGTGTTTCGCTCTGATTGTTAACCTTTGTTTGTCAAACCATATCTATCCGGCCGACACCCGTGAGGCTCCGGTTTAGAATTTGTCTTCAGCAACCCATACTTGTCGAAAAAATCGACCAACGGGATCGGTGGTCTCATTCGCTGACCTCGTTGATGCATGTCAGCGCATCCCCACTGCGCATGCGTAGATCGATGCCAATCACTGGATTGTGTGGTACAGACTCGATTATTTCAAGACGACTGTGATATAGCTGGAGTATTAATAGCTGAGTGTGACGTTTAACAAACAAAAAATCAAAGTAGTAAAAGTCTACGAACCTCATCACCTCGTATTTACTCCCGCATTCACGCAAGTAACAACACCATTGAAACAAGCCATCGTCTTAGCGCCTCGTGTACATGTTTGCGCGTACGGAGAAATTGTACATATCACGTTGTTGCATAATCTAAAGTCACTAAAACAGGTTAAATGGTCTCGATTTCGTCACTAGTGGGGCGAAAGAGATAAACCAAGTGATACTACGCATACCTCCAACCAGTGTAACTATCTAGATTAATGGGTTTTTGTTTCTTTCTTTAACTTGCGGACAAGACACATTTAGGAGAGCCATTGGCTCTTTTCCTTCGAAATATGTGATGAACTGTTGTGAAAGCGACACTGCGTAACCGTAAGTTGTCATTCAGGATTCTTACTAATGAAAAAAGTATAGTTTCGGGCTTCTACAATCAATTGGAATGTCTGCTGGCCATGCTATTCGGTTATAAATGTACACAGATAATTGAAGAAAATCCAAAAGGTCGGCCTCTCCCCTCAGAGATGCAAGCTAAACAGCCGTTCCAAAGATGGACAACAAACAAATGCGTTTTTTCGGTCAATGGAACAATCAAGAGAAACCCAATGAAAAAAGAAAGAATTTCTATTGGGAAGTGAATTGGATGTTCAAAGAACGTGACCTTATGGATGATATATAAGCTGGTTTAATAGATTGTACCAAAAAACGCGAAGACAACGTCTTTTAATTCTGTCTCTTCAGCTACTGTTGGACTGGCACTTGCGAGTTAGTTTAAATGAGTTTGGTCGTAATGTGGTTGCCTGAAACTGGCTATTCGTGGAGAAGTTTTCGGAAAGGTCATACGATGCATGCATTAGCGTTTACATCTATTTTTATGATTACTAAATAAGGGATATTCTCGAACAATTGCTTTAGGTTCGTTCAATCTCCCATACTTATTTTTATAGATATTGAAAGAGAACAAGCCGTTTTTAATATTTTGCTTTTTTTTGTAAATAAGGAGTGCTTATAAATTCAATAGCGTTAACACATGACGTCTTAGCAAAAGTACCCGCCGTGATATTGCTGGAATATTGCTAAAAGCATGTTTTTATAGATACTGAAAAAGAACAAGCGGTTTTTAATATTTTGCTTTTTTTATAAATATGGAATGCTCATAAATTCAGTAGCGTTAAAACATGTCGTCTTAGCAAAGTACCCGCCGTGATATTGCTAGAATATTGCTAAAAGCATATTATTTATAGATATTGAAAAAGAACAAGCGGTTTTTAATATTTTGCTTTATTTATAAATATGGAATGCTATAAATTCTGTAGCGTTAACACATGATGTCTTAGCAAAGTACCCGCCGTGATATTGCTGGAATATTGCTAAAGCGGCGTAAAACCAAACAAAAAGCAAAGTGATTTGTAAACATTTCATTCGTTTTATTGATCTTTTCCGCAGTAAACATTATGAGAGTATACGTGCCATTTGTATATCAATCTTCTGCCAGTACACGTCCAAACATCACACTTATGTGTTTGAGACGGTAAATATATATCCTGTATCCTGAGCCTTGGCGAGCAAAATACATAGTGGTTACTACTAACACAGGATATTTTCCATCACAAAACACACAAGCGTGATAACATCTTTATCGTATTATGTCATTCTTAAATCCTGTCGTCGAAATTCTCTCATCTCTTACAAACATTAACCAAACAATGCATGTTTCCCTGGAATGTGCTTATTAATAAATATTACGTCAGAAGGTCAGTAATGTGTCAGTCTGGCAGTGACAGAAGTCAATATAGTTCCAACTGAAACCTATTTTTTAGACAGTAGGGGCGGTCTTGTAGCCTAGTGATTAAAGCGTTTGCTCGTTACGCCGAATACCCGGGTTCGATTCCCGACAGGGGTACATTGTGTGAAGCCCATTTCTGGTGTCCCCCGCCTTGATATTGCTAGAATATTACCTTAAGGCGGAGTAAAACCATATTTACTCAGTGGTGGAACAACTACATATAGGCAAAATAACAATTGCCTGCAGATATCGTTTCCTCTTGCCTTTCGCGTCAATCCATCGATCCGCCTGATAGCGTAACTGTCCTTTTTCAAAGGGAAGTTACTCTAACCCTAGTCTTTGAGACGTCACTTCCTGTCATAACGTTACGAAGTGCAGCGTCAGATGTACACACAGCGACAAAATGAAACAAGGTAAATATTGTTTATTTGTTTTATTCGCAACTGTTTTATATTGGAAGAAAAGCCCCGAGCCACATTGGTTCACAAGCATAAATATGGAAACTGATCCCGCGATCAGCTAGACAAGTGTCCTCGGCCTTACTAAATTGTTCAGCAATATATGTCTCCAAAGTTGCCTAAAACATGCCTCAGCCACGCCCTAATTAGAAACGGATTTCCAGTATCTTTGTGTATTGTTGTGATAATGATAACAATTACCCTCTGGTTTTTCCAGATTCCCGATGGTTAATTCTGACACGATCGCCAGTTGACAAGGGCAAGGCTATGTTTGTTTGTAAACACTGAAAGTAGTACCGTACCTGATCTTTCATATTTGCATTTTTTTCCGTATATGACCCAAACGGTTGCCGATGGCTGGTGTCTTGTTATGTTGATAGCTTCTTGGACTAACGGGCTATATATATACATGTATATCATCATTGTTAGTATATACTCCATGGCCAATTCGTTTCTGAATATATGCAAGGTACCTGTTAAATATACACCTGGAAAATATTTAAGCAGCACTAACTATTCTTTTCCATTTAGAATAACCATTTTACACAATTGTAGCCTGTATTAGATACTATTTCTATTTTATTCTGTTTTTACTTTATGATCTGTATTGTTTGTTTGAGTAAACTTTCAACCAAAATGATGATATCATTACCACAGCTTGGGCAAGTGAGTCAAAAGATATTAACATCAGTCACTACAGATCGGAATCTTTGTATTCTGTGCCAAAAGAATGCAAATCATAGATTATCCATACTAGTATCACAACCAAGATTGGATTCTTACGACAGAAAAACGTCTCTTCTCTTCTCCCCAGAAGCCTGCAAGAAAGAGATGGTGCATGCTGCAATTGTAAACGACCAGGGTGTGGACAACATGCAGGTTATATACAAGTCAGCACAGCTTGTACGCAGGAGTTATAGAAGCCTTTGACAGAGATGACAAAATCAACAATCCCCTAAATGTTACAAGTAACATTAATGACACCCCAATCGAGCTGTACACTCTGATACGCTGGTTGTTGGTGGGAACTGTTGATAACCTTCAGAATGAAGCAAACGCCAGCGTCGTTGACAGAACAGTACTGACTGTTTGCCAGAACATAATGTACAGTTTCAAGTCAAAAGGACAAGTTACATATACACAGAAAAGAGACTGAAACATTCAGATCTCACAATGGAAGGGAAAATCCTCAAGTAATAGGATTAGGCCTTACAGTCCACCATGACACAAGAAACAAGATGATCATGGATCTTCTCAGCGCACACAACTATTGCATTCCATACAGACGTTCTTTAATGTTGGAAACAGCTCTGGCCAATGCAGTTATAAAGAACACCAGACAGTTCCAAGGGTTACATGTTCCACCATTTCTGAGGAAAGGTTTCTTGTCTTTTTTATGTTGACAACACAGACTTTGATCACATTCAAAAGACAAAGAATCTATAACCAACAAAGCAGGTATTGGAAAGTCCTATCACTTGACACACTTTGGCTGGGTTGTTGCTTCCATGATAGCCAGAACGGGTGAGAAGGACGTTAGCATGATTCCTGGATGGGCAAAATCAAAATGTATATGTTCCGCACGAAAATTATACTCCTCCATCGACCTCACCTTGATACACCAATACATTAATTTATGTGTTATTATTTGGAGTTGAAAGTCTAAACGTTAAGGTCGCCTTACGCAAGTGGCGCTTGATGTCAGTAAAAATTGATAATATGAATAATATAATTCTTTGGCGTAGGATATACAAACTGGGCGCATTGTCATATCACGTCTATTCAGTACTTATGACGTCAACTAGAGGTTGCAACGAGGTATTAAAATAATGTGTTGAAAATAGGGTCTGAATTTAGACGCGGCGGAATAATAAAACAAAAGATGTTATTTGAAAACAATACAATTTCTCGGACACCGATACTTCCGTGTCAGGTCTTGCAATTCATGAGAAAAAATGTTGAATGGTTTAAAGCTTATTTTGCAAATATCAGACCCGAGAACTCTAACATGTAGACACTGTGCTTATCAATTTAACCAGTGAGGTAATTTGTAGGTAAACACATCACTGTCGTACCCGGGCAATATATTCCGAAGGCGTGTCTTTACAGAAACCTGAGATGAACAAGAGACAACGCCAAAACAGGCAGTCAACAATGTTGACGTAAACTGCCAGACATTTAGTCATCGCATTCCCTCGCGACGTCTGAAGCGCCCGACAGAACACACTCAGTCTGTCATTACATTGAATCCATTACATCATAGCAATTTCTGTCATCAACCCCGTCTCCAGCCTAAGCGGTAAGCTTTGTGTTTGGAGTTGAGCAATCTTGTTGGTGGCTGCGGGTAGGGCTAGACCGTCACTTGATTCTTAATCAGGAGTTGTATAAGGGTGTTGCAAATAGCTGTCATGGGGTTTGGTACAGAGAAATAGTATTTACTTCTAGGGGAATAGAGGTATTCCTGGTTTGACTTGTGAAAAAGCACACGTCTGTATATCTTGCGAAACGGAATCCATTAAAGGAAAATAAGTAATGAAATGATATGAATAGACCATTAAAACTCAGTGATGACCCCAGCTTTTCGCGAAAACTGTAAGAACGAACTGCACTATCGGTAACGGAAAAGAAGTAAGTGCCAGTGAGTGATATCTAAATTACACAATTTAGAACCTTTGTAATGGGACCCGTGAGGATGCGGGGCAGAATAGGTTTTCAGCAACCCATGCTTGCCATAAAAGGCGACTATGTTTCTATAAACAAATCAAGATAAGAATGCGGTTTTTCGGTTGTTTCCTTTCTTTTGTTTCTTCCAAATATTGAAGGTATTCATTTATCTTGGCACTGGTGGGCACGGTCGCTCAAGTCGTGTAAGGCGACTTAATTAGCTGTGCAGAGTTGCGGCCACTGGACACGCCAGAAACTATAATTGTGGGTTCCAATCCCGATTATGTTTCCAGGTAGGGTTCATCAAACCGCTAAACGTCTGAGACCTGCACCACTAAGGACTTTTCCCTCACGTTAAGCTGACACGCCGTAATATAAATGGAATACTGTTCAAAGCTGCGTTAGACACAACTCATTCACTCACTGTCATGGCATTGTTGAAGGAAATGATGTCATCTGTAAACCTGAAAGTGAGGTCATAGCATGAGATAGCAAATACATTCTACGAAATACTGTGCAGGTACAAAACATCCCCCATACCTCGCACAACTAACAGGACATGGATGTCTAATTACGAAACTACAGTGTTGGGGATCTTTGTTATGGATGTCTAATTACGAAACTACAGTGTTGGGGATCTTTGTCAGAAAAGTTGTAGATAAACCGATGTTTTCGTAGGAATTACACATGTCAAATGTTTCACTCTTCATTACTATAACCTTTTTGATAGCATCATAAAATGAACCTCACAGCACCTCTCCATCTGCACTGAGGACTAATTTTAAGCAAAACGTCTTTAAACTATTTATTTCCCATAACACACAAGATATGAGCAGGATTGGTGATGCAAATATCTACATTAACTATTTCTTTCTGATTGTTTGTTTTAGAAATTGCATATGTCACTGGATTGTCTGGTCCAGGATCGATTTTTGACAGACCGCCGTCATACAGCTTGAATGTTGCCGAGTGCGGCTTTAAACAACTAACAAACAAACAAACAAACACTGATCCGTCACATTTACAAATGTCTTCTTAAAGCCTACCAGATAAATCTTTTGAGGCCTTGAAAGGCGTAACCTAAATCAAACAACATTTGAGAAAGAGTCAATTGACGCTCTTTAATACCTTCGGAGAAAGCGCATGCTCGACTGTAACGTTGTGAAATGTGGACACCAACGGCTGGAGCTGCTGTATCATTGCTCGACATTATCTTAGTCTTGTGAATAATTGTACGCATAAATCGAACTTATAATCAGATGAGGTTTCTTTTATTTCTAGGTTAGGTGGATTAAACACTGGAAGGGGGAAATTGGCTATTTTAATTGAACCATATCAGATCATCGATATACCTGTAGCTTGAGCTAAACGTCTCGGACAGATTACTGTGTTTTAATTTTGCCAGAGCAAGCATGAATTCCGAATTATATGCAGAAACCGATCAGTATGGCTCAATAATTGGTGCCCATGGGGATAACCTAAATGTCATATTTCCAAATTTCACATGAATGTTATCTATGCGTAAACTTCCGACTTTAATTTTAGCAAGTTCTCCTGACCCTTTGAGGATAGATTCATGTAAAGTGTGTAAGTATATCTGTCAACACGTCAACACTTTTTGTGACAAATACCCCACGGAAGATTTTCATTAATTCTGTCGTGATGGATATGGGCGTATAGAATGGATAAAACAAATGTTTTGACATAATTGCACGTGGTTCTGCTTTGGGACTGCAACACGTCTTGCAAATTCTTTGGCTTTTAGGAATCCAGTATGTTTTAGTGACACTTGTCTCCAATAGTTTCTGTAAATTTCAGGAGATTTGTTTGCATTGAAGATTATGGTTATTAGTGTATCCAGGGACTTGCTGGACCCTGCAATATCTCGTTGTAGGATATTTAAGTTTGTTGGTTGGTTGCTTTGTTGTTTAACGCCGTACTCAGCAATATTCCAGCTGTATGATGGCGGTCTGTAAATAATCGAGTCTGGACCAGACAATCCAGTGATTAATATCATGAGCATCGATCCACGCAATTGGGATTGATGACATGCATCAACCAAGTCATCGAGTCTGACCACCCGATCCCGTTAGTTGCCTCTTAGGACAAGCATAATCGCCTTTTATGGCAAGCATGGGTCGCTGAAGACCTATTCTTGCCCGGAATCTTCACGGGTAGGATATTTAAGTGACCCCTGATACAACATCGACTTGATGTACAGGTACCGCTTACATGGCGGAACATCATCTGTAAATTATATATACCAGGTCATAATCTTGGATAATACTTTGTGAACATAATGAATCCATGGTCTCTGTGAAGGGTGACCACAAAGGCTTTGTCAGCGACGTGGCAGCCAAGCAAAGTTTCACGAATTGAGGAATTTGCACGTGTTGTCCCTCACACGCCATGTTCCGGCTCAACATCAAATGTCTTCGTGTATTTTCCTCTCACAGTAAAGTGACACCAATATGTTTACTAGCTTTAACATGTAAGGTTTAGTCAATGTGAACAACGTCATGTATTATGGCGGTGTCAGTTTGGAATTGCGTGTAGTGACTCTCTCGATCCTGTAAAAACTCAAATAGTTAGCAATAGTTAGCTCTGTATATGTTACCTTGTATGTATCCCTGCAATTGCCATGTAATTGTTTGCAAACAATATCAGTAAATGAAGGGAGCTAAGCCCTTCTGGCCTTGCCTTTATCAGGGTTATCGACTCTCAAGCTAAATGTGTCATGCAGTTTTCAAATAATTATTAATTTCGTTTTACTGTTTTACAATAACATTAATGTTTAACTTGTATCCAATTATGCAATTATGTTATATTGCAACACAAATCAAACGAATCAGTTTTCAGTGGCATACAATAATCACTTCATAATCGGGGGAGGCTGAAGCATGACAAGCTAAACCTTCAAAATACTGATCACTGATGAAACAGTACACTTCTGTTCTTGGAAGCAGAACTGTGTGAAAGTCGATACCAGAACCAAACTGATATTCAATTTAATCACACGTCACATCATATTATGCATTAATTTATCAGCCTGGCATCTGTGAGCAATTAATTCTGAAAATGAGCAAACTGAAAATGTAACATTGATTAATTCTCCGAAAAAACATTTCCCACAAAGCTTCTTCGCAAAACGTTGCACACATGGCACCATAATGATGAGTAGTTAACTTTTGCTGGATACAATTAGATTATTAGAATCTAAGGTGACCTTTTTTAAATACAGAGAAACAACGAGAGCGAGCCTTCCAATCGCAGATTTAGCCCGTTTTTCAAATATTACATATATCCGATGCATATGGTCCCATGAAGATTTCCTGGTTAGAACTGGTCTTCAGCTTGTCGTAACAGACGATCGATGGGATCGGGTGGTCAGGCAAGCTGGCTTGGTTGATCCATGCCATCGCATCCCATTTGCCTAGATCGATTCTCATGATGTCAGTCACTGGATGGTCTGGTCTGGTCTGGTCTGGTCCAAATTCGATTATTTACAGTCCGCTGTCCTTTAGCTGGAAGAGAGCTGAATGGATTGTTAAACAAAACACAATAATAAAAAACCATCCAATCCATGTTACACCCAGGCGTAGTATATCCCATCAAAGTTCATTAGTTTCTGAAGATCCGGGCTAGAATAGATCTTCAGAAACCCATGTGGGCCATAACATGCTTGTCGTAAGAGGATCGGGTGGTCAGACTCGCTGACTTGGTTGATGCATGTAATCGATCCCAATTGTGTGGATATCAATCACTGGATTATTTACAGACCATATAACAGGCATATTGTTGAGTGCGGCGTTAAACAACAAACAAACATTAGTTTCCGGCATATTACCTTCAACCCCAAATCTGAAAACTGTTCAGAACTGAGACAAACTACATAGATTCATCGATTCCGGGTAGAATAAGTCTTCAGCATCCCATGCTTGCCGTAAAAGGTGACTATGCTTGTCGTAAAAGGCGACTAACGGGATCGGGTGGTCAGGCTCGCTGACTTGATGCATGTCATCGATCCCAATTGCGTGGATCGATGCTCATGATATTCATCACTGGAGGTCCAGACACGATTATTTTACAGACCGCCGTCATATAGCTGGAATATTGCTGAGCGCGGCGTTAAACAACCAACCAACCGACATAGATTCATCAATCGATATGACAGTGATAGGTCCGCTTCATCTAGGGGAACCGACACGGTCATCCACTGTGACTCCCATCCCCTGTGACCGGACACTATTACATATAATCACTAACTCTAATGAGGGCCTTTCATCCTGCCCATCCCCCTCAGCACAGCAAGTGTAAGCTGTGAGTCGAGACCAATATTTACAGTTCGGGGAGGACAAATATCCTTGGGTAATTCTCAGGTCGATCAGTTTGATTAGTCTAGGGCTACTCATATTTAAGCTAGAATGTTTGGTTCAAGCTAATACAACACTCATCTCATTATTTCTCATTAGCCCACAGGTATTTTATCGCTTTGAGATAATACCTCAAACATCTAGGAAACAATTTTTTATTTGACATTGATTACAACGCTACGATAGCTGTACACAAATGTATGCATATATCGTTGACGTCAAAAGATCACAAAACAATTTCACATTATCTGTACCAGTATTGGTAATGAACATGTACAATTTACGATTTTCCTTGTCAACATATAAGCTCCCGTTTTGTTTGATGTATTGGATAATAGTAGCAGCGATATAGTAACAATGACAATAGTTCTACTTTTTACCAACGTCACCTCACACTGTTTTTCAAGACCCGTGAAGATTCCAGGGTAGAATAGGTCTTCAGCAACCCATGCTTGCCGTAAAAGGCGACTATGCTTGTCGTAAAAGGCGACTAACGGGATCGGGTGGTCAGGCTCGCTGACTTGGTTGATGCATGTCATCGGTCCCAATTGCGTGGTTTGATGTGCATGATGTAAATCACTGGATTGTCTGGTCCAGACTCGATTATTTACACACCGCCGTCATAAAGCTGGAATATTGCTGAGTGCGGCGTAAAACAACAAACCAAACCAAACCAAAACTGTTGTTTAATAACATGAAAGACGTTATATTTTTTCACTATTCTAAAGTATCCGTCGGGGATTCATCATAGTAATACATCGGCATTACTTCATATAACATGTTTCTGAGACTTCCAGTGTACATTTATACCAAGTTGTAAACATACGAGCACACGGCTATAACAATCTGTGTATCTGTGAAGAGATACTAGCAGTCAACATATTCAATTTCACAAGGATCGAAATTCCGTATTTTGATGTACGAGGGCTGTACAAAAAGTTCGCAGCCTGACTAACTTTCAACTATTGGTCATTACAAAGTGAACTATGTCAATGAAGTATATTGTTTGAGTAGTTCATTGCAAAAGAATCTGTTGAAGGCGTTTGTATCCGCAGAAATGGAAAAGAACGAGTACCGAGGAGTCATCAAATCTTTGAGCCAAGAAATTCATAAGGGCAGATCAAAAGTGTATGGGGATTAGTGCCCTAGCTATCCACTGTTAAACGTTTGCCAGCTGTTTTAAGCTGTGAGAACAAGCCTTAATGATGACGACTCTAGGTCTGGACGTCCCTCAACTTTCATTAGAGAATATTCATTCAAGGAGACAGAAAAAATTATACTATCAGTTAGACGTATTACCGTTGCTGAACGTAATGAAGACACAGGCCTATGCCATGGATAACATTTATTCATGAACATTTACAGAGGAATCAGAGATTGGCATCCTCACCCTCCAACAGTCGTCAGACCTGGCACCAAGTGATTTCCACCTGTTTTCTAAACTAAAAGAACTCCTTCGTGGAAAACGCTCTGACGACAACACGATGACCTCAAAGCTGCCGTGAATGGGATTTTCAGGGTGACTTCAAAAAACTTCTTCCTGACTGGAATTGAGATAGCTTCACTATCGATATGAGAAGTGTATTGAAAAGCAGGGAGATTATTTTGAAAAATATGAATAAAAACACTTTCACAATTGTTGGTTTTGTTTTTTAGGCTTAGAACTTTTTTACCAGCCCTCGTAATAAATGAAACTGATTTGTTTTTGGCTATGGCAAATAATGAATTGCATGTGTCTTAATGTGGCTAAATGTTAATCAATTCTTAACGACGTTATAATTTACATGAATCAATCATTTTAAGCATTTCATCGAATTTGATTTTATTCAAAACATTACGACATGCAGTGCATATGCATACACATTGTGTACTTTGTGATGGAGGGGAATAACTCCATTAGACAATGCGAAAAGTTCAAGAGCATAATATTAAAGAATATATATTAATCCTTTCTCACCGAGCAATAAATCACAAAAATAATCACATAAATAACGAAATTTAAGTACTGATACTTTAGGGTCTGTTAGAAACCTCAAAGGAAAATACGACAGAGTTGTCTCCCCGGACAACTCTCAAGTTCCGGCGCGTATATTCGAAAGGAAACGTGAAAGATGATGACTAGGTGGCATTTGTTTATGGATAACAAACACTTAATTCTTTGTATCGACGAGTCAGATTCCTTTCATTAGATGACATGTATTGAGTTCATATTATACATGCTGATATGTTGACATAAAGGTTGGATTAATGTGAGTGAGTGAGTGAGTTAACATTTAACATCAAATCGGCATTATTTCAGCCTTGTAGCGATTGAATTAATGTACAAAAGTTACAATATTATGACCATCCTGGTCCGGATAATACCCCGGCAACAATGACAATTCTCCATACAGACACCAAGATGGAAACTTCAAGAAACTATTGAAATACACAGAAAGAAGGCAGACATTCAAAGACACCAATTTCAACTTAAAATGAAATGTCATTTCTATATGTCATGTATATGGTATCACCTGATGTAACAATGTTAACAGGATCTCATAATGGTTTGTGATTTTTACGGTTGCCTCATGACCACATTAGGTATTGGTGTTTGGGCAAACCAAAGGTAACAGTGTATTATTAGAGATAATTGGTTGTGAATACGTGAGAATACGATGTAGATAGGGTGTCTTCAGGATTTTTAATCTTTAGGATTTTTCTGTCTCTGTGGGAAGTCACTCAACCAGTTCATGCATTCTATGTCAAAGATGACCACACTTGGTGTATTTTTATATTCATGGTATTATCTTTTGACAAATTGTAAATATAACTGTAATATTAATTATGTATGTATCATTCAATGTGGGGAAATGTATTACCAAGACTCCATCGTGTTTTGACATCAACATGCTTGTTAAAAACCTTAACTTTTTTGTCATGTCAACATAATCAATGGACTGACGTTTAGTCCCAGAAATATAGTTATCTCATTTAAAAATATTAATCTACAAAATAAAAGAATAAATCGAAATGGAGCCCTGAACAATTCTTAATTGCCAAATCATTCTAGACTTGAGTTTTCCCCTTTTTATTTATTTTCTGGGAGACAGACGACATAATTTATTAAATACCTTTTTTACCATTCATTCATTCATTCATTCAGTATATATCACGTTATGATGCTATGTGCTTTCGGTTTTCAAGATCTGCTCCGGAAACGAGGACTACCACCATTTTCAGTCTAAATCAAAGTCGTTGCCATGGAAACTCAAAAAATAACTTTTTTTAAAATCCCAAACTATAAAAAGGGACCAGTTCACCACTAGATCTTATCTATGTGCCAAGTTTGGTGAAGAAATATGGTACGGTTTTCAAGATGTGCTCCGGAAACGAGGACTACCCCCATTTTCAGTCTAAATCAAAGTCGTTGCCATGGAAACTCGAAAAATAATTTGTTTAAATATCCCAAACTATCAAAAGGCAGCAGTTCACCACTAGATCTATCTATGTGCCAAGTTTGGTGAAGAAATATGGTACGGTTTTCAAGATCTGCGGGGGATAGTGTTACCAAACAGGTGTATGTATTTGAGAGCCATTTAGAAGTTGGTACAGTACTGTGTGTTTACACCTTCATGTGCAGCATCGAGATAACACATGATAAAGGGTTAATTATTGCCCCGGTGAAGCCGTTTCCTTTGTATTTAGAAAGCCGTATTTCTATGCATAAGTTAAAAGAGAGTGTTTGTAAAACAAGCTAAATATTCAAGATTAGAAGATGGCATGTGGAAAGTTTGGAGGACGTTAACAATGAACACCCTAATCTGCTTTTGTCAAACAGTGACAACAGGCCTTTGTTATATGCGACTTGAGGGTGTACGCGCCGGAAGTTATATTCGCCTAAAAATCTACTGCTAAGCGCATTGAAATCAAGGGCTGATAAGTATTTTGTCTGATTGACCCTATTGCAAGATCAGAAGATGTGTGCATCCATTCAAAAAAGGAGTAGTCATTTTCCTTGTATTAATGTTTCTATAATTTACATAAATCAAGTTTCTGTATTTTCTCTCTGTGTGTATGTGTGTGTGTGTGTGTGTGTGTGTGTGTGTGTGTGTGTGTGTGTGTGTGTTGTGTGTGTGTTCGTGACAAAATGATCTGGTCACTTCACGTTGTTACTCATGTTACTGATTCATTCAAAGGTGGTTTCATACTGTTACCCAAGGAATTTCAAGTCACCTGACTGCAAAAACAACGAAGGATGGCAGAAGAGTTCTCACCCGCACTACGAAGGATGCACAGAGTATAGTAGTATAGTTCGCATTTACTATGTACAGTGCCTTTCATGCTAACAGGCTGCATTTGAACCAACCAGGCAGCATATTTCTGTAGGCATCAAATTAACTATTTATTCTCTGTTGACGAAAATGAACAGCTCTGGCTACCGTGCTGTCATGACGTATCCTACACTGAAAAGGTTGAAATCAACAGGCATCCATGGTGCTTGAATAATCATTATGCTGTCATCGCTAAATTAACGCACCCCCCTCACAGGAGCCAACTCGTAATTGTTAAATGTTGTTACGAACGGTCATGAATACATACATGAGAGAAAATTAATGAATTGACAGACAGATTGCATGAAGGGACATTGACATTGGAATCAAGAAGGAGATTAACAGCGTGATTACGTGTACTTAGTGAATATAGTGAGTGAGTGAGTTGGTTTTAACGCCACTTTTAACAGTATTACAGTTATATCGCGGCGTGTCAGCTTATTGTGGGAGGAAAGCCCGAAGTGATGCAGGTGTAAGACGTTTACCACGAAACCCACGAGCACGGGCATGGTGCTGACAATCCTAGAAACATAATCGGGGCGAACCGGGATCGAACCCACAATCATAGGATTCTGACGTGCCCAAGGGACGTGAATATACATACGTTAGCAGCATTTGTGTTCAGTGCTGACCCGTTCTAAATGCACAGATGGCATAAAATCGGCACTGGTGTACCACGACGCCGTATTAAATATATTAACAAACATCGGATCAAACCACCTGTTACGCAATTAGCTTCTGAATGCACAGCTGGATACCTGCTCTGGTCTTTGGACTTCCGTCATGGCACCGACGTTGCCGAACAAACCGTTTTCCAATTCGGGAGACTCTCCCAGAGGGTACATGTCATTAATCATTATATGTGAAGGGGGACTAAGCGCGGGCTTCGGAGTAGGAAACATGACTGGGGAGGTTTTAACCCAAGCGGCTAGCCAAGTGCTCTCACATATAGTGTGTTTAAACAAACATAAGTGTTTGTTTGTTTGTTTGTTTGTTTGTTATTTAACGCCACATTCACCAATATTGCAGCCATATGACGACAGTCTGTAAATAATCCAGTCTGGACAAGACAATCCCATGATGCATGACATTAGCATCGATCCACGCAAATGGGATACGATGACCTGCATCAACCAGATCAGCGAGCCTGACAACCCGATCCCGTTAGTCGCGACAAGCATAGTCGCCTTTTACGGCAAGCATAGGTTACTGAAGACCTATTCTTACCTGGCTATGTGAGTGAGTGACTTAAAATGTCACTTTGAATCGGCATCATGTCAGCTAAATAACGACGAAAATAACATAAGTACTAAGACCATTATAAGATGCAGTGTGTAAAACAAATGTGTTGTTGCCATGACCGCAATGCATGATTGTAGCTTTTAGCTCATGGAATATCCTACGAATTCGCCATATTTGGCACCGTCAGATGCCAAGTCTTCCCATACTTTAAGAAAGAAACTTTCCTTATACAAAAGACTTTGATGTTATAGTTTCTACATTGAAGGACCTTTTACACTACCGAGAGAAAACTTTCTATATCAGTGGGTTCGTGAAGTTTCAAAGTGGTAAACGTCTGTGACTTTCACCTAACAGTCCTGATACAAAGGAGGTACTGAAAAAATCAGTTAAATTGTATCGATAAGAATGATAGAGTAATGATTAAAATGGATAAATAACATCCAATGTACGAATTATGTTGCATGATGGTGGCATTGTGAACGTTCATCGACGTTATATTGACATCATAAGATATTTCTGCAAAAATCAATTGACACAAACCCTTTAAGTAAGCAGTGTCTTACAGCTATTCTTAACAACATAATATCCGATTTCGGTGCCCTAAATATAACAAATATGGGTTGAGATCGTGTTCCACATTTATACTTCAAATAACTGACTAAAAAACGTCAGTTTCATGTTGAGCACGACATCGGCCATACATACCAAACACATCTGACGTGAGGACTAACGCATATCCCAACATTCGACGTTTTGAGTCCGTATGAAAGTAATCTAAAAAAACACCTTCGCAAATCATAACCATAAAAAAATTGGCCTCTGGTCTCGCCGACAGAAGGGTTAAATCCGTCACGTTCACGTCAACCCCCTAGGGTAACAGAATGACATAGGTGGGCTAATCCTGTAATTCAGCTCTCTTGGATACAGGAACGTCAAAGGCTCGATTATAAATTACACATACATGTACGTCCATCTTGATGTTTTGTGTTTTCCTGTGTGTTGCGTATATGCGCATTGTGTTAATCACCAATGACTTATCCCCATGGATACAGAAGAATGGCGCTTGAAAAAATGTTACACAATGTAAGATATGAAATATGTTTGTGAACGTGTAACCTTATAGTCATATGTGTGCGTGTACGTGAGTACGTGCGTGTGTGCTAGCTTGTCAGCATTCGTGCGAGCGTCCGTACACTGTAAATGTAGGTGTGTGTAATCCAAATATGTGACTAATACATGTCTCAAAACAGATTGTTTTATGCATACTGTGCATCTTCCGTCGAACTACAATACATGTTGATTAACTGACGAACAGTTTTCAAAATTATGTTTTACCATTTGAGCAACCATCTGTCAAAAGTTGGCTTTGATCAAGCGTGAAGTTTGTCTAATAAATGCCAGTATGTGTAGAAAAAATACATGCATACAGACATGTTCTCAAGGACGTGTGAATCGTATAAAAAAGTTCGATTAATTTCTAAATGAGCTGTGAATTCCAAGGTTAACAATAACGTTGGACATCTTAAGTAAACAAAGTTAGAATTCAGAGAGCCGAATTACAAAAGTTTTAGAAAGAGTGAGCGGCATTATGGCCGATAAATGTCAACGGTAATCACATTTCGTGTGGCCTTTCACAAACACCCACATCTATAATGCCGGGTTTACCAACCTTAGCCAATCTTAATAACATTACCGCGTGATGCTGAGGATGTTGGTCATCTCCGGTGGCGAGTAATGGTGGAAAACACCATAATACGTGACAAATGCAAGTCGTCGTGACCAGCCAAACTGTAACATTTCTTAATTGTGTTTACCATCACAATGCAATCCCTGGTGAAATGTTTGCTTGATGCAGTTTGTTCCCACTTGTTCCAGTGCTTTTATGTTATCAGTCTTGTCAGATGGCTTTTGTTCTAAAACATTGTGAATACATCGAGTTCTGACTTACAAATCCTCTTTCAAAAATGATTTGTTGCAACGTGGCGATTCCGTAACATGTCTTATCTGTAAAACATGTTTGTGGGTTGAAATGATTCACAAAGCAATGATCAATTACGAACACACGATGATCACCATTTCTACAGCTTTAATAGACTTCCATCGTGTGATCCAGTATGGATAGTCAAGATAATGTTGACGACGTTGTTTTGCTAAACTTTGTAGAAGCTGGAAGTCATTTTATACCTGGTATAGTTACAGAGTATATTAATAAAAAAACAACTCTACTTGAAACATTTCTAAGTCAAGTTAATGTTTAAGGGAAGAGAATTTATGGAGGTCAGCTTCTTTATTATGAGGGACACAACTTTTAGGAGTATATGCTTATATTACACCTTCATCAAGTGAATGAAAGGTGTGAGGCAGAGAGCATATACTAGTATATGTACACGTAAAAACAACCAAAGTAATAACATAACAATAGGTAGAAACTTAACAAGGGAAGCCAACAGATAATTGGCGCTTATGTTGGCTTGCCTTGCTAAGTTTCTACCTTTTGTTATCTTATTACTTTTGTTGTTCTTACATTTACATATATATATGATCTCTGCCTTATTGCATTCATTCATTTGATGAAGGGGTAAACTTATACTCCGAAACGTTGTGTTCCTCATAATAGAGAAGTTGACATCCATAAATTCTTTTCCTTATGCGTATCACTTCTAAATGCCTTTCAAAGACTTAAGTTAATGTTGGATAGTCATATTGATTATATATTTCTGGGTTTGTCAGCACCATACTCGTGCTACTGGGTTTCATCAAAATGGTAAACGTATGATAGTTGAATCCCTTTTGGATTTCCACCCACATCAATCTGACACACCGTCGTGATACTGTTAAAAGCATCGTTAAACTAAAGTTATGCCTTCAAACGCAAGGTTACATATTCATGGTGTGCAGAAGTAGGACGTGAACACTATAATTATAAGGTACACAATGCAATTGACTTGGGACGGGAAACAATCACCCCAATCGAACTGTTTCTTTGATGTTGAATCAGATGACGTTACGTATTGCATTTAAAAGTGACGTAAATTGACGTTTTACTTTTGTGTGAAGATACTCAGATGCACAAGCCTTCCGGATACGTAACAGAGAATGTTTGTATTTTACAAGGTATTATAAGATAATTACATTTGTTTATGTAACGCTGTATACTGTCACTTGTGAAAATAATGACTTCATCGTAGCCAATTCCCGATCAACGTCATGTTTTTGGAATATAACTGCTATACACATTGGACTGTTCCATGGCTTTAACCGCTTGTGCTCATCTTTGGAAAACGTCTCCAATATACACAGTTTAACGGATTCAATAAATCTTCTCGGAAACAGTAAGTGTGTTCACAACATTTCGAGGAATCAAACGTTTCGCCATTTAATTTCAACAAATAACCATTAACGTCCCAGTGAGCCAAATACCAGCGTTACAAAGGGGTTGTGTATGTAATACTCTCCCAAAAAAGAAACTATACGGTTTGTAGTTTCAAGAGAAATATCTCAATAGTATTGCATTTCACAAATGTTACCATACATTTTCGAGGAATGAAATCGAGTGCTCATTACACTATTGAATAGCTTTTGTATCACATTGACACGATTTTCTTGAACAACTGTGCAAAGATTTCACTGTCCTGAACCTGTAAATCGGGGAAATGATTAGGTTGTTGTTTCGGGTATAAAAAGGAGCTGTTCTTTCGATAACACGTCTAAAACTGTTTGTTCTCTGTTCTCATTTTAGCGTGTCAAGAGTAGACTCAGAATCTCAAAACATCGCTATCTGAAAAGTCGGAAAGTCTGCGTTAGAAGTTGCCCGTCTTTTCAATTACTTGGATACAAAGTGAGCCCTCACCTGGGAGACTATGCATCACTCGGGATCTGTACATCTCGAAATTCACTTGCACATCGAACTGTTGTAGCAATAGAAAAACCCGAAAATGTGACATGTCTACATATAGTGTTGACACAGACATTCCGCATTCTGGGTGAGTACTGACGTCGTACGACGGTTCTCTATTGCGACGTCAGCATCACGTTGACGTGTTCAGTTGTGCGCTAACGTTGAAACGACAGGGGCGTCGAGTTTGATTTAGGGATGAATCACGTTCTTTGTTGCACTGCCGAGATGGAAGAACCAGCATTCACTAGTGTAGAAATGACCTACTGCCCAAACTGTGTTGTGGAAATACAAGCGACAACAGCCTTTCCATATTTTTATTTGGCAGTGTATTTTATGGTTCAACAGAGATTTTGTATCTGTGATACATTGTTTCTGTTGAGATTCGGTCGACGCACATTGCATTGTGCTTGGACAGTGATCAATCGTCAGAAAGTTACTATATTTAGATACGTTTGGTGTGTAAACTTCCAGTCCGGTGTACCGTGGACGGTGATAGTGTGTTCCCGAAATTTCTGTAATGTTCTATGTGGTGATCGGACGGAATAGACATGTCCAGTAGCTTGTTAGGCTGTATACATAGTGGGACAAGAGCGATTTTAGGGATCTCTTACTCATTTCACACACACTTTTGATAATATCAAGACCAGCTTTCGTGTATGGATCACTCATCACCCCTGAAACCCTGCATGGGTCCGTCTCGGAAGCTTGACTACTGTCGCCGCTGGGTGAATATGTATTATTATGTTTTACTATAACCACTGTATTTTTGTTTTTGATACTGACCACTGCAATCATATTTTTTATTGCCATTAAAAATTGTAGTTCCAGTCTATTGTATACTGCCATTGTAACTTTAATGCCGCAATGTGTGTTGATTTATAACCATAGTAAATTTTGTAATACATTTGTTGATTGTATACAACTTGTTGGTTGGTCGTTGGTTATCATAATAAGTACAAACTTCTAGGTTAACATGTTGTTTCAATTTGGTAATCGACACTTTGGTAATCGCTCACTTAACTGCGACATTGATCAAAAACTTTTAATGTCTTAAATTTTGGCAAAACCCTAGCAGAATCCATTTTACGATTCCGACACCATCAGGATATGCCCAAGAACCCCCATAGTAATGAATAGAATAGTGATAACACCAGATGCTCGTGGAAAGGTGAGTGTTCCATGAACACCGGTTTCACAAACACATGCAAAAGCAAATCAAGTGTTCACCTAAAAAACCGCGGAAACATATGGTACACGTCATAATAAGGAATTGCATCAGACAATATTTGTGTCATTGATGCGTCAAATTTGGAAATGACTTCCACATGCCTTCAGTTGGATGTTGTAAACTTGATCAAACAACCTTTTGAAATATTCGCAGAATGCGCATGCTTGATTGTGAAGACAGGAATGGAGGTGACAGGGTGATTATGTCGACTGACATATTCTACAATCGTAGGATAGATGTGGTGCACTTGGAAAAGAAACCTTTCCGCTCTATGATACCGAGAAGAAATTCTCCAACGTTATTATGGTCCCGTTATTGAGCTTCAAAAATATTTTGGTTTGGTTTGGTTTAGTTTAGTATGTTGTTAAACGCCACACTCAGCAATATTCCAGCTATATGACGGCGGTCTGTAAATAATCGAATCTGGACCAGACAATCCAGTGATTGACATCATGAGCATCGATCCACGCAATTGGGATCGATGACATGCATCAACCAAGTTGGCGAGCCTGACCACCCGATTCCGTTAAACAACAAACCCGCCAACCTACTTTTCCTTCGAAATCTACCTTCACTTTCGCCGAGGTCAGGTGATATTATCATCCACCTATTGATGTCTGATATATAAATGTTTACAACCATATATAAATACACGCATGTTTGACAACAGTTCTAGATATAAAGTTGATCACATAGGTTTGTTTGGGTTAAACCATGACGTTGAACTTGCTTATGCGTGTAAACCAGAACGAATTTCATGTCGATGGTGTCAGTGGCTGGAGAAGAAGATAAATCTTTACCACGTGATCTATACGTCGAGATCAGGTTGATGGTAGTTTCTTTCCTGCTGACTCAGAATTATATACAGTCAGAGCATCCATTTAATGTTTAAAGTTGTATTTGTTGACCTTCATCATGGAATTTGCTCACCTGAGGCACTGTCTTCATCAGCTGATGAACGTCAATAAATACTTCAGTCCTCAAAATGACAGATAACAAAACAATCCATTTAAATACTAAACTTTTTATTCAAAGCCAACTATATTACCGCGGTGAGTTGCTTTCGTCGTGGCGTTTGTCATCCGTCCCCCAAATTCTTTTGAGTGTTGAGTCCCTTGGTTTTACAAAAGGTATAAAATGACGGCACCAATTTTGTTCTCACGTTCCACGAAAACTTGTCTTCATCATTTGTTTCGTTTTATGTGCAAAGATGCATGTACTACATGTGTGACTATCCCATAGTTTTAAACGTTTGAAAATAATTCACTAGTTTAAAAGTTTGCCCGTGACAACAATCAAATAAAAATCAGATGTTTTACTCGAATACGCTACCTCTCTGCCCGAAGATCTGACGGCCCCTCTATAGTATCCAGGGGCGAGATGGTTAAGTGTACCTTAAGCGAACTTCCACAGCCCAATCTAAAGAAAGTATGCGTGGGTTCACCAAGTGGAGCAAACCAAGTGTCAGCTTTCTGAAACGGTTCGTGTTCTTTTATCTCAACCTCGATTTGAGAATATCGGTCGCAAGTAAGTAGCAGTCAGAAATGACGATGTGTGTACGATATCTACAATATTATAGTTCGGCCTTAATTATGACCATTCGTGACTACCTATTTATATTCTTGTTTAGATACAGAAATCATTTATGATGTGCTAAATGTTTCGCTGTAGAATATAGAAGTCTTGATTAGAAAGTTCTGACTCAACCTTCTTTGGTGGGTTTGTCAGATCTTTAAGCCGAGGCTTGACGGACCTGTAAGCAAAGAGGACAAGTATCGGAATCAAAGATCAGATCTATTATCATTGGCACTTGTTCTACCGCCCCTTGTATCTCTTTGAAAGTTTGAAACAGTAACAACACTACATTGGGTGAACTGCATAGTGAGATCAACGAAACCTATTCAGAAATAATTAAGAAATATAATGTGCAATACAACAAAATCATAAATGTAATCCAATTGTTTAGTTCAGGAAATGGTAAGAGAGGAGGCCAGATACGGTGACATGGATCGTTGCTCATATTATCAATCATTGGATTGTATGGTGCAGACTCGATCTTACAGCTTAAATTATTGCTGTTCTAAACAACAAGCACACACACGTATAAGTAAGCACGTATTTTGGAACTGATAAGGACCTCTATCTCAATAACCGCAACCATATTACAACCCGCAAATACATTAGCAATTCCCTGAGGTTTTGCTTTTTAATCAAATGTTCATTTGGATTTCCGTGGAAGCATGAACCGTGCCATTCATCAAGTCAGCATCAAACGTTATCTTCGATTGTCACTATGACATTGAAGTATCCCAGGGCACACATGTTTGCTTCATCTACAAACCTGCCGATCATTCATGCTTGGCCGTGACACTATCTGGCGCACAGCGGCTTTGATTGTCATTTAGAATTTGGTGGAACACGAAGATATGGAACTTGTGGATAACAACTTCTCTATTGTTTGTAAGGACGTTTTGCCAATGACAGTACTACTAGATGTTAATGTATATAGAATCATATTTTACACAGGATATCGTTACTGTACCAAAACATATAGAAGCATTTAGGACGCTGTCATTCATAATGACTTTCGGGTCTTCAATGGTGTGTAGGACAGCAATACCATATTTATAATATCATTTAAAGAAAAGTTTAAAGAAAGTTTATAAATCTAAACAAGGCAGTAAATATGAAATCTTCGTTCTAATCTCTGATAGTTCAATGTTTTTCCATGGTGTGGTGTAAGTCCAATTCCGTGGAATCCGCTATATTCTATAACTGAAGCTGAATGTGAATTTCAGGTATTTTTATCACTTCCAACAACAAACCTGAAAGGAATGTGATGCTATTCAACCAGTTGGATATAGTATTGGCGATCCAATTCAATAGCAGAATATTATTAAATAGAGCATTCTGTCAAAGGCTCTTGATACATCAGTCTTAATGCAGTGAATCAAACAAGACAGGGAATCATCCAATGACAGGATTGCCCCTAGTCTGTGATTTTCTCCAGGAAGTGAGATTTATGTGAAAGGTGAAGATTGCCTTTTTATGACGGATAGGTGAATATCGTGACATTGATTGGTATTTTTGTCCTGGGGCAGGATCGAGCCCACCTCAAATTCTGTTTATGGTGAAATATCGATTCTATGAAAGAGGCAAAAACTGAAAACAAGCAAGTCTTGTTTCCGGTTCTAAAATAAGGAAAAAAGGGGAAATAAACGTTATCTTATTGTTTCAGTGGAACAAAGTCCCGGGAATATCAAAAAACGTTGGTGGTGAGATGTCGTGCATTCATGGATAAGAAGATATTCATTCTTGAGATAAGAAAAAAAGGCACATGTATTACTAAGTACACACATATGACTATTGAAAGAAACGTTTGACTTGTGGAACGTGTTTTGGTTTACTCCCGTTAAAGCTAATGCTTATATTTTCATTTTCTGTGGGGAACGTACACTTCTGATGAAAATATTAACTAGAGGTTTGTTAAACTGAATTATGAAAAAAGTATTTGAAAGCCAACTTTTCAATCATCGTCCTTCCCATTCCTTTATGTGGAGCGTATGATGGAAAGAATAATCGGAAATCGATAAGGGCATTTGAGTCATATTTTTTATGCCACATGAATACTTGAACTAAAACTGCGTGTGGACTATTTATCGGGCACATCAGTCATTCATGCTAAGGACTGCCAAAGAATTTAATTAATTCAAATATTGCAGTTATGTTGCTGCATTCACTATAATACCACACGTATTAGCCGCAATGCTCTAGCCATATCGATAAAGAAAATGCGTTGTTACAATATGCGAAATTGTATACTGTGTGTCATCGTACCTGGAGGCATTTGTCTTTGTTCGTGCTATCAATTACCTGTTGAAGCGGAAGAAAACCTGATTGCAAGTGCTCATAGGCATCCGTGATATATCTAGAATATAGCTGACTACCAGGTATATCATTCACTCACATTCATGTAATCTGTGTGGGATTATATATTCACTTCAAGCCCTCACCCCTGTGAAACCTCTGCAAAGGAGTGAGTGAGAACAGCAGATAACCCGGTCATTTAATTCCTGTTTCCAAAATTCCTATTTCCAAGATGTCCTCATGTCCTTTGAGCATGTGGTCAATGCACATGCATTCTGCTCACAATAATCTCTGAACGCATCTTCACAGAACGTTTATCTCACAGCGTCTCGAAAATGGCAAACATTATACAGGAGGAACGCCTTACCAGTAAACTGTGCAATTTCAATTACATCCAGCACATCTCATTCTCAAGGGGATTCTAGTACCCTTGATAGGAACCGAACGTTTTGTTAAGCGGATTTCATTACTTTATGGGCAATATCAACACATATAGCTTTTTCACGCCTATGACGTCTTACATCTTTGTCTTTGGTCCAAAGATAGCAGATTCTCTCGTAATCCATTAATAAGATTTATGATAGGAGAAATCGGCTGATTGAATGACCACAGAGGTTCATCATGGTGTCCCGGCAAGATGGTGTATTGATCCCAGCATTCCAGAAGGAGTAACCAGCCGATGATGCTTCTTTTATGTTGTGTTTCGTCGTAAATCTGGGGGATTTGGAGCGCCCGGTATTAACTTTAAGCTTTACTTGGTAATTAGCAGATGTAAGAGTAGCTTTATTTTACCAACCTTTTACCTTTATCCCCAAAGGTCTAGGAGACGTCATATTTCAATCACAAGCATAAAACTTTAGATTGTTTTGATGTGTTCAATATTGTGCACTTCATCTGAAAAAATCGGCCGTTGACATTAAGTTTGATCACTCTATGGAGTGAGACTTCGACGGCCAACACGGATGAATCAAAGGAGAGAATGTAATTCCAGAATGGGCCGACTTACGATACAAGCGACCAGTAAGGCACAGTAATCTTACTGCTATTCTACGTGATCTAGAGTTGCAGAAGTAAGGTTACTTCAAGTTCTACGTGTCCATATTATTATGGTAACTGTCATCCATATAAATGTACCTACTATATATAACCCTATTCAACTTTAGATATAGCTATATCTACTAATCACAATTTACCAGTTGAAATAGGCCTATGGAATGGAATGATTCCTGGAAACTATATACTTTGTATAGTGTACGACTCGGCTTTCTTTGATGACGAGTTCGACTATTTATTCGTTGTACAGTTTTTAACAAACACAGACAGTCCTGAATACCGGTTCAATTTAAACACTTGTCGAATGTCATACATCAAACCGCTTACGGTCTACTTACAACAACGTAAGAGAACTTAAATATCCAACAATTTGTGTCTTAAAGCATTCTTTGTATGCATTGACTTAAAATGAAACAAGCTGCTCTCTTGATGGAATGAATTGGATTGTATTACGCGTATTCGAGATTGTATCTCGAATGTCCGGATATCGCGAAATTACAAAAGGGTCCAGCTAGATTCGAGATACCGAGATCCAACTGTATATTATGCTCCTGGTGGTTTATAGAGAATAAAACTGAGAGATTGAATGATTGCTAGAGGAGACCGTGTTTAATTGTCACGACGCGCTGGAGGATGAATATCATGATGTTGAATTACATTGTCCATGAAGATCCGGGGTGGAATAGGTCTTCAGCAACCCATGCTTGCCATAAAAGGTGACTATGCTTGTCGTAAGAGGCGACTAATTGGATCGGGTGGTCAGGCTCGCTGACTTGATTGATGCATGTCATCGTATTCCAATTGCGTGGATCGATGCTCATGATATTAATCACTGGATTACAGACCGCCGAGTGCGGCGTTAAACGACAAATGAACGAACATTGTCCATTATACAACCTAAATGGGAAATTTACATTCCTTTTCTGCAATGTTGAAAAAGTATCGTTTACGTCGACTGGTAGATGTTATAATTGTTACTACATTAACAGCACGGATTTACCAGAAATGTGGAAGTAGCTTTTATACCTTTTAAACTTTTAATGGGTATTGATTGATATAAGCATGCTTAAACAATATGTATATTTCATCGGGTGTATGATTAAATATAATATGACCATATGTTGATGTTAGCGATGTTTGTCAACATTCAAATGCTTGCCTTATTTTAAACGTAAACTAAAGGACAAAACATTTTCCATTATCATAAGAAATACATATATGCAGAGTATGTTCTACGATTCCGACCACATTAGGCATAATATCTTTCAAAAACCCAATCGGATTATCATCATTGTATATAAATAATTTTATAATTTTACTTGAACATACATGCGTTATATTTTACTGTGTATGTATAATTTACTTGTATATATGCACGAGATGAGACTTTATTTATTACATTATTTTTGTCTGTTTGACTGCCAGTGACAGTAAATAGAGTGTATTTGTTTTGCATAAACTTACATAATGCATCTCTCTCACTTTTAACAAGTAGGACGGGTTGTTTTATTCCATAGAACTTTCCGTAAAAGTTATCCCCTGTATAGAGGACCCTGTGCTTGTATTTTGGGATTCATATAGAAGATTAATATATCCTCTTTAACATTCCAATAATATTCAACATCCATCAGGAGCTTAGAGATGATGAGGGCTCAGTTCACATTTCATAATTTAAATAATAATATTTTGTTGAAGAAACTATCCTATTTGTTATGTTTGGTTATATGGTGTATACAAACACACGTGGCAAGAGTTAGGCTGTCATTATGCAAACATGGTCCTACAGCTTTGTTTGTGTAACGTCACACTCGGCAAAGTCCCTGCGATTTACGACGGCGATCTGTAAATAATCGAATCTGGACAAGACAATCCACTGATTGATATTATATAGTTATCAGCAACAGAAAACAGAAACTCCCTTTAATCCTTCAGAATGTCACACTTGTCAGTCAATGTCGTGTATGCCCACAACGGGCACCAATGCACGACGTGCAGAAGATGTGAGACGTCTGATCACAAGAAATGGGATTCGACATCATTCGTCTCGGAGGGCCTGTGCTAACTGATTCGTGTTATAAGGGTGACCTGGTCGTGCTCTAATTTGACAGTCGAGGTGATCCCACAAGTGTTCTATAGGTGATAAGTCTGGTGATTGTGCTGGCCAAGGCAAGACGGACGTTGCGTGGGGCCCTGTGTTATCTGGCTGAAACAGGGTCCGGGATTCTGCTGCAAGAACAGGAGTATTACAGAGAAGAGGGTGTGGTCAAGGTAACGCTGTCCGGTGATATTTCCTTCCACCATCACCAGATTTGTCATGGCATGGCCTCAGCTTCCGCCCTGAATCATAATGCCGCCACCTCAAAATGGTTGACATCTTGAACGCAACAAACTGATGTGCGTTCTCCTTGTCGGCAGTAAACACAAACTCTTCCGTCTGCTCTGAAAAGCTGAAAACTGCTCTCGTCTGTGAACATGATTCTTTGTCAGTTTCTGCTCTACCAGTATTGCAGTGTTCGAGCCTATCGATGTCTTCGACGTCAGTGTTGCGGTATGAGCGTTACGTTGCCTAGTGATCTGTAAGCTCTGATATTGCACCGACGAGTCTTCTGGGCACTGTCCGGCGACTGGCAGGATGAATGTCGCCGTTGTAGATGATACGGTTCAGATGGCGGATACGTATGTATGTTTTCCTGGGTGGTGGTGACAGGAGGTTTGCCAATCCTAGGCCTGTCTTCTGTCCGCCCAGGCTACCTTTAACGGGACATTAGTCCGGTGACTGTCATTCAACTACAGCCAATACTCCTTACTACGACGTCATGCGTTGCGTGACGTAGCATACACATGGCTTGTTCTCTCTGTTATTGCGTTAAATTTGTAGCATATTGCTCACTGTCCAACGGGTTGGCTGTGACTAAACATCTGTTTTACCCATTTCGTTGTAGGTTGGCATGCTGCTGAAGTTTCACTTCAAACTCAAGTTCCACTGATCTAGGTATTGTCGCACGTGTATTACTGAGCAAAATGTTTTGGATTAGTTTAGGCAATTGATTCTCAACCATTTTGTGTCACTTTTAGGGGTTTGGGCACAACATGTCCAAATTTGAGTTTGGTAACGTTTATTTTATTCGTCAGTTGTCATCAAACGTTATGCTATTCATGTCCATCACACACACTCTAAGGAATTGATCAGTACCTGCTTCTGCAATTGTGATCACAAACATGTCCATGTTTTTAAGTATAGGTTAGAGCACGAGGATCAAGTGTTTAATCGTTGACACGATTAGACAATATGGTCTAAAGGGGGTTTAAGTAACATTTCAGTTGCTTGGGGCAGAGTCAAAGACAAAGGAGTCATGGTCTAATGATTGTTAAACATCATGCACACACACGAAACGTATAGTTAACTTGGAACTAACTGCGCTTGTGGGCATTAACAAGAATGTCAAACAGCTCATGTCGCTCTTCAGAACAGTGTAGGGAAGAATTTGCAATGTCTGAGTTGTAATATATATCATATCAATTGAGGGGAAATAGTGATACTGTGTAGCCTCATCCTAAACTGGGATTTCGTTCATTCAACGAAATAGACAATCAGCTGCACATGCCTTTGGCCCTTGGCTCATTTGATGATAAAATTACAAATTAAAACTACTTCAGATTATTTTTCTTGGTCTGATTTGTATTTCCTGCGCGAACAAAAACGATGTTCTTGTGATCGAAATATCAGCGAATGAATATAGCGAAAGTAGTCAGGGTTCAAAATCAGCATTTGAAAATTTGCTATGGCTCTCGACATTTCATTTTATACGTGTTTGTTCATGTACATGTGTATCCAAAATGTTCTCACACAAACATCGATATTCATACCCAGCGTTTCACAGGGTTTCAAGTTCGAGGAGAGTGGCGGATTCTATTGTAAAATGTCCGGAAAATCTAATACACATTGGGTTATGGTAAAGAAGAATGTCCTAGCAAAAGTTGAGATAATGTCCTATGGCCAGTTGTCTCATGCAAAATCACTGAAACCAGGTGCTTGTATCACAAATTATAAGCAACGATGAGTTTTTAAACCACAACCAATTTGCGTAAAAGTCAATATTTCGACTAATTTACGTTCATCGTATACAACAATTTCACCAATTGTACGGAATGTATCAATACAATCCATCCCCTTGCCCCTTCCCCTCCCGTTCTTTCGCCAATTCACCCTCACCTCAAACAAAATACAAAATATGTGCAACACTGTTGACGTACGACATCACCACTGGAAATCGTCTTTTATAAAATAGCGCGTTGAGTGATATGTTGTACTGCGCGGGGTGTTCAGAGAAGAAGTTCGTTGATGCTGTGTCACATATGCATAAATGGGTCACGTAAGTTATCAGAATTAATCTGAAAATCAACGTTTCGATTCGTCTTATTTTTCCTATTGTGGCCTTGAGACTGGCGTGGAACGACAGATGAATACGGTCCGTTGTTCCTGATATCTTGCGTCAGTCACAGCCGAACGTGTAACTGACACTTTGACTATTTCTGTTGATTTTACAAATCTTTGTAAAGTACATAATTATAAAAGTCTTGTAAGAACTGAATTTTTCGGCCTACCTTTAGAATACAGTACCACAAACTTTTCAAACATGTGGCAATACCCTGTGACGTAATTTGTAGTATTTTGTTGCCAGTCACACCGGCGAAACAATGCCCTGTGACGTCAGGGGTAATCGAGTAATCTATCATCTCTATACGCAATGTCATTGAATACGCCCATCGATGTTCAGAGTTTTGAATATTTGTTTACTGAATATTACCTGCGGCGGCGCATTTTGTAGCAAGCGCTAGTTTATGAAAGCACTTTCATTTTCAATATATTTTTTATTTCGTTTTTTCGTAATTCAAGTGGCTAAGATGATAATAAATGGGAACAAATATACATGTATTATTTTTCCGGTTCATTAATTTACGATCAATCACCCCTTTACGATGATCAGGATTCGGTAACCGTTTTGTGGCTGTTATAGATTGTACAGCGGCTCCTAATAATTTTCCCACAAAAAACGTCAAGTAAAAAGGATGAAATGGTTTAGTGTCGAATATTTTGGCTACTGGAAACTGTCCTGGAACATTCACACAAGCCACTTTGACCCCTACATTTATTCATTACTGATTCAAAATCTAACTCATCCTTGTGTCGTCACTAGCCATGCTCATGCTTTCCTCGTTCCCTACTATCATCCACATTATCCTAACAGTGTTCCCTACCACACTTTTCTGTACCAAAAATCACTCGACGAATTATTGAATACCATGTCATTCGTACGTATCCGCGTGTTCGATGTCTGACGTCTGGGGCCGTTTTCAGTTCGCTCCATATCGGCTCATTCCTCACCGCTCGGTATCTTGTAGATTACAGAATAGGACGTGTGTGCCAAATGGCATCGGGATCACTCGTAAGTGTTCGTAGACTAAAGTCACGAGACGCCATGTCTACCCGTAACCTTCGTAAGTGTCCGTGACCTATTCGACCCTTTTCGTTCAGTTTCGTAACGATGGATGCATGACAAGGTAAATTTGCACTTAGTGTCACAGTGTGGACGTAGCTCAGTCGGTTACCTGTCGGGCTAACAATCCGAAGGTCGCGAACGCGCGTCACACAGATTTTCACATAAACTGGTTGTTTGTCTTTGAGACACGTGACCTACGGCAGAGATCGTCCTCACGAGAAGTTGTGGTACTGTATTCTAAAGCTGCACACTTTTGTGCAAGCGACTTGGACAATTTGTATCAGCGACTTGAACCATATGTCATAGTGAAATGGGCCGTTTGTATTGGTGACATTTATCATCAGCATAAGTAACTCAGCCCATTTGTATTGGTGATATGGACCATTTGTAGGAGTGACTTGGACTACTTGTCAATTTAATTCTAAATGGTATGAGGAATTCGGGAATGTATGTATCAACGATGAGTGTTAAATACACATGATATTATAGGCGTCTCAATCTACCGGCATACGCTATGGAAAACATGATTTTGTCGACAGTATCCAACATTGAGGTTCAATTCATGGTTTTTACGACGTTTCCAACCGAATACATGTATAAGGTTAGTGGGCACGTTTCGGATTATTGGTGTTTTGATAAAGCGCGGACACACGATAGCTTTGTAATTAACCTTCTCATGTACCTATTCCTTATTTGGATAAATAATTACATTGTGAATGGGGAAAGGATAAAATGTGAAAACAGCGATATTGTCGTTGTACGTTATTTTCAGAAGTCGTGTTCTTTACTTCGTCTTTGCCTCAAATAACTGTAAACGAGCTCTCATAATAGACACTTCCTCGTGGAATATATTTGTGTGCGTGATAAATATTGAGTTTTAGAAGCGAAATGAACCTAACCTCCTTAGAGTGTACAGACACATAGTCTGCTGTTTCAAATAACGCTGTGTAAAATATCAGGTTATTGTTATCTGGGTTTTTTTATATGTTACAGGCGAACAACTTGTGGTATGAAACTAAAGCATGTCTTATGTTAGACAAGTTAGATATGTCACAAGATGCAGTTTAACACGATGCAATGTTATTGTCACAGAGCTGTGCTCCAATGATATTGGGTGTCATAGTAAATAAAGTGATAAATAATAAATAAAGTCAATAATAAAGTGATAACGAAAACGTGGTAATAGGTTCACAGGTTTATTAATAACGGCTAATTGCGCTAATGGTTGACAATAAAAGATAAGATAAAGCCAATCTGCGCTGACACAGATCACAAATTAATTCCATCAGAGTAAATATACAACCAGTTTAGCTACACAACTGTATTACAGCAATAAAAAGGAGAGTAGCTAAAACAACACTTTAACAAGATACGGACCAGATGCGGAGACTGCCAATAAAGTCTGCTGCGACCAATGGACACCTAAGTCAATTAACTCCACACTCTAGTAAATGAATAACCTCGGCTGAGTAAAATTACGGGAAATCAACCCTAAGAGCTTATCCCTAAAATTAGTCACTTAGACAACAAAAATAGACAATTACGTCTGAATATTAAATAGCCTTAATCGACTAAAGATTACGACACTAGTTACTAAGTGACTAGTTAATCACGGGAAGGTTGGGTATCCACGGGTTGCTTGAAAAAAATGAGTATTACAATCCCTAGTAACTAAGTTACAGTTCAGTACAACAGACTAAGTCAGAATCTAGATCGAACCAAGTCCCGAAAACCACTTACTGACGAAACCCGAGTTTTGAACGTGACCACTCAAGTAGCGAGACAATCGTGAATGATTTAACTAAGTCTGGAGGGATGATGATGATGATGATGATGATGATGATGGTGTTGTAGATTTAACGAGCTCTTCCGGTGTTGCCGATTTTGCACTCGGGGCATACCTAGAAACATATGAAGGAATGATTAAAAAATGTTAATTTGCAAATGTATGCCCCTCAACAATTCCCATGACGGGGGTGAAGGTTTAATTAGAAAGGGATATAAGCGATTACTCAATAATAATGGGTTTATAGGGGCGGCCTTAAAAGTAGCTGACTGGATTCATGGTAAAGTGTACTTTTCTATTTACGTTTGCTTGTTTGTTTTTATGGGTAGGACATTCAGATCCCTGGAGGGAGAAGAAATAAAATCTTGAAAGTCTTTAAATATACTGCGCGCGGACGTCGGAGGGGGCTACCTCTCCTGGACTGCCATAAATACATGAGAACTATCTGAATGTAGATATATATTCCCCTATGTTTGCAAATCATAAATACAAAAACATATAAGAGATAACATACATCCAGTCAATACATGGTTTGAGAGTGTCATAAGATCACAAGAGAATGAAATAGTCAGGACACTAATTCTCAGACACAAAATGATCTGACTCCATGCGATAGCGAAGGCCGGGGGTTGCCGAGTGGTGTCGGAAGTAAAGCGGGAAACAGAGCGGCACTGGACTGTGACATGGGTAAACACGAACCGCGGTGACAGTTATGCATGCAACAAATCGTATACAACTAGTTGTACCATGTCAATGCCCCTTACCTTACGTCTTACCACCAGTGTTAGATCCTACAAACCTATAACTCCTACCCGGAATCCCCACGGAGTTAAAAAAGCCCTTGTATCGTCAGCTCCGTGGATGGTAATGGCTTATATTGGCAAATTACTTTGTCCCCGACAGCGGCCATAATATGTGAGATGATTGCCAGTACGTTGTATATGAGGGTATTCAACTGGTATTCATATGTGGAATGTTCACAATTGTCATTTACAGATGTGAGTCAGCGCGTCACCTCTACTCGCAGGGGATATACACATTGTGTCAGCAGCCGGTAGACCAAAGCTAGTATGTTTTCAATGTGTTTAAAAACAAAATTATCGTCAACGTACATGAACTGGAAATGTAATTTCATAGTCTGCCCTTCAAAAAATTACATTTGTTGAGATGAAACTGATAAATGTAGGCCTTAACTGTCACTTCTAAGGGAAATAACAAAATTAAATGACAGCAAATATCGTTAATAGCAGCTGTTTCTCAAATAAATCTTCCACGATTACAGATTGGTAGATAACTTTCAAAAGAGTGGTGATGATATCGTTCTTCAAAATCTCTTTGAATCTTAAATAGAATTATCAGTTTATTTCTTATAAATATCACAGTACCTAAATTGCAATCTTGCATGATATTCTGGTATCAATAAAAGTTCTAGAACGACCGTTAGTGGTGTTGGGATTACGTTTTACCACGGAACATGTTTTAGCAAACTTTGTCCTTCGCATCATTACATTTCAAGAAAATAACGAAATCCATGATTTAATAACAGAAACACAAGGACATTACAAATATGAATATATAAGTCGCTTTATTATGAAATAGTTCCGTATGGTTACTTCCCACGTGTTTCGTCAATGTGAGTATTGAGGAAATCTGTTTGATGCATGATGCTTGTCTGTCACGCGAAGATCTCTGGTACTGGGGCACATTTGTAGTGTTACTTATTGGGAAAATAGGTTAACTCCTTCAAATCCTATGCAGTTATTGATAACCTGTCTTGCAGTTTCATTGTCGTTGGCAAGTCTGTTATGTTTCAGATTTCACTACCTGGACAAATGTTTCTCTGTCGTAATAAGGTTCACGCAGTTTCTCGTTATTGTGGCATCGGTTGTTGTTATCAGGATTGCGTGGAGATTACAACGGCAGTCCTTGACTATAGAACAGAGCTAGTGATTTAGTACTCTTCGTTGTCGCAATGCCAATGGTTAACGCTTCTGCCCAGTACTGGCTTCATGTCAGTTAGACGAGTGTCAAAGGAACAAGTGCAAGGGCCCTATCCCCTCGAAACATTTATCAATTTACCAGAATATGATTCTCGTTCAGTTACTGGGGCGGTTATACAACATTGTGTGTAGCGACCCCGACCTTCAAGAAACTATCATAGGATATATACATGTCATTATATTTATAATTATAGTATACCGAAGCACATGTAGAACACGTGGTGTCTCTTTGGGCAAGTGACTTTGTCCGAAATATTCCTCTGTTCACCCAACAGCGACTGTTGACATTCTAGCGCCTCATAGGCAGCTTGGGTTGTATACACCCCAGGGAGATGACAATGAAAATTCGATTGCACACGGATCCATCGACCGGGGTAATAATAATGCTGCGTTTCCAGCATACATTGCGTATGGAGTTATGCGTTTTCGCGTACAGCCATTACCGCGGTCAACAGATCAGGGTAAACTCAGCTCCCTGTGGAGTATACCACTTTAGCTGTGTATCAGACCCAAGATGGTTCTGCGTTTCATACTTGAACGTCGTTTGGAGTTAACAAAATTGATATGAATTGCAGGTCAGCTAAACAAACACAAAGGAACAAGAATCTGTAAGCATGTTCATGTCGGATGGTAAAAGAAAAATGAACCGCTGTCAATGGTAAATGATTTCCCTAAAAGTCCTACGCCTTTTTCGGTATACGATTACGTGTTTTTAACTCAGTCTGTCTTGTAAGAACATAATGGTGAATATCGTCAAAGCAAGATCAAAATGTACTCATCATCACACTGCATGAGCATGATCTATTGATGACAACACTATTAGTGAATGGATCCTCAAGAATAAGCCCCAGGCTGTGAAATGTATCTGCATTGACAACATTCTCTCCATGTCGTCGCGTTTGTATTGATTGTTTCTAACGACACTGTTTTTCTGTAAGATAAGTTTGTTTTTAATCCAAATATTTCCAGGTAAAGCTAAGTATGTTATATCATAGTTTTGCAGCAATATAGCAAGGAAAAAGGTAATCAGTGTGTCCATCTATATGTGAATTGTGTCTAGTATGCACTGACAATGTTTTTTAATCCAGTGATTGACATCATAAGCATCGATGCAAGCAATTGGGATCGATGACATGCATCAAGCCAGCGAGCCTGACCACCCGATCGCGTTAGTCGCCTCTTACGACAAGCATAGTCGCCTTTTACGGCAAGCAGGGTGGCTGAAGACCTATTCTACCCCGGATCTTCACGGGTCAGTGAATGATTACCTTAATTGCACAAAGACAATGTCTGATCAGCTTTACACATGAAACTAAGCACATCATCTGGTTCAGGGACACCAAACTATGGAGCTTTGTCCCCTTTTCAGAACACAAATATGATTTCATCTTCAACCAATTACTGGTAAATTGCTATTAACAAAGTTCAAAAACAAATTATCCTGTCATTGTTGTGTTCTGTTCATTGTTTGTTTTCAATTCACATTCATTGGAGTCTTCTTTGGTCCACAGACCTGTGTCCAGTGGATAGACCATCTACACGGTGCGCAGAAGCTCGGTAATTCTGTACCAAAGAAGTTTAAAATATGGTATTTGTTGTTACCCTGCCTTGCGTTTTGATTAAGGTGTTAAACAAGGAGTAGATAGTCTATGTCTGAGTGGGGTATCTATGTTACACTGCGGCATTTATCGTATCTCAGCATGCACGCCAGTATATAACCCCTTTTCCTCTCACTTCACCTTTTGTCCACATGTATGTTGAAAGCATTACTTCATACTGGAGTGTGAAAAATCACACCAGGAAGTGATAATTAAAGACAAAAGAGTTCCACGGGTAAAGCCGGGATCAAGGTGACCTAGGGGAGACTACTCTATCTGTCAAGGTACTGTCGTCAATACTGCGACCGCTCACTTTTGATATTTGACAGAAATATGGCAGTTGTTATTCATTTTGGAACACCATTACACACAAAAAGCTTCTTTATGTCAATTTATTAGTACATGTTCTGGTGGATGTCTGCACAATGTACTTGCTCCTCAACCTCCTGTACGCTGTTGTACTGCAGCGAAATAATCTTTGCTCCGTTTGAACTATGTCTTTACGTCTAGAAACAGAACATGAATTAATGGTTTGTAAATATATTATCAATTCATGCTCAATATGGATTTAGTAGAGACGCAATATGTATTAAAATATAAGCAGCCTAAGACTTCCGCAGTTTTAACTTAAAAACGTTTTCCATAGATGTATAGATCTTGAGGTGCCAGTTACTCTCATTACATCCTTACAGCATTCATCTGGACATATGATGTAGGGGTGAACTCGGCGCTTGGGGATAGTTGCTGATGGCAATGATCCATTGTGCTACAGGGTTGAGTGTATACTAATAATGCGGGATTAATTGTTTCCATCAAATCATTCAGTTAAAAGCTGTAACAGTTCTAAATCCTTGCATGGACTACAAAGCAATGTACTAAGTCACTGTCAAAACTTCACCTAATGACACAGTCAAGGTTGAAGCTTATCCCTAAGCGGTCCCATGTGCCCCATTGCGCACGTTAACGGTTGTAACATGGCAGTGCACTACAATTAATGAGGTATTTGAGCATAGCATTCACACAAGTGCAGTATACAACTCGGCTAGAATAATACCAACATATGGGAATTCCACCAGAGCCGACAGTACAAAGAGCATGAGTGTGTCATCATGGAAGGTCTAGACGCTGTCATTCCTCTCATGTCGGTATTATACCGTTTTTCTGTAACTTAACGTTTTGTTTACGGTGACACTGGGAAAGGGAAATATTATTTCTATCAAATCACTAACTGAACTAAGGATAGGTATAAAGTTAGTCCAGTTATCGTATATAGTATATGGAGAAATAAACATTGCTCAGGACCATTTCATCTGTGGCCAATTCTTCAAATTCGTTCCTGTACGTTCTTAAGCCATGTAAACCACCATGACCATGATTTCGATTCCACATGTGTTCGGTGGTAAACGTCTAAGACTTCGGCCTCTCTTCCCACCTTAACCTGACACACTGCGATATAACTGAAATACTTTCCAAAGCAGCTTTAAGCTCTGTCAAACCCGGGGGCACTGTTGGCCCAGTCGTCTAAGGCGCCGCGATTCGCTGTGCAGAGTTGGGTCCCTTCGACACGCCAGAAACCTATGATTGTGGGTTCGAATCCCGGTTCGCCCCGATTATGTTTCTAGGTTTGTCAGCACCATACCCGTGCTCGTGGGTTTCACCGAAGTGGTAAACGTCTGAGACCTGCATCACTTCGGGCTTTCCTACCACATTAAACTGACACGCCGCGATATAACTGGTATACTGTTAAAAGCGGCGTTAAACCCAACTCACTCACTCTGTCAAACCCCTTTAACCAGTACGCGCCTCATCTCAAACGATTTCTGTTGGAGCGATGGAAAGAGGCATCACTGCGAACCCAAATATGTACATATAAAACATAGTGTTCACAATAATCGTTTTGAATATTTGCAATGGATACAATTCTGACAAAACTACAATTACCACTGTCACGGAAGTGTGCTCCAGAGACCAGGGTGTCATTAAACAAGAATAACGTAATCATGGTAGAAGTGGTAATAGGTTCACAAGTTTATATTGTTATCTGCTACTTGTACGCATAGATGTCAATAAAAAAGGATTAAAAATATATTTACACTGACAACGAACACTGATTAATTAAACCAGAAGCTGATTAGCTAGGCAAATGTATAACAGTAATAAAAGCGAGGAGCTAAATCAACACTTCGACAAGATGTTGACAAGTTGCTTAAACAGTTACGACCAATTACAACCTGAGAGTTAATTAACTCAACACTCTAATGAGTGAATAATCTTGGTTGGTTTAAATAAACACAGAAGGGCTATCCCTAAAATAAGTCTCTTGGACAACAGAATAGACGAAAAACGCCTGAATAGCAAATTTGTCTTATATACTTAAGACACAGTCACTTTGACTGGGCAAGAAAATTCTAAACTTTCCCAAAATACAAGGTATTTGACCTTAAAGAATATCCTGACTCACGATCATTATAAATGGTACTTGACCAAAAGAGTAACATGACTCCACAATGTAAACATATAATAGTATGTACTTGACCTAAACCAGACATTCGCGGGAAAGTTGGTTATCCAAAGATTACTACATAAACGGGGTTTATAAAAGTCTAACCAATAAGGTTTAGCTCGATATGACCAGAGCAAGTCAGTACCAGAGAGAAAACTGCCTGAAAACAACGGTTACCTAAGTTTCACCTGACCAAGCCAGTAGCAAGACGACCCGTAAACGGCCTCGAGATACGTTAAGGTGAAGACACCTCCGTTCGCCAAGAGTTTTATACCTGACACGCGGACCTCGGAGAAAGCAAATGCTTTGGGTCAGTAAGGGGAATGCTACAGAATGACGAGCTAAGCAAAGTGTGCTTTCAAACATAGGGCAAACCCGAATGGCAGACTAAATACTACACCAATATGGGAGCTTTAGATGCCACAATGAAGCGCTGAACATAAGCTATCCAACGGTATACGTATCACTAAAGATTTACAACCAGCTGTGTACAATTAATGAGGTGGCAATAATGACCATAAATACAAGTAAAGTGCCTACCAGTCCTAGATAATCCCGCCTCTGTGCGAAAATCAAAGTTACTAAAACAATTTCAATACATGAATAAGTTAACACATATATACCAAATAAATACAGGATAAAAGTATGTGATTACACGGCTAGAGAATAGGATTGACCGGTCACTAATGCTCTAACAATGAATGTAAAGACACTGGATAATGACGACCGCCGGTCTTTGCCGATTGGTGACGGAGGCCGGACAATTAAGAGAAAGGTGGTGTGGTCACTAGACCTTGACCAGATTGGATTCACGACCAGGTGACAGTCACAGGCATATGACTGCTGTAATTAACCACTGATGTCTTTGTAGATTTCACAACGATATGACTTTAAGTAGTAGTCGTTTGTTGTTTTTGGTTCGAACATGGTGTGTTATGCCTAACCTGGGAAGTGTGCAAAACCTTAATCAAGTCACAGACTCCGCGAGTTCTCGGGTATCATACGAGGCTTAGTCTACCAAGCACACAGGAACGTTTGGACAGTCCTGTGATGAAAAGGTCAGACTGTGGCTAGGTATTGATTAAAGTGGATAATTTCTTGGATACCCCATTGTCTAATAGGATAATATCAATGTAAATAACCGATGTATTTCGGACTTCAAAAGAACGAATGTCACTTGAAGAAAGGGGCAGACAGAGACTGAATACAAGATTTGAATAATGTGAGACGAGCCTAGTGCAATAGGCCACAGACCCAATTTGCTCTGATCACTGCTTGGTATTTATGTACACAGTCTATAGATTGTTGTTGATCCGCATCTGTGAGAGCACGTTAATGCATCAAATCAAGACATCCCACTGGCTAGTGCTTGATGTTGATCAACGCAGATTTGTTTAAGAATGGTAAACGATTCGATAACCAGAATTCGAAAGAAATTAATATATGTCCTAGTGGGGTTCCATCCACATGAGTGAGTTATTATTCTCGATATATATTGGCGTGTCGGGAGAAAAGCCCGAAGCAATGCATGCATTTGGTGAAACACGTGAGCACAGGAATGGTGCTGATACACCTAGATTCGAACCCGCCACAAATTATCTCTATCGTGCCGTACGTACGTACATGTATATATGTTGCAGATATTACATTTTCAGAGGGTACACAAATCCCCGTATGAGATGCTGTCAGCGGCACAGAGGGTATTATACCAATATCGACATGTATGTCACAATCAAACTAGTTTACTAGTGACCAAAACTGCATACTTTATCAAGGAATTTCTGTAAAGTCAGACATTACCACTATGCCCTTCCCTATCGGATGCACCCGTATGATGGGTTTGTCAAATCGGAAATGAGTGAATGAGCTGGGTTAAACGCCTATTTAAATACTATATAAGACACGGTGTGTCAGCTTAATGAGGGAGGAAGCCTTCGAGTACGGGTATCTCGCTAACAAACCAAGCATCATCGCAAACCGGGTAATCGAACTTTCGTGTAACGTATTCTGGTACGCCTAAGGGACACAACTCTAAACAGCGTATTTCTGCGCTTTTTACGAATGGGTTACCCGTGCCTCCCTTATTGGTACATGAAGTCAACTTTAGATTGTGGAGTAGATGAACTGGTCGTGTTAATGGCTGACTTATATAAATTAATAACAAAGAAATTTTGAGGAAGATGTAGATTATAGTGACCTCCATCATACGTGTTGCATACCTGTCAGTCTGCGTGCAAACCTCTCAAAACTCAACAGTTTTAAAGCCTTGAGCAAATATCTATTTTCAAGTAGCTTCGTAACTAAATGTAAATATCAACAATACCAGAGTACAAGGTATACTGCTTTGCATGAATGGCAAATATTTTTTTTAATATCATTCATTTGTTAACCATAATCTAGAACGCAAGAGATATATTAAGTCACCTTTGCAACATCATCAAGTCAAGTAAGTTCATTACTGATTCAGTCCTGTTTAAATAATGAAATGAGCGGAAAAGAACTATTTTAACATCGACACCAGCCATTAGTGTCACTGGTTCAGCTGTTGGCAGGTAAAGATGTTTTGGGACAAAGACGGCAATGAGGCTCACGGACGACAGACAAAGAGGTCAAGATGGCATAATCACGTTTTTTGAGTTTCGAACGTTGCTAAGACTTAAAAAAAACATTGATTTAAAATGTCGACATCAGTCTCCTAGTGACTTCAGACAAGTCATGTCGGTGACTCATGTCTGCCAAAGTACTCACCAAAGTTGTCGCCTATTGAAAGAGACCCGTGTCTAACATGTATATACCTACATCTTTCATTTACAAGCAGCCAGTTCTTGATGATCGGTTCCATCATGTCATGCGATCTTTCACCGGATTGGGTTGTTTTTACCTATTAGCATTCTGTGTTCTGTAATCAGTTTTTCAGTCAATACACAACCATGTCATATCGATACATCAGCTAAGTTCAACGATGTTCTGGTACATTAGAACAACCGGTTGTGTTTAGAGATCATGAGGCCGAAACCTAATGTTATAGAAGAAAATAACTGCATTACGAATGGTGCATTAACGAATATGGGAAGAGGAAGCTTTTCTATTCAGATAACGTTCCAGTGTCATGTTTTCCGTGACTGTTTTTCGAATATTTGATCCAACAGTAAAGCCTAAGAGAGCCATTAGTTTGAAATCCGGATTTCATTTCAGCAGCAGTGTGGGTTGTGCTGCCCAAAGCTCATGTGACGACATGTGACGAAAGAAACAAATTAATCGTAATGTCCCAAAACATCTTTTCTAACCAAGCTCATTGATATTAAATACATAACGTAGGGAAATAAACATTTTGTGAAATCATTCAATATAATTTATGTTGGTATTAATGTTCGTTTCGGAGTTTATATTACAAATAAATTATATCAGATCAAATCAAGCCCCAATCGGAAGCTGCAGATCGTGGTAGACTCACGTCATAGTTCAGAAGGTTTCTGAACGTGCATAAGAAGAAGATTCAGCTATAATCTTGCATGATTGATGAATAATGCCACAGTTATTGGACCATGTAATCTTAGTTAATTATTATTGCTAATGTTTAGATGAAGTCTTGTATTAAATAGAGGAGTGGTCATGACAGGCAAAAGAGAAACGCGTGCTCATCATTTGTTATCATTTTGATAATGTGAGTGAGTGAGTTGGGTTAAACACCGCTTCTAACAGTATTCCAGTGATATCACGGCGTGTCAGCTTAATGTGGGAGGAAAGCCCGAAGTGATGCAGGTCTCAGATGTTTACCACTTCGGTGAAACCCACAAACACGGGTATGGTGCTGACAAACCTAGAAACATTCGGGTCGAACCGGGATTCGAACACACAATCATAGGTTTCTGGCGTGTCGAAGGGACGCAACTCTGCACAGCGAATCGCGGCGCCTCAGACGACTGGGCCACCCGTGCCCCCTATCATTTTGATAAGTCACATTTAATGGTATTCATCTGTTTTGTCATATTAACGTAGGAACTTTGATATTCCATAATTTACTGTTTACATAAAACTGTGAGCATGTTGAAAGTTTATAAATTTAATTATTCCTCTTCCTCAAATCATACACAGGCCACCATGTAACATGTGTACTCCCCTACATTCAAAAAGATAGCATACTCGAAACGTTTCGAAAAGTAACAAGATACATATTGAACGACTGTGACTGTGGCTGTGATGTAGTGGCGCTTTGTCTTTTGTTAATATATACCAGGAATTATTGATACTGAGAACATTGTAAATTATAGATTTATTAAGTTATAGACCAAGTGATAACTTTGTCCAAAAAGACTGCTCCCCTTTAACTCCAAAACAGCAAAGTGTTCAATATTTTGTCAGATCAGATTTTGTCTGTTCCAAATACATGATTCAATGCGGCGAGGCATACTGCCTATCAAGGAAGTTAGAAACCCATGAGTCATATATACTATCCCAATAACTCACAACCTCTGCTTTCATACTTTCATTTCGGATATATTTTGAATATTTTTTATTGATATTTTGTTCTTCATGATTCCCCACATATTTTCATTTGGGTCTGCAGCTGGTCCATTCCAGGAGTGTAACATTTTGCTCTTGAAACTTTTGCTGTGCTCTATGTTTTGGATAATTATCTTGCTGTAATACCCAGCCGTCACCACACAAAACGTGTGGTGTTGGAAGGTGTCGTCCCTGTAGACAAAAGTATATGCTACCTCCATGTACACATTATGGTGCGGCACCCAACACTGACACCTCCCCCGACACATGAAATTTAGCATTGTACTTTGGACGCTGGTAAATTGGTTATTCTGTGCCTTTGGTCTACATGTTTATACAGTTTGAATATAGCCACACTGAACTGTCATCTGAAAACACAACATTGTCCAAATTGACATTTTTATTCTCCATGCACCAATAAAAGCGTCGTTCTTACTGTTCAGGTTTCAGAAGTGGCGATGGAAACCCTCGTGATTCCTGTCAACACATCGCATGCAAATGTGCTGTTATTGTCTCTTTAGAAACATGAGCTGTTCATTTTCTTTATTCATATCATGCTTAATATTTTCTATGCTAATGCGTCTCTTTTTAGACGCCAATATACCAAATAGCCTTCTGTCACTAACAGTCAATTTCTTTGACCTACCTGCTCCCTTTTTGTGCTCAATTCCATGGCCACTATCCATATCTATTTCAAGACACTGTACACAAATGATAGTGGAATGTCTGTTCTCTCTGTAATGGCCTGTGCTGAACTGATTCCTTTATTGTATAATTCACAACTAATCTTTCTTTTTTCCAAAGCCTCCATTTCCACAGTGGTATGGTTTGTCGTTTGCTTGCTTGTTTACCAAGGGAGACAAGTCTGGTAATACTTTTTACAAATATGAAACGCAGATCTGGCTTCCCTGAATCAAAGTCAGAATAAGCTCTACATACACCTTTGATATAGTAAATATTCATGGGCAAAAAGGAATGAGAAATTCTCAATAATGTTTGGTGAAACTATACTTGCCCAAAGAAAATATGGTGACCGAATGTTTCTAGGTTTCGTTGTACCTTCTACGAATTTGAATATCTCAATTAAGTAGTAATCTCCATGGGAAAAGCATTTGTTGCTCACGTTTGTGGTATGTCCAAACTGTTTGCGCAATCCAAGCACTTTTAACGGAATAATAACTTCTATAAATAACTGATACTAATGACGCATTATAGTAATGAACAGAATAATAGAATAGATTACAATCCTAATGGTACGATCCTATTCTATTATATAATGATCAATGTTTATGTTTTCTAATAAGCATTGTATCATTAGGTCTGTGAATAGTGTTCTAAACATACTGATGTTCCAGTATAGGTCTAACAGTGGCGTAATAAACCATGACAGTTAATGGGTGAGGTGAAATGGGGGTTAACGTCGCGTCCAAGATTATTGCACTTATATAGCGCCGTGCATGTACGTGTGTGTGTGGCTGCTTGTACTAGTCCGGACTGATGCCGATTTATAGTGCGAGCACACTGAGATACCATGCCGCAGTTTAACATGAATACCCTACTCAGACACAGTATACTGACTCCGAGCCGACCAGTCCTTGTTTTAGCCCCTTAATGCCAAGCGCCAGACAGGGTAACAACAAGTACCATCTTTTAACGTCTTTTGGTATGACGCGGCCGGGGATCGAACGCCGGACCTTCCGCTCTCCGGGCGGACGCTCTACCATTAGGCCACGGAGGCGGTTGACAGTTAATGACAGTGGTCATTTAATGGTCATTTAATGACCAAAGCAATGTCGCACTAAGTTGACAGGTCCATGTCAAATGTATCTGCGTTTTTCTGCATGCAAATTATGTAATACGACATATCGGTAAGCCAACAGAACAGATGTTACGCGCCAAACATATGCCTGCTATGGTGAGGTTGGTGGAGTGTGCACGAAATGTCAACGGCTTGTTTTTATATTGAAGTTAACATAATGCCTCTGAATGTGTATCGTCTTTAAAAGTCGATGTACGAAGATGTATGTGATCATGAACCAGCGCATGTGGAAGAAGTTGGCGGCCACTGTCTCCAGGATTCTTCTTAGGGGTTATTAATGTAATGCCCAAGGGTTCGCTTTTATAGAATTCCTGATTAGGTGTAAAGAGGATTTAATGTCTGATCTGCCAAGTAGACCTATATAGGAATTACAATACCTACTGGGAGCAATAGTGAGGGTATAGAAGTGCAGCAATACTTACCTTCAACCTATCACAACGTCGCCCCAAGGAGCGTATACCAACACAACTGTTATTCGATTCCAACGACAGTGCAATATGGGTTTAGTACATGTTGTTGCACATCGGAGGTTTCGGCCTAGTTTGTGTTGACATTATGTGACTCATCGTACGTGTTAAGTCATTTCATGACGAGCCCAGGGTTCTTTGGCTCTTCATCCAGATGCCACAACCCACTGATGTAAATGAGACCACGAAACAATTTTAAGTTTTTACGTGCACCATACTGATGTTGCTGTAAAACAGATAATATTGTTGACGTAATTTATGATAACCTTATTTGTATTTTATGGTTCACGTATTTTGGACATATTTGGTTACTGGACTCAAGGAAAGAGACACTACTTTTATACCATACGTACACACAATGATAAAGTGTAGACGCTTACTTAGAAAATTCAGTATTGTATTGTGCACTTAATACTGGTTTCACGTCTGTGTAAAAAAAATATATTTCACTCGCGCAAACAATTCGACATTCGTTGATGAAAATCTGCATCACACATACTCACACATACACACACGCCTTCACTCACACATCTCTGTGTGTGCTTGTGCTATATAATGAATAAACTATCATCACCACCCAACAGCTTAACGAAAGATTTTACACACTTCTGAAGTAAAAGTAAAAATGCGGTGAGAAAATACTTTAGGCATATTCATATGTTTACCTCACAAGATTAAAATTTAGCGAGGCATGAAAATGTGAAGAAGTAGGAAAAATCGAAAGCACTATAACTTTAAAGAACTACAATAATTGATCAATGTTTCTTTTCAATTGTATCTCTAAAATTTTATTTTCAGAAACGCGGGCAAAGCCTCATCTGATCTTCACAGGGGTAGAGAAGTATTGATATAACGATGAGGCTTTGTTGTCTTGCAGGGGCAGAGAAGTATTGATATAACGATGAGGCTTTGTTGTCTTGCAGGGGCAGAGATACAATGGCAAGGTTGGATTGTTTCACAACATGAAGACATATGTACTAGTGTTGAGTAGTTAGATAAACACGTGCTTTGGAAACTCAATTGAAAGGTGTTTGATTTGAATGTTGAATCCTGCTCAACATGGCGATTGTCTTGTCAGTTACAACAAAGAACGCGGCAATTCAGTGTGATGCTGCTGTCGATATTCAGTGTTGTTCAGTGAGATCTTTGATGAGTCTCACTGATCTTCAAACAGACGACTTCGTGCAACTTTTCTCTAATGCCAGCTTAATGTCCGAAACAAAATATTGACATAAATCTTCCTATCTGTGACTGAAATGATAAAAAGGCTTTATGTGTCCAAGGTTTAAACGGTAATAGACATTATGTTGTTTTTGTTAAAAAGTTGCTTTGCAAACTTTATTTGTTTAGCGTTGTAGTGCTGTTGCGTGACGAAATAGTTGGAAGTTTGTTAATTGAAACGATCTTATAAACAGAACCCCTATCCGCCTGTTGTTTCTATCAATATTCGTGTTCATGATTTCTGGATTGTTTAGGACACTTGTGAACACCTTGTCTTGGATGCTTCATCATGATATATTGCATCAAATTAGTTAGCAGCACAACGAAGCAGGTTTGGCCTCCGTGCTTTTCTCCTGGGAGTTATCTAATTTAAAAATGTAGATTGCTTTTTATGATGGATGAGCGAACGTGGTGGCATATATATCGTAATTCATGCGCAATCTACTTTACCCAGATATGCAGAGATCATCGAATAATGTAATGATAACCATAAAAGATGTATGCCGTTATATTCTAAAACATTTTTATGGGATTTATACATTTAAAAAATCCCGAAATCAATGGAATCCACCAATCAAGTAAAATCACCAAAACCTTTTGCTGATATCTGTGGCTTTTGAAAAGATGTGCTGCGACTTAATACTTTTAAACAAAGCAATTTAATAGCTCAATAATTACAGGTTTCGGTACTATAACCTGCGCAAACGACATGCCTTTAATGATATTTTTTTCAGTGTCAATGTATTTTTCGAAGGATAACAGTAACAAATTGTATAAATTCGTGTGGCGTTATTACAGTGTCTGGTACACGGATGTTACAAGGGTATACACTGTTCACTTGAAGTCTTCGCCCTGTCAAGCCCTGTTTCTACGTTAACGATTGACGCGATAAGGGAGAGTGAGTGAGTGAGTGAGTTGGGCTTAACGCCGCTTTTAACATTATTCCAGTTATATCATGGCGTGTCAGCGTAACGTGGGAGGAATGCCCGAAGTTATGCAGGTCTCAGTCGTTTACCACTTCGGTGAAACCCACGAGCACGGACAAACCTAGAAACATAATCGGGGCAAACCGGGATTCGAACCCACGATCATAGGTTTCTGGCGTGCCAAAGGGACGCAACTCTGCACAGCGAATCACGGCGCCTTAGACGACTGGGCCACCCGTGCCCCCGAATAAGGGAGAAGTAACAATCTTGGAATGGTGAATGGAACCATGAATTGAAAATTGAACGTGAATTTCAACCGATGTCGTCATTCCGATGTAGATTTCGATTTACTAGTTCATACAATGATGTTTGTTTTAACAGGTGTTAGTGTTGACGTCAAAGGTAGTTGTGTTACATAACTGTTCTGTAAGTCCGTGATGAAGGATGCTGAATCAAAGGCAAACGTAAACAGGGGACAACATACTATGCAGCTGGTGTAGTCATTGCGAAAAAAACGATTTTGTCCATGTCATTTGCCATTTTAATGAATCATTTCTTTTCCTGTAAATTTCTATTATGCCCACGTTTTTTCAGATTTACACGAACGAACGATCAAACAGATCGAGGATAGACTCAGAGATGAAGGAGTTCTGGGGATTTCATGACTGAAAAGAATACATGTACGGTTTTCTGCTGTGAGCTCTTTCCGCAATTCTCCTTTGAACGTTGTCTTTAATTGATTTCTTGACACATGTTTAAATTTAAGTAGATGGTAACAGGAGCACTCGTAATGATTTAGTTGTCGCATATATGGAAGTTCCCTAGACATTGTTTGAAATGTTGCAAGTTGGTGGACGGACGCGAGATCACGTGGTGTCTCCTTTTTAGAAAGTAGTTCCGTATCGTAAGTGTTTTGAGCAGTTTAAGAAAATAACATTACTTTTTATTTTCCACGTCAGTATTTCAGAATCGCGGAAGACTAGACCACAGAGGCGGTCGTGATTGGTAACATATGTACCATTCAATTCTCACCAATTTAAGGACAGTCTACCATAGTTCAACATGGGGCCCAGGCGTCCCTTAGTTACGTCTCTATGGATGCCAGGAACCTATGATTGTGGGTTCGAATAACAGTTTCATCCTGATTATGTTTCTTACATATCCGTTACCAACATACCCGTGCTAGTGGGTTTTCCAAAGCGGTAAACGCCCATGAACCGCATCATTTTGGCTTTTCGTCCCTCTTTAACCTGACATACCATGATATCACTGCAATACTCTTCGCATCACCTTTAAAACAAAACTCCATAGAACTGAACAAAGAACATAAAAATGCACCTGTTGGCACCAGCAGTCATTCCGACTGTCCTGTTGGTATATTCGTGTACGAAAAAGCATGTAGAATAATGGCAAAGCTAATAATCAATTAGGTAATACATAAGGTCATGTCATCTACAGAAGTCTCACTGGTACTCCATAAAAATACAATCGGCGGCAGGCGATATGTCCGGATCGTAGATTTATCATGCAATTCTTAATCTGCTGCTTCCGTCTTCCTTTTTTCTTCACCGATATTAGTTCTTTGACAGAAATGCCTTCAAGATCTACATGGGCGTATATACATATAATAAGGCTTCTCCGAAGCAATGTGCCATGTCAAGTATCACCTAAAAATACATCAGTTTATTCAATGGATTATGTGTGAGACAGGGTGAAGTAACAGGATGACCTACATGCTGCAATTACTTTACAATCGCTTCAACGAACTAGGCTTATATACATCGAAAAAATGTAAACACAACTTATTCCATTTTCCGTTATCAAAAACGTAACCGGTGTTACAGTTCTGTGAAGTATTTGGTCTTGATAATAATGTGACATACTCATATTGACAATGTCCATGTGTTGTAAAGATTCCATGATGGCAATATATATTTGACTCCGATTTTAAGTACTTCCTCTGCTTCTTTGTATCAAATAATATCACGTACTACCTGTGACCCTTTGGCGACACATGCCGTGTTCTGGTACCAGTATGAGTGGCATATTGGACCAATGAATAACTGTAGAGTGTACGGGTCATCATGATGTCAATCACTGGATTTTCTGGTCCAGTCGCGATTATTTACAGACCGCCGTCGTATAGTTGGTATATTGCTGATTGCGGCGTTAAACAACAAACAAGCAAGCATCAAATAGTATCAGGGGACTGTCAATTGCTACGTTCTGATGGGTTTGAACGATACCTTTTTTATGATCGTAGTCCAGTAACCAGCAGTCATATCCGAATTGACGCCGATTACACGGAAGATTACAAAGGTCATTCACGCCTATTCACCTGCACTCTGATAATTCAATTACCCTTCATTTTATTTATCACTTTAAAAGTACTAACTGACTGCAATAACGTCTTAGTGACAATGTCTCTTTCGAAAACATAGCTGACCCTTCAATACTGTTGTTGACTGCTTATTTAACAGCTGTAGAATACAATGTCTAATTGACTGAACGTCGTTTTGACAGGCTACATTAGGTAAACAATAGCCTATTGATCATAACTGTCATTGCAGTGAAGGCATGTGGGTTTGGTTGGTTATTTTGGGGGGTATTTTGGCGATGTGTGCGACATTAAACAATTCTCTAATTACCGCACATCATAAATATCTGACTTGTCTGAATTTGGCATTTCAACTAGGACAATGTTTCTTCATGATCTTTCAGAGAGTCTGACACTAATGGATCCCGTGCTTTACTGTAACCAAAATATTTAATGGTCAGTCTGCGACAATTAACCATGTCATGGCGAATTATATTTGCATGTCTCAGATATTTTTTTCTTGGTTAAACCCACGAGCACATGGTGCTGGTAAACCTAAAAATATAATCGGGGCGAACCGGCATTCGAACCAACAATCAAAGGTTTCTGGCTCACCCAAGGGAGGCAACTCAGCAAAGTAAATTAAATGCAGCTATCCAAATAAATGTACATACACAATTGTCTCATCTATACAGCAATTAGGTTACATTTCAATTTATAGATTCAAAACAAAAATAACTTGTTACTATGTTTTAAGAAAATATTCAAATAATGCATATAACAAAACAAACAATAGCTTCTAAATTGGCTTTCCTCTTGCTTGCGGTAATTAGTCAATCTTCGATTGTGTTATTAATTAAGGTCTGATTCAGTGAATGCATTATATATCATGCAATATACACGTTGAAGCGCAGCAAGAGGGGCATGGTCAGTTAAGTGGCAATTAATTGAATTTTATAATATTGACATGATGTATTGACGTGTCATGTCATTTTGTACCAAATTAATAATGTCATTATTGGAATCATGAAACCGCAGCAACGTCCGAATGTAACCGAAATCTAATCTAAACAGATACGTAACACAATTTGACAACCACGCGATCGATGTACGTGTATGTTATGCTCGTGAAACATCATTAATTGCCCAATAAAAGTGAAGAGGTCTCTATATTCTGAATTCACAACGGAACAACGTCGTTGGACTATTGAAAGCAGGATATTCTCCATTGGCTGTAGTCAGAGTATTCAATATGTCGGACCACATCCGTGGTCTCATGGTAGAGCGTCTGCCCAAAGAACAGAAGGTCGGGTGTTCGATCCCAGTCCGCGTCCCACCAAAAGACGTTTAAATATGGTACTTGTTGTTACCTTGTCTGGTGCTTGGCATTGAGGGGCTAAATAAGCTGTGTCTGAATGAGGTATTTATGTTTACATTGTAGCTGCAGAGCACTATAAAATCAGCATTAATTTGGACCAGTACAACACACACACACACACAGCCACACACACACAGCCACACACACACAGCCACACACACACACACACACACATACACACACAAACAAACAAAAATCTTGAATGTAACGTTAAACCCCATTTCACCTCACCTATTCAATGTGTAAAAGAGCACCATCTCGTTCACTTTAAATTTCGTTTCCTAACCGACGTCTTTGTACAACCGCTGCACAGGACCTCTTCACACCGCTACATCAGCAATTCTAGGATTCAAGTTAGGATGGCGAAGGATATATGTCCAGACAGTGCGGAACCTATTTTCTGAGAGAGGTCTCAGAGACAGACAGCCTGTCTGAGGCGTTGTTTTGACGCAACAACATCGTTAACTGTAATGATATTGGTGTCAAGGACGTAGAGTATGGCCTAACCAACGATGGAGAATTTTGTTTGGTTAGCGAAGAATCAAAATGTATGCTGCATCGACCTGATTGGAAAGCAATGGTTTACCGACGTCGCCATGAACGTTTTGCCGCCAACTGCAAACGTGGTGTTGACACACTTGGGCGTAAAAAGCGTACTTTTTGGTTTATAGACTTATACACAAACCATATGATAAGCAATGCTAAGGTGATATCATCAGTTTGTCCTACAAGTCAAAAGTTAAAAAGCAATCGCAGAATGAGGAGCAAATGATTAATATTAATTCTCCATCAGCATTATCGATGTCACCCCCGCGAAAGTGCAGGCCACAAAGACGAAGTTTAGAGTAGTTTTCTTCATCAATATGAAATGTTATTACCCGCGCAGACTACCTAATACCATAAATTATATCATGCAACTATTACACAAATAGTTAAGTCGTAGGACCAAGTACGATCAAAGGGGGGCAACCTTGCACAACGTCCTTGCCGAGTCACGTGACAAGGTAGGTAATCCCGCCTTTCACTCGCATAGTTGCAAAAAAGGGCCCGATTTGTCTCAAGGTTATCGCAGCATTTACTCGGTGTCGAGGGGAGGTAGTAAAGTGACGACGCGAAAACGGCGTCATGTTGGCCAAAGTTCAGGCAAGAAGTGAAGTGAAGCTGTTGACAAGCCTGAGCCTTGAGCCTTGAGGGATACGAATGTCAGCGTGACGTTTTTTGGCAAGCCTAATAGTGAGTCTGGCGGTGATATGTGTCTGTCACCACCTGTGACAGACATGACGTGTGATTCTCAGTGTCAGGGGGCGCTAGATGCGTCTACTACAACGATGATACCTGTGTCGGGTGATCAGACATCACTTGATCATGATGATGTTGCGATGAGGCCTGTGAGGAGCAGACATGTGCCAGTCAGTACAAAGATTATGTGCTTGGTTTCATTGACTGTAAATTTGCTAATATTTGAGATGTGTATTTCTTCCATTGGAGAAACCGAGTGTGAACTTTGTGGATTTTACTTGATTGCAGTAAGTGTGGTCTGCTTATTGTGGGAATGTGGACTATGAGGTGTTTTGAGTTTATTTATAATGAGAAATCTTCTCATGAGATTCAAATTAGTATTTCAAAGGCACAGTAATAAGTGTCATTGAAGTATACAGATTTAGTTGTCTTATTATTATTATCATTAATATTATCATTATTATTGATAAATGACATCAGTCATGGGAAGTTTGAAATTATACGGTATGAGGGTACTAAGGCTTTAGTTGATAGTTAATAAATAATTAAAGTTTTTTTCCATAAGAAGGAAGGGATGTGGTGTTTACAGTACTAACTATGTTAACACCGACTCTGGTTATTGTCTGGTTATTGTCGGTATCCTCCGGATTCTAACAACGGATGTGTATCCGGTTTTTTATGCACAGAAGGGCTGTACGCCATGTGGGGCGGAAGTAAAAACAGAAGCTTGAAGGCGGTACTTGTTTGTTTTTGATGTGACGAAGTTAAATCTGGACTTAAATCTTAAACAATTGCTCTCAAACTTTCCTCTATACCACCACAAGATTGCAATCGTTTAAGTATCCAGTTGATACTATTTTGACATTTGCTTACGAATAGCTCGCAAAATTAACTGTACTGTATTGGAGCAATTTGGAACTGTTCTCAAGTTTTCCTGTTTTGATAAGTTAGAGATACACAGAACTGTCAGGATGGACTCAATGCCTTTCCATAGCGTTGTCAGGATCCAGGAGTGCCATTAGTAGAAGAGACAACCGTTTTATCTTGAACATGTTTGTTTGGTTGTCTCAGGTTAAAGGAAACACACTATCGTACTGGCCACCTCCACTTCATACCAAGAGCGATTCCAGTGAGGCTTCCATTTTACCGTCGACAAATTGATGCAGCTGGGCATGTTACCAAGACAATCCACCGTATTGGGATTACTAAAGACATCAAGGAGAAACTACAGATAATGCCAATAATAAATGTATTTATATAGTGAAACAATTCACAGAATGCATATTATGCTTTTTTGCGCTTTAGCATCTGTAAGACTGTTGAAACAGACATGTCTTAAGCTGAGGGTTTGAAAGAGGAAATATAGTGGGAGCAGACTTCAGATTTCCGATCTTCCAGCAGTTTGTTCCACAGAGACACTGAAGCGTATGAAGCCTTTCTTTTACCCAAAGTACAAGTCTTAACACCGGGAAATGTAAAGGGATGTTGCTGTTGTTGAGTTCGTTGAGGAGTGTAAGTCGGGTAAGTTCACTGAGGTAGGCAGGTGCAAGGTTGTTAATACACTTGTAGGCCTTGATGAAGATCTAATAGTTCATTCATGCATCAACTGGCAGCAAGTGGAGCCTTATTAGATGTTGGCAGAGATGATACAACTTGGAAGATCTGAACATAATCCATGCAGCTGTATTCATGATGGCTTGCAGTCTGTTAATCTACTCTTTCGTTATAATCACAGAGGAAGCTGTTACAATAGTCAATTCTGGATATGATCATACACGGTACAAGTTTTACTGCAGTGAGACATGGACAACCTTGTTTTCAATATTTCTGAGGTGATAATAGGTTCCATCTCTGTAATCATAATGTTGTAACTTTATGTCTCGAGCAGCATTGGAATTTCCACTGATAATCTCCATTTTTACACATACAGCGCTGATGGTTTTGGTTTGGTTTGTTTGTTGTTTAACGCCCCACTTAGAAATATTCCATCTGTATGACAGTATACAAAATCGAGTAAGGACCATCCAGTGATTGATATCACGAGCATCTATTTTTGCAATTGGGACACGATGGCATACATCAAGCAAGTCAGCGAGCCTGACTACCCGATCCCGTTAGTCGCCTCTTATGACAAGCATGGGTTGATGAAGACCTCTTCTAAACCGGATCTTCACGGGTACAGCGCCGATCGGATCGGGAGATGCTTCGACTTCTTCTTTGATGGACGGTCAATGGCTCTTTGCCACAAAAGTGGGGAAATGAAGGACCTACTTTAAACACTGCATTTACAGATTTGTTTCCTATTTATGTTAAAGTCCAGGTTTGGGCTGAATATTCCATTCTGATAATCAGGCAGTGATTGCAATCTTCATCATGTTGACAAGTACATCAGCAAGACTTTTATCACATATTTGACAACTTCAGTCAATATAAGAACCTAAGTTTCTTAGGATTTGTAGAATAACTTCGAAATTATTAACAGACTTAGACTTTTGAGTGTTTTTGTAATTTTTGAACTTAACTATTAAGTCCAACCTTAAGCGACCTTTAAAAAGCATATAGTTCTACTATACTATACTATACTATACTATACTATACTATACTATACTATACTATACTATACTATACTATACTATACTATACTATACTATACTACATTCATTATATGGTAATAAACTGATACAGGGCTGCAGATTTTAAAGGAACAGTATTTTATATATTTGTGTTATACTTGATCAGGAATTATGTCCCGTAACGCAGGGGGGGGGGGTTGTGCAGTGTCCTGAGTACCCAAGGTTGTTATTTGGTTGCGCTATCTAGCAACTGGCAAATTTCAAATGTGTAATTGTGATGATGTAAGAGCCAACCCACTATATCTAGGTGTGTTTTTTTTCCAAACGCTTGATTCCCACACAAGATTCCGTATCCCCCATAGATGTGTCACCTTTCCTGTGCATCCCCAGGAATTAAGACTCCATCAGCGTCGTGTATATGAGACTGAAAATGTTCCTGATAAAGTTGGAGTAATTTACGGCACGCACATTCAGATTCAGGCACCATTGGTCAATGAAAATGAGTTCGCAAACCGCATAATTGCCACTGTGTCTATACAGAGAACGTGTTTGACAGAGACGACCGCGTCAAAGACATTGTGGCATCTTGGCCTGGGTCAACACATGACTTGACCACAAGTAGTTTATGTTGGATGTTTGAGGGGAATTGGTTACCAGTCAGCGATTGGCGATAGTTGCTACCTTTGTCGGAGACTCAACGAGCTTCAACAGGAACAATTATTACTTCGTTCAGTTAACAAAGTGCGCCAAGACATGGTGTGACTTCCCCTGGTTATGTGGAATCTTTTAATGCCTACGTAATGTCTGTCAAATTATCTAAGCTGCCAATCAATAAAACAATATGTTTGTGCAAATTAATATGTATGATAGAAAGTTACATAATTTACTATTCAACTGAAATAAATCCTATATATTGTATTGTCACTTCTCCGTGGCCTTGTGGATGCACACGTCGCTATATAAGTGTAATAAGCTTGAACGCGACGATCAGGAAAAAATCACATTCAAAAGCTTATGCAATACCAATTGAGATTGAACATGTTTCTAAACTAAATGTATGCATGTCAACAGAGTATAAATATTGAGAAATTGAGTAATCAATAAATTACTTCGAGAGACCATGGACATCGGCAAAATCTCACACACTTGACATTATTAAAGTAAAAAATGTCAATAATACAGTATTGAGATGGATGCATAGTGTGTCTGGTGATTCCTGGTGTTTTGTGTTTTAGAATGTTTTACTTCATGAATACCAACTAAGTTTTTGACGTTGCTATATCTATATTCAGAAACTAAAGACTTATCTTCCAATAAAACTTAAATTCTTGGATATATACGGCCCATGGCTATGGTTCGGAAGTTTGTTTTCTAATGTTTCGAACTCAGTTCAGTGATTAGAGGTCGATACATCACTGGCAGCCATAATACCATTGCAGGTTGACTCTCCATTTTCAGGAGTTTAGGCAGCTAGCAGCAGGTGTGGATCGTGCAGCAATTCTCTTTGAAAGACATTGATGCAGATGCTCAACGAGTTCTAGATTTATCTACATCCGCCAACACCAGGAAGGGTTATGCTCGTGCAATTTTAGTTCCTTCCTCGGATTCAGATCTTAAAATAACCTTTAGCAGCAATGAATGGCCTGTCCCCGAAGATCATTTGGTCCATTATAGTATTAGCTAATTTTATCTCCAGCAAAACAATCTCCATCCACAGCCTCACAGCATATTGCAGCCATAGGCCGACAGCACATGTAGGAATCTATGGGAGATCCTATCTGTCACTTGATTGCTGGTAAGCTGCATTTGGGCATGTGAAATTTAACAGATACCTTTGACATCAGATCATCATTTTGATCATAGCCCTACATTCAGTGTGCAACTCAGACTTTGAAGCCAAACTGATTGCGAGTATGTTTCAATGGCATTTTGTGCCTTCCCTAGGGTTGTACATGTGGTTTTTACAAACGAACCACAGTCTAGTGTCCTTTTGCTGTCAGATACAAAAGTATTCCAGTTTTCCAAAAAAAAGACCAGAGGGGCAGAACATCAGAAAGTGGTTTGCAAGATTACAGCCCAACGTTAGAATACGTCCTTAATAGATCGATTGCGTGTTATTTTTCAGGCAACCAAGCTACCCGATTCCAGTTCCCAGTTTAACTGTTTAACTTTAAGTTTGTTGGAAAGTAATCTTAAAATTTAATCTTTCCGAACAGCCACGACTACAGCAACCCTGTTTTAGTTGGAAACCACCAAGCAATAGGGGAGCTGGAGATCAGATGCCGAAAGGGAGACACATGTACATGTCTTTGTAAGTTTCAGAGACCTTAATTGTGGGGTCACCTTACATCTACTGGGCGCTTTCGAAAACTACAAAGTTTGGGTTTGGGAGCCACTTGTAGTTAGAAAAACAAAGTGGCCATGTCCTCCGGCCAGGTAAGAAGGACTTGCATTGGTTTGATTTGATTAGCCGTATTCAACGTAGGCTAAAAGCAACACACACCACCAAATATTCCTGCAATTCATTTTGGTTCTAATTATTTTAAACTTTGGCTGGACATATGTGAAATTACTGGACCAATAGATGGACTAGAGATCGGGTCTGAACTGCTCCCAAGGAGAATATGGAATGATGCAATGAGTGCAACTGTAATTGAATGCTTATCTAAATGATACTGTAGGTTCTCAGCGGCTGGCCAGTGAGTAGTCAGTAAAAGTAAACATGTTTGGTGGTTTTGTTGCAGGCTTGTCAACAAGGGACCGATCATATAGCATGCCTCACAATTCTGTTGAAAGAAAATGTCTGCCATAAAGTTACATTGTTAAGATTCAGGCTCATAGTGTAAATTAAAAAAAAATCATTTGTTTTTGAAACATTTGTTGGAAAAAAAATCTTATCTCCCTACAAAATCCCAGGCCACGCAAGTATATCAAATCGTCGGTCCCTAAGGGGGTGATAGTAATGTTTCGAGACCTACGTATGTTGACGACCCTTTCGTCTCAGGTGCGCGTTAAGTTTGGCGCTCAGGCATAAGTCAGATGACCCCACCAGGGTTCCGCCACAAACTTTTGGAATAAATTGTGGCCTTAATTGCCCACGATATATTTTTATGCTCTTCAACGTTAGGGGACGTGGCATATAAATGAATTCGCAAAGTCTTTCATCTTCCGACTGACGTCACAATTAAAAAGTAAACCGACAGTCCATCCACATCCGCTACAGCATATGCATGATCCTTGAATATTTTAGTGTACTCAAATCTTAATACAATCGTTAAACTTCCTTTGAGTGTTGCCTCAAGGACCAAATGGACTGCACATATGTAAAATGTGGTTTTGATCTCGTACAATTCATGTAACACAAAAGAAAAATAGTAACCATGTTTCATATCCCGTTCTACTCGCACTCATGTCTATTCTTATAGGCACAGTCATCAACACTGAGAATACAATCAAGTACAGTTACAAGGATAATTATCCACATTTTCGCTCATTTTCAGCATGTTACATTTGTGTATTATCTGACAGTGCATGCATATATACTGGTAACAATTCAAGAAACACATTCCTAAACCTGTTTTGTACACACATTTATATTACGTGATTATGCTTATACATATACGTTTATACTGATTATATTAGCTTGCGTGTAGACTGTGTCTTCAGATTTGAGCATAATATAACCATCTTAATTTGCAATAACATCACTTTACTTACTGGGCTGCGTTATTTGAGACTTTTATTAATGCTAATGATATACACTCAGTCAGAAATCTTTGAATTTTGTTCCTTGGAGAAACACGACTAACTGATTATATTATTAGGTAGGATAATGCCCAGACTACCTAATTATCTAATAGCTGTAGGATCGTTTCCATGTACACGACTGTAAATGGCTGATTCCTTTGAACATCAACAGAATGAAAGTCACTTAGAAGACTGGAACAGACAGAATGAATACTAGATTGGAATAATAGAATTTTGAGCAAGAGACTCCCCCCTTGGGACACAGACACAATGTATTGCACAGGTTTAATTAAGATACATACTTTCGAGTTAACCCTTTGCCATGGAAAAAAGTCAATACATGTACATCTTGTCTTGTCTTATGTTCTTATATATGACGGAAAAACATTAAGTTTTTAATGTTTTTTGGAACAGGTATATTGTATACTGGATATTTGAAAAAGGCGTTAGGAAACCATGTCTTCGGTCGAACAGGCGCGTGTAATAATATCGGGATATGCTTGCCCTGAGATACTTTCTTGCAATGAAAGAGAACTAAGTAGGTGAACAATTTCATAATAAACATGAGCATGTATTAAAAAAGTTCTACTTCGTAAGTTTCTTTCTTGTGTGACTGTTAACAGAACTGTAGAAAGATGGTAATATTACATTAAATGTAATAACGAATAAGCGCTCATTGTAAGAACTTGACGCTAATGGCGGACACACGAAATATTGAGTTCTAATGACCTTGTCCGTTGTCATTTTACGTGTAACGTCTTCATATCGGACAGTTGTCCTATGTGACAAATGTCATAACTCAGCAAGCGTTCAAATGTGCAGTAAATGTGTGTTACATAAAAATATCGTGTTACACGTTTCTGTTTTGTGAGGAGTATAATTCTTTTCTTTCCAGAGGATCGCCTCCACGGTCTAGGTGATACAGCGACTGCCCGAACGGATCATACCAAAAGGCGTTAAAAGATGGTACTTGTTCTTACCCTGGCTGACATTCAACATAAACGGGAGAAAACGATGACATGTCGGCTCGGTGTATGAGTGGGATCTCTATATAAACTGCGACATGGTTTCTCAGTTGGCCTGCACTATAAAACCGGCATTAGTGCAAGTAGCCACACACACGTGCATTCAGGTCACTTTATACATATTAGTACAATAATCTTGAACGCGACGCCAACCCAATTTCACCTTACCTCACCTGTTCCACGCAGTTTCAACTCCGATGTAAATCAGACATATGTCGGGATATATGGGTGCATGTCCATGTACAAAGAGGCTGAAAATATGATGAACAATGTTTCACGTTATATTTTAGAAATGAAACTTTAAACCCAGAAAAACACTAAAATCTTCAACCTGTTACCGTCGCTCTCTCGGATAAATCTAATTCGACGGCCTGAGATATGCGGCATGGTCAGCAATGGTGGGTTTGTTTGTTTTTCTTTTGCTCAAAAACACATGCGCGTTTAGAAAAATGCAATATACTAACTACAAAACGTAAACAATCTTGTCTGAACCCGAGAAACCAGGGGTTGATATTATGAGCAACGTCAACGTATCTAGATACGTTATATTTTCAAATAAGTCATCGAGCCTGACCATCAGAGCCATTTAATCGCCTCAGTCTCAAGACAATCAATATAGTGCTGGGACCTATTCCAACCCGAAATGCCCAAAAGGGTTACAATGTTTTTGCAACATAAAATGATGTTCTTTTTTATTAAAAGTTTCTTTTAAGATTTGACTTCAGATGGCTTCATCGTTTCATGTTTCGTTTGCCAATTTTTAGCTTGAACAATGCAAAAGATAATAAGTAATTAACATTCATATGTTACAAGAGAAGCCCGTGCTATCGTACAAATATATACTATCATTCTGAAAGGACAGACCCTCGGATCTCATTCATCGTAGTTCATCGACGAGCAACAGACGGAACATGATAGTGTCTGACGAAGGGGAATCCGTGGATTATTTTTCCAGGATTAGGTCTATCATAGTTGTATTTACAAATATGTAAGTGTATATTTCGGGAAGATCTGAGGGGAGAAATGCCACGTGAGCGATCCGAGTATTGTGTCTTTTGTAGGGATAATGTTTTCATGACTCTTACGATATGGGTATTCCTTTCCTAAAGAACGTTTCCAAACGTATTTGTGTACTATGGTATAGTGCATTGTTTCATACTACCAGATTTCAAAGCATCAGTAGAACTGGCGTTATTCTTATCGTCTAGATGTTTGCAATCATCCAAACCTTGTCATGTCTGCATACTAAATATCCCCAGAGAGAACATCAGGCAGTGATGAAGCTTAAAATGTTGGGCCAATCTTTGCGGAATATTGTATCAAGGCGTCATGTTGACTTCACATTCGATTATATGATTGACGGCATTTTGAATAGGTACCAATGTAATCATATATACTGGTAATGAAACAAATCACTCAATTATTACAAGCGATGTATACACGTGCCACTTAAAGACGGACGCGTGTACACGGCCCGAGCCCGAAATCATATCCAGAATACTTTCGTGTCGTGTCTGCAAGGAAGTGGAAGATCGGTTGTTCCCCTGACCGCGTCGTTAACAAAGGCGTTAATAGTTACTTGTTGTTACCCTGCCTTGAGCTCGACATTAAGGGGATAAAACAAAGACTGGTCGGCTCAGAGTCAGTATACTGTGTCAGAGTGTGATATCCATGTTAAACTGCAGCTGATTTCCCCGTGGGCTAGCACTAAAAGTCCGACATGCACGTCGTAAATAAGTGCAGTAATCATGAAGTCTCATCTCATCTCACCTCACCTCACCTCACCTCACCTCACCTCACCTCACCTCACCTCACCATCAGGGCTACGTATGAACCTGAGATAATGCCTCTGAAATAAGAGCATTCATTGCCTGCTATATTGAAATACACAGAAGATGTGCGTTTGATATCAAGAGGTAGCATTTGATCATGAACTGAACTCGAATCATTGTTGCCAAGTAGAATTTGTTTGTGTTAACACGAGGAATCCCATGGGGCAGAAGATTAGGGCGGATTTAGCACAAACAGTGTACAATATGTGTGTATTTAATAAATATGTACACATTAAGAGTTCCTCCCAAAATGGAAACCTACAGTCAATGATTGCAATACAGACAGAAACAATTCAACAAGCGAGATCGCTGCCCGTGTATCCTGATCACTATTGTGCTGATGTGTTGCGCAATGAAAGGCGATATTTGTTTCTGTTATAATTATTATACATTTCATTTTTTGATGGATGTGATCTAAACTCTAAATCCACAGAGACAAGTTTGGAATCACAGTTATTGATGTTTCACATTAAGACTAATATTCCTGAGCGATTTTAATAAATAACTGATTAGGAACCTTCCGTGACGTTCCTTTGATCTCATGCTTGGAACCATGCTCGTGATTCACTGATATTCCCTATACCATGGCAACCGTGAATCAAAGTGTGGGTGTTGTAGGTAGCCATTGACGACCAAATGGCGGCAGATAATCGAGACTGATTATTCTCTGGTGGTGACGTGTTATACATATATTTTTAGTTTATGGTTTATTTTCTGTGCGTCTTATTTGATTCTTCGGCGTTTCAATTTTCTGTGTTTGTGTTTGTTGCTCAAGAGATTTTACCAATATTCAGGTTTCTCGTGCTAGTTCTGCCTTTCAATGAGACTTTTCGGAGGTTTAAGATTTGTTAACACATATCCCTGTTCATGTTGCTTTTAATGATTTAGCCTCCTGAACTTAAATCTATGCATACAGACTCCCCACAAGACTGTATGACAAGAGGGATGACTTCAACTTTCCTATAATCAACTTTTCCTTTATGTTGAGCAATATTCCAGCAGCGCCAGCCTTTGGTGTCTACATTTCGCATCATTTAAGGTACAATCGAGCATGGTGTTTCTACTAAGATTTCAAAGAGCGTCATACCACTCTTGCTCAGAAGTTGTTTGATCAAAGTTACAAAATTCAAGGACTCAAAAGGGGACAAAAGGGAATTCCATTATGACGTGTTTATCTCACCTGTGTTTCATCTAGGCCTGCCCACGTTTGTGTGTTTTATTCAATGGCATCCTTTACGTGATGGCTGTCTAAGTTTGACAATATATCGTTTCGCCCCAATTGTAACACTGCAAACAAGAAAACGTCGTTTTTTCCCGTATATGGTCATTTGACGGAAGGAGACAACATATTTTGGATGCTTTCAAACCACCGTTTTTCCGTCCTAATAAAGAATATTTGTAATTACATTATGCATGATACAACGCACTGGTGCACCATCATAGTGACTCGATGGTTAGTGACTTGTTAACTAGTAGTAGCTTTATTTCATTTCTTATTGTGTGATTTTTATTTGCAAATCTAATTCACTGTTGACATTTCATCTTATATGCCGTCCATAATGTTTATCATAGGACATGCATATGCAGGATGCGCTCACCTTTTCGCGAACACCTGGTGTCATTATTATTGGATAGTGGTTTATAAAAACATGCTCATGATGTAGTCGGAATCGTAAAATCCACTCGACTCGATATTTTTATTGGATATGGAAAGGGTTTTGTCGCTTTAATTAATTATACAGTTCATTGCTAGGTGTTTGTTATGTACATGCATCTTTAATATAAACTAATGTCCAAAAGAAATGATACCACGTGTTTGAAAGGACATTACAAAAAAACTAAACGATACAGACATTTAAAATTGGTATGTGACTTGTGAGTAATGTATTCACAGTATGTGTACAAAAATTCATTGTAATCAATCCTTTACAATCATGAGGACAGACATGTAAAGACGCGGGGGGTCCAAAATGAAAATTTCATTTGAACACAGTTGATGAGTCAAGTGTGGAAAATGTCACAACACACGTCTCAAAGTCACTTTAGTATCGGGTATGTCCACCGTGAGCGTCAATACACGCTATGTACACGTCTAAGGGCTGATGACGTTGGGGGGGATGCGTTGCCATTCATGGAGGAGGCATTGTTCCAATTCCTGGAGGTTAACTGGAGGCACAGGGCGATTCCTGACTTTGCGGCAGAGAATGTCCCACGTGTGTTCGATTGGGTTCATGTCCGGTGAACATGCCGGCCATGGTAAAACGTGAATGTTGGTGTTTGCTAGAGAGTTCTGGGTCAGCCTTGCCGTGTGAGGCCTCGCATTATCGTGCGGAAAATGATACCATTAGGCTGTTGTTGGATGAATGGCACCACAACTGGTTGTAAGATGTCATCACGATAACGCTGCGCATTCAGGTTTCCCCGAATAACGACGAGTCTCGTTTTGATGTCACCGCAGATTCCACCCCAAACCATTAAACCTCCGCCTCCATATGGCCTGTCTTGATGGATTCAGTTCGGTGCCAAACGTTCACCTACTCTTCGGTACACACGCTGCCGGCCATCGTTCCTGAAGATGCAAAATCTGCTTTCGTCAGAAAACATGATACGTGCCCAGTTCCACCGTTGCCACCGTCGAAGTCGCCTGGCCCATATCCGTCTGTTGAGTCGGTGTTGAGGTGTCAGGAACGCTCCGCGGTAGGGGCGACTTGCTCGGATACCATGTGCCCGCAGTCTCCTGTACACGGTTTGTCGACGTTAACGTCGCCGTTACGAAACGGTTCCGAAGGTCAACTACCCGGATGTGGCGGTCATCAATAGGCGTGGTCACCCGGTCTCCCGGTTCTCGGCCTGTCTGCTGTCCAACCTGTTTGACGCAACCGCTGCATAAACCTGGTGACGGTTATGCGGACGCATCCTAACCTTCTGGCGACGTCGCGGTGCGTAGCTCCCTGTTGGAGCATTCCTACGGCTCTCTCTCTCTCGCAATCGCTGTCAAACGTGGCATTTCTTTTGTGTGCTTTTTGTTGCTGTGATCCCAACGTGTCGGGTCAGCAGTTTTATACAGAAGATATGTGCGTGCATTTCGTGTTACGGGACGGAACGTCATTTGGGCGAATTGCGCGCTTTTTTTCTCAATTGATCAAATGTTCCCGGTTTTATCGACCGAATACGTTTGGTTTGGAACGTAGGATACGCAAAAGAACCTTTTCAGACGAAAATTAACTCTTCATAATAAAATATTTAGAAAAATGTGTGGTATCGTTTCTTTGGGACATTAGTTTAGTTCATTCCGTATTATTTCTTATATCTAAAATTATCTATACATTTAATGACACCCAATTACACATTATGTCTTCAACTAAAGTGGACGTGCCCTCTTAGTAGCTTGGACGTGTCTGAAAAATAACTGTTGACAAATAGATACGTTGACTTTGACTGATGATATGATGCAGAACTGCTACAGCTACAGATACATGAATATGTAAGTAAAATCTTTGACATGGATCTACATTCATCATATCATATATCATATACGACGGTATACGGTTGGTTCATTTAAGGAAACATAGCATATATAAAAGGTCCGGTAGGAACTTCTTTCAGTGTTTACACACAAACATGGCGTCGCACTTCCGTATAAAAATTGACCATCACAGATCTGGACAAATTAATGTGACAATAATTATTATATCATTATCACATCAATAGTCGAAGCTACAAAACATAAGTGTCTAATATGAGTGTCTTTGGGATAGGGTACAAGTATTGTCGATATTAGAGATATTAATTGCAACGAAATTGTCCAAGGACACTGTAGCCAGGGAGATTAGCCAGGATTAGTTTCTATACTTGTAAACCTACATTTGCTTTTTTCCCGAATAAAAACAGTTGGATTTTACCGAAGTATATGTGGCAGATTACATTGTTTAGTTTTGTCTCTGTATGGCACATCTTACTACATTTTGCAATGTTATGTTAATGTAATTAACGACCACGCAGACTCGTGACGTCTCATGTAGTTTCCGTTTGATTAAGGGCAAGTACTCTAGCGGGTTGACCGATGAACTGCCGCGAAAAGAGATCACTGAAGAAGTTGTTTTTGTGCTTTAATCCAACATTAAAGTTACAAAACCTGAGTACAAATTACACCGCTACAAACATGAGTTCATTGTCCGTTATATAAGTAGATGTCAACTATATCATAAGCATGTGTTTATGGATTACTTTCAAATAGTGATGATATCAGGTGTTCGCGAACAGGCACAGGAAAGTGAGCTGTTCACATAGAAAAAGAACGAAAAAACAAACCGAAAAAAACAACACTGGAACATATGGCCTTTGTGCCGGTAACTGTTCTACGTAAACAGTTTGTTGATTAGCTGAGTAACCTGAATTATGTTTCAATTATGTTTCAAGTTTTTATCATGATATTCAAGATCGCCTTTTTTATGTCCATGAACAAAGAGCTGTACGGATGTGAGCTTTTCCTCAGTGTCACCCAGTTTGTGTTTGGAGGGACTGGATTCTCCACGATTCCTAATTTCAATAACGAAACGTCATTATTGGCCGTAGGAATTACTGTTCCCATGTAATGATTTGGTCGATTTATGATCTAATCAACGGAACCCTCACAGTAAACCAGGAAGTAAGTGCATCGATCAGTGGGACTTACAAGTAGAAACAGCATCTTTAAATGTTATGGTTGGTCATAATTCTTATACTTTAGAGCGGCCAGTTTATCTTTGAACTCAACATCGTGATTATAAATGTTTTGAGATTCATTTTATGTCAAGAAAATGTTACCTTGATCCCCTTAATTATTTGGGACGTCATATTTCATCAAATGCAAGATACACATGAAGTGTGTTTGATGTTATCTATAGTTTGCACTTAGTCTAAAATATACAGATTTTGCCATGATCGTTTTTCAATCACCTTTTATAGTTATGTAAGTATAATCATATGACGATCCTCAGGACGTTTTAGTGCTCTTTTCAAAGCTGGCAACATAATTTGGAAAGGAGTAATTTCTTGATGGGCAACCGCTGTAAAAGTATATTTTAGCTATTAAACAGAGTAGTGCAGTTTGCTGATGAAAACTCTCTGCTTTTGACGAGGTCATCTCGTTTGTAATGGATACTTGTAGTTAATGCCAACACATGTTAACCAGTGAGTATATGTGTTATGGCGATGTTTTATTGAATGATTTTCCAAATAAAATCATGTATCTCATGTGTATGTAAATGAATCACTATCAGGTAGTGTCCGTTGTGATAGTTTGCATATGGGGCTCGAGTATCAATGTCGTTTTGACTTGTACTGATAGCCAGTCTTTGCTGGATCACAAATCAGAGCTCTCGCATTTATGTTATTTAGGACGTGAAACATCTTGACAAGTGGATGTCAATAATATCATACCTTGGGCATTATTGTTGGAATCTTCTTGTCGAAAGAAAAAAAATAACATGAAAATTTGTTAATTTGTAGCAATTCTGTGTACCTTTATGAACCTTGTGACAGAAAGAGGCTCAGTTGATTGCATTGGCTTGGGTTCACTGAAGCGATCCTTCTGTTCAGAGACAATTAGATTAGATTAGATTCTAACCCAGAACCAGACAGAAACAGCTTATGCACACAGAATTATGGTTCCTCTGTTATCAAGCGTAAAATCTACCAGATCTAGCTAGGATGATGGTTATTAGATCAGTGGCCCATAATATGTTCTCATATTTGATTTTTTTCCCCTCTGCTAATGATAAGTTAATTGATATTGATGTTTGGCAGTACATGATGCATTTTGGCACAATGGTCGTTACGGACCCAGTGAATTAGAAAAATGTTAATAAATCAAATTTATGAAAACTTCAATCTAGCAATTGAATTTCACGTCAACTGTAATGTGTAGTGCAATTGGTTTCTACACGCACATACACGCACATGATATTCACCATGGGGGAGACTTTATGGTCAAAAGAGAGAAACGTAGCCCTCTATAAATAATCAGGCTTGGAAGGGCAAATCAGTGTTGGACAAGACACACATTGAAATTAATATATCCAAACTTCATTTTGGTTGGCGGGTGAGTAGATATCTTATTTGCCCCTGTAACAAAAAGATTATCCTAAAAAAAAAAAGTTTTGAAAATAAAACGTACTTCAGATCAAAATAACATGCTAGTTATTATAATAAATTCGTAATCGTGTTTAGATTCCGTTAACTTATCTTAAGTGACCTAGGCCTATTACCAAAAGAAGGGTCCCATGACAATGTCAACTCATAGTAGGGACAGATCTGGTCACTGTATACATGTATCCCGGAAGCGGGATAATGGGATAAATAAAAGCGACAATACCGTGAAAAGGGTGAGCGTGACGTGCCCTTCCGGTGGCACCCGTCACAAACACATACAAAGGCAAGTTAATTGTTCATTAAAAGACATGGAATGCAGTCCTTTTTCGGTGTAAGAGTCATCTTGAAATCTGGTGGATCTGTACGCCCTTATACCACCCTTATCACACAAAACGTAATATCCCTGACTGTCTTGCTGGACGATGGTATCTGAACTTCAGAGTTTGGGATTGCATTCAAAGTATACAGCAGAGTAAACTGAAGACGATGCCCTTCAAAAACTTCTACATGCAATAACTTCCACAGCGAAGAACAACCAATTAAAGACGCCAGTGCACAGCTAATCCCCGCCTGTTGCCTAATACTTTGAAAATGGACTACATCACAAAACATCTACATGTGATTTGACAACAGTAAATGTATTGACATAGCCATTAAGAAAAAGACAGAGTTCAAGCTTCATTTCACAGACATTGTTATTAAATGTTGACATTATTTCAGCACTGAGTTAAACTGACTGTCATTGACGAAAATACGAAATTCATAGTATTAAGTTTATGATTTCATGAAGTTCATCTAACCACGTTTCAGCAAATGTTCCACTTCATCAAGGAAGAACATTGGTCTTTGTCCAAGTTGGAGCTCGTCCTTCAATCGGTACACCCGTTATAATAAACACATTCATAAAAATAAACCCATGTTCACGATACAGTCGGAATCGGACAATCGACGCTCATTGTAGATTTGGCGGTGACACTAGTACCAATCATACATTGTCAAGTCAGGGTACACTTGTGTATTCCGATATTGGTAAGGGACCATTTGAATGTACAAAAAGGTATCTGTTATTACGTATCTGTAGTACCCAATACGACAACACTCACAGCATTATCAAAATATTTACTTTTATTTTTTATTTTTTTTATAGTTACTAACGATCAGTGAACCTGTAGGGATTCCGTGTCTGAATAGTTTACTCGGCCCGGATGCACAAAATAAAAGTTGCTAAGCTCGCTTTGTGGCGCGAGGTCCTGCACCTCGTGCTTGTGGCAAGGACTCATCACGATGTGGCTGAATTACTCCCGATGTAGCGTTTAATTTCAACTCACTTACTTGTGGCAAGGGTTCGTGACATTTTAGGTGCGCAACATATCTTTATATTAGGTTTCTCGTTTTGTATATTTACCAGCTCCTCCAACACCTTGACCTTGATGGACAGAGTACTTTCTATGTCTTCTGAGGAAACCGCACAGTAATGGTTCAAAATTGGTTTCAGACAATACTGCCACTAGAGTTTCAAGTAAACAGTTGCCAATTGGCGCCAACTTTGGTGTTTGGTGTTTCCACTGTGTATGAAGCTCTACGTGTAATCTTGACGTTATTCGTCATGTGTTGATAATGGTATTGACTGAAGACTGTCAAGTAATAGAATACCAGGCATAATTAATATGTATAAACAATTTGAAATAGAAATTGAGTTTTGCAAACACTGGTGGACTCGAAGTCGTTTTTGGTTTATCAATGAGAAACCATTTTTAGTTTTATCGTCCTTGTGATTGTAGCTATTTAAAGTTGCAGTAGAAGTAGAAGCAATAGTAATATTCGTAGTTGTTGTAGTAGCAGTAGTACTAGTAGTAGCGATAGCAGTAGTTGTAGTATTGGTGGTAGGAGAAGGAGTGGCAGCAGCAGTAGTAGTAACAGTAGTAGTAAGTACTAGCAGTAGCACCAGTCATAGTCGTAGTAGTAATAGTCGTAGTAAAAGGTAGTAGTAGCGACAGCATCCTCAGTTACTGTAGCAGCAGAAGTTGATTTGTTCGTTTGTTGTTTAACGCCGCACTCAGCAATACTCCAGCTATATGACGGCGGTCTGCAGCAGAAGTAATAGTAGTAGTAGTAATAGTAGTAGTAGAAGTTGTAGTAGTAGTAGTAGTAGTAGTAGTAGTAGTGGTGGTGGTTGTAGAAGAAGTAGCAGCAGTAGAAGTACATGTAGTGTGTGTGTGTGTCGCATGTAGTACGAATAGAGCGCAAGAGAATGGGGGGGAACATGCACATGAATTCTGACATGATTTTACTCCGACATGAGTTACGTAAAATCAGTGGTATGCACACATTGATGATCAATGTTATAATTTCTTGATTATCATAGTTATTATTCTATATTGAAACCGTGCCCTGAATGCCAATATGACCAACAATTTAAACAATCATACTCTATGATGTCATTCAACGTTGTGACGTCATAATTATCAGGTCAAGAATGTGTGCATTACATCATCATTTATCTAGAGCGCGTGAAATGTGAAATCGTCCAACAACTTTATTATGATTCGATTATACTATCAGCAACAGAGTGCAATTTCTGTATTGGCACTCTGTATTAACCCCTTGACCTTAAATTCCACTGACCTCTGATACCTTTATGCATAACAAACGACACTTCAGAAACCTCACCAAATCCAAAATACCAACCAAAGACGAGGTCAAATGCAGTAATTAAATTCAGCTGTCTCCTTGACTAATGCTTTTCTGTTTTGTTCACGTTGAAGGTCAAGGGAAATTACGCATGTTGCTTTGAATGTTTTTGCGGAACGCTGGCGCACGGGCTGTTATGACGAGCCAGAGCAAACTGTAACTTGATAATTGAAACCAATGTAGTTACCCAGCTTGCTGCCTTTGACCAAATCATGTGATCTAATTTTAAATCTAGTCTTAATTCATCAAAGTTTATCTTTGTTTGATGTGACATCTAATTAAATGTTCAATGATAACTCCGATATACACTGCAAATATCGTATGTGCTTTCATAAATGAACACTTCGACAAACGATAGATTTATAATTTCCAGTTTGGCTTTAGCATAGAATGTGATGTAGAGGTAACTTGCCATGCGATGTGTGAATGTAAAATTGTGATGACGTATTCAGGGTTCCCTACCGAGAGAAGTCGGTCTTCTTTCTTGATACATTTTTGACGCTTTATAGTTGCAGATTTAGTAGTAGTAGTGATAGTAGTAGTAGTAGTAGTAGTAGTAGTAGTAGTACGAGGAGGAGGAGGAGGAGGACCAGAAGGAGGAGGAGTGCCAGAAGCCTGTTGTAGAATAATAAAACTATTCCCTGATGACGTTGTTTACGAATAAACACGAGACGTTGGTCTAATAAATTCGGCTTGCAATCACAACCTTGGTAGCTTGTGATTAATCTTTGGCTTTTTTCAGAGATTTTTTAAAACAACGTCCATGTACCTAAAGAGGGTTTCCATCTGGCAATACCAAACGCAACAAGAAATAACGACCATTTACTCAATATTCATAAGAAAAATACAAGTACCGCGCTTCAACGCAGGACCCAAGAGTATCATATTATGTTTAAGACGAACAAGTGCATCAAATAACACGTTTCAAATCTCATTTAAGTCTCAAGTACACAGAAATGACAAGAACTATTTGCAAGCATAATGTTTCCTCTACGTCTTCTGAAACGGCAAATGCAATGAGGGGTGAAACATCGTGATTGTTGTTTTCGAGATTGCTAAGTCTATCAAAGACTATTATATTTTACCAAACCGATATCCACGTTTTTGAATGTAATGTAACCCTTGTTACTTTTAGGCATGCATTCTGTCTTATGCCGACTGACTGCTTTATCGCATTACCATATAAGAATGCGGAGTGATCGTCAACTCTTCTTGGCATCACTCGTGCGCGTCTTTCTGTCTTCGTGTTTTTGGAGATTACGTTTGCGGATCCAGTTGGATTGGTGTTGCATGTGGTGTGTACCGACCTCCACCCAATTTCACATGTCTGACATTCCAACCTGTGCCAGCCGCTCATCGCCTCAGAACCATAATGTCATATCTCCTCTTATACAAAATTTGAGATATGTTTAAATTTGAAGTTCTGTATAATATAAACTTAAAAAAACCAATATGCATGTATTTAACATAAAACAAACAAATAAAAATTGATATGTGTGTTACAACAAACAAATACAAATTGATTTGTTTTAAAAGCAAAAGTAATTCTCATTTACAGACAAACATTATTTTATAGTAAGAGTACTAAAAACGTTAGAACATTTGTTTTCATGCATACTGTTCTTTCTCCTTAAGTAAATTCATTTGGCGTATTTTCATTATTCTTGACCAAAGTTTTTACCCAAAGGAGTGATCACATAACTGAGACAGCCTATTGTGATGATGTCATCACCTTTTATGATGTGTTTCAGCTGACAGATCACAAAATTCACTCCCAATGTTCACATTCTACAGTTAATAAATCAGGACCAAATGGTTCTATCTCCAAAAGATTTGGAACTATGCGGTCCTATCTCCTTGTCACATGATCTGTTTGAAGGTTTTGATTGGACACATGGACATTGACATGGTCATAGAACAGTCTGGTTTCAAGTAACTTATGAGTTTTTTGTACATAACTATAGAATCACTGAAAATCAAACCACATGAGCTTCACGAAATTTACAACAATGTTAAAAAAGCACCCATTTGGAAATAAAATAAAAAGTCCCATAACTTTTCATAGAATGTAGACATAGGACAATCTGGTTCTCAGGCGACGCGCTGTCAAGTGCGTACTGTGCGTTTTGTGGAAACCACCTGTCTCCACTTTAAGCTCACCTGACTCAACGTCAAGCGAGCTTATTTCGTGGTGCTGTCGGTCGCCTGTCCGTCCGATTGTCCGCATGCCCGTCGATTACTCGGTGACTGCTAAATATATTTTGAACACACCCTTTCCAATATCACTATTACAGATGCCATTTATGGCGTCGTTGAGACAAATAGTAAGAATGAATTTTAATGCGAATTTTTAATATTTCTATACTTCAAACAACTGAGTCTTAAAAAACTTATGAATCTGAAAAACATGATGTCATGATCAAAAGAATCATGAATGCCAAAGTTCAGTTTCCTCCATCTGACAGTTTCAGTGGAGCCGTTTTCATTTTTAGAGAATTCAAGAGCATCCAAGAGTCAACACTCAAAGATCAAATGAAGATTGGGTTGTCAATCAAGGTTTGGTGTGGTGAATTGTCGAGGGGTAGTTGTGTGTTCTTAGTCTAACTATAATATACGGCTTTGATGGAGTTGGTTGCTGATCTTTCTTAAAAAATCCCTTCCGAGGTCCACATAGCTACGTCAGCCAACAATGCTGGATTGCCTGGTTCCCGCTGATGTAAAAGGTTTCCTCATGCTGGTGTAAAAGTCCTCACCGACAGAAATGTCATCACCAGATTTGCGTTATGCTCACCTGACAGTTCTTTCCTTAAGCGTGAGAAGACATGAAAGTATTACGATGCCAAATAGCGAGGATCTTCAATATGTTCAAAGTTACGTATAGTCATGCACTGCGCACAGGTACATTGTCCTGCTTGAACAACACATTTTACTGCGTTTTCCACGGCGTTTAGTCTTGATATAATCATGCAGTTTATAATTAATTATAATCACATCAGGAACATATTGGTCATTAGTTGGTCGGGGCACTAGGGGCCCAGTCGTCAAAGGTGCCGCAATTCGATGTGCAAAGTTGCGCCCCCTAGGCATGCCAGAAACCTATGTTCGTGGGTTCGAAACCCGGTTTGCCCCGATTATGTTTTCAGTTTTTGTCAGCTCGAAGGTTACACTAAAGTGGTAACCGTCTAAGCCCTGCATCATTTTGGGCATTCCTCCCACATTAAGCTGACACGCCCTGATATAACTGGAATACTGTTCAAGGAGGCGTTAACCCAAACTCACTCACTCACTCTATGTTTGACTGATCTTTCGGGAGGTCGCCCATCAGGATTCCTTTGGAATCCCAAATGACAAAAGCCATCAACTTGCCAGCTGATGGAACAGACTTTGATTTCTTCGCCACAGAATACCTTAGCTGTTTCCACTGCATTGACTAATGTTTCGTCGCTGTCTGATAGCTGTCAACGAAAGACTCATCCATGGCCACAATCGCGCAACAAAATGAGCTTGGTCATGAGATGATGAACCTGGAGCGTTTCCTACCAGAAGTCAGAAGCCTGCGAACACAGCGTGCTCAATTTGTCATGTCCAGTTCATTCCTCAGTATGTTCTCGGCTCTCTCATGAGAGATGACTACTATATTGACTGTGTGACGTGTGGTGAGTCGTCGATCATCCTTAATCATATCAAGACATGTATTTTGTCAACATTTTCCTTTGTGGTGTCAGGTGAAGGTCGCCTTCTAAGGTCTCTCTTCCCCTTTTGAACTCCCCTGCCCACGTCGTAACCAGGAAAGAGTGTGTAAGGAGACAAAGGAAGGAACATCATTCCCAAAAGTTGACACCTTATCCGCATGGATCACAGCTTGAAATTCAATTGGAGATACTTATTTGGTGACAGCGCAGTAGCCAATTACGTGTAGTTTCAACAACAAAGAATACCTGGTCACTCTGATGCCTTCAGATATATGCTGCCTGGTTTGGTAATTGGTTCAAATGCAGCCTGTAAGCATAGAGAGTATTGTAAACTGTTGAGGATGTACTATAAACATCCTGCATCTCAGCCACCCCTAGTATTACAGATACACTATGGTCGTTATTCTGGGGAACCAGGAACATGGATGTATCTGGTATCAAATGCGTACCAAATTACACGTAGTTATATTGCTTGAAGTGTGTTCTCATGTGGACTGTATTTATGGATCTTTACATTTTCGTATGAAAATCGTGTTGTGTGGGATGAATCCACTGCTTTGGTATGGTATCGGGTGTGGGTGTTGTTTACATAGTATAGGGATAGGTGATGTGAATTAAAATATTTCCGAAGAAGTGTCATGGATGTGGCCTCTACCTGTCAGAGAAATGAGACAGGCAGTGGCCAAATCTTGTAACTGCGATTGGACGAGACATAGTATACAATTTAGCTCTCGTTATTGAATGAAAACAAATTGCGGACTACGTGACATACAGTTGCTGTCGATACAGTTAGTATAAACAGAGGAGTTAATCTTTAGAGACTAAAATAACTTTCGAGGTGTTCACTCGCCAGCTATCATGTTGCAATTTTCATTTGCATTTCGTTATTACTATTTCATACTTTCCCATCTATAATGCTTCGTTGGGACCGAGTTGAGAATAGTTCCTGAGCACTTTACTACTTGTGGTATAATTGGTACTAGTTTGGATCAGCAGATCTGGTTCGTTACCATGGTTGACTGCTTGTCATTCGTTGATGTCATTACTGATGTTCAGTCATCCATTCATAGAAGTTTTACCACTATGTTGCCTTTAGCGTCCAGTGGAATCTGTTTCGGCAAATAATCGAGGCAGATTATTCTCTGGCATTGACGTTTGATATCTATCTGATGAAGTGCCGATGATTGTTTGCCGGTAGTCGTGATATAGCATGGATATCAAGGCGGCGTTAACCAACAAACAAACAACTATTGTTACAAAATGTTTAAAACAGGTTCGTCTTTTCTCCTGTTTCATTTGGAAACCGTTTACCGCAGCAGGCAATTCTAATTTTCAATAAAGCAAGCCTGGCTTCTCCACGTAGAGACAACTGGGCGATGTGATTCATGTAAAGTGTATTATTACGCGTTTGGTTTCCACAACGTTCACATTACTTTAAACTAATCACACAGCAGGTTTCTCTTCTAAGTTATTATCGGAATACAATGCGTCTAAATATGCCTTGGGTAATTGCTTTGCAGCCCAAAACAAACTGTTAAGACAGAGATACAGATATTTAAGACTAACAAAAACATACCAGCAATTTTGTATTTAATCTAAAAGGTTACGTTCACCCAAAGGAACTGCAAAAAAATTAAAGCTATTATAAACTCTAGCAACTGTGATTAAACTATACGTTTTCATGTCAGTAACAGGGAACGATAACGTCCAACGAGAACTATTATTATTCCTTCGAGTTTCGATTTCATTTCAAACGTCTCTACACAGGTTACATTTCAAACAAAGTATCAATGTGTTTGTGGCCTATTCCATATTGAAGACTTACGTTCATACAAAACAGACATTTAATGCAATAAGATGGGTGTTTTTTTCTATCCCCTAAACAGTTTTAAAAAGCGATTACACTTTAATTTAACACAGAAGTCAGTTCCATTATCTGCAAGAGTACACGCATCAAATATGCCAGGATCCCAATGACAATGTGTCACTCTCCTCAGTTCCACAAGGGAGAGGTTAGATTAATGTTAATATGAGTAATGGAATAAAATGTTTTTCACGTGGCCCTACTTTACGGGGAAACTAATAAAATGCATCGTCCTCTGTGTATTCCTTTCCTGTGAAATGTTTGCTTTAATAGTTAAACATTCCCATGCTCAAATTATCTACCAATCTAAACGGCTGTTCTTACAAATTGAATTGAAGTTCTTCCGACACGAGAGAGAGAGAGTGTGTGTGTGTATATGTGTGTGTGTGTGTGTGTGTGTGTGTGTGTGTGTGTGTGTGTGTGTGTGTGTGGGAGGGTTTCACACATGGCATTCTAGACCTCACAGTGCCTAATATATAATCACGGGTATGTCAGTTACTTCACGCAACCAGTTTGAGTAGGTTAGATGTTGTATGAACTATAATATTTTTTCTATTATGAAACAGAGTAATATCGCTTTCAACACTGACCAGTCCATATAGAAATACAATCATGTGTGGTCAGTAAAGTTAAGGTAACTTACGTCCTAACATTTATGATCCACATAGTAACAAACAGAAGAAGAGTTTTGTATCATAATTGTCTTGTTACATATAGAAAAGGTCATTTTCTCTTTCTACAATGAGCCGATCGAGTAGCCTTGTGGTTGACGCGTTGGCTCGTCACCCCGAAGACCCGGGTTCGATACCCGACATGGGTACAATGTGTGAAGCTCATTTCTAGTTTCCCGCGCCGTGATATCGCTGGAATATTGCTGAAATCGGCGTAAAACCACACTCGCCCACTCTTTCTACAAAGTCCAGTTGTATGACCTAACCATCTATGTATGTTCGTATCCTGGCGGCAGAGATCATTGCTAATACTATCAACCACTTAATATTTACACCACCGTAAACCCTGTAACATTGCTGTAAAGCTCTTCCTATATACTAGTACTTTAACTCATTATCAGTTTTGGATTATACACCATACCCTTTGTCACTTTGACGAAAAAAGACTTTGATAACTATCCTCAATATAATTCTGCATTCACCTATCCTATGTTCCTGCATCTCTTTGACCTTCCTCCAAAACAAAGTTGATTAATCGTTACATACCGACATGTTTTTACACCACCGTAAACCCTGTAACATTGCTGTAAAGCTCTTCCTATATACTAGTACTTTAACTCATTATCAGTTTTGGATTATACACCATACCCTTTGTCACTTTGACGAAAAAAGACTTTGATAACTATCCTCAATATAATTCTGCATTCACCTATCCTATGTTCCTGCATCTCTTTGACCTTCCTCCAAAACAAAGTTGATTAATCGTTACATACCGACATGTTTTTGAAAGCGGCAGTAAACCTATCTTTATTCTCCTTTCTGACAAATCAAAGATAACTATGAAACTCAATATTTATCTGGTTTTATACAAATGTACATCATATTTTGGCCAAGTGTACATGAATCGTGCGCATATCATGCGATTCTATATCAGGAAATGCGAACATGTACGACCATTTATGGGACCAGTTCAAAACCTCGATGTTGACTACAAATCTTAATTTCTTAAGTTTAACGTTTAAGTTTTTCATCCGACAAATTAACCTTTACCTGATTTCTCAATGTGTTATATAGAAATCGAAGTAAACCGATCCTATGTTCATTTATATGCTGTTAGGGGTGGTCATTAAATACAAGTCTTTCCACAAGGTAAGGCATTATCATCCCCGGCAATAGACAATCTTGTGCAGTGCATAATTCCGAAAGGAAGAGGGCAAAACACGAGAATGCGCAACAAAAGCATCTTCCCGAGGCAAGAGAGTTAACTGACTTTAAAAGTCCAGTTTCCACCCTTGCCGAACTAGGCTGAAATTCCTCGGCTCGATCGTAGCGCCACCAGTGGTTATTACGAGTTATGTCCCTTCTATGCCTCCCCTATGGACCATTTAGATTCCACCTCTCGTATCACTTGTTTCAAACAAGATGGCGGCGCCCTGTCAAGACGATCTGATCGATAATCAACATCTATATTGTGATAAAACGGGTCTAACATCGCGAAGTGCATCAAATCACGTGAGCAACTTGATTAAAAACATGAAAAGATTTGGAAAATATCTGTTGGCAACGAGTTAGCGGTGTACATATATTGCAAATCCTGCAATTGACCGAAATTGACCGACAGTTTACGAACCGGATTTTGATTTCGTTGCGCAATTTTGATTGGACTATGCATAGACTCGTTAATCCAACCAAAATGAAACTCCATAATACCAACCTAGTTCGGCAAGGGTGGAAACTGGACTTTAATTCTCAGTTTACTCTAGTGCGTCGGGAAAATGTAACAAAAGAGGCCACGTCTCCTTTAAACTCACAATATGCAACAATCATAAACGCGATGTGATACAACCACTTATTCGTACTTCACAATATCTTTTGAGTTGAAGATGGTTATTCAATATTGTTCCTCGTTTCGTGAAATCGATAGATAACCTTAAAGGCATTTGAGATAGGGCATCTTGTGCATCAGAACAAAATACCAACTACAAATCCACATCATTAAGGGATATGCTCAAAGCGCTGGCAGCGTATTAAATATATACAAGAGTCTGAAAGAATGTCATTGGGAATAACGTTGCAAACTATAAGTTTTAAGTCCGGATTTGAAAGACTCTAGCGTTGCTTTGATGTCAGTGAGAGAGTGAGAGAATTCCGCAAACAAATGACAGCAAAAGTGAAAGATCTGGAGCCCAAAGTCTTAACTTTGATGTTGGTACTTGCAGCTGTAAGTGTTGATTTGACCTTAGAGTTCATGGACGTGTATATTGGTCTGTTTGTAGTGCGGTGAAATGTAGTTTAAGGTCGCTTTTAAGAATATTGCATTTACATAGCAACGTACATGCATGTGTGTGTGCCAATCACCAGGCAGGAAAACAACAAGTACTATCTTGTGACGTATTTTGTAATACGCGTCCGGGAATCGAATCACAGACATTCCGCTTTTGAGGCAGGTGCTGTATCCACTAAGCCCAGGAGACGGCCTTGTCTGTGTAGATGTCTCGACACGAAATTTCCCCTTGTCAGACATGTGTTTCATAGTCTTGTCCAGTCAACACCACGGAGCATGTTGTCTGCTACTCCGGGGATCAGATAGCAACGATGTACATGTAGGCGCCTTTCAGTCATCCCATTACTTTCATCAACCTCTAGATGCTGTTAGTCAAATCTGTCCACCTAATAGTCATGTCAAGCTCAGTCACGGTTCCGAATCGGATTATTTACCTCTCTTCATCTTACGCTTCAGATAGCTCATGTGTTCAATTGCTGAAAGCACATTAACATGTAGGTTTTTCTTTCAGTAAGACAGTCCTTTCAATGTTTCGTTTAGACAGAAATCCGTAACGGATGAAAAAGCATGTGTCATCACTGAAACTGACACAGATCCGTCTTCTGTGCATTTGTCGCGTCTGTCATACGAGAATGAGTGGGGACAGGTATATGAACACATATCATATATGATATCACCTCCACGAAGCCTGCTAATGGAGAACTTAGCCTTACGGTTTGGTGTCCATTTTCAGCCGTTTTAAGGCCGCACTCATCAGACTTTTAACTATACGACGTCGGCCTCTAAATAATCGATTTTGGACCAGACGTTCCATTGATTGATATTGTGAGCAACGATCCACGGCTTCGGGGTACAACATGTATTTGGCCGCCTCTTACGACCAGTATAGGTTGCTGGGGACCTACAAGATCTTTACATTTCATTTTCAGTCTCGGTATAGACGTTGTAATCAGAGTCATATTTGACACTGAAACATTGTGTCTGTGTAATTTGGGTAATCGTTTCCTGCTTGGTTGAAAGTCAATATAACATTTGCAATAGCCTTCAGCCAAAGAGTGTTGGATGGACTTGAGTGATGGTACTGCGGAGCTTGGGGTTTGTACATGTATCAAAATTAGGACTGTTGTGAATATTTTTAGATTGTTGTACTTTCATAGGATGTTAAACGAGCTTTTCCATTTTATCTCAAGATAAAGCTCGTGGGGGGTACAAATTATTCAACTCGGGACAGAAACTTGATAAGAAATGGGAACGAGTTTAGTGTTCTGTTTGCCACGACGGTGATTATCTCCCTACACACCATGCCTGGTACTAAATATAGTTGGTGGGTTGGTTGGTTTGTTGTTTAACGCTGAACTCGGCAATATTCCAGCTATATGACGGCGGTCTGTAAATAATCGAGTCTGGACCAGACAGTCCAGTGATTGATATCATGAGCATCGATCCACGCAATTGGGATCGATGACATGCATCAACCAAGTCAGCGAGCCTGACCACCCGATCCCGTTAGTCGCCTTTTACGACAAGCATAGTCGCCTTTTACGGCAAGCATGGGTTGCAGAAGACCTATTCTACCCCGGAATCTTCACGGGTCTACTGAATATAGAGATTGAAGAATTGTTTGGGACATCAAACCTAACGGTAAACTTTCGTTACAACATAGTCGTCTTTCATGCATTGTTTTATTCATATATACTTATCTTACATCGATGAAACATGCTTCATGTTACAATAACATTTGTTTTGGTGTCACGACAAAAAACAGCTCGGCAAGATGTTTCTGTCGTACCACGGAGTAAGAATCAAGCCAGGATTGTGTTCACAGAGCGAGCTGGTTTGAAATACCATAACAAGGAGTTAACAGACACGTTTGTATAATTACAAGGAAATGCAAGAAAAGGTCACGATCCTGTGTGATTATCGCCGGTGATAGTATTTACCACATGACGGATTTCATCACTGTAGATGACAAGAACAATAAATCAGCTCATATATGAAAGTGTGAGATTGAAAGTGTTGAGCTAAATAGTTCAACTCACCCATTACACAGGATGTAACACGTGACATACATACTTTTCAATTTGTTTCGCAACCTCAACACCATCACCTTACCTTTAACTTTACCGTCATTATACAAATAATGTCAAGGGTAAATAAACGGGAGCTATACACGTAGCAGTTGGGATATAGGTTTACATATAAAAGCCATCTTTTATCGATATATACATGTATTTAGCACCATATAATTAAATTGTTGGTGTGTTCATTGAAATTCCTGCATTCTGATTAGCTGAATTGGTCACATGTTGTTGCATTCATTTCCCAATGAATGTAAAAAAAATGAGCCACGCCCACCGAGGCGAAATACCTTTGGTACTACGGAATGTCGGGGAATCCCAAAATTACATTCGAGGGAATTCCCTTTCTGCTTAAGAGTATCGATAGTCATGCACAGGACACTTAGCGAAATTCGTGCATATTCATTGTCCAAACAACCCTTTAAGACCGAAGGCCCAGAAGGAATGAAACGTGCAGGCTCGTTCGCCTGTTTTTTATCCCGCTCGCGTCGGTTCCACAACTTTCATGTCTTCGGGTTTCATTTCTCATTAGAGATCTAGCATTTTTCCATGTGTGTTTTCCCGTTTTTAGGGAAGTAATGTTTGAATCTGGCGGTAACTGACCATGTTATTTGAAACAGCCGCCTTCTCCCGGACACATATCTTCCGTTTCGTTACAGTCTGAGTGTTGCAGTTCTTCTCGCCTCTTGCTTTAATTAACAGGACCAATGAACAGTGTTTTGATCCTGCTCTCCGTTGATTGGCTACTGGCTGTGTAGGCGTGTCAAGTTATATGGATAAATTGAACCATCACCTGATTCATGTCACGCCACAGTATGTATTCATACACCTGGAATGTTTATCAATCTCGTCATCTTTGTCTGTTTTGATATATACAACTGTTTTCGGTTAAACTATTGTAGATAAAACATGACTTACGTTGTCGAATTTAATTATAAGCATGGACTGTGTATAAAAATCGACGTGCAAACACATATTAGCCAAGACAGTTTGCACATCGGTTTTTCGATTCATACCTCAATGAACCGAAACAAATACACAGTCAATCCTTAATTTAGCTCTGTATGAAACGTGAAGGTATTTGATGATACATGTAGGTATCTACGCAAATGTATAATGTACACAATTTTGTTTCTGTGAATAATAGGTATTCGTTCTTGTCTACGTTTGCTTGAGTGAATGGACGAAAATGAAGGTGTACCAGAAGGTCAAAGTTCGAGCATCACCAAAGCAAATGCCTTGCATGTGTTATGACTCACGTGTTTCACACCAGCATGGTACCTGTTAACGCAGTACCATATGGTAGTACGGATATTGTATTGTTTGTTTCATGCTTTAATTCATCAATGTTCATAGTCTTGTTTAGAAATACTTCAGATACTATAGAATTCTTCTCAGATGAAATGGAGTTTCTGAAAAAGTACGGTCTCAATGTCAGATCGATCGTGGTTGTCAGATGGCGAAATAGGCAATCATACGTTTCCTCCTGGTTTGTTTACAAAATTGAATTTCTACACACGTCGCTCTGTATTGCTCAACTAAAATGTTGATGAATGTCCCGCTATTTGCCCTTGATAGTGACTAATCGATATGAACGAAAGCTGTACCGTTAATTTCTTAAAAGTGCGTTCGTTGATCTTAAGCGCATTCAGCGTTAATGAGTGAGTGAGTAATGTTTAACGTAGCTTTTAGCAATATCACGTCGGGGGACACCAGGAATGGGCTTCACACATTGTACCCAAGTAGGGAATCGAACCCGGGTCTTCGGCGTGACGAGTTCACACTTTAACCACAAGGCTACTTCACCGCCACCTTTTAGCATCACCTTAGTTGTGTCACGACGTAATGGCACAGAATGGCGAATTTGAAATAATTCAATCAAAAATAAAGCGAGCTTAAATTATTTGACGAAAACCTGGTTTCATCACTTTTTGATAGTGATTCATAAAGACATGATCATGATATTTTCGGAATCATACAATCGGAAAGTTATTTCGTATGAATATGAAAAGGGATATGCCACATGTATTGTCCTAAAACACGATGCCAGCGTTCTGAGTGAGTGAGTATGGTTTTACGCCGCTTTTAGCAATATTCCAGGAATATCACGGCGGGGGACACCAGAAATGGGCTTCACACATTGTACCCATGTCGGGGATCGAACCCGGGTCGTCGGCGTTACGAGCGAACGCTTTAACCACTAGGCTACCCGACCGCCCCTCCAGCGTTCTGAAACATGTCGTGACTGTTCCATGCACATCCGTTGATTTGTTCAAAGCGCCATGTTTGACAGTCAGCTTCGGCAGTTGCATGGTAATTTATATATTCTGTCTGCGAGAACCACGGGATGGATTGTGCTGAATGAGTTAAAATATAACGCATTCTCGGTAATGTATCATCCATATGATGATTATTTCTAAACTAGAAGTGAATATGTGTCTATTCGCTGCATAGGATTAAAAATATAACAAAAATACTTAAAGTGTTATCTTAAATCCTGATCTATGGAGAGCCTTAAAAACGGACATTTTAACGACTTTTCGATTGGTTCCACTAAAATTAGTAGGAATTGTCTCCATTCCAAGTATTGATTGCTTTCATTGTAAAAATATTAAAGAAGTTATTCTTCATTGGGTATTTCATGTGCAAATAATATCATGCCCGAGGCAGTCGGGTATTTAATTAAGTACACTTTGGTTGAAGTACAGCCTTGGTTTAACACATCATTGCACACACACACGCACACACACGCACACGCACACGCACACGCACACGCACACGCACACACACACACACACACGCACACGCACACTAACACTTAACCCTAACTAACACACACAGTAACACAATCAGTCAGCCTGTCAAGAATCAGGACGCATCTTCGTATATTTCGTTTGTAGCAATACAAAATTAAAGGAGACCATCTAGAGATACCAAAAAGCTGGACGACCTTAAGTAACATGTCACCTATTATAAGTCCATCACAATGGAATTCTCTTTCTGACACCACTTTTGTGTCTATCTGTTACGACAAATGTGCAGAAAAAAGCCCACTGATGCTAAAAATGCCAGATTCGCCCTGATTATGAATCTTAGTTTCTCAGCTTCATATTCGTTTTCGTGGGTTTCACCTCAAACACCAGCATCAAGTTAGGCTTTCCCTTTTCCTGATACACCGTAAAGTAACTGAATTATAGTTCAAGGCGACGTTAGACCCAAATCACCTTCACATCTTGTCTTTATTCACAAATTGCATAGGATTCATTTCAGAAACCCCAGGGCCACAAAGCGTATACATGGCATGATAATAACTACTAATAGTCGTCCCCCGTCTTGAGTTGTACGACAATAACAAATCCTACATTAACAACATCACGTTGAGTGGTGTTTCTCAGCATCAGTCGGTATGGATATCTTTCTAATGGACATTTGTTGATCGACCAATGAGCCATCATAAACGCTCCCGACAACATCCACTGTTTATCCCCATTTATAGTCTTTGACATAAAACGCATTTCACACTAATTGCACTCAACAAAGCATATACCAATATCTTGAAGATGAGTTTGATAGGCTTCGATCAAACAGCTTTCACGTAGTTTGCTAAGCTCTGTCTTTGTTAACCAGGTATTGTTAAATATAGTGGTTCGTCAATATTATCAAACGCCTTGTAAACTGATGCTAATATTGTGCATTGGTTACCTTGGCAATGTTACAGAACAATGATAGCAAGACAATGAATTTCTCAACTGTAAATGATAGGTTTAGGCTGTCGTTGTCTTCACTGTTTACAATTTGATATAAAACTTCACGTTATAATAAATCTATGATTTGTTGTGTTATTTTTCGTCTGATATGTTGCAGCAAATGTCCCTGTATCATTCTATTCAACAATGGGATGCATTTTGTTTTCGAGCGATCAAATAATTGACTGTTTCAACAGCGCATCATCAATGATTTACAAATCACTTTTGTCATATTTGTCCATAAACATTTACCTAATGGCAATACGTGACAATCGTTAACACGTGTGTGTATTTAAGGTGTAATCTACTTGAAAGAGGTTGAATTGTATGCTTTCCTTAGTTGGGGAAAGATGAGATTATACTGTGTAGTCACACTAAGGAAATCGACAATTCGAGACAAAACTAAAGCATGAGCATGCATCTGCTATCAAATAGCTTTTAACTCAGTACAATGTTTTGCTTGAATACACTTCCTACGTAAAGTTTAATTCGCGTCCTCTGGTCGTGGTGTATCCAGGACGACGGGAGTCTGAAGGAAATGGTAATCGCATTGCATCACTCCAGAGAGGGAAATAAATGTATGTCGAGCACTAAGTGTATGTGTATTATCTTTGCTTTGACAGGAAAGGTTCAGAATATGAAGTATGCTTTCGCAAATATTCATAGAGGATATCGGCAATCGGTAATTGAGACTTGAACATCTGTGTAAGTGCATGTAATTTAGGTTTGTTAATTGATCTTTCAAATAGATCACGTTAGCCCGACATGGACATCCCATGGGCTGAACCACATGCCAGTTCAGAACTAAAGAAGTTTAATGATGTAAAAGTGGGCGGTTCGTAATCTTGAGTTGCGTCATTTATAATTAGCTTGCTAGACTCCTGTGATATGTTCGAAGAGACTCTGTGACCATACTCAACACCACCAAACTAGTAAACGTCTGTGGCGGTTTTAGTCTCTCCTCCCACATTAAAACATGATCGCTGAGATTTGACCGAAATACTTTTAAAACAGAGCCTTAAAACAGATAGCGTGACATACATTTCCATCTTAAGTTATTTTTTTTTTATTCTTCTCACCTTGTCTTTGCATTGTCCCAACTCATCGATTAACATCAAATACGAGTCAGAGCAATCTGTAGACGGAACATATTGCCATAGAGCAAGAACCTACTGGACTGTGTAACGACTTCTGAATCCTAAAATGTGTGGATGTTACTGATCCAGACCAGTGTCATCATTCTTCGGCTGTGGTATTGTAACACTGTCTGTCTCTTTCCACAAACCGACATTCCCTCTTTTGAAGTCACAATATAGTCATTATTTACAACAATGCGATCCAATTAGGCAGTGGGGTAGTAAGCAGTTATCCCCGATAAATCTCGGTTGCTGTGTTAACAGGCTTACATTTTGGTCACACCACAATAAACAATGCTCTGTTCGGTCACCTTAGGTTTGCAATTGGCCGTTGATATTTCCAGAACGTTCACGTGTTTCGCGAGTGGATTATAACATGTACGATTGAGGGACGTTTGGGCTATTTGTTACAGACTACATTGACATCAAAGATTAGCACATCTACTACTGAGAGAATTTATGGCTGTGTCGTAGACTTCAAAGACCTTGGCCAGACAATGTTATATTTTGCGTACATAGGAACATCACATTACTTCAAATAATGTGTCTGTAGCAAAATACATGCAAGAGGAATAGAAAGTTAACCATGACCTTAACGGGACTATTTTCACCATATTCATTCGTTCATATTTCAATCACAAGAACACCGTTTTTGTTTACTCTGGAAATACAAATTAAAAAAAATAAGCAAACTGAATTAATTTTAGTTTGCAATATTATTAACAAACGCTGCAGCAAGAAAAACAAAATGGTATTCTAAATATGCTTATGCAGCTGATACTCTGTTTCATGAATGAACGTGTGCCAGTTCACTTGGTTCAAAATGACCGAAGAATTCGGGATGAGGCTACACATTTGGGTTGTTTTCCCATAGCTGATATAATACAAATTATTTATCACAAAACTGCGAAGTTAGAACCCATTTTCTTCTCTTAACTGTTCTAAAGCTCACTGAAGACCAACAGGTGCTGTTTGGCATGACTGTTTTCAATACCGCCGTAACGGTATGTCGATCTCCATGTTCACTAAACCTTTCGCTTTTATGAGCGTTATCTTTAATAAACAAAAAACATAATGTAAGGCCGCACGTTACACTTGAGACATTTCTCAGTTTGCCCTCGATAAACCTCGCAAACTGAGAAATATTTCACTCAGAAGATAAACTTGACACTAAATTGAAGCGAGCGTAATATCCTACATTTATTAACTGAGTATGTTTCTGTATCGTATATATCATATAAAGGGAATTCAACTGACAAATTCGAATGCGGGATTGTCTATGTTACCCAGCCTATAACCTTTTAGAACATAAGACAATCAACACGATTCCATTCTCATCATCTTCTCAGCTCTGGCAGCTGTTGCCATCCCCTTTTCCTAAAATTAATACTCGAGGGTTCTTTAAAAGAATTATTTTAAGTTAACTTTAAACACAACTTTATTTTTGTAACTATGAAATACTGTGAGTCTATATTCGAGGTTATGGAGAGTACTAGGGGCCGTCGACCTGTGTTGTTGAGGAGTGATATGACGAAAACAAGAACACAAGTAGGTTGGCCGAAGTCAATTGCAGTGTAGAAAACAATTCCAATAGCGTGCGTCAAAGGTTTGCCCACACATGTAGCATTAAGCCACATGGATGTCGACGAAGGCAGTTTCATCATAGTGAGTGAGTGGGTGAATATGGCTTTAGGCAGCTTTAAGTAATACTATAGCGATTTCACGCCAATTACCCCAGACATGGGCCTCACACATTTTACACATGTCGGGAATCGACAAGGCTACCCAACCAGAGGAGATTGAAAATCATGCTAGACACATTTTTACTTCACCCTACCTCTTAATATATAGATTTCGTGTTGTGTAGAGCTAGGGTGAATCGGTGAACATCCAACATGTTTACATTACATTTTCTATCGCGCGTCAAGACCAGGGGTATGTGTTTGAAGACCATCATGTCCATTCCTCTTTTGTACAGAATTCCAAAGCTCAATAAAAATCCACACGAGGAGTGTGATATACAGAGATGGCTATACATATGCTGACAGAGATACGAGTATAGATGACACTACGACACTGCCATTGCAACAGGCCTGGCCATACGTTTTCTTACAACGTACACATTGTGTAGCATGTATGAAAAAGTATATGTATATAGGCCCTATACTGCAGTTAAATATCTACAAGAATACTAGTCAGTGTGTTTATATCACACCTGTACGACTTGTTAAGTTTAGTTCCCACACATTTCATTCACAAAGGTGAATAGAACGTTGCACAACTTAAAATACCCTCTCAGTTGGTTTCATGTAGTAAAGAAAAAGACCCTAACCAAAGATTGTTAAGTGCATTTAAGACCAATTAAAGCTCAGAAGGAGTTCTCGTGTACATGGACGTGTATTTTGGTCTGTTTGGGGTGCGGTGAAATTGGAGTGTATCGCACGTTCAAGAATATCGTATTTCCATAGCAACGTGCACACATGTGTGGAGACCGAGTGCCAGTCAGAGAAGCAACAAGCACCATATTGTATTCGGCCGGTGATTGAACCCACGAAATTCCGCTTTTCTGGCAGATGCTCTATCCACTAAGCCACGGAGACGGTCTTGGCTGTTTGGATGTCTGGACAGACGATAAAACAAATTGTAATGGGTTTGTGGTACCTTCAAAATCAGAAATGGGAATATGGCACATTACGGTTTAAATACACAAGTAATATAAACGTAGAAAACAAACATAATATGAAAACCCAAACTGCTAATATGTTTTCACAGCAATGACTTACTGAAACATTTGTTATTGTTTTCATAGAACATGGGGTATTAAGTTGACACAATCATGGTGGCATACATGGTACTATTGGCATTGATATATCTACAGTTGTAAAGTTATTAAAAATATTGATGATCAATCTTTTCAAAGTAAAAACTGCAACGTTGTTATGATTTTAATTTACAGTGAAGAACATCTGTGGAAATATGCAGATATTGTTAAAATTGAAAGCGTTTGTTATGTTTTACCATGAACCATACTTCTCTATGAGAGTAACCTCCCTTATGGTTACATGTTTACTCCTGTAGTTTGACATGTCAATTATTCTCACTGTTCCAAAAGTGCTACTATCTCGCAACATGGATACTGGGACAACGTTTCCAGCACAGCGATATGTTTTAGGCCTGTCCCCTTCCTTTCCGACAAATAGACCCGCTTCGCGGAAATTGGTCAACGATCCTGTGTCTATTTCCAGTCTGTTTGTTTGTGTGTTGTTTGTGCGTTGTGTTATCATGTTAAACGACCTTTCCATTTCATATAAAGATAAAGCTCAGGATAGGTACACATTATTCCACATTATTCCCGACGATGATTATCCCCCGTAAGCATGCCATGATATCAAACTACTAACATACTGACATCTTTGACTAAATACAGAGGCCGATGAATCATTTGGGAAATCAAAAGTAATGAAAAAAATTCATCACAGCAAAGTCGACTTTCAGTTCTTTTTATGACATATATTTATTTTACATCGAAGAAACAACACGTTTTACGTTGAAATGGCAGAACCATATATATTTGCTGTCGCGGCGTGAAACAGCTCGGCAAGCTTGAACGTACCAGTAAGTTCGGATCACGCCTGCATTGTGTTCATAGAGCGAACTAGTGTGGAATATAATAACAAGGAGCTTACAGACACTTTAGTATAATTGCAAGGAAAGGCAAGTAAAAGTCACAATCATGGATGATTATCGCTGATCATATTAAGAACATGACGGGTTTCATCGCAGTAGATCCAGCGATGACGTTTGAAAGGACAGTGGATCAACTTTTAGATAAATGTGTGAAATGCAAAATGTTGAGCTTGGAAGGTCAGCTCATCCATTGCACAGGCTTTCACAAACTCATGAGCTTGTCCTTAACTTTAACGTCATTTACAAATATTTTATATTTTCAAGGGAAAAGAAACGAGTGCTAGATATATAAAGTGTCCATATCCGGGAACCTTTATTTTTAAATCTGCACATTCATGCTGATCTATGCTATTAGCAACTACACAACTATTTCTTAACAAAAGGTGAGAATATGTCTCTTTGCTGCATCGGAATGAAAACATTATAAAAGAATTCAAAGTGTTATCTTTAATCCTGATCTTTGAGAAGCATCAACACGTAACTGAACTCTGGTTCAAGGCGACGTTAAACCCAAATCACCCTCTCAGCTGTGCCTTTGTTCACAAACTGCATAGGATTTATTTATGTTATGTCTACCAGGTACGGCAAATGTACAGACAAAAAGCCCACCGGTGCTCAAACCCCAGAACCACAAAGGGTATACCTTGCATGATAAATAATTGCTGGTACTCGTCCCACGTCTTGAATTGCACGAGTCACGTTAGGTGATGCTTCTCTGCGCAAGTCGGTATGGATATCTTTTTAATGGACATTTGTTGATCGACCAGTGAGCCACCATCAACGCTCCCGACAACATCCACTGTTTATCCTCATTTATAATCTTTGACATAAAACGCATTTCACACTAATTGCAGACAACAAAGCATATACCAATACCACGATAAAACTACATGTAATTATGAAACTATGATTCGTGTATAATGTATTTGTCTGATATGTTACAGCAACCTATTCTATTCAACCATGGGATGCATTTTGTTTTCGCGCGATCAAATAATTGACTGTTTCAACAGCGCATCATGATTGATTTACAAATCACTTTTGTAATGTTTGTCCGTAAACATTTACCTATTGGCAATTCGTAACAATCGTTAACACGTGTGTGTATTTAAAGTGTAATCCACTTAAAAGAGGTTGAGTTGTATACTTTCCTTAGTAGGGAAAGATGAGATTAAGCTGCGTAGCCACACGAAGGAATCGACAATTTGAGACAAAACTAAAGCATGAGCATGCATGTGTAATCAAACAGCTTTTTACTCAGTACAATGTTTTGCTTGAATACACTTCCTACGTAAAGTTTAACTCGTGTCCTCTGGTCGTGGTGTATCCAGGACGACGGGAGTCTGAAGGAAATGGTAATGCCACTGCATCACTCCAGAGAGGGAAATAAATGTATGTCGAGCACTAAGTGTATGTGTATTATCTTTTCTTTGACAAGAATGGTTCAGAATATGAAGTATGCTTTCGCAAATATATCGAGTATATCGGCAATCGGTAATTGAGACTTGAACATCTGTGTAAGTGCATGTAATTTTGGTTTGTTAATTGATCTTTCAAAAAGATCACGTTAGCCCGACATGGACATCCCGTGCACTTAACGACTTGCTACTTCAGAACTAATGAAATGTAAATATATCATAGTTGCAGGTTCGTAATGTAGAGTTGCGTCATTTATAAAGAGCTTGCTAGAATCCTATTATCTGTTGTTGAGTCATACTCATAAGCGTCACCTCCAAACTAGTAAAGGTCTTCGATCTGTGGCAGTTTTAGTCTCTCCTCCCACATTAAAACATGATCGCTGTGATTTGACCGAAATACTGAATAGAGTTAAAACGCGTGGCGTCACATATATTTCCATCTTAAGTTAATTTCTTAGGTTTTCGCGGCGCCTTTTCCCTGCATTGTCCAAGCTCATCGATTAACATCAAATACGAGTCAGATTCATTTAAGACGGAACATATTTGCCATAGAGCAAGAACCCACTGGACTGCGTAAGCCTTCTGAAGCCTAATGTGTGTGGAGGTTACTGATCCAGACCAGTGTCATCATTGTGCTAGGGTATTATAACGCTGTCTGTCTCGTTCCACAAACCGACATTCCCTCTTTTGAAGTCACAATATAGTCATTATTTACAACAATGCGATCCAATTAGGCAGTGGGGTAGTAAGCAGTTATCCCCGATAAATCTCGGTTGCTGTGTTAACAGGCTTACATTTTGGTCACACCACAATAAACAATGCTCTGTTCGGTCACCTTAGGTTTGCAATTGGCCGTTGATATTTCCAGAACGTTCACGTGTTTCGCGAGTGGATTATAACATGTACGATTGAGGGACGTTTGGGCTATTTGTTACAGACTGCATTGACATCAAAGACTAGCACATCTACTACTGAGAGAATTTATGGCTGTGTCGTAGACTTCAAAGACCTTGGCCAGACAATGTTATATTTTGCGTACATAGGAACATCACATTACTTCAAATAATGCGTCTTTAGCAATATATAGGAAAGAGGAGTAGAAAGTGAACCCCAACCTTTACGGGACTACTTTCGCTACATTCGTTCGTTCCTATTTCAAACACAAGAACACCGTTTTTGTTCACTCTGGAAATGTAAATAAATGAAGGAAAGCAAACTGCAATTTTTATTAGCAAAATAATGATGAAGCACGTTAGCAGAAAAACAAAATGTTAACGTTAACAAAACGTGCTGTTTGACATGACTGTTTTCAAAATGACATGACTGTAACGCCCACTCCTGCCGATCTCCATGTTCACAATACTTTTCGCTTTCATGTGCATGATCTTTGATAAACATTTAACACGAAATGTAAGGCCGCGCGTTACGTATGAGACATGTACATTTCTCAGTATCATATATTGGGAATTCAAATTGACAAATTATAATGCGAGATTGTCTATGTTACACAGCCTATAACTTTTTAGAATATAAGACAATCAACACGATTCCATTCTCACCATCTTCACAGCTCTGGCAGTTGTTGTCATCTCTTTTTCTTAAAATTAATACTCGAGGGATCTTTAAAAGAATTTTTAAGATAACCTTAAACACAAACTTATTTTTGTAACTATAATTATGTTACGGGTCTTTGAATTGAAAGGCATTTAGAAGTGATACATTTAAGGAAGAGAATTTATGGATGTCAACTTCTTTATTATGAGGAACACAACGTTTCGGCGTGTATGCTTACTCCTTCATCAGGTGAATGAATGCCATGAGGCAGAGAGCATAATGTACATGTAAGGACAACAAAAATAATAAGACAAAAGGTGTAAAAATACAAAGGCTACAACCTAACAGAGGACGCCAACAGATGATTGACGTTGAAAGGTGATTAGCAAAAGACAATGGAAGCCACCACTTAAGTTATCATAGCTAAGTAATTGGTAATGGACACTGGGCAAATGGGGTGTGTGTGTAAGAATGGACATAGCAAGGGGCAAATTGAAGCCAGCTAGGTAATTAGTCCCGACAAAATCAAAGCTATAAGTCCCAAGCAATAGGCAGACAGGTTCCCTGGTCACGGTTCATGGTTGGCTGGTGTCTCCTGATGTCAATGACTTCTTGTAGTTTCCTTTGTCGCCAGTTGTTGTTGTTGGTAGACAGGACTTTGGTGGCTTGATGTTATGGTGTGTTCGGAAATAGCGGATTTCTGGTCCAGTTTGTTAACAGAGGTCCAATGTTCTTTGCGTCTTGTGCGGAGGGGTCTAAGGGTTTCTCCAATGTACTGGTACACAGTTGCAGGGTATCTGGTATATACATCCTGGGGGGGTTGGGACTTGCGCTGCTTGTGCCTCTGCCATTTGCTTGTAGATGGGTCTTGATAGACTTGCCGCTAGAGAAGGTGACATCTATGTTGTCTTTATTCTTGATGAGGCGGGACATCCGATGCGTGACAGGGCCTTTGTAGGGTATAGTGAATCTAATGGGCGATGGAACTGGTTTGGACCTGGGGTCGGTGTTCTTGAGGATCTTGTTGATGGATTTGGAGACTAGGTGGGCATGTGGCTGTTGAGGGAAGTGAAGGTTTCCTCGAGATGGTCCTGTTCACATATATATGCTCTCTGCCTCATGGCATTCATTCACCTGATGAAGGAGTAAGCATATACTCCGAAACGTTGTGTTCCTCATAATAAAGAAATTGACATCCTTTATTCTCTTCTTTCTGTGTATCACTTCTAAATGCCTTTCAAAAACCCGAAACATAATTATAGTTACAAAAATCAAGTTTGTGTTTAAAGTTAAGTTACAAATTCTTTTAAAGATCCCTCGAGTATTAATTTCAGGAAAAAGAGATGACAACAGCTGCCAGAGCTGAGAAGTTGGTGAGAATGGAATCGTGTTGCTTTTGGAGAGGATCAGCAGGTTGTGATGGAAAGTGCTATAGGCCGGAGACCTGTGTTGCTTTGAGGAGTGATATGACGAAAACAAGAACACACGTAGGTTGAATAAAGTTCATTGCAGCGTAGAAAACAATTCCAATAGCGTGTGTCAAAGGTTTGCCCAGACAAGTTAATTGCAGGCCTTGGAAAATACAAATCTTGCGCCTTTAAGAAGAGGCGATAAACACTAACCTACGTGAATATTCTTGATGCCTTGGGCGATGTACACTGACTCAGCCATAAATGACAGTAGGTAGCACTCTTGTGTATCACCCGTAGTCTGAAAACCACTTTCGTCCAGCTCTTCGTGTCTCACCAAGGAACGCGGCGTCGACACCAGATATATGTAAGTTAATACAATCCTGATCATGGCAAGATTTTTGTGATCATCTGCTACTTATCAGTTCGAGAGTTATTCCATGATTCCGTTAGTCATTACGAGATGTCTATATGCTTGGTGGCTCACGTTGTGCGTGTTGGTAAAACTGAGTGCACATAATGCGATGCGTTAGCGTTAGACAACTGATCTGGCCAGTTTCGTTACGTATTCAAAAGCAGATTGGCAATAGTGTCTTTAAGTGTCATCGTGATGTAGCGTCAATAAAGGCCAAGCTACCACGTATAACTTCTTTATGCTTAACATAAGAGTTAGTGAGTGAGTGACTTGGGTGTAGCGCCGCTTTTAACAGTATTCCAGTTAAATCACAGCGTATTAGCTTAAAATGGGAGGAAAGCCTGAAGTGATGCAGATCTCAGACGTTTACTACTACTGTGAAACCCACGAGCACGGGTATGGTGCTGACAAACCTAGAAACATAATCGGGGCGAACCGGTATTCGAACCTACAATCACAGGTTTCTTGCGCAACTCTGCACAGCGAGTTGCAGCGCCTAAAACGACTGGACTCCGCTTACAATAAGAAGTTTCGATGCAGGCACCTTTATGAATCAAAAGTGGCCCACTGATGGGTAGGACATAGTTATATATTCAGCTAAGGTTTGTTGGTTGGTTTGTTGTTTTACGCCGCACTCAGCAATATTCTAGCTATATGACGGCGGTCCGTAAATAATCGATTCTGGACCAGACAATTTCAGTCCACGCAATTGGGATACGATGACATGCATCAACCAAGTCAGCGAGCCTGACCACCCGATCCCGTTAGTCGCCTTTTACGACAGGCATAATCGCCTTTTACGACAAGCATGAGTTGCTGAAGACCTATTCTTCACGGGGACGGTGGGGTAGCCTTGTGGTTAAAGTGTTCGCTCGTCACGTAGAAGATCGGGTTCGATTCCCCACATGGACACAATGTGTGAAGCCCATTTCTGGTGTCCTCCGCCGTGATATTGCTGGACTATTGCTAAAAGCGGCGTAAAACCATACTCACTCACTCAATACATAGCTAAGATTACATAGACACCGAGATGAACAAAAAATTATAAAATACTATTTCTTATTGACTTCCTTTCCCATGCGTATTGTGTGTGCACCAATTAACCCAAGCTCCTCACATCACGAAATGTGTCACGCGGTGAAGAGAAGTTATTCCACTTGAGCGTGATGCTTTCGCATTCTCCTCTGGTAGGATCGCCTAGTGGTTAAAGCGTTCGCTCTTCACGCCAAAGGCACGGGTTCGATTTCCTATATGAGTATAATATGTGAAGCCCGTTGCTGGTGTACCCGCCGTGATATTGCTGGAATATTGCTAAAAGCGGCGTCAAACCATGCTCACTTAATCACTCTATAGCTAAGATTACATTTACACATAGATTAACAGAAAAAAAACCAGGTTGACAAAAGATGAGGCGGATGAAGCCCAGATATGAAGCATGTAACAATGATGTTTTGATTTTAGTCTGTAGTTACTTACTGTTATATACCCACATGGTACAAAGGATTGAAGATGTTATGATGAGTAAGTTAAACACACATTACATATCAACGACCTTCACGACTCTGTACATTATATGTTAATTACTCCGTTGCTTTCCTTGTAATCATTTCTCTTGCTAAACATAACATCGGGTACAGTACGGATGTATATGTGTGATGGTTGGCTGATGAAAAAATTAAAAACACCGTCATCAATTTATTGTTATATTTTGAATTTCTTTGGAATAAACTTAGACATTTATAAACTGTATAACAATCTTACGATAGTATCATAATATCCTAAATTTTCCCAACCTTTCATCATACTACTCATGTGTAATGTAACCTTAATTCGGCATATGCCACTTACGTATAGATGATTTATTGATAGGCCACCTACTGTTTGTAAAATTTGTAATAAAATGACAAGTTTATAACAAACATATGTACTATTTTCTGTTACATACTTCAAGTTATTATATAGGTCATACGAATTTAACAACTGAACGTAGCGTTGTTTTTTCAGAGCCTCACACGTGATTGTATTCAGGTAAGTAAAGAGTCTGCTCCCTGAAGATGGTGTTATGGTGTATAAATGATTTATTTAATAGTTGAGCTTGATATGTCGCGGCCAGAAGAGTGTATAGGTATTTAGAGATCCCGCATTTTCGCTTGAGGTTTGTTCATTCAATTTAATTCAATTCAGTTCAATTCATTTGTCTGGATAATATGTTAAAAAAAATTCCGGAGGTCTTAGCAAGTCCTATATACGACTTGGACCCACTTCCTGTAGATGTTTAACTTGATAACTGCATGAACCAAGGTGACTTGAGCAAAAGTCCTCGAACCGTCATCGCGAGTATATAGTGATTGTAATGCATACATTGTCTTAACGTAGCATCATCCTTTGCCATGACAATATCCAGTTTTTGATGTATTTAACATTGGTGTTAGATTTCAAATCAATGCAAAAGTATTCTTAGATTTTTAGCATATGCATTCATATTCAACGTAATAAAAATGTGCAAAAGAACAAATGTCATGCACATACTTTTATGGCTTACATAATGGTTATATAAAGTTATGTTTGCATATTTGCAGCAAACCCTCTGTCTAAATCCATAATCATGCATAAGCTTTTTGGTTTATGCTTGTTTGTCTTCTTTTTGTCTTTGTTAACGTCCCTTCAAATAACTTGCATTAATACAGGATATCTACAATGAAGATGTTTTACACGTATGATCTGCAGTACGATCCAAACCTATTGCATGTATTGTTTGCATGTGCTCGTACATGTACGTGATGTCTTTTGTCGACTCTTTAGGTGTCTCCATTATTTTGCCTTTTTCGTTCGATTGAATCTGTTTCAGCAGATAATCGAGGCTTAGTATTCGCTGGCACTGACGTTTAATATGTTCTTGAAAATGTGTGATTCGGTTCCGAGCCACAGTGCGTACGCACAAACAACATTTAGCGTAAGTTATAGGCCTGAATATAAGCGAGCATAGGTCAGGCTAACCTATGTCCAACGATCCACAGCTTCGAGGCACGATGACACACCATCAGGTCACATATTGCTGCCATCCGATTCCTATAGTTAGTTCTTAAGACATGCCTTGGTTCGCTTTACCACAAGCCCCACAGAGAGTATGAAGCGTGAAGTAGCATAACACTTAATTATGCGGTTCAAATACATCACAAAGAAAGTTAGAGACATCGATAAGAACTGGGCGTTTTGTTAAGCGGAGTTCAATAGTTTATGCCCAATATCAACACGTACAGCTTTACCAAGCCCGTGACCTCTTGCATCTTTGTCTTTGGTTTAAAGATAGCAGATCCTTGCGTAATACACTAATAAGATTTATGATAGGAGAAATCGGCTGATTGAATGACCACAGAGGTTCATCATGGTATCCCGGCAAGATGGTGTATTGATCCCAGCATTCCAGAAGGAGTAACCAGCCGATGATGCTTCTTTTATGTTGTGTTTCGTCGTAAATCTGGGGGCTTTGGAGCGCCCGATATTAACTTGGAGCTTTACTTGGTAATTAGCCGTTGTAAGACTAGCTTTATTTTACCAACCTTTTACCTCTATCCCTTAAGGTCTAGCGGATGTCATGTTTCAATCACAAGCTGAGGGAAATGCATCTGTTTTGATGTTTTCAATATTGCGCACTTCATCGGAAAAAGAAGGACGCTGCCATTAACTTTGATCGCTCTACGTATTGGCGTCTATGAGAAAAGACGAGGGCATGTACTGATGCTGACAAATTGAATTCACAAGTGTGCTTAAGTGGAGACGCAACAAGCAGAAAGCCTTCAGACATGCGTTTAAAGGAAGCGAAAAGACCAAGACACGTTTTAAGACAACGAATGTGCATGTTATTTATATATCCGTGAATGAAGGCATAGCGTTACTATACACGTAGCAGTTGGGACATAGATTTACATATAAAAGCCATCTTTTATCGATATATACATGTTTTTAGCACCATATAATTAAATTTTCGGTGTGTTCATTGAAATTCCTGCATTCTGATTAGCTGAATTGGTCACGTGTTATTGCATTCATTTCCAAGTGAATGTAAAAAAAATTAGCCACGCCCACCGAGGCCCACTACTTTTATTACTGCGGAATGTCGGGGAATCCCAATATTACAGTCGAGGGAATTTCCTTTCTGCTAACGTGTATCGTCATGCACAGGACATTAAGCGACAGCCATGCATATTCATTGTCCAAACTACCCTTTGAAACCGAAGGCCGAGAATGAATGAAACAGCAAACGTGCAGGCTCGTTCGCCTGTGTTTTTTTTCACGCTTGCCTCGGTTCCACAACTTTAATGTCTTCGGGTTTCATTTCTAACTAACATTTTTCCAACTGTGTTTTACCGTTTTCAGGGAAGTAATGTTTGAATCTGGCGGTAACTGACCATGTTATTGGACACAGCCGCCTTCTCCCGGACATATTTCTTCCTGGTCGTTGCAGTCTGGCTGTTGCAGTTCTTCTCGCCTTTTGACTTGATTGACAGGTCCCAAGAACATTGTTTGGATCCTACACTCTGGATCCTACTTTTGTAAGAATCCGCTACGAGGATTCATACAGTTTGCATATCGGTTTTTCGATTCATACCTCAATAAACCGAAACAAAATACACATTCAATCCTTAAGTGATATCTTAAGACAAATATAATTTCATTGATAACTGTTTACATACGACAAGTGCCTGCGTTAGAGCGTGTTTGTCTCGTTTACGTTGTTCTGTTTCGATGTGTCATTATCATCCCAACCTGTTTGTCTGATTGGGTAAACCCTACCATGACGTCTTGTTTGCGACTCAAATCACGACTATGCCATGAATTCCATGATGAATCAGAAGGAACACATGCACATCTCTGTACATAGCAGGCACGGCTACAACAGATAAAGAAAGCTGGCACCGTAAGGAAGATACTAATTGCTATATTGGAACACATTTACGCAACAGCCAGTAATGCTCCAACTATATCACGTCAGTTTGTAAAGTACAGCAGATCAGTTGACCAACGCACCACGCAATGGTGCAACTGAGGATAAACTGGATGCAGAATTTTATTACACATAGTTATTGACATCTTCCCGAGGCAAGAGAGTTAACTGACTTTAAAAGTCCAGTTTCCACCCTTGCCGAACCAGGCTAAAATTCCTGGGCTCGATCGTAGCGCCACTGGTGGTTATTGTGAGTTATGTCCCTTCAAAGCCTCTCCTATGGACCAATCAGATTACCCCTCTCGAATCGCTTGCATTTGTTTCAAACAAAATGGTGGCGCCCTGTCAAGACGATCTGATCGATAATCAACATCTATATTGTGGTAAAACGGGTCTGACATCGCTAAGTGCATCAAATCACGTGAGCACCTTGATTAAAAACATGAAAAGATTTTGAAAATATCTGTTGACAACGAGTTAGCGGTGTGCATGCATTGCAAATCCTGCAATCGACCGAAATCTGCATGACAATTTACGAACCGGATTTCGATTTCGTTGCGCGATATTGATTGGACTATGTATACACTCGTTAGTCCAGCCAAAATGTAACTCCATAATACCAGCCTAGTTCGGCAATGGTGGAAACTGGACTTTAATAGTCAGTTTACTCTCTTGCCTCTGGAAGATGAGTTATTGAAGTCATTGGTATAACAAGATGACCATAGGTATTGTGTTGAAAAACCGGATTACAGGATTCAGGCACACCTAAGGGACGTAACTCTACACAGTGAATGTCGGCAAATCAGACGACTTCACCACTCGTGGTTCCATACAGCAGAAGACATTTACTGATGTTCTTGATAGCAATTTTTCAATATCCAGAAAATACGACAGTGGAGAATATGTATTGCTTGTTATGTCAAGACATTGCCGATCAAATCCTGGTCATGCCCTACACGGACATGTACTTTGTGTCATGTCACACAAAAGTCGACAGAGATGGCAGATGAAAGAAACTACGTTTACTATTTAGTCTACCATGCCATTTCTACATTATTGTTTTGCTGCGTGTTATCGAAACAAACCCCGGATGAATGTTCTTTGGTCTGGGAAACCAGTCACCCAAAGTGCAAGCAATGATCAATGCAATCGGGGTACGATGACACGCAGACAACTACGTCACAGAGGCTGACCGCCCGATCCAGAATTTTAGCTACCTCTTACGAACAAACATGTAACATTTCTCATTCTGTGTACGCGTTGGAGGGAGCTCTCTGTGACGTTTCCAGATGCTTTGAGGATTGTGATTTAGCTGTATCATTTTTGGACACAAACATTTTTTTTTATGCAAGAGCAAATGATTTTTTGGTGCTCCACAGAACTGATTATGGAACAAAGAAATTGTATTGAACATTTTTAAAGCCTGGGGTATTAATCGCTATTATCAACAGTTAGAAAAAAATAATCAAAGAAATCCCAATATTGAGAATGATCTGACATGACATAACCACGTTTTCTTTCTGAACAACACCCTGAACATGAGGTGTTATTGTGAAGAGCTGTGTCAATGGCTATTCACAGCTGAGCGTTTGATTGGTATTTGGGAATAGAATGACATTTGATAGTTATTGACATTTATCAGATAAATGTCACAAGGTTTTTTTTCAAAATTTTCGCTTCTGTAGTGTAAGTCTATTACATGCAACACGGACAAACTCTGTCTTTGACATTATGTGCAACAGTATTTATGAGATGGCAATTGGCTCTTTTGTCGTATTTCGTTACACTTTTTTACAGTTTGATTATACGCACATCCTGATATTATTAAAGACGATTCGCCATACAAATCAAAATGCCATCTCTACATTTCTCTGGAGTCAAGTGCGCACAAATTGTTGTCGCGTTTCTCTCACGTGGACCTAGGTTAACACATTTGATTTGTAATCGTTCGGTAATCCGAACTGCCCTTAGGTTCAACGGGTGCTTGCTTCTCTAATTGAGATATTTGGGTTGGTACAGACATATAACGTATGAGTGAATGAGTATGGTTTAACGCCACTTTGAACAGTAATCAATTAAATCACGAGTGCCAGGTTGATGGGGTTGTTGGGTGGGGTTGGGGGGCCGGGAAGAGGGGTGTTGGGGAGGAATCCAGTAGGAGGGATCTACAATGTGCGAATCTACGCACGTGCACGTACGTACACTCTTCAAAAATAGAAAAGCACAGTTAGATTTTTAGTAATTTTTTTGTACCTAATAAAGTCGATTTATTTTATTTAATATCAAAGATACAAATATGAAATTGTGGAGCTCGATAGTCACATGTTGTCGTTGTACAAAAACATTTAAAACTGTTCATTGTCATGTCACATAAGGCCACAAGGTTGCGCTGAACTCAGTATCTCGTGTGACCGGGCAGCAATCACAACTCTGCATCTCATCGGCACTGACTGGATAAGTGTACGAAATGTGTCCTGCGGAATTCTGCGCCATTCTCTTTGCAACGCGTTGGCCAGTTGTGGGTGTGTCTGCGGCGTGTTCTAATGTTGACGTACACGTCAATCGACTTCATCGCAGAAGTGTTCGATTGGGTTGAGATCTGGAGATCTCGACGGCCAGATAGGTAGTCTACCGTGACACGAGCTGTGTGCGATGGAGCGTTGTCCTGTTGAAACAGCTCCCTCTGGCGGTCAACGATTGGAAGAAGGTGAGGTTGAAGAATTTGATTGACGTAGCGATTTGCTGTCAAATTTCCCTTATCCACAACCAAGTCAGATCTCGTGGTGAAGGATATGGCCCCCCACACCATGACACTACCGCCACCGCCATCGAATTCAGGTAAACGCTCATTTCGACAACAATAAACACGTTGTCTTCCATCTTGCCGGTGAAGAAGAAATCGTGATTCATCGCTAAACCATACTCGTCTCCAGTTTCTCACATTCCAAGGATGTAAGGTATGGCACCAACGGAAGCGTCGCTGTCGATGGATCTGTTACAAAACAGGGATGATGACTGGTCTTCTGGGTTGGATTCCAGCCTCGCAAAGATGGTTCATGACAGTCTGGTCAGATATCCTCGTCAAACCAGGAATGCGTCTTGCAGTCTCCGTCGCTGTGGCATTGCGATGACGTAGGCGGAACAGTCGAATGTAGCGATCCTGTGCAGGGGTGGTAACTCTTGGTCGGCCGGTTCTCGGACGGCCTGCAGAGGAATTGAACTGTGTCTTTCGGTCACAAAGGTGGCAAATGGTGCTGTGGTGGACGTTGAAGTGGCGTGCAATAGAAGACTGCGATTCCCCTCTTTGGATACGTCCTGTGGCGATGTTCAGATCGGCATCCCTGGGTCTCGACATTTTCGAACTTAAATAATGTTGACAATTGAAGGACAAATTGTTGGCTTATGCTTGCCATTTTATAGCCACTAACACGAGTTGCGAATGCCATAACTTGCACCTGCATTTTGCTTTACTGTTTTCCTCCATGACATTTTTTAACAAGCGTGAAAACAATGCCGTTTAAGACATTGCAAATCGACAATGGCTGCGTTTTGACGAACCGTTTGTCGAATATCAAGCCACCAACATTTTCCCAATAACATTTTTCTAATTTATATACCGGATTTCTTGTTCAATGAACTACGTATTACCTGTGCGTTCCCTTTTTTGAAGAGTGTATACTTTTTTCAATATTAGCTGGGTGAACTTGGGTTTGATTTAAGATTATTTCGCATCTGTAACGACTTGTAATCACTTTGGTCACTTAAGCCGGATTTGTAGTGCTAGACCACTGAAATATCATGCCGCCGTTTAACACGGATACCCCACTCATACACAGTATACTGATTCCGAGCCGACCAGTCCATGATCTATCCCATTAATTCCGAGCGCCAGGCAGGGTAACAACAAGTACAATACTTTTTGCTATCACGCAGCCCGGGATCGAAACATCGAAACATTTCCGCACTTCTGGCCTCGTGATCATGTGTGCAATATTATTGAATATAGGTGCACGTTCACATAAATGTTGGGTTCGATTTCGTATATAAGAACAATATGTGTCCCCGCCGTGATATTACTGGAACATTGCTAAATGCAGCGTGTAACTAAACTCACGCACTCACTCAAAATCACTTTTGTAGTTCAGAAATATATGAAGCAAAATAGAGTAAAGATTGTGTGAATGTCTTGAGCCTTAAAGTCGGTATGAACGTTAACACTTCACTACGATCATCCAGGGTTGTTTCCCTGATTGTCTTCTGTAGGAACTGCGTCCACTACTTGATCAACAGCACTATTAAAAAACGATATTTATCTTAAGGTTGTGTGTGTTGGCCATCTCTTATGTCCATTTACAGAGCAGACTCTACATCTTCACAGTTGTCTCGTTATTCTGGTTTAGGTTCTTGCAATGTGTAGAATATAATTCATGTCCTCATGAGTAGAGGACAGCTCCATGATCTAAGCTCCATGATCTCATGGGTTCGTTATGTCAGCACTCTTATTTATTTGAATCTGAAGCGTATACAAGGAACACCACCATGTTCAAAGTCATTGTCAAAGATGTATGCCAAGCTGCATTCTTTCAAAACCATGTCTCAATTTCCTTTGGCGTTGTCACTACTGCACTTTATTCACTTTATCTAATCTTACCTCTTGTTTCCACATTCATAAATGTTCATTAATTTCAATGATCAGAATCATATCAGATCATATTCCTTTCATATGTGGCATTTAGATAATGTCCTCTTCTTGCTGATACGATGACTATAGACCAGGGGTAGTAAGGAAATAATCGGAGACATGTCCTTTATCGCTTAAACAATTCTCTTTCCTTCTCTCGACCAATCACACTGCGCCGCCTTTGTTTAATGTCTGGCTGTCGGAACGCTATTGATGTCGACTGAAAGGTCAAGTGGTTCAGAAGCAACTGTAACATGTATTATGAGGAGACTTTATTGTCTGGTATTGTAGGCATCAAAGGGTACAGTCAGACGGTTTCGAGTCTTCTGATATTTCGGAACAAATTGAAATCTTGATTTAGAGTTAGATATGTATCCTTCTGTGTGATCAAGTCATGATATAACTACATAAAGTAACAAGGAAATGACTAAATTAAATTAATGGGTTATTTTGTTTTCTTTGAGATCAGCTACTTTTACACGAAATTTCAATATGACCATCAACACACTACCAGCCTGCATACTATATTCATTAACATACTTTATACACTGTGACGTTTGTGAGGTTACCAACTATAGGTTCTTTGTTCAAGTGTATTGTAGGCCATAGGCATCTGTCCATCAAGCAACTGTACATAGTCTATCTTTGTTTGTTAAAGCCATGTATTTTAGACAATCATTGTTAAATACATAAATGTGATCCTCGAACATCCGCTGTACCTTTTCCGTTTCTATCGTGGCCCTATGGCCTACAATACACTTGAACAAAGAACCTTTTGTATCTCCTAATTCCTCAAATCATAAACCAAACAACAGTATTCTCACTTGCTTCACATTTGCACAATATTGACTGCTCTTTACCCTCTTTGCAGTCGTATTTATTTCCAATCTTGATGCGATTGATCAGCTTTGTTTTACACAAAGGGACGTGCAAATAGACCCCAGCTTACATGCTGAGTGGTGAAGATTCAAAGGCCGAGGTTGATGAGTCTAAGTATATCAAAGGAGAAACATAATCCAGAATGGAATTATGTTACAAACATGAAGGTTGTTCATTACTGTATTTTCAGACACGTAGTTAGTTGTCGAAATACGATACTATGACTCTAATAAGTTTTTGTTCAATATAGCTTGTGGGTAACATGATAAAACAAAATAAAACCTCATAAATCTGTATAAATAAAACACAAAACCCGCTCCCGTGTAATATCTATGTTATGAAACGAGTGACTAGTTCTGGTATCTGACGAGCTCGTCTAATATTCTGTATGTATATTTTATATCTCATTTATAAATAATAAAGGTATATTTGAGTGCAAACGTGTTTGTACACATCGTTATTGTCATAAGCCAAAGTATGATGTGTAAGGTAATACACAATAACCTAATAAACAATTGCTAAGACACATGTTTGACATGATGAAGATCAAGGACATCTGGGTTGTATAGGTAGATTGATGATACAATAATCAAGCAGACACCTCCTCATCATGTATGGCGCCACTGAATGAAGTCATGTAAAATCATCAGGAAGTGTATCCACTACGCAGAAAATCTATCGTGCGTGATATTTCATTCATGTTTTCAAAATTATTTGTAAATGCATAATTTGTAACAGGGTGCGAGACAATTTGATATTATATCAATTTGTCATCCCAACCACGCACGATTCAACAAAACCAAAAGTATACCTTCAGCAAATATTTCCTATGTGACGAAAAGAAGCCTCCATCAACATAATGACGAAAACACCTACTTATTTTCAATAAATAGTCACAATGACAATCTTCATTAATTATCCTCTCATGAAACCTATAAGGTCTAGTATTTGTTCCCGTGTTATATTTGTTGACACAAATTACTCTTTGAGTAATAAGAAACAGCATGTATATCTCCATTTCATAATTACTTCTCTCACGCTTCAGGTATCAATGTCTGTAAGGCTATTTCAATAATAACATTTTTCGTACATGGTGTTAACTGACAATGACATTTTACGACTGTAATGGCATCATATAGTATTGGATCTCGTTTCCTGGTGTCTTAATGGTTTACCAACCTTTGTCCTTTAGGTACTCGTGCCTGAAATCAGATATTCTTGTCGTACTTGGTTGCTTGGCAGATTGATTGGATTGTCAACTTAGTCTGTCGAGAATCTCAAAAACGTTCCACATCATGTGAAAACAACTTGATCCCAGAAAAAGAATAAAATTTTATGAAGCTGTATAATGTTTTACACTACATGCAAACGAACTATTACTTACAGTTTTTATCAATCACAAATGTCAATATTGTTCTGAAACGTTAAATACAAGACACAAGAGGATAATTTGACACTAACTCATAAACACAAGATTATATTCACCACGAAACCTTTACGTCTGTGTTCCATGGTGTGCAAATAAGTATCAACTATGGAAATCATATCTCGTTACAGGGAGTGAGTGAGTTTGTGTGCTTTAACGCCAATATGAACAGTACTACAGACAGTGAAATAACAATGTGTCTGCAATTCCATACATACAATTGCGGCGCTTTAGACCGATCTTCTGGCATGAATATACCGTATTGAAATTATTTGTAGAAGCTGAAAAACGGTGGATTATGATACAATAATGGAACGGAACTCCTCCGTAACCTACAATAGAGATTTAACCAATTTGAAGTGTCATACGTTTTCATTAATACAGTGCAACAACAGGAAGATAGTGACACCAGGTAGAAGTATAGGTTCAACTTCATTATAATCGGGCGTTTTTAAGGCAAGAGAAAATGATTCAAATATTTAACAATTTACAGCAAAACACACCAGCAACACGGAAATACATATTAGAGGTATTCCGTGAATCTTTATCCATTACAGAGCGAGTTACGTGAATCTTGATATATTTTCGCTTCACTCCGGGTTCTTGTGGATGCTGTTCCCCGTGAGAAAAACTCTAGATGTCTAAAGGTATTGTGTTTAAAGGGCAAGTTCACACGGAAATGAACCTTTTTTTCTTGTACTTTTTCCACATTAAAAGTGTTAACATAGAAGTGTCATAGACAAAAATATAAAAACATCATATTTAATTAACATACTTTTTGCACTAAAACGATTTATATTTTTCACATTTACCAAGTGTTCTATTTCCATAACAAAAACACCATGGCTTATGTCCCTTTCAATATGACGTCATTGGTGCCAATTGATAAACATTATGACGTCATCATGCTTTGTGTAGGTTCACGTGGTGTAGGTACAGTTTTGTGATTCTAGCATCTCAGATGCAAGCCAGAATTGTGTTATGCTGAGTCACCACTGCGCCGCAGTGTGTCGTAAACCATGTTGTTTTACCGCAAACTGGTCCTTGATATCTTTTGCGTTGAGAATAGACAGGCACCCAGTTGAATTGGCACCAATTACGTCATAATCTAAGGGGGATAACTCAGGCCTATTTCGCTCGTAAAACGAAGGCCTCATAACGGCATATCACTTTCACACTATTGTGAGCTTCCTACTTTCACTGTGAAAAAAAAATGAGTGTATATTTTCAAACACAGATACTAACTAATTCTAAAATTGCGTTTTGTTTAGAAAAAGAAAGAAAGTGATTTTTGCGTGTACACTTCCCCTTTAAGCATTTGGTCCAAACATGAGATGGAGATGCCTATCCCCCGTTTTACCGATACATTGCCCATCAACCCATGCAACTTCGAAGAGACTCCTTCTTAGGAAAACCATCACGAGAATCGCTTGTTATAAAGATTATAAACCTCGATGTGATTTATACTGAATTTCATACTCTGTTGCATCTGAAACAATAAAATCACAAGCTAGTGCGTTTTATCCAGTAACGTAAAGCCAAACAACATGGCATCAAACACATTAATTGTGAAACATATCAACTGAATTTGGATACAGCAGCAAGTCAGTATGATGGAATAAGACAATATATTTATATGCAGATAGAGCCACCAGTTCTTTGGCTAAAATGATCCTTCCGGAATATTACATTAAATCAAACAGGCCAATGAAGGGTGAATAAGATTATGCAATAGAAATAACAGAAGTTTCTACTCAACTGAAATCCCCACAGCACGATCTTGTTCATTATACTATAGCGCATGCACATCTGGATATGTAGATATACCATAACGCTTCTGAGAGCAACATGGTAATGAAGGTCAAAGGTTGACGCTGAGTCAAATATCAAACACACAGCACAATATAAAATGTATCATTGAGCAAAGTAAATGCATGGCGCACATGGTCCTTCATAATAAATCATGCTTAAAAATGGCTGTTAATGAACAGGTATGACACACTTTCAATATCGAAACACAGGAATTTAGCCAGGAGGTTTAAATGGAGTTAGATCGAAGGTCTGATATTGTTCAATAATGAACAAATAGCCAGACATGACACAATTTCAAAATCGAAACACAGGAATTTGGCAAAAAGGTTTAGGTGAGGTGAAATGGGGTTTAACGTCGCGTCCAAGATTATTGCACTTATGTAGCGACGTGCATGTACGTCTGTGTGTTTGTGTGGCTGCTTGTACTAGTCCGGACTGTTGCCGATTTAAAGTGCTAGCCCACTGAGATACCATGCCGCAGTTTAACATGAATATCCCACTCAGACACAGTATACTGACTCCGAGCCGACCAGTCCTTGTTTTAGCCCCTAAATGCCGACAGGGTAACAACAAGTACCATCTTTTAACGTCTTTTGGTATGACGCGGCCGGGGATCGAACCCCGGACCTTCCGCTCTCCGGGCGGACGCTCTACCACTAGACCACGGAGGCGGTCGGCAAAAACGTTTAACTTCATGTATATCGATGGTCTTATATTGTTCAATAATTAATTATCTTTTTCTCTGTGACGGGTGCCACCGGTGGGGTAGATCCACAAAAGCAACGTTGAAAAGTGATATGTGTTAATAGATCTTAAACCTCTAAATTCTAATTTTAAAAAAATAGAAGTAAACCCCTTAATAATGGCAACAAACAAGAAACACAGAAAATTGAAACTCGGAATTGTCACATGATAATGATGGAAAAATAAACTAAAAACTAAATACTGACTCGATTATCTGCCGAAACAGATTCCACTGGGCGTAAAAGGAAAAATAGAGGTGAAAATAATATGAATGGATTGCTGAAAATCGGTGATGACACCAGGTGTTTGCGAAAACTATTATACATAACTTTAAAAAGATGAAAAATAAGATGAAAAATGAGAATATTTGACGTTTCGCCTTTGCAATGAACCTTTAACTGTAATTTATGCTTGTTTTCAGATGTAATTGGCACCAGTCAGGGTTTTCTTACTTTTTAAGTTTCAAGGTATTTCATTGTTAAGTTTCAGTTTCTAAAATCTGTGTAAAGAAACGTGGGATACTTTTAAAACGTGAGGGTTCTAAAAAATGTCAACATTGCGAAAATGCTTCCTCTTCCCTCATGGATCACCGTACTTCACCGGCATTCAGACGATGTTCATGTTGTGACGAGCTATATTATGGACCTGTAACATTCTATCAACTGATGACCTCCCCTTTTACCGTGCCAGAACCTGCCATGACATTTTATATACCCGGAGGAATAATTTATATCATTGAGTCTTAAACATTGTATTGTATATTAATGTATGTATATTTTAATATTTAGCTTTTGCTTATTTTGACTACGTGCCTGTTTACAATGTACCGTCTCTGATAAATCGCTGTGCGATTGGTTGTATGCATCTTTAATGTAACTATATTTTTAATTTGTTTTAACAAAAATGTGGTATACAAGTGAAACGTTAATAAAATCTGTTCTTCTTCTTCTTCTTCTTCTTCTTCTTTTTCTTCCTCTGCAGTGAATTAAATACATATGTACACCTGGATAAAAAAAACTTCTAGATTACTGTATGTCTCTAATTGATATAAATGTTTCATCAGTGCACACGGTCATGTGCACTTGTCTCCAAACACATCCGGTTTTCTTTAATATATCTTCATTTGAGTAGCAATACAGTGCTGCTATAACAATTATCTCTTTCCATTTACGATCAGTCCGCTAGACAACATAAACCCTCAGTGTCAGGTCATTGTAAAAACACCATAAAAGACATTAACGCTCGTTTACAGACATTGTGTATAGTCTCTTAAAAGCTATAATTCAATCCTCGTCAGATTTTATTTCTTTCAGGGTAAATGATTGTGCAGAAAGACGTTCGTATCTCTAACATAAATGTCAAGATCACGAGGAAGAGTTCTGCTATTAAAGAGTCCGTGCGTGTTCCAGAAGGAGGCTTTATATACTTCAAATGTCAAACATAGAATGAAACATTTGATATGATCATGAAAAAAAGTGTCAAACACATTGTGGTGAGAAATAACTGACAGTTGTATACATTTTTAACAAGCATCAAGACGATCACACCTCAAATTTCATTTCCTCCTCGAACTACAGTGTCTATTTTGCATGAACATTGGCACTCGAAACGTACCAGTTATGAAATAAATAACTATTAAGATATGACATGAGCATTTTAACAATAAAATGTGTTTGAATATAAGTTGATTTTGCATTCTATATAAAGCACATGATGGTTCCTCTACATACCAAATACAAAATAGGGCTGTTAAAATAGATACATAATCTCTTTGATAAATGAGAGTATATGCGACGTTACTGTTGTCGTGTATAATTCATGTATACTATAAGGATGTGTATCTCTGTTTAAATGCCAAGTCCGATGCAGGAATAGATATTTAGAACCTAACTGTTTTATCTTTCCACTTAGTGGTACAACTTTAATGCCAGTGAATATGTGTTTATTGGAGAATAACCATATCAGTTCATATTTACATGGATAAATCATACATGTGTTAGCCATATATAACATAAAAAGCGACCACTGAGACAGTCCTGGAAACCATCATGTTGCTGGAATATTTATTTGATATAATTTTCAACCATTCTTTTACCATGTATGTACTGTTCTTTTTTTCTGCTTCAAACGATTGTAGGGGCGGTCGGGTAGCCTAGTGGTTAAAGCGTTCGCTCGTCTCACCGAGGACCCAGGTTCGAGTCCCGACATGGGTACAGTGTGTGAAGCCCATTTCTGGTGTCCCCCACCGTGATATTTTTGGAATATTGCTTAAGGCGGCGTAAAACCAAATTCACTCACTCACTCAAAAGATTGTAAGGACGTCTTTCCCTGTTGGGGCGTCACCAAGACTATCACTACTTGGACATGCATGCTATTGTTTTTCTTGTGAAATAATAGTATGCAGCCCACCAAATCTCGTAAAAACACCATATTATCATGGGGAGAAAGGAAAACTTGTTTTACGTTGGTGGTGATACAGTCAAAATCGACCAATGGGTTCTGCGTTTACCAGGGATTAAGGTTTTGACAGGTTTATTTGACAATTGTTAAACCTGACTGGAGAAAAATGAACCTCTTAGCATGTGGGGGGTGAGTGAATGAGTGAATATTTTACACTACTGCCAGTGCCAAATAGCAGCTGATGGCGACTACTTAATATAGTGATCAATTCGTATGAAATTACAATAAAGGCAGTAAGACACAAGATCTGTATGATATATGTGTGACTCAAATTGTTGTAGGTTCCGAAGCTGAAGAAACCGGCATAACTTTCAACATATAGTTTCTATGGTTGATCGAATGTTGGCATTTCACAAAGGGGCTCTTTATCGAAAACATTTTCAGTCGCACCTCAGTATGTGAAAGGCAAAATCCAAACACAATAGCTCCAAGACAGTCGCGATTGACAAATTTCTATTATAATACAATGATGATAATTTTCAATAAACGAATGAATACATACTGATCTGCAGGTCTTATTCAGTATGTAGAATAATCGCGGTAACTTGGTCACTTATCGCCAAGAGGATGCACTCATATACTATTTGTTTTTCTATTTCTTTATCTAGGTCATTCGCAACACAGATGAGACGTATAATCCTCTTTGCCGTGTCGTTAATTCTAAGATAACAGATCCTTTCATCATCCCCATAAGCCCCTAGAACGGATCTGCCAGACTCACATTGACACACAAAATAAATTCGTCATGGTGACGTGACATCCTAAAGTTCATCGTGTTCATGTTCGTGCCTCGAGTAAAGTATTGGATATAAATCCGATTAATAACATAGTCTCACGTCTGAGAAGATATGTAATTCAAGAGAAGGAATACACCAGACACTTAAAACGTAATGTTCCATGGTGCTATCCTTGAACCAGAATGCTAAAAATTGCTTCAACTAAAGCCAACATTGTCAATTGGAATAAAGTATACACTTTCTTCAATTATCTTTTTTTAATGACGAAAATGTCGCTATATTGTGATTAGACTGGCAAAGAAGAGAGACAAAACCCTTTCAACATTCATAAGACATATCTGCCAAAAAAACAGTCGATAATACGATTCCGACTCTGTCATGATCTTGTGTTTATGAATCATTATCAAATAGTGATGATACCAGGTGTCGGCAAAAGGTGAACATATCCTGCCCAACCCGTCACAAACACATGCAAACGTCATTAAGACAAGTCAATTGTTCACCTGAAAAAACACGGGAACATTTGGTACAATTCAAAATAAGAATTGCATCGGCCATCATTTTTGTCAGTGTTGCGTCAAATTTGGGAATCTTTACCAAAAACCTTTTGAATGCTTCACTGAGGCCTTGAAGGTTGTGATCTTCATCAAACTTCTGCGTTAGAGTCGTGTGACGCTATCTGAAATCTTGGTAGAGCGAGCCTGCTCGTACCTCAAACGTTGCGAAAGGGCTGGATCTGCTGGAATAATGTTCGAAATGAAGAAAACGTTGACTATTGGAAAGTTGAATTCATCCTTCATGCAGAGTGTTTTGTCACTTTGAATCTTTATGCATAGATCTAAATATGACAGAGATGAAGCGGTCTCACTGGTCTCCTTTATTTAGGAGATAAACCTGCTGTGTTTTGAAATTTGATGTAGTCCTACTGTAGAGTAGATACCTCTTTATTTTAATTTGGAACTGAGCGCTTTAGCTTTACATCAAATTTCAAAACACAGTAGGTTTATCTTCATTCTACCATGACGGCAACAACGCTTTGAAAACGGCGCTCTCTTGCAACACGTGACAACACAGGCACACTGGTCCGCAATCTTAGATCATTCTGATAAGTGGTCACGGGTAGTTGTATATGTAACAATTATTACTAAAGTTCATGATTAAAAACACAATAGCCGTGAGTAGTTCAAAATAAGTGTCAAAACACATAGTTTTGCAAAATAAGTTGACAAATAACACTGTCTCCAAACTTAGTCCCAAGAGAGATGTTATAATTTCTACAAAACTGTTGTACACTGTTTCGGCTGACCCTGTCTTTTCTTGGAATTTATCCGAGAGAGGTCATTTCTTGGAAATCGAACATGCCATCGTTTCTATTATAGGGTTGCCAGGTTGTAGAAAAATGTTTTAAAATGCCAAACGAATAATAAAATTATACTTCTACAACAAACCTTTTGAATTAACATTCTATTATACAGTCAGTGTGTCAGTGATACACGTTTGTATCTACGTGACATTCTACACCCATAGACTAATTACAACCATTATTTGATATTGCGGAATGTAGAAGTAATTAATATTTACGAGAGTTAATATAGACGTATGTTTTCACTTATTTAATTTCCCCGTTGGGCAGTATTGCAACCTTAATATCAAATGGCATTTCATTTCTTCTTGACATTTTGCCAAACCTTAGGGTATCTAGTTAAATACAACAATTGCTATGTATGTGACATGATTTCAACATAACTTCGACTGAGGACTAAGATTGCCTGTCATACTAACCTTCCTCGGGATATGTCTACATCACCAAAGGGGAAATGTAATATTACACAGACATTTACATATTAGTATTGTTCACAAAATACGGCTTCTTGAAACTAATTGAAGTTTCGGAACATGTTTGCATTGTGTTGATGGCATATGTGTCCATGGAGTGCGTGAGTGAATGAGTTGGGTTCAACGCCACTTTGAACAGAATTCCAGTTGTAGCACGCCCTGCCAGCCTATTGAGGGAGCGAAGGCCGAAGTGATGCAGGCATCAGAGGTTTACCACTTTGGTGAAACCAACGAGTACGGAGCTGACAAACCCAGAAACATAATCAGGGCGACCTGGGATTCGAACATATTCGATCATAGGTTTCTGGTGTGCCCAAGGGACGCAACTCAGACGACTGGGTAATCTGTTCCCCTGTGTTTATGGCAGTAACAACACAAACATCTTCCATACGGTGAACGTGATCTACAACTATACACATATGTATCTGCAGGAGGTGACAGATGGTTGGACACGGCGTGTAAGCTTCACGTGGGAGGAAAGCCCCAACGGTGAAGGTCGTATACGTTTACCGCTATGGTGAAATCCACGAGCACGGTTTTGGTACGGACAAACCTAAATAATCAAGGCAAATGTGGGATTCGAACCCACGCTTAAGGGAAGAACGTGGGAATAACGGCATTTAGATGTATGAGCGGTATGTCCCTCTGGCATCATGTTCTGTTTATGCTGATTTACACAGTTAGCAAATTAGCAAAATGACGGTTTCATGGTAAGACGTTCCCGTGCGGTGGTAAATTGCAGTTACCATATGTTTGTACACAACATTCAGTCCAGAAAGTCCCTTTCAGGAACATGACACGGTGTGAGAAATTCAGGTCATCTCACTGACGCCATTGGTGCATTGAACCCGAGGTCACCTCCACTGAATTCAGTGTGCATCCAAGCACGTTTGAAGCATTGACATGCCAACACGTCTCACGAAAGAAATCTAGATCTAATTACGAAAGAACAATAAACGAATATCTTTTCGTTTCCTTATCTGAAAGCTAAAACCTCAAACCGTATATACACGTAGCAAAGAAAAATGTTTTATTTTCGTTATCTTGAATGTATTATTAATATCAAGGCCTCAGGTGTTTTTTAGGATGTAGTGACAGTTTTAATGCTAACCTTTAAGCGCCTTACAAGCAGCTTGATTTGTAGACTGCCCAGGGGTGTGAGAATGCAATTATTTGTAGGAAAGCACATGGATCGGTTGACAGGGGTAAAATTGTACTCTGATTTTGTTTCAGTGCTCGAGAAGTGTGGCTGCTGTGGAAATGTTCTATAACTATCACACCCGTATCAAAACGTAAAAAGGTAGTGAGCATTTGTAAAGCCTAACACTCACGAATGATTATGAACTTAAACGGATGACACAAGGTGTTAAATGAACGTCCTGTCCTACCGGTCTTATTACGGTGCGCGCATTACATGACAGATCAGTAACTCAGGAGGGTGGCCATCTCCATCATCCAGTAGCACGTATCCGCCTAATTCCGACCTTTTCCCCATAGCCCATGAAGCGAGTTTCACATGTTGAATTTACTGGACAGGAGAAGACCAAGAGGTCTACTTCGATCTCGAAATTTATCAGCTCGTCAGCCACGCAGACAACTGTTGTCCTTATGGCTTATAGGATGAACGCTTCTAACAGTGGCATTCCAGTATTATTCGGCCCCTTCTGTTAGCCGTTCAATGCATAAATACAATCACACAGGCAATGGATAGGGAAATATCCATGTCAGTTATCAGCCTGGTTCTTTCGTCACAGAGCCCAGTTGTGTTCGTGATATATTCCAAGTTTGACACCTGGCTATCACTATGTCACGATATTGATTAAGATATATGTACCTATAAATATCAGGATGGAGGCACGTTGTTCTTGCTCTAGAGTGATGACGTTATCTGCAATAATTGAAGACCGCCTCCGTGGTCTAGTGGCAGAGCGTCCGTCCAGAGAGCGGGTTCGGGATTCGATCCCCAGCCGCGTCATACCAAAAGACGTTAAAAGATTGTAAAAGACGTTAAAAGATGGTACCTGTTGTTACCCTGTCTGGCGCTTGTTATTAAGGGGCAAAAGGACTGGTCAGCTCGGAGTCAGTACACTTTGTCTGAGTGGGGTAATCATGTTAAACTTCGGCATGGTATCTCAGTGTACGAGCACTATAAATCGGCATGGGTCCGGACTAGTACAAGCAGCCACACACACACGTGCGCGCACGCACGCACGCATACACACACGTACATGCACGTCGCTATATTAGTGCAATAATCTTGGACGCGACGTTAAACCCAATTTCCCCTCACCGTTACAATGACTGCTATAGCGTACAATTAGTTTACTTCGTTATTATTTGTATTATATATATATGTATTGCGTTAAATGTTGTCATGGTGCCCTATAGCCTCATGCTTGTTGTAACACCTGCTTACGTCGCTCTGGTCATGGGTGGTTACGTGTCATTGGGCCCCCCGATGGCGTTGATCGATGCTCATGCCTTTAGCCATAGGTTGTCTTGTAATACTCGTTTTTACAAGCCATCGTGACATGTCCGGAACATTGCTGCCTTGAGCGTTACAGAACATTCCCGCTCACCTGACTGGTGTCTTGTGAAGAGTGTTTTCGTCATGGTACACTACTGCCTAGAAGTTCATTCCCCTTACACGCATGGGAACCCGTGTGCACCCCGTTGGTCACTCGTGTGGAACCCGTCCGCCACGCGTGTGATACCCGTGTGCAACGCCTCAAACACGGGTGTGCACCCCGTTCCTCACTCGTGTGCAACGCGTGCCACACTCTTTACAGGGGGAACAAACTTTTGAACAAATGAGGACCCGCGTTAAGCTGAACTTGGAGGTGGTAACAAGGGGATATTTTTTTTATTTCCTGACGAAAAATGTTAATACGCATTTTATTATACGTACGTGCTGTAGTCTCATTTTTAGATGTGATTTTGTTGGAAAATATGAGTACCGTTGTGACTTCTACATGATGCTTTGCGACGGTGTTAAGAAAATACATGACCCCGTTAAATGTTATTACTATTCACATGCTTTTTTGTGATTTGACATTAAACGTCTGTAGTACGACTTTCAGTGATCATGTTTATGAGGTTTGGCGGAGCCTTGTTTTAATTGGACCATAATATGTATCACATATAGGGGTCGTACTGCGGTTACCAAAGGATAACTAAACGTCCATGAATTACACTAATGTTTCCTGATATCTATTGTCTACGATCTACTGTCCACTTGCACAATCTACGCGATGACACTTATTTCTATAAATTATGATATGAACTTGGAACAAAGCATTCTAACTTCATCAAGTGCGATCACTTTCTTGATATTACAACTGTCCGAAGCAATATACATGAATCCCAACAGATAGGACATGTTTATATTTCTTAGTTCAAGGGGAGGTCGGGTAGCCTAGTGGTTAAAGCGTTCGCTCGTAACGCCGAAGACCCGGGTTCGATTCCCGACATGGGCACAATGTGTGTAGCCCATTTCTGCTGTCCCCCTCCTTAATATTGCTGGAATATTGCTAAAAGCAGCGTAAAACCATACTCACTCACTCACTCATAAAGTTTAAAGAAAGTGAATGTGTATGAGAATTCATTTCTAAATGTGTTGTTTCAATCAAGGCATGGGTTGTACTTTTTTCTGACATGTGTTGCCGAACAACTGACAGATTTGCAACCAACATCCACCATTATGGCGGTCCACAGGGCAAACTCACATTACATTTAGCTACATCCCTTAGAAGTGACAGACCGCCCAGACTCTGTAAGTATACACAAACAAAATGCTTTTAAAGTATTAACTGTCGACTTTTCTTCACATTTCACATTCGGATTACTATTCTCTTACGGTTTGCCCATTAGCATTATTAAATTCACACTTCCATAAAGTGTGACCGGCATTGTATTCGATTCGTGAACGGTCAGAATAATTTTGGTGATATTATTTTTTATCTTCAGAAGAGTATGAACAATATTTTGAGGTTCATACAAGTTTGAAGGGGATTGGGGATTTGTTTTGCAAGTTACATAAGCACAAACAAGACACTATCATTCAAGGTGAAATATCTGTTTTCCCCTGCGGATATGTCTTAAGTGCTAGTTGCCGATGACATATACCTTCTGGACTTAAGAGTATTCACATATTGCAGGATAGTTTTGTTCATTGTCGCTGAAATCATTAACACAATCTGGCTCGGTAACCAAGACCATATTTTGTAGGCGTACATTGAAGAGTGTCACGTTCTGAAGATCACACAGTGAATGATCGTGGTAGCGATTTAAAGCCCAAACTAAATATGTTCGCTCAAAAGAGTCTTATGCACAAGTAAATGTTTACAGAGCAAGACATACAAAGTAAATGCTTACAGTGCAAGACATACAAAGTAAATGTTTACAGCGCAAGACATACAAAGTAAATGTTCACAGGGTAAGACATACAAAGTAAATGTTTACAGCGCATCACATACAAAGTAAATGTTTACAGCGCAAGACATACGAAGTACATGTTAACAGCGCAAGACATGCAACGTAACGGTCACCCTTCAAAAAGTCACAGCAATAATAGTCAAACATAAGGTTTATATAGTTTTTGCATCATGTATTTAATTATTGCCGAAACATATCCACAGCTTCTCTTTGCCTTCCCGTGTTAAATCCCATTTTAAAAGTTTTCTCTTTTCACCTCCAAACTCAAGTAGAGTTCGGAATTAAATCCACTGCGGGCCCCAGCGTTTCCTATAAAACTGCCAATACGTAGAGCGATGAAACGTTCTAGATGAGAGTCACAATATCGAACACATTTAACCAATTGCTTTTTACTCGGCCTGTAATATAATCTTAACATGACGTCCGTATGACTGAGGGGAATAATGGTATGAGGTTAGTAAGATAACGGTAGTCTCACAACTGATAATTACCACGTACAGTTACAAGGTAATACCCAGCTTTTCAAAGCCAGTGTATTTAAGGCGGAATTAAAGTTAAGACTGCTGACTCCTTGAATCCAGGGATCAATACCCAATCTTGCCGAGATACATAACGAACCTCTGTGGTCATTCAATCAACCGATTCTTCTATAATAAATCTTATTAATGCATTGTGGGTGAATCTGCTATCTCGGGACCAAAAACGTAAGTGGTCACAGGCGTGAAGAATCTCTATGTGTTGATGGTAGCCACAAAGTAAGAAAATCCGCTTACGAATGTTTAGTTGATATCAATGACACTCAAGGACCATTGTGGAAAGCAGTGTTGGGCAGAACCGGACAGTTTGCCGTTACACCCCTCAACTGTATATTGTGTATAAGCACGAAGTCCAAGACACGGTCAAATAGCAGCTGTCCAAAGGGGCACGTTCTGAGACGCTTAAAGACTGACATACATTCTTCTAAAACACCAGATAGACATGTCAACACCCTAATAGGCTACTTGTTAGGGCGGGCAGAAGCGCCGGTCGTGCAGCATCCTTCCTGTGTTTGATTACCAACTTGGAATATTCGGTGTAAATTTGAATGTCTTCATACATATAGTGACGTAAAGGGTTCGTTCGTAAAACCATAAAAAAACTCAACAAGCTTTAAATGTTTAGAAGACGTGCCAATTATCTTCTTCCAATCCCTTCACTATCTGCAGTTAGTACCAATTACAACCTTGAGATAGGTCACATTGTAGACTCTGTGTGGTTTCCTATTCGTGTTTAGAAGGTTACAGCAATCACGACAAAACGTCATGAAGGTATACGTGATATACCTAGTGGAGACATGAGTAGTAGAGGTAATTAAATCTTGTAATGTCAATAGAAAATTGGTTTCAATGGTGGTTTAATACACAGAAGACGACATACCGCTAACCGTTGGGTTACGTTTAGAATTTTCGATTCTCGGTAATGACCATGTGCTCTTACGACGTGACAACGAAGACACTACTGGTGTAACATCGCACTGTTTTGCTTTCGTTTTAACAACAGATCCCCTGATCTCTCACGCACATAATGTAAATGATTATACTGACGAACACATTCTGGTTACCAACAGCAAAAGTTGATTGAAGTTTTTCGTCACAGTACAGCCTAAAGTTTTATTCTTTCTTTTTGCTGCTATATTTCTGTTTCTCTACATTCACTTACATTAGTCTGTACATGTTGTGACCGCCTCCGTGGCCTTATGGTACAGCGTCCGCCCGGAGAGCGGAAGGTCCGGGGTTCGATTCCCGGCCGCGTCATACCAAAAGACGTTAGTAGATGGTACTTGTTGTTGCCCTGTCTGGCGCTCGGCATTAAGGGGCTAAAACAAGCACTGGTCGGCCCGGAGTCAGTATACTGTGTCTGAGTGGGGTATTCATGTTAAACTGCGGCATGCATATGGTATCTCAGTGAGCTAGCACTATAAATCGGCATCAGTCCGGACTAGTACAAGCAGCCACACACACACACGTGCATGCACGTCGCTTTATAAGTGCAATAATCTTGGACGCGACGTTAAACCCAATTTCACCTCACCTCACCTGTTCATGTTGAAGAAGTGTATTGTTGAAAACATAACTCGGTCATTTGTTTGTTCCGTAAAGATGGGTATGGTGCTAAAATCCTAGGATCAATATCAAGGTGAATTTTTATTGCGAACCCAGAAGGGTCAGTGTCTGTGATATTGGGTCCGTAGATTAATGGGGGCCCCTATCGGTAAGTGGTTGGAATAAGTAATACATTCTAGTATTGGTGATACTTAGACAAAAGAGAGTCATGAATCAAACGTTTATGATCTAGTTTTCATACTCACTGAAAAAAACTCTTTATCGCAGTTTTGGAATTTCAATGGAAACAGGATCTCGTTTCTGTTTGTTTATTTGTTTGTTTGTTGTTTAACGCTGCACTCAGCAATTTTCCAGCTATGTGACGGCGGTCTGTAAATAATCTGGAGTCTGGACCAGACAATCCAGTCATTGACATCATGACCATCGATCCAGGCAATTGGGATACGATGACATGCATCAACCAAGTCAACGAGCCTGGACACCCGATCCCGTTAGTCGTCCCTTACGACAAGCATAGTCGCCTTGTACGGCAAATATGGGTTGCTGAAAACCAATTCTACCCCAGATTTTCACGGGTCCAGTTGTTTCTGACAATTTGGCCTCAGAATACAACTTCAACAGGAGTCGACGCACTATATATTTCCATGTCAAAATAATTCCACAACTAAAGTAGCAATTCAACTTCACAAATTTGCTTTCTCTCTTTCACCATTATAAAACCATTGTAACCATAAATTAAAATATTCGTTGCAAACATTTGAAGAAATGTCGTTGCATGTCACTTAAACTCATTAAGGGATAGTATTTGCATAACCGAAAGTACATCGCGTAAAATAAACTAGACCTAAACATTAGACCAGTTGTCTGTATCGCAGTATGATGACAGATTATGTCCTTTAGCAAGGCAAAAGAACCCATCTGATCAAGTAGTCCAGACATCATGGCAGCGTGGCACTGGCATGTGTCCCTGTAGGGAGTTCCTTGCAATGAGACTACTTGTAAATCGTACAGTCTTGGGGGAAATCAGATCTAGAACTTCACGCTTATGATTCTCATTGGAATTGTCAAAAACAGTTGAGCAAGTGTTTCACCTTATCCATTTAAGCACGCGTGTAACATAACTGGTGTGTTTTTTATAACAAGTGGCGTTGCTCAAAGCTATCTCTGATTACCCTTGGTCGTCTTTCGAATTTACCAACCTGGGCTGCTCGGATAACAAATGTCTTAAGCACCTTGTAGTTGTCATACGAGGCGCGTGGATGACTAAAAGTGAGTGATGACACAAGGTGTTCACGAACAGAGTAAGTATGCCCTGCTCTACGGCAAAGACCACCACTCAAACAATGTGCATAAAAAGTACGTTTGTTGGTTGCATTTTGCGGCGGCCGTTAACAATCGAGTCTGGACCCTACAATCCAGTGATCAGTATCATGAGCAATGATCCACGTCGTCGGGTACGACACAACACTGTCAATCACGTCACCAACATAGACACAGAGCCATTAAAGTGCCAGTGAGCAAGAAGGTGTGTCATGTGAACATCACAGAACGAGAGAACATCGCGCATATTTTGTCAGTGCCTCGGTGTCTCTACCAAACAGTTTCGGGAATTTTTGTTTGTTGTTTAACGCTGCACACAGCAATATTCCAGGTATATGACGGCGGTCTGTAAATTATTAAGTGTGGATCAGATAATCCAGTGATTGACATCATGCGCATCGATCCACACAATTGGGATACGATGACATGCACCAACCAAGTCAGCGAGCCTGACCACCCGATCCCCTTAGTCGCCTCGTACGACAAGCATAGTCGTCTGTTACGACAATCATGGGTTGCCGAAGACCTATTCTACCCGGAATCTTCACGGGTCTCTTCGGGAATGACGGCCTTTGATGGTGAAACGTTGGTGCCAAACCTTAGCTGTAGCTTAAGATGTCAATGAAAGGCATGTAACTAAAGTAGTAACAACAATTTTTATCGCATAAACAGATAAGCTAGGACAGGAGCTCAATTAATACCAATAAGCGTACCTACTACTTGCCTAAATGTTACACCGGAAGTTTTGACAAAGATATCGTCAAAAAGGAAGTTTTAACAAATTCACCACATTCATTTAAAATTGTAATAAAGTTAAATTTAATTTTTTTGGAAACAAAAGCCCTGTTGAATTTCTCTTTCAAGTTATTAAGAAGGATAGTTGTGTAAAGGGTGTCAAAATCTAAAGTGTTTAAACTTGAACATTTTCTTCTGGTCTGTGAATCCAAAAGTTCAAGTGGACGGTTGGGGTAGCCTCGTGGTTAAAGCATTCGTTCGTCACGCCGAAAACTCGGGTTCGATTCTCCACATGGGTACAAATCGTGATATTCCTGGAACATTGCTAAGAGCGGCGTAAAACAATATTCATTCACTTTCATGTCAAGTAAACATTTTTCATTTTTCAAGATCCACATATGATTAACTAGTGATTGTTAACTGTGATTTTGACTGTGATTTGGGTGTACATTTTGCTGGACCTTGCAATGTATCTATCCGTGTTTCCTTTCCAGTATTACAATGATAATTGTTGTCTGTGGTATGATTCCGTATCTATCAAAACCATGTGTCTATGAATCAATATCAAATAGTGATGAGGAAGTGTTCGAGGAAAGGTGAGCGTATCCTGCGGTACCGGTGGCACTTGTCACACGGGAACATATGCTACAAGACAAAATAGGGAAGTGAAGACATTACCATTGTCACTGATTGACACTGATTACCATTGTCACGGTTAGGGTTAGGGTTAGGGTTAGGGGCGGACTCTTCAACCCAACGTTTGCTTTTTCGGCAAGGGCTTAAGCTTTTTGTTCAGACCCATACATTCAGGTATTGTAAGCGTTAAGTTGAGCGTACATTTCAATAATATACCACCGATATGCTTTCGTATGAAATTCTTGGTCCCGTGGTCACATTTTGGTTTATTAGCTTTTAATCAGCTTTTAATCAGTCAATATCTGGTCTGCGATTGTTGTCGGCTCATTGATCAGGACCAAAGGTCATTCAATGAGACTAAACGAGTTTAATAATTTTGACCCGACTGCACGGACAAGGCTCAGGGGGAATATCCAAAAACCAACCATCTATGCAGTGACTGAGTACCAGGTCGTCTGCGGCTTAATACGCAAGACCTGTCTAGCTATTATTCAACTATGACATTCAACTACTCTCCGTCCCCTTCTGCGATTTGATACTCGTTCTTTTTAAGACTTAAAAGCATCCAATATTCACCTATTAGACAAGGGGGTAGCCTGGGAATTAACCCAGTTTAATCCATGTCTGTTAACGGTCTGACCTTTTCATCGCAAGGCTGTCCAAATTCCCCTGTTTGTTTTGTACGGTAATCTTAGTTTTATTCTGGCTATCAATATGTCATTGACATTGATTAAAAGTTAACGTGTTTCAGAAATAGCGACTTCCACTGCGGAGGTCATTTATCGAAGGTTCCTTGTTGGGATCTGTGCTTGGATTCGTGTCTCAGACTTACCAGTTACATCGTGTACATGTGTTAGATTGTATTTATCATGAATATGTAAAATATGGTATTAAAGTTATTAACAAAACTGTTACGTTAACTGAACTGTTAAAAGGTTTACTCATTTTGTAATAGTTTTGTAATGTGGTACAAATGTTTAAAAACATTATTTGCAAATAGTTTAAGTGTGTAATTAAGAATGTAAAGATCGAATAGTGATAGCATTGAATGCAATAATTATTGTAAAATTCAACAAAATCGGCTTTTTACTTTCGGAAGAAATAAGACGTATGACATAGAACACCGCTTTGAACAGTATTACAGTAAGATCATGGCGAAGGTCGATTTGATGCACATCTTAGACATTTACGGCTTTGGTGAAACAAACGAGCATAGTGCTGCTAAGCCTAAAACCGTAAGTCTAGATTCTGGATCTCGGTCATCGGTTACTGGCGCGCCTAAATGATGTCACTCTGCACACAGTGAATTGCGGCGCCCCAGGCAATTGGGCCCCCAAAACAACAAAATTAACACTGATTTTACACAATCTCATGGATGTCTCGATATCTGCAGAATACCAGACATAATTCGTCACAACAGCTAGTTACCGCACACACTGATACGTATGATCTTTTCAACATTATAACTGTTATCGGCTACCTGAGAGTTTATTGAACTCTATTGCTGTCATCGCAGTTAATAGACATTCTGCACAGTTTCAGATGATACTTTTCTAAACATTTCATATAGTTGATGATTGTAACATTGGTAATCAGATCATTTAAAACGAACCCCGTAGGTACCAGAGTGGCAAGGGGACTAATGCTTCAGATATATAGATGATCTGTTATTGTTCAATAATGGTCTCATGGTCAGTTCACTTCCATTGATTTTATCCCACTTAACCAGATACAAAAGAGACAAGTTTAAGCACCTCCTCTGTTTCATATCTAGTAAACATATGCATAAAAATTCAGCGTGGCAGCAAAACTATCCTGACTGTGAGATACGAGGGGTGATTTGAACTTTCAAGAGTCAACTTTCCCTTTTCGTAGAGCAATATTCCAGCTGCTTTAGCCTTTGGTTTGTACATTTAACATTTTACATTTCAACATTTGTTTCATCAGCTTTACAACATTCAAGGCCTTAGTGAAACGCTTCATGGAAGACGGGGATGCTTTGTCTTATATTATACCGTGTTTTTTCAGGTGATCATTTGGCTTGTTTTTGCATGTTTTCTCACCTTGTCGCATGTTTTGATACACCTGGTGTCATCACTATTCGATGGTGATTCATAGACACGTACTTATGATAAAATGGAAATGGTACAATGAATTTCTGATGATGTTTGAAATATTTTTGCAGCCTATATCTCAAGCCATGTATTTGCTGTTTTCCTTCTCGATACATTACTCTCCTGCGTTCCAGTGCACAGGACTTGCATAGTAGCTGTAACAGGGAAGTACAATGTACGGCCTAAGAGTCTGGAGAATAGGACTGAGCAAATAAAAGAGACAGATGCACGCTAAACCTAATTTCATTGTCGACGAAGCTTTGATATATTCGCTACACAATAGAATAAACACGTATCAGGTGATACGTAACGAACGCAGAAAATAAAGCAGACCACACTCAATATAATAACGGAATTGCATACTGGCATTAAAGACGATTTACAGCTGTTTCGTGGAACGTTGTAATTGGTTTATGATTTATGGAAATCGTTGAATGTAATTCACACAAATCAATTCGAGTTAATGCAATATTTCCGCTGTATGATTGGTGACTACTATGATGTTAAAAGTCATCAGGTAAATGAAAGTGACAACCCCAATTTCCATAACTGTAACAAATACTAACTGAAAGCAGAAATAATTCAATTTGTATGATTCCGAATGAATCATAAACATGTGTTTATTTATTACCATCAAATAGTGTTGAAACCACTGTCCTAGGATAAGTCGAGGTTATATTGTCCCAGGGAAGACCTGCCCATGGCCACATCTTCCCTGGGGAAGACCTGGCCAGGGGAAGGCTTAGCCTGGTACACCGAGTTCGGTGCCCAGCTTGTGTGGAGGCCCATTTCTTGTGTCCCAGTCGTGACATTGCTGAACATATTGGAGGCAGCGCTAGCATAACACCATACTGACATTTTGGAGAATTCCGTTCACTTAGAATATTACTTTGTTGGAATTTGAAAGTCCCAGGATTCCTCCTTGTTAGACATTGCAATGCGTTTGTAGCGTAGACGAGGTACATGTATCCCTGGTCATGTCCCTGCTTACATTGTTACAAATGGAGATACCATCCATGGTGCATCACCCGGGATCAAGGGCCATTAGTAAAGTTAGTGACCCGCGAAAATCCGGGTCTTCAGCCGCCCAGGCGTTCCGTAAAAAGCGACTATGCTTGTTAAGACTCGACAAACGGGATCGGGTGGTCAGGCTCGCTGACTTGGTCGACGCATGTCATCGTATCCCAATTGCGTGGATCGATGCTCATGATATCAATCACTCGATTATTTACACACCGCCGTGATATTGCTGGAATATTGCGGAGTGTGGCGTTAAACAACAAACAAACAACAAAGTAAAGTTGGTTGGTTGATAGACAACATTCTCAACATTTCAATTAAAACATGTGTAATCATGTTAAATGATATACATGTAGTTTAAAGTGAGTGAGTGAGTATGGTTTTACGCCGCTTTTAGCAATATTCCAGCAATATCACGGCGGGGGACACCAGAAATGGGCTTCACACATTGTACCCATGTCGGGAATCGAACCCGGGTCTTCGCCGTGACGAGCGAACGCTTTAACCACTAGGCTACCCGACCGCCCCACATGTAGTTTAGAAGATGGGAACCACGGAAGAGACCATTTCATGAATCGTTGCTTGCTTTTATGAAACAAGAAGAGATTAGTGGAAACGATAACGATAAGTTGAAATACGAAGGGATAATATGAAATAGTCAGAGGTTTCAAAACAGTAATCAACTGCACATGTGTTACGCCTATATGTGTACACAAACTTAGCAAAAGGACAAAAGATGTTCGAACAATTATCGGTCCATATACCCAAATCGCGCGCTAAATTTCATTCCAAACTTTTAAAAGGGCATTATCAAGGCGGAAAGTCACTGATCAATTTTACATTTGTTGCAAGTTCGCGGTACAGAGACTGCGTGTTAGTTGTAGGCACATTATCAAGCCACATCCTTAATAAGTCTTTAATTCTGTTTGAAACACTATAGAAGATGAAATGTTTCGTCAGCTCTGATCTCTATTAGATAATTTACTGCTGTAGGGGATTAAACATTGTCAGCTTTGTACTTAAGATATTGCTAATGTCTATAAGGTTTTTTTTAGGTTACTAATAACATATTATACGTCGTTATCTAAGTCGGCCACGCTTTGAAATGGGCTGCGCGTGTGCGTTTAAACACAAATGGCAACGTTATTTTTTAACAGTCAATAGACAGAGTGTTTTGAGTCAATCGCAATTTCAATTCTCATTTCTCAACAAACATAGTTGAACCAAAGCACATTTATTGAAACTGGGTAATATCAGTCTTTAATCTTTCTTTGATTATTGGTAAAGTTCAGCTGTAGACTGGGTTATACAACTGGCAGTCTCGTCATGTACAGCCAAGTTGCCAAAGATCCATACGCGCAGCCTGGGGGCTTTCTACAAGCAGACCGTTGTCTCTTTGCGCTCTGGGGCGGTCGGGTAGCCTAGTGGTTAAAGAGTTCGCTCGTCACGCCGAAGACCCGGGTTTGATTCCCGACATGGGTACAATATGTGAAGCCCATTTCTGATGTCCCCCGGCCTGATATTGCTGGAATATTGCTAAAAGCGGCGTAAAACCATACTCACTCACTCACTTTACGCTCTCTTCGCGTAGCCTTAGGGGTTTTCGACTACACGTAACCCTACCTGCAGCCTAAGACCCATAACACGCAGCCATACATGTACAAACAGCCCTACGCGCAGCCCTTACTTAAAAGCAGCCAGCACTCAGACCGACCGACAGGCTTAGGCACCCCACGCGTAGCCTAGATCTGATACACACATCCCACACGACTGCATCGAATGATACTGGCTTCATATTTGTTTTTGTATCGATCTAAGTCTCTCTAGTTAAATATTAGTGAGTGCCTGAGTGAGGGTGATTTTACGCCTTTTCTTGCTATTTACGACAGGGTGCCGCCTTAAATGTCGTCTCACATTGTACCCAAATGGGGAATCGAATCAGGGCCTACGGCGTACATTTCCTTACCACACTTTCATAAGGTGAGTGAGTGAGTTGGGTTTAACGCCGCTTTTAACACTATTACAGTTATATCGCAGCCTGTCAGCTTGATGTGGGAGGAAAGCCCGAAGTGGTGCAGGTCTCAGACGTTTACCACTTCGGTGAAACCCATGAGCATGGGTATGGTGCTGACAAACCTAGAAACATAATCGGGTCGAACTGGGATTCGAACCCACAGTCATAGGTTTCTGGCGTGCCTAAGGGACGCAACTCTGCACAGCGAATCGCGGCGCCTTAGACGACTGGGCCACCCGTGCCCCCACTTTAATAAGGCTCACCTAAAGCTCCAAAGAGGTCCTGAGATATGTCATTCATTTGTATTGATCGGGGTGAGCAAAAAACATTGCTCGGAATCAAAAACTATATCTTAAAATACACTGAATATTCTTCTATATGTTCCATTCAAATAAATGAAGTAAAGTATCCGGTTCAAAGCCTACGAGTACCGAACAATTATGTCAACCGAAGTGCGACCAGTAGTAGATTTCAGAAAAAAGGACTCGGGAGCATGGTTTGTACATGATTATAGATATTTATCATTTACGTAAATATCTGATAGATATTCTCACTTAAGATGTCTGAGATTGACAAGAAGCCGTCAATACATGTATGTTTATTTCCAGGTTGCTGTTCCTGAAAATTATAATAATGAGTTGTTTTCGTGTATGATCTTAATATGTGTATTTCCTTGGAATACCTATAAAACATATTTTAGGTACAGAACATATTACCTTCAATGACTATACAGTGTATGTTTATGCATATAAACAGGGTTTCATTAACGTGTTTAGTTTGGTAGTATGGTAAGCGTGTCACCAGGACTGATTCACTTTCCACATCAAAGTCACAAATATGTTATCAGATACAGAAATTTGGTAATGTCTGCGAAAGGTACATGTCTGATTAACCAAGCACCACTGTATTCTCTGACGCCTGACTGCATATATTGTTCGTGAGGGGAAAGGTTAATTTGTATCTTAAACAAAAATATTGTCAATATATCTTTGCTTCTTCATCTTCAGTTAAGGGGCACATTTGATAGACCTTGCGGTAGTAGCTTTAAATGAGTTATAATTTGTCACATTTAGGGAACCATTTATGTAAATAGAAGCCTCATTTAAGTGGATTTTAGTTTTGTCGTCAGTCCTTTCTGAGCGTGTACTGGAGAATGTTCTTGTCTTGGAAATTGATTTCTAAGCGTGCATTTCAGACTGAGGGTGAAGTGTAATTTGTCATTTATGCAAACAAGAAAGTTGTGTCTTTCTTTTGCACACAAATCTATTTCGGATGGTTATCCGACAAAATGCCTCAAGGTTTTAACTGAGTGTTTCCGAAATGTTCAAGAACAATTACATGCTCACTGTCTCTCTTCAGCAAAGTGGCATACATATATTTTCTACCCTTGGTCCGTTCACGATTGATTACACTGTTTACTGTGATTCGTTGTCCGCCACGTCCAAATGCATTGTACTGTCTGTTGTGTTTATTATCAGAACAATAAATATCGCTGGCTTAGTTTTAACAACAGACCCACAATGAGATACTGTGTTTTGTGTCTTTATTGGTGTTGTCAATGGAATATACTAATTGAAAAGAGGTCCACACTTTTTTTAAGATTGTCAATTTACTAACAAATAATCAAGTCTCACGTTGTCGTCTCAGTAAACAGTGTAGATGCACATGGATTTAGCATGCGGGAGGTACGCACACTTGAATGCAAAACGTATTTGTCAAGCTACACAAGGCAACCACCAAGGGAATCCCAATTACAATGAATCGTAATTGTGTTGTACATGACAAGATTTTAGTGTCACCAACAAAGACAATGACGAAGTTCACATTAACGAAATTAATATTTGTAATGAGGGAATTGGGCACTTCGTATTATATTTAAAATGTCGCTGGTAACCAAATTACCGTATGAGTATTTTTTTTTTTCAGAGAGGATAATGTTTTAGAATGTATATGACGTATTGTAATTGATGTACCTCTCTGAGAATATGTAGAGTCGGCTACTTACGTTGGTCAAACATTTGTGTCACCAAACCAATTAGCATGGCCGTGGTACCATTATGCTATATATTCGTACCGAAACGGATTATGTTTCGTATTCTTCTGCACCATTATGTTTTAATGTTTAATTTTCAGTGGATGCTTCTATTGCACAAATGTCTTAAGACAGAACTCAAGATAACAGCTGTTATGATCGCCTATGTGTCTGTTTCAGAGTTTTTTTTATTGAAATCACAAACTCGCCATATATAACCCGGCTTGTAATGATACTGTCTGTGCGTCAATGGGAGCCCTAGTTATGTCGTGGAAGATAAGGTGCGGGGATATACAAAAACTGCAGGACAATATAATGAAGCGTCAGTACTATGGCAGCCGGAGGACAATAGTGTCTATAAATGTCTAAACTGTAATCACATGGGATGTAAAAAGGGGAGTTTGCAAGAGGACTATGACAATCATTTACAAAAGAAAGGGTAACATGTGAAAATATTGAATGATATATGAAAGTAATCTAAAGGTTCCCTCACAGAATTGGTTTACCGTTTTTACCCTTCTTTGCCCTTCTTTACCCTTTTACCCTTTTACCCTTGATGTTCAGAAGTTGTCCACCGTTTGTAAATCGCAGTAAACTACGACTGAAAACTGATGGCAGTATGTGGGCTTAATGGAGTCGCATTTCTTCGAAGACTTATGCTCATTTGTTTGATCAGGAGTACAAAATTCAACTCCTCAGTGTAGTCTTTCCAAATGGTTTATGGTTGATATGTGGAGTACATTTCCAAATTTGACGTATCGGTGACCAAAATGATGTCCGATGCAATGCGCTATTTTGACTTCTTTTTTTAATGTAAAATTTAAGAAGTCATTCAAAATGTCTCATTTTTCATGGAAACATTCTGAAACTTAAATAAGATACAGCCAAACTACCATTTCAAAGCGCACAGAACGAGAAGAGACGTAGAGACGCAGACCTATGAAAATGTTATTAATAACAATGGTCACCTGTATACGAGTATATTGTTGTACTAAGTAGCTACTTTTCGATGACCCTTTGAACGCTGGTAGAGTGAATTCATGTAAATTCAGTAAAATACTGAACATTTTATATAAGTTAATCACGTTTTAGATGATAAATGATTACAAAGCTGTGCATACATAAAACATGATTATCTAACACGAATAATTGAAATTTTCTGACATGAGCGGAAATAGTCCTAGCGGAGACCCGATTGAATCAGAAGGCTGAACTGAGAACTCTGGAGAAGAGGACATATTGTAATTATCTGCACAATGGTACATTTTGTACGTTGTTCCTCTCAATCAAACGCAGACAGGTATTTTTATTCTGGACCAATTCCACACAATATCCTAAAACATGCAAGCATATGACAAACGTCACCCTTGGTAATTTAAAGTCCATATGATCGTTGAGTTATATAGGTCAACCTTTGCCACCAATTGTATAAAATTTTTGTGTGTGTTTTTTTACCATTCATTGCAGACAAAAGGTCAGGAATGATGTATGTCCGTTCTTGGACACTCATGTTAAGTATCGCAAGCATGGAAATAAGGCACCAAACTAAAATATGATTTATTCTGTTCTGGCTGTCGATGAAGAAAAAACTGAATATGCTATTTCCCAATGGGGACGCTGGTGATTGGAAACAGGCATGACAAAATACCATCTGTAATCCTAAAGCTGTGACAATAATGGACCCTAAATGTCAATGACACAAAAAAGTAATTTAGAATTCATTCTTTTGTCTAGTTGAAGTCGTTGGGGGTTTTTATATCCAAAATCTCATAAATGATATCATATGCACGTATGTGATTTATTTTAAACATTTCTATTCGAAATCACTTGATTTGGGGACTTGTCCTCATAAAATAAAATAGCATTATATCGGATGTTTTATCAACATACATGTACATGTAATCAGGATTACTGTGTGAGTGAGTGAGTGAGTTGGGTTTAACGCCACTTTTAACAGTATTCCAGTTATATCGCGGCGTAGGCTTACTGTGAGTAAAATGATATATATGATATATATTAACAGCCGAATCATCATGAAGACATTAAAAGTTGTCACTGAATGGGTAAGTGAGTAACAGTTGTATAACACGGCTCGCTGACTGCAGTCAAAATTTTTTTGGCAGCGCCTCGACGACAAACCAGTCACTGAGATCATGAGCAACGATCCACGACATCGTGCACGATGATACGATTATCAGCAATCAGCCATCAAACGCATGATATTGGCATGTTCACTGTGTGCCGTGTAAATGACAATGACGTGTATCTTGTGCATAAAATTGACGTGTGTACCGCGTGCACTGTATTGACGTGTGTATCGCGTGAACTGTATTGACGTGTATACCGCGTGAATAATATTGACATGTGTACCGCGTGCCATGTATTGACGTGTGTACCGCGTGCACAATATTGACGTGTGTACCGCGTGCACAATATTGACGTGTGTACCGCGTGCACTTTATTGACGTGTGTACCGCGTACATAGTATTGACCTGTGTATCGCGTGCACTATATTGACGTGTGTACCGCGTGCGCTGTATTCATTAACATGCGCACCGCGTGAGGTGTATTGACATTTGTGCCGCGCGCATGATGTTGACCTGTGTATCGCGTGCACTGTATTTACGTGTGTTACCGCGTGCACTGTATTGACGTGTATACCACGTACATAATATTGACGTGTGAAGAGGAAGATTTTATTAACGTCTCACTTGTATACCCTATTTTTGTTAAAACAAATTAAAAATATAGTTACATTAAAGTTGTATACAACCAATCGCACAGCGATTTATGAGAGACGGTACATTGTAAACAGGCGCATAGTTAAAAAAAGCGAAAGCTAAATATTAAAATAGACATACATTAATATACTATACAGTGTTTAAGACTCAATGATATAAAATATTCCCTCGGGTATATAAAATTTCATGGCAGGTTCTGGCACAGTAAAAGGTGAGGTCATCAGTTGATAGAATCCTAATATATTTATCTTGCTCTGTCAAAGAAGTAAAATCTATCCATAAACTATTGCACTTGTTGATGAGGCTAAAACGTATTTCGTCGTAAAAGGGACAGAATAAAAGGACATGCTTCTCATCTTCTATGACATTTTTGCAGTTAAGACACAGCCGCATCTCTCTGGGTATGTTCTCATATCTGCCCGTTTCCATCCATAGAGGGGCCACGCCCAGTCTAAACTTTGCTAGTGCACTTCTGTGTTTGCGTGGGATTGGTCGACTGACATAGCTTTCTTGTCCATATTCACTCTTAAATTGTTTGTACGACCGTAACTTGCTGCTTCCACTATGTGCTGCTTCACTCCGGATTGTTTCCTCCCATGACTGTTTGTATCTGTTAAAGACTGTATCATATACAGTTTTAATAAAGAGACCCTTTTCTAGATTGCCGTCGTATAGAATGAAATGACCCAAGTTGAAGTATGTAAAATGTTTCTCACACGATGATTCCAGTTTTTCAATGATGTCTCATTTGCCAATCGGAATATTCTCTTGCTGATTCTCCTTGTACTTGTGTTGGTCATTCTCGCCCAATGTCTAGCAACACATGTCCATTGTCGGACCTCCGGTGGCACCGTCCCAGAATCTCCATTCACGACCAAGTTAGGGGCGTATTTTCCCAAACCAAGGTAAAACCGAATCGCTCTGTGATGTAGCGCATTGACTGGCGAATGGACCTTGGTACCCCATATTCCTGCTCCATAGGACATTATTGGCCACACTAGAGAGTCATAAAGCTTTGAATACACGTTAAAAGGCAGATCTCCAAACGATTTCGCTTTTGCAATTAGAAGTCCAAGGGCCCTGCTTGCAGATTTAGTCGCCGCCTTTGCCATCAGGTTTTAATCTAAATGTTCTGTGAGGAGCACTCCCAAGTATTGATAATTATCCACAATCCTCAGTACATTATCTCCACATCTGAATGTTGCCGCTGTCTTGATCACGGATGATCCTCTGAAATGAATTATATTTGACTTGTCCTTATTAACGACCATCTTGTTGTTGCCACACCAGGTGTCCAGCACTGACAGGAGTGTGTTGAGATCCTCCTCTGTCTCTGCAAGAAGAGCTACGTCATCGGCGTATGCCAGGACGCTGACAACATCTTCACCACATTGTACTCCGATCCCCAGTCCCTTCATGGTTGATATCAAGTCATGTATATGTTAAATAACATTGGCGATAAAATACATCCCTGTTTAAGCCCTTGTCTCACATTGAACCATTCGGTGTTAGAGTGGTTGACACGAGCAACACATTGTACGTTGTGATAGAAGGATTACATAGCACTAAATATTTTACCACCGATTCCAGCTTGGGTCAGCTTATGCCACGGTCTTTCCCTTCTAATGCCGTCATACGCTTTCCTAAAATCTACAAAAGCTACAAATGTGGACTTTTTCGTTTTTCGGTGTGCACTGTATTGACGTGTGTACCGCGAGCATAATATTGACCTGTGTATCGCGTGCACTATATTGACGTGTGTACCGCGTGCGCTGTATTGACGTGTGTACCACGTACAGAATATTGACGTGAGTACCGCGTGCTCTGTATTGACCTGTGTACCGCGTGCATAATATTGACCTGTGTATCGCGTGCATAGTATTGACCTGTGTACCGCGTGCACTGTATTGACATGTGTACCGTTTACACTGTATTGACATGTGTACCGTTTACACTGTATTAGCATGTGTAACGCGTGCATAATATTGACCTGTGTACACATTGTTCCCATGTCCGGGATCGAACCCGGCCGTGACGAGCGAACGCTTTGACCGCCCCGTGCACTGTATTGACGTGTGTACCGCGTGCATAACATTGACGTGTGTATCGCGTGCACTGTATTAACATGTAAACCGAGTGCACTGTATTGACATGTGTACCGCGTGCATAATATCAACTTGTATACCGCGTGCATTATATTTATATGTGTACCGCGTGCACTGTATTGACATGTGTATTGCGTGCATGATATTGACATGTGTACCGCATGCATGATGTTGACATGTGTACCGCGTGCAGGATGTTGACATGTGTACAGCGTACATGATATTGACATGTGTACCGCGTGCACTGTATTGACATGCATACCGTGTGCATTATGTTGACAAATGTATTGTGTGCATGATATTGACATGTGCTCCGCGTGCACTGCATTGACCTGCATACCCCGGGCACTGTATTGGCCTGTGTACCGTGTGCATGATATTGACATGTGTACGACATGCATGCTATCCGTGTGTGTACCGAGTGCATGATGTTGACATATGTACCATGTGCATTATATTGACATGTGTACCTGATTAATATGCTCTTCAACGTAACTTTTTCAGCAACATTAGATTGATTCCTCTTTTGCTGCAAACCGAAGAGCTTTTAGAAATCGACTGATTTAATAGACTGATATTAATGTCCTTTCCAACGGGACCGCCTCCGTGGTCTTGTGGTAGAGCGTCCGCCCGGAGAGCGGAAGGTCCAGGGTTCGATCCAGGGCCGCGTCATACAAAAAGACGTTAAAAGATTGTACTTGTTGTTACCCTGTCTGGCGCTCGGCATTAAGGGGCTAAAACAAGGACTGGTCGGCTCGGAGTCAGTATACTGTGTCTGAGTGGGGTATTCATGTTAAACTGCGGCATGGTATCTCAGTGAGCTAGCACTATAAATCGGCATCAGTCCGGACTAGTACAAGCAGCCACACACACACATACACGTGCATGCACGTCGCTATATAAGTGCAATAATCTTGGACGCGACGTTAAACCCAATTTCACCTCACCTCACCTCACCTCACCTCACCTTTCCAACGATCCAATATCTTTTTGCAAGTATAATGATGTGCAAAACGAACTATCTGTTACTATATCCATGCACCATCCCGTTACACAACTGACAATTAGGGTAAAAACATTATTACACGATTAGATATTCTCATCACATATCTCAAATTACGAACTTGTTTTCTGACTTTGCATAGAGCGTCTGTAAATACATTAACATCGACCGTCACTAAAAGATGTTACTGGCACGTTCACCATAGTAGGTTTACAATTGTTTGTGGGGCGGTCGGGTAGCCTGGTGGTTAAAGCGTTCGCTCGTCACGCCGAAAACCCGGATGCGATTCCCGACATGGGTCCAATTTGTGAAGCCCATTTCTGGTGTCCCCCGCCGTGATATTGTTGGAATATTGCTAAAAGCGGCGTAAAACCATACTCACTCACTCACTCATTACAATTGTTTGTAAGAGCAGGTTTGCATGACAAGGCAGAAAATAGGGTTTGAATTATAATTCTAAAACTATCGCGTTTTTGATTGTATATCACCATGCTCATATTAAATACATATATCTGTGTTTGCTGGGCACGTGAACGTGACGTTAGATAGTGAGCGAAGTGAGTCGGTGATGTAGAGCGAACATCACTTATATCGTCCACGTTTGGAGCAGGTAGGAATTGTCCTGATTAGAGTTGCACAAACAAAAAGTGAGTTTAACACCACAATATCTCACCATCAGCTTATTATGCAAATAAAATAAAGCGATAAAGCCCTTACCACAAACACCAGAAATCTCTGCCAAAAGTCGATAATGCGATTAGGACTATATCAATATTATTTCGAATAAGAAAGAAATTACTTTCTCCTATCGTAGGAAAATACAACAAGGTGTTGTGTAATAGTAGAGGGCGCTTATAAGGGGCTATATAAGGTCAAGCATGTATGGAGTAGTCATTCTCGCTTGCAGTGCGCCACTGAAAACTTTACTTTTTTTAATGATTGTTTCTATGTTGCAGTATGTGCGGTTAACAGTGTTAACCATGATGGCCTGTCGCCTACGACGACGTATGTCGCAAAAGATGGAGGCTTGTCGCCCTGAGAAACTGATGCCTGTCGCATGTAAACAGTAGCTCGTTGCTCATGATTATGGCTTGTTGCATTTTGTAGGGCTCGTTGCCACGTATTTGAAGCTCGTCGCTTAAATCGAGACTCGTCGTCAGTATTTGTATATTGTCAATTTATTCAATGTCATATGTTAGATATTGTGTATATCATGGATGTCAAATGACTGAGATATATGTAAATGTGATATTAATGTTGAATTAAACGGTGTGGTGTGGTGCACTGCATAGCAATCCAGAAAGTGTTGTGTTATTTGTTTTTTGGAAGGTGATATTTAGCATGTGTTTTTGAATCACTTTCAAATAGTGATGATATCAGGTGATCGCACAAAGGCGAGCGTATTCTGCCCCAACAGTGGTACCCGTCACACACACATGCAAAGACAAGTTAATTGATGACCTGAAAAAATAGGGGAACATAATATGGTACAATTCTTAATAGGGAGCTGCATGACAAATTTGGAAATGTCTTCCACTAGTTATATCTCAACTAACGCATTGCATGCTGTATCCCTGGCAATGATAAAACAACTTTCGAGAAAGTTTGATATGGTGCTCTTTGGAATCTTCGTAAAAAGAAATTGCTCGATTGTGCCTCAAAAGATGTGAAATGTAGACGCCACAGACTGCAGCTGCTGGAGCATTGCTCGACATGAAGGGAAAGTTGATTATTGGACAATTGAAGTGATCCCTCTTGTAAGACAGCCCCCGAAACCACGACAATATGTTTTCGTTATAATAATCACCAATGCAGATGACTGAGCATGGTTTGTAATCAGATACATGTTGCAATACAAAACCATATTTGATTGAGTATTGTTAACTGTCGTTGTACTCCTTAATTCTAGCCAAATTCAGTGTGCTCAGATCGTTAGGGTCGCAACAGGACGCTGTGGAACGATGTTAGCTCAGATGTCTCTCAAGTCCTAGATTTACCGTTCCCTTTTGCAGGAACACGTATGGGAATATTTGTCCACGTGGGTTCATTTACAACACCAAACAAATCAATGTCTTTACCGAGAGATTATTAATGAAATCAATTTATGATACATGTAAAAGAATATCTTCACCACTAAACCAAAAACATGCCAATTTATTGGGCCATTGTCCATAGATGCATGAATATTTCATTAGTGTGATGGTGTATCATTATTCCTCTTGAACGCACTGTTGATATTTTAGAACTAAACGTGTGCCAATTACCTTTTGGAAAGCAGTGACAAAACATGCCGACAATCAAAATACTTAATAGAATAACAAGTGAAAATTGAAGCCGATGTTCCTAATAATACAGTCAATGCTGTTTCGTTCCACCTGCGACTAACCAAGCGACGCTTAGCCGGATGTCTCGACGAGCGAACACGGACATCAATTTTTCAATCTCACCAACAGAGTGGTCTATTTAACAGAGCCATTCAGACAGCTACTGTAGGAAGGCATTTGTTATCCTGGAATTTCAAAATCCTGTGGCAAAAGTAAATATGTTAGCCGATATGCAATTAGATGTGTGTCGTCTTCATAAACCTCATGCAGTTTTACTAAAACTGGTTTCAAATGACCTATTAATACAATGTTTTCACTACGTGCGATCGTGAAAAAAATGGAGTCATCGTCTTTGTCTCTAAAAAGCAGTATGATTATAACACGTGACTTAATGTAAATCATATAAAACACGACAATATAACGTGACGTTATTGTTTTTTCAAACTGCCTTGGAGGCGCTAAATTCATGAGCTTCTTTAACCATCGCTTACGTCTTTAAATATAAAACATTTTATCATATTTATGTTCAAGTTTACTGCCAAATTGAAAACACCATAGCTGTATTTGTGTGTGCAATGTATTTGACAATTAAATTCCCTCGTTGATAATGTGTCACATACATCTAATTGACAGTGAGTTGATTGACATGACAGTCCTGAACCCGTGGCATATTGCTAGCGTCATCTGTTCTTGGTCTTAATAGAATTGACTTCCCGGGTAATGAAAATTGTAATTGAGTTTCAAAATCGCCACAAACTTGTGAAACTTCCATGCGAAATTGCAATAGAATGTCTGTTTGGTATTTAAACAGGTCGTCTACCGTGGAACATTTGACAGTACTCTGTCTAAACCTGACATCAAGCTGCGATGAACTATTTAATATTTATATTACATCTGTCAACATTGTCGACTACTTTCACCAATACAAATGTACACAATCAACAGCTGGAATATATAGATAGATTTGAATCAAAATGGTGAGTGTACGAGACTAACATACTTTGTCGGACATATAAAACTTTAACAGTGGTCGAGGAGGTAAAAACATTTTGAGAATGGCGTATCTAGGGTGTTATGTTTACATGTGACACACGTAAGTGTTGACCTGTGTTTGTTGAGTCAGCGTTCACAATTTGTCTTGTCCAGTGACTGGGTGATATTGACTTCGACTCGTATGCATTCGTACCATGCTCATTAGCATCGAAAGGAATATACTGAGTATAGAGAAATCAGGAAAAATTACCCCAGAGGGCCAGTCACAAAGGGGAGAGAGAGAGAGAGAGAGAGAGAGAGAGAGGGAGAGAGAAAGAGAGGGAAAGAGAGAGAGAGAGAGAAAGAGAAAGAGAGAGAGAGAGAGAGAGAGAGAGAGCATAAATGACTGTTCCTAGACTTTAACGACCGCCTCCGTGATCTAGTGGTAGAGCGTCCGCCAAGAAAGCGGAAGGTCCGGGGTTCGATCCCCGGCCGCGTCACATCAAAAGACGTTGAAAGATGGAACTTGTTGTTACCCTGTCTGGCGCTCGGCATTAGGGGGCTAAAACGAGGACTGGTCGGCTCGGAGTCAGTATACTGTGTCTGAGTAATCATGTTAAACCGAGGCATGGTATTTCAGTGTACTAGCACTATAAATCGACATTAGTCCGGACTAGTACAAGCAGCACACACACGTACATGCACGTCGCTATACAAGTGCAATAAACTTGGACGCGACGTTAAAGCCTATTTCACCTCACCTCACCAAGACTTTAACAGAAAAATATGGGCATAACACTCAGTGAGTTGGAGACCACAGGCTTCTCTTCTGGATGAATAGATATAATTAATCCTTCATGAACATCTACATATGTCAAAGGCCTGTGTCCCATGGGTTACTAGATTACTATTGGATGAAATTAAGGCTTTTGCATGTCAACACCTCTAATAAGATAGACACAATTTTATGGATACAACTTCTTTAATACTGTAAAAAGCGACGTTTCGGTATAGATCCTTATACCGTTGTCAAGCAAGTCTTGCTTGACAACGGTATAAGGATCTATACCGAAACGTCGCTTGACAACGGTATAAGGATCTATACCGAAACGTCGCTTTTTACAGTATTAAAGAAGTTGTTATCCATAAAATTGTGTCTATCTTGTCAACCGCCAACTTCTAAGTAATGCCTATCAAACAAGTCAACACCTCTAATGTCCTGTTAATTAGATATAATCGTAACGCAGAAGGTTTTATTTGGGCTTGTGACAGGTGGATCATCACTCTGAACAAGCAAGAATATATGGAGTGGAAACACTTCGGGTCACCCAAAACCAAGAAGTTTAAAGCAGCCAGATCCTCAAAGAAAGTTAAAGTCACCTTCTGTTGGGACAGTAAATGCATGTCATTGATAAACATAGATTATTTAGACCTGTAATTGTAAATCAGGAGTTCTAAAATGCCAACACATATGAAGGATCATTCATACATGAAGGTGAAACAGAGAATTGTAAAAATGAGTTCATAGTATTTTAAAAATACAAAACGTGAATAACACAACCATTAAATTGAAATATGAAGACGTTATGATTTTAAAAACCACAAGACCAGTACATATTAGTTGTAAAATTTGCTACCTTGATTATTTGAATCATGAGAGAAGGTAATTCATTTGGGCAAAAGTGCCAAAGGCTGTTCAAATGCTAAAACGATCTTTTTTCAAATGTCACTGAGATGAAGTTTCTAGGCTAGTTCTGAAGACTACTAGGCTGAAAGGCTATCTGACATGTTACTTAGAAAGTCCTAAAAGTCCTAAAAGAGACTCGCATTCCAGAACACATCATCACTGTGCAATCTGCTCAATTCAATCAATTCCCGGAGAGCCATAAATAGAATTAGCAGACACTTTAGTTTATCAATGCTTGCAATATCGTTTAAGATATTTTTAATAACACGTCGTTTATTCACACGTTAAATTTAATAGGCATCGTAGGCTGGTATACGCTTAAATGAATATTGACCAGTTCTTTTTGAAGCGCCAGCGACATCAAAGTAGAGTTTGGTGTAACTGAATTCATATTGAACTACATTAATTATAGATACGTTAATCAATTTCGCAAGATTAATTCATGTTAATGTTTGCAGTGCCTGTAGTGTACCGATTAGTTTCAATTCAATGATCAAATTATAAGAATTTATCAACATGTGCTTTTACACGTGGAAGTGGGAATAAAAATATTCGCACACATATTACATCAAATAGTGCCGCCATTTTCGCACACTCCCGACATCAAAACATGCATATACACAATCGTTAACACAGTCTGCCATTTCATGAATCTATGATGACAGTTAATAACTTATTTTCTCTTTCGTTCATTGTGAATACAAAACATATCCTCAGATGGTTTTTGCTTATCGACGTAGCAATATTCAAAAATATGGCGGCGGTCTGTAAATACTCGAGTCTGGATCAGAAAAGCCAGGCCAGTTATTGATATTATGAGCAACGATCGGGGTACGATGAACGCAATCAACGATGTCGCCTTGTACGACAAGCATAGGTTTCATTCAAAGGTCGTTGACACAGTATCAAGACGGTATAAACAATTTCACTGACCGTGTATCTACTTATTTCGATTCAATTTCAGGGACATCAACATGGCTTAATATATATGTGATATATACTTTCATGCTAATTGTATAGGTCAAGCTATATGACTAAGGGGGCAACTACACTATCAGATAGCCATACCGTCGCATCCTTCTACCTAGGACGAGGTACGATAACGTCCCTTTTTGGCCAATGTGAAATGTCCAGTTATTGGAATCTTTTTGAAATATCGTATGGTAAGAAAACGTATCTGTTCAACTGGCTGACAGCTTGTTTGTGTTTTTCTTACACTTTTTCTAGAAGTTGGTGAGTAAATATGAACACTTACAACTTTATGGATAACAACTTCTTGATTATTGCATATAGCGACGTTTCGACGTAAATTATCAACCAAGTGAAGAGAGGTGTATATGCATGATATGTTGTGATAAACAGATCAACATTAACAACAACAGGTAAACAAGAAGTTGTTTTGCATAGAGTTGTACGTACGTTTCCATATTTACTCACCAACTTCTAGAATGCGAATCAAACATTCAATGAGTTCATGCTTTCAATGCCACATATCCAAAACAGGTAGTGGTGTGAGGTGAAATGGAGTTTTACTTCGCTCGCGCGTGCGTACGTACGTGCGTGCGTGCGTGCGTCCGTGCCTGCCTGCGTGTGTGTGTGTTGGTGTGTGCGTGTGGGTGTGTGTGTGTGTGTGTGCGTGCGTGCGTGCGTGCGTGCGTGCGTGTGTGTGTTTGTGTGTGTGTGTGTGTGCGTGCGTGCGTGTGTGTGTGTGTGTGTGTGTGTGTGTGTGTGTGTGTGTGAATGAGAAAAACACTGACGTTTCATTATACATTGTCACACAAAATGGATAAACGATCTATCTTCTTGATAGAACTAACTGTTACTTTATACCATAGTAACGCCTACATATAGACACTGAGCCAAACCAATTTGTAATTCTACAGGGACAAGTTTGCAATTAATAAGTGGCCACAAGGCGTATGGTGACAGAAGGGTGCATCTGGTAATATTGAACGGGAATATCATTACAAAGTTCAGTGTCTAACAACATTCATATTATCGAGACATTATATTTGACGCGTTGTATTCACGAACGACCGGCATTAAGTCTCACAATCTAAGTTTGATATTAATATATTTATGTTCATCAATAAGATATGACATTTAGTTGTGAATACGACCGGACACACGAAGAAGACATGACATTTAAGAATACCCAGGCGTGGTCTTCGACGACGAAACAAAATACACCACTATATACACCACCAATATTTTTTCCCCTTTTAATATGGACTAATACAGTGAAATGCCACCTTCCAGACAAGCCCATTGGGTGAGTGAGTATGCTTTTAGTAATATTCCAGCCATATCACGGCGGGGGACACCTTAAATGGGCTTTACACATTGTACCCATGTCGGGAATCGAACCCAGGTCTTCGGCGTGACGAGCGAACGCTTTAACCACTAGGCTACCCGACCGCCCCACAAGCCCATTGAAGACAATACGAAATAAGAATAGTGCAGCCTTTTTACCAAGGTGTACGACAAGAGGGATGATTTCGATTTCACAATCGTGAATTTCTCCGTCGAGAAATATACATTTACCATCAGCTCTAGTTTATTGCGTCTACATTTAAATGCAAATGGACTTCAGAGCATTATATTGTATTCATATTTCACGGGAATACACGTTTTTCTTGCAACTCCGCTTTTCAGTGAAGGTTTCATTGCCAAAGGCCTGTTTAAGTCATTCCATAAATGATATATCCGAGTAATACACGATACTGTTTATTATCTCATACGGAAGCCTTTAGGGCCATTTGGTTGGATTTCTTCTTGAAATTTTAAGATTATAACTTGAAATTTTAACTGAGTATCCTAAAATATCAACTTAGTATCTTGAAATTTCAAGATACTTGGTTGAAATTTCAAGATGCTAAGTTGAAATTTCAAGAGAAAGATCTTGATAAGTTGAAATTGCAGGATATTAATTTGACATTTCAAGATACTAACACATTCCGAGCTTGCTCATTATCTTGAAATTTCAAGTTAGTATCTTGAAATTTCAAGAAAAAAAAGAAAGAAAAAATGGCCCTGAATGGCTTCCGTAATCTCATGCTATGACACATAGGTTTCACACATGTTCACTCCATGACGCTAACGTATATAAGTGGCGGGTGCTACCGGCAGAGCAGAACATGGTTAAGTCATCCTATAAATAGTATAAGTACATGTGTTATCCAAGACGGGATCACCAAGGTTTCACTGTCTATGAACGAAAGAATATCACATGAAGAGTACATTCTACTATTGTATTTATAACATAGCTACGCAATAAATGATAAAGAACAATGAAATACAAAGCGTGGTTTATTTCACAATAAAACATTGTTCTATCATGACGTCATTTCTGGAGAGTCGAACATGCGCTCGCAACTTAATGTTGCCGTACATTGGCCGAAGTTATTTTTGAGAGTGAGTGAATGGGTGAGAATGGTTTTACGCCGCTATTAGCAATATTCCAGCAATATCACGGCGGGGGACACCAGAAATGGGCTTCACACAGTGTGCCCATGTAGGGGATCGAACCCGGGTCTTCAGCATGACGAACGAACGCTGTAACCATTAGGCTACCCCACCGCCCTTTTGAGAGGGAAGTGTCCAGTGAGTTGTTCCCCGTAGATGTACCTGGACAATGTAGATAAATGCAATGACCGAACGATCGCATACAAAAGTGGGCACAGATAATCGTAGTGCAAAGTGTGAGAATATGCGGGAAATACCACATGTAATCCCCCTACTGATAAATGTCTTGTCCGACATTGCCGAGGTCAGATTTTTTCAGGGAGACATCATTATTTAAATAAGGGTAAATATTTATAAAGCTTGTACATTTTAGTAACATCCGTAAAGAGGGTGTTCTTAAATAAGCGACACGTGGCTGGTTGTTTATCGTACAATAAAACATTGCAGGGAGAATAAACCACAAAGTCTACAAAGTTAGCCTTGGTTAACATGAGTCCATTCCACTATTCAGCCGATAACATGAGCATACGCTTATGAATCACTATTAAAAGTGTTGATACTGCGTGTTCGCGAAAAGGCGTATCCTGCCCCAAAGGTGGCACCTGTCACAAACACATGCAAAAGCAAGTCAATTGTTGACCTGAAAAAAACACGAGAACATATTATGGTACAATTCATAATAGGGAACTGCATGAAACATCGTTTTTGGAATATTTGACAAATTTGGAAATGTCTTCCACTGATATCATCACTAACGTCTTACATCCTGTAACCCTGGCAGTGATCAAACAAGTTTTGAGCAAGTGTCGTATAAGGGTCTTTCATATCTCTGTAAGTCGAAGGCACGGGAGTTGTTCACCTGTTACAAAAACACGGGAACATGTTGTACAAGTCAAAACAAGGAATTGCATGGGTGAGGTGAGGTGAAATGGGGTTTAACGTCGCGTCCAAGATAATTGCACTTATATAGCGACGTGCATGTATATGTGTGTGTTGGTGTGGCTGCTTGTACTAGTCCGGACTGATGCCGATTTATAGTGCTAGCTCACTGAGATACCATGCCGCAGTTTGACACGAATACCCCACTCAGACACAGTATACTGACTCCGAGCCGACCAGTCCTTGTTTTAGCCCCTTAATGCCGAGCGCCAGACAGGGTAATAGCTAGTACCATCTTTTAACGTCTTTTGGTATGACGCGGTCGGGGATCGAACCCCGGACCTTCCGCTCTCCGGGCGGACGCTCTACCACTAGACCACGGAGGCGGTCGAATTGCATCGGATTTATGTTGGTAACTAATGCCTCAAATTTGGAAATGTTCAAATCGCTGAGGCCTTAAATGTTGTAACCTCGATCAAACAACCTTTGAGCAAGAACAGTATGACGCTTTTTGAATGCTTCTAAGTTAGTGTGTGAGTTGGGTTTAACGCCGACTTTTAACAGTATGCCAGTTATACCACGGCGTGTCAGCTTAATGTCGGAGGAAAGCCCAAAGTGATGCAGGTCTTAGACGTTTTCCACTTTGGGGAAACCCACGAGCACGGGTATTGTGCTGACAAACCTAGACACATAATTGGGGCGAACCGGGATTCGAACCCATAATCATTTCTGGCGAAATCTTATATGAAAGAGCATGGTCGATTGTACCTCAAAAGTTGTTGAATGTGGAAACAAGGCTGGGGCTGCTGGAATTTTGCTCGGCATAAAGAGAAGTTGACTATCGGAAAGTTGAAGTCAACCCTCTTGTCATCAATAACACTACAACCACAGTCCGTTCATAACATGCGATAACGTATCACAGCTACAGCACGTTTCTGTCTGTTGTTAAACGCCGCCCTCAGCAAATAATCGAGTCTGGACCAGACAATCCAGTGATTGACATCATGACCATCGATCCACGCAATTGGGATACGATGATATGTATCAACGAGTCAGCGAGCCTGACCACCAGAGTCACCAGTTAGTCACCTCTTACGACATGCATAGTCACCTTTCACGGAAAGCATGGGTTGCTGAAGACCTATTCTATCCCGGATCTTCACGGGTCGATCCAATTGAGATACGAGGACATGCATAAACCAAGTCAGTGAGCCACGTCAGCGAGTGACTGACATAATGAGCATCGATCTAATTGGGTTGATTGGTTGGTTTGTTGTTTAACGCCGCACTCCGCAATATCCAAGCTATATGACGTCTGTCTGTAAATAATCGAGTCTGGACAATCCAGTGATTAATATCATGAGCATCGATCCACGCAAATGGGATCGATTACATGCATCAACCAAGTCAAGGAGCCTGACCACCCGATCCCGTTGGCGTTGGCGTTGGCGGCTGAAGACCTATTCTATCCCGGATCTTCACGAGTCACCAACTTTACTAATGGCCCTTGATCCCGGGTGATGCACCATGGATGGTAACTCCATTTGTAACAATGCAAACAGGGGCATTTCCAGGCGACACATGTACAAGCATAGTCGCCTTTTACAGCAAGCATGGTTTGCTGAAGACCTATTCTAACCCGGATCTTCATGGGAGGAGACAAGCATGGTTTGCTGAAGAAATATAAAATTCTAATCCAGATCTTCATGGGGGGAGACAAGCATGGGTTGCTGAAGACCTATTCTAACCCGGATCTTCACACCGGGAGACACGTGTGGGTTGCTGAAGACCTATTCTGACCCAGATCTTCACGCCGGGAGACAAGTGTGGGTTGCTAAAGACCTATTCTGACCCAGATCTTCACGAGGGAGACAAGTGTGGGTGGCTGAAGACCTATTCTGACCCCGATCTTCACGGGTGTGCAGTAAAGGTAATCAATCCAACGTGGAGAAGATAAATCAGCGAATGATAGTGAGAGCCACCCATTTGTTATCAAACTATGCTGACACCCTCAGCCATCCCACATGGGGGAATTCCGGAAAATAATAGGTCCATAGTAACCTATACATGTCGTACAAAGCTAAGGCTGATCGTATGTGCGCATACCCCTTCAGCGTAAATCGTTGTTCATGATATCCACTACCAGCCGAGCCTCGATTCTTTATAGGCCATTAGGATACAGCTGAAATACTGACTGTGCCGTAAAACAACATTCACACTCACAGTTATGACAAGCAGGAGCTACTTGCGGCCTATTCTATCACTCATCGGAAGAGGAACGAAATCTGACTGGTGCAATGTTCCAATACCAGCAAGTCCTTCAATGATTAAACACATAAATAACTGGCCTGATAGTTTGTAAAAAAAATACATGTGTACATAAAACAAACCATACATTTACATTTTGTATCACCACTTCAAAGATGTATTTGCCACTCGAACAAATTTAGGAGACAGCTGCATACGTGTTTTGGAAGACAATGACACTCCTGCGTAGCTTTATCATAGGAAAGAGAAAAGTAAGAGTACACACACATCGTTTATGTATGCACCACATCACACTTTTAAGTGGATTTTTTCCTAAATCTAACTTTTGGACATCTACCATCAATTAATGTACAAAATTGACTAAATCCCACATATATACTAAGTACTTATGGTGCATCTGAAGATCCCATCTCCCAACTAGATATATATCATTCTCTCAGACACCAACCATCCAATACATCTCGATTCTTGGACACATATCTACATGCACATGAATTATGAATGAAAATATCAGGGAAATATACTTAGTTATTGAGGAGAGGATTTTGCAAAAGCAGCATTAAATTATGTCCGTCTGTGTCTAATTTCGGACATCAAAATGTAAATGATGAAACCAAGGTTTGAATTAAATCGTGGTCGACATCAAAATGAAGATTTAGCCTTCGCTTAGTACGTTATCTCAGTGGGTAGTTGACAAAATAACTTTACTGCTACAGTATCGGCTAGTTATATCCAAGAGTCGACCACACAAATATTGGTTAGCAAGTCCAAGTGTAATTATCAACTCGAGACGCCCAAATCCCCCCTGTCTCAATGCATTAGGACAAATCTGAGAGAAAATCCCCACTTCGGCCTCCAGAGGCTAGTATATAGATCGCGAACAGTAAGCACTAGTAATAGGACTTAAGTGATTTTAGGCGTCACGTCACATTATGGGAGACTTAACGAATGCGAGTTCGTGTAGAGGAAATGTTTGATCTTTAGATCAGTTATGAAATATGAAAGTTTTTTATTAGTTTTGTTTCCAAAGAATCGATGATTATGGTTAAAGATGACTTAATATATAGAATTAGATTGCATCCCTGGCTATTTCTGTGTTGATTATGAAAAAGAAACCATGCTTAATGTTGCTGTGGATTTCATTTTAACAATGTGATAGATTTGTTATAGCGTCTAAGGTGGCGCGAGTCGTTTTGCGTCCCTTTAGCCCTGATAGGATCCGATGATCACGGGATTCGAATCCATAATATGCCCTGATTACGATCCATTGTTTGTTTCAAACAAACCATTGTTCATGAGTTTCGTGCTCGTGAACAATTTGGGCTTCCGTCCCATATCAAACTAAAAACACAACTCCGTGCAAAGCCACGCTAACCGTGTTACCTGATAAAGACAGATACATGTAGCTCAAGTAGGAAAAGACACACTTAATCAGATGTTGTGATCAGTGAGTGTGAGTGAGTTGGGTTTAACGCCGCTTTTAACATTATTCCAGTTATACCAAGGCTTAGTGTGGGAGGAAATCCCGAAGTGATGCAGGTCTCAGACGTTTACCTCTTCGGTGAAACCCACAAGCACGAGTATGGTGCTGACAAACCTAGAAACATAATCGGGGCGAACCGGGATTCGAACCAACAATCATATGATTCTGGCGCGTCCAGGGGACGCAACTCTGCACAGCAAATCGCGGCGCCTTAGACGAATGGGCCACCCGTGCCCCCTGGATGTGATAAGTGAACATGGGTAAAGGTATCCCTTCATTCACTTTGTTTGTTACTCAGTAACATATATATAATGCGACAGTGGTCTGTAAATAATCGAGCCTGGACCAAACAGGAAAGTGATCATCATACGATGACATACATCATCCAAGTAAGCGAGCCTGACCACCCGATCTCGTTAGACGTCTCTTACGTCAAGCATGGGTTGCTGAAGACCAATTTGAACCCGGACGTCATTAGGATGCGGTCTCTCAGCGTCAAGTTCTTCCTTGTTAGATACGTAGTCGGATATCATGATGTACACTCAAACAAATGCAGCTTAAGTTTTACCCAAATGATGGATTATAACATATTAGGTTTCAGACATGGGCCCCATTACACATGAAGTTGTCAGTTTCCACTGTCATGTACGCCAGACTAAAACTTCACCAGGATAGTCCCTGGGTAATAGGCTAATCTTACTCTAATACAATATGTATATTACACACGTTTAGAAGTTAGACTGGATTTATGACAAGCTGGCCGTTGACGGACCTCATAATGTGACGCGGCTTAGTGATGCCGGTACGAAGGAGCAGTTTCATCAGCCACTGTTGTCTTATAACTGGCCCTCGCCGTCCAGCCAATTATTTCTCCGATTTTCTAAATTTGTTCATACACTACGATGAGACCTTATATTGACAAATATTAGTCGCTTTAGCTGTCGTCTGTCATTTGAATACCATTCGTGATTAGATATTGCGTCTACTTTCAGTCAGACGGAAAACAAACACCATTCGTCGTCGAACTAGCTGCTGGGAACATATTCTGGTGCACTATTACTGATGGCCATGTGTGTCTCATGTGCCGACATTACTTATACAGCAGACATACTGTGGACAACATCCCTAACGCGTTTGACTTTTTCTATTACGAAACCTTGGACATGTGACATTATGTCCTGGTGAAACTGTTATGGTTTCTCGGCAGCGTCAAAAATCTATTAAGTTGTTTATATGTTCATGATGGCGACAGGTTCAGACGTTCTTGTCGCCATTTATATACTTAAAAACTCATGTGGCTGAGCAGGACAGACGCCAATTAGGTTATCCCAGCAACAATCAGTGCAGTGGTTAACAGAGACTAGGCTAATCAGAACACACCGGCGGAAATCTAACATTCGTCATTTGTCCTAACAATGCATATATACCATGGCAAACCTATAATACCCCATTTATCATTTCAACAACGTTGATGACTACTTTTGGTTTGTTCTAAATGAGTTACTGGGGATGAAGAGGTCGGTGGCATATGGGTACTACATACATATGCAACCCAGAATCGTTTTTGTATCTTATACTGAAATGTACCCTAACCAAGACTGGAAAAATAAATTACCCTAGCTTGGCAATGCACGACACTGAATTTGGTCACTTTGATGCCTGCAGAATTATGCTGCCTGTTTGTGTATTGGGTTCAAATGCAGCCTTTAAGCACGGTTAGTATTTTACTTAATGCGATTAAGCTGGTAAGGGGGTACCATAAATCCTTCACAGTTTGGCTTGGAACTTTTCAGCCACCCCTCGTTTTGTTTGTTTGTTGTTTAACACCGCACTCAGCAATATTCTAGCTCTATGACGGCGGCCTGTAAGTAATCGAGTCTGGACCAGACAATCCAGTGATTGACATCATGAGCAATTGGGATACGATGACCATCAACCAAGTCGCGAACCTGACCACCCGATCCCGCTAGTCGCCTCTAACAGCGCCACCCCTCGTAAAATGTACAATAATGATGTGACAGTCTTTCTCGACTTCCTAACCGGTGTCGCGCATTTTGGAATGGGCGCGTTTATTCACAAGAACCCGGTAACACATCTGTGGTGCACTTATATAACTACATACTTATCCATTCAGCCTTACTTGAGACATGTCGACGAAAGTTATTTAAAGTGGGTCCATTTCACATTTTCTAGAATTGCAGCAATTACTTCAACTTTAGCTTCACTGCGTAAATGGGGGCACGGGTGGCCCAGTCGTCTAAGGCGCCGCGATTCGCTGTGCAGAGTTGCGTCCCTTGGGCACGCCAGAAACCTATGATTGTGGGTTCGAATCCCGGTTCGCCCCGATTATGTTTCTAGGTTTGTCAGCACCATACCCGTGCTCGTGGGTTTCACCGAAGTGGTAAACGTCTGAGACCTGCATCACTTCGGGCTTTCCTCCCACATTAAGCTGACACGCCGCGATGTAACTGGAATACTGTTAAAAGCGGCGTTAAACCAAACTCACTCACTCACTCACTCACTCACTGCGTAAATGTGTATATTACACATACGGTCAATCCTTTCACTGATGTACCTAGTTTTGATAGTCTCCCTTTACCCAGATGCAAAAAACATCATTGTAGTCTGTTTCGTTGTTGTTTGTTTCCTCAAAGCCGCATTCAGCAATATCCCAGCTGGATGACGGCGGTCTGCACAAATTTGAGTCTGGACCAGGCATTCCAGTGATTCGCAACATGAACATAGATCTATGCAATTTGGATATGATGGCATGCATCAACAGTCACCGAGCCTGACCACCCTCATCTTCCCGAGGCGGGGGCACGGGTGACCCAGTCGTCTAAGGCGCCGCGATTCGCTGTGCAGAGTTGAGTCCCTTGGGCACTTTTGATTCATGAATAAAGGTGCCTGCATCGAAACTTCTTATTGTAAGCGGGGACACGTGTGGTCCAGTCGTCTAAGGCGCTGCGACTCGCTTTTAAAGTCAGTTAACTCACTTGCCTCGGGAAGATGGACCACCCTATCCCGTTAGTCGCCTTTTACTAGATCAATTCTAACCCGAATAGTAATGGGTCCATAGTAGACTGAATAGCTACACACCCATACAAGGAAGTTAAGAACACCCGATTTTTCATATGACTGCAGAAATATGTCATGGTGGTCATGATAACACACAGCCTTCCAATTGTGGGTGTTCCTTAACTTGTTTTGAGTAGTACGACATACAGTAAACTGCGGTGTCGATGAGGCAGTGTTTTTGTTAATGTTGGGACGTAAGAATATCATGTTGGTAGATATTGCGACGTTAGACACACTGCGCTGTTAATGGTGTTACGTGCCAGGAGGGGGAATAGAGTTTAACATCACGACATGTATGTGTGTGCGTGCGTGCGTGCGTGCACTTGTCCAGGAGAAAGCCGTCTTTTAGTGCCCTTCCACTTTGATACCATGTCGCAGTTTAACATAGATACCCTTCCGATACAGTATTAGTATATTAGTGGGATCATAACATATACAATATCAGCTTCACACACTCAAAGGTTTCATAGATTAAAGCAGTAAAATGGACCCTGGTAAACGTATGTGAAGATCAAACGTTATAGCTGTGTCTAAAACCAAAGATCGCAAAAAGGTTAAACAGGACCATTTGGCTGGCTGGACACAGTTGAGAGCTAATACTGATGGCCATAGTCTGCTAAGGAGAAGGAAAATAATCACAAACCAGTCTGTAATTGTCAAGTTTTGCAAACAGGGTTCTTAATAAGTAATAAAGTCTTTAGTCCAAAGGCAAAGATAAAATCGCAGTTCCAACGCAGAACAACTGTTTCTGTTGTTACCGTTCCTGAGAACCAATACTATCTCTCTCCTGTAATTGTTAACCCACTCAAGTAGAAGTTGTTATCCAAACATGGTGTCTACTTTGTCATCCATCAACTTTTCAGAAATGATTATCAAACAAGGGTTTCTGAGACGACAATATTTTCAATGATTTGATTTTTTTCACGTAAAACACTATTACTGTTAATTCCATAGCTATGAACAGATTAGGAGATAAACACTTTGTTTCCAATGAAGAGCTAGGAAACCAGATTGCTTAACAACACTAAATTGAATTTGGAACAGAAGTGCAGCATGGGGTTTTAAATGTTAAATTTAGCACCTACACATACAGCTAGCCATGCCCTACACTGAAAACAGTCTGTTTATCCCCATTTTAACATGCTGAAAGGAAATGTGAACTCTTTGTGTTCGTGAAGGTACGTGGATTCAGTCCACTGCTTTGTACACATTGTCGATCTGAATAAAGGCAACACTGATGACAGCCTTTCAATGAAATATGGTGCTGCATTTGATCACACATTGTCTTTTCACATCACTATAGGCATTGTAGGTGTGAACTACAGCTACTTTGTAGTCAACATGAAGTGGCCACCCCTAAAGAAGACTATGCTAGCCTTGCATTTCACTTTAATGACGTCAAGCTGGTCATCATGAACCGAATTTCATATTCTCTGTAGTCCCAAAAACTTAAAATCCACTCTATTAGTTGATTTCAATCAGGTTTTCTCCACAAAATATATTCACTACTTTGAATAATGTAGTACCTGCAACTCTTATAATTACACATATGATTATTTCCAAAAGTCTACCAACAATGAATGAGAGAGAAATACTTCGCTATAAACATTAGCGTCTGTGGTGTTTAAGTCAGAGGTGAGGTGAAATGGGGTTTAATTTCGCCTTCAGGGTTATTACACTATTATGTCGATGTGCATGCACGTTTGTGGGTGTGGCCTGCTTGCCGTAAAAGGCGAATAACGGGATCGGATGGTCAGGCTCGCTGACTTGGTTGAAGCATGACATCTGTCCCAATTGCACAGATCGATGTGCATGATGTCAATCACTGGATTGCCTGGTCCAGACTCGATTATTTACAGACCGCCGTCATATACCTGGAATATTGCTGAGTGCGGTGTAAAACAACAAACCAAACCATGCCATGCTTGTACGAGTCCAAACTAATGCTGATTTTATAGTGCTGGCCCAGGTCACAGTTTAACATGAATACTCCACTCAGACACATATACTGACTCCGAGCCAACCAGTCCTTGTTTTAGCCCCTTAAAGCCAAGCACCAGCCAGAGTATCATCAAGTACCATCTTTTAACATTTTTCGTTATGACACAGCCGGGGATCAAACTCCGGACCTTCCGCTATCCAGGCAGATGCTCTACCACTGGACCACAGAGGAAGTTGTTTCAATTAGTTGTAGTTATTGTAACTTGTGTTTTCCAAATTCATATCAGAATAAGATTTGAAATCCTAAGGTTTCAGGTTCATGAAGTTCTGAGAAGTCAAAAGAAGTCCATGCCATATAAAGGAAAGAGATATGAATACATTCACAACATGCCAATGGCAAGAAACAAATGATATCTGAAACTTCTTATTTCATTTTTTTCTTTTCTTTGGCAAATAGAGACTGCTATAAGACTGCGTTCAACAGTAATGCTAGCACGACAGTTAATCTGCTTTCACTTACACTATTCACACTCAACAAGTGCCCATCATATATTTCAGCAGACAATCAGTATCACATTCAAGCTGAAAGCAGATAATGCTCTAATATATCATTACAGATCTGATCAGACAACATAAGTAGATGAGCTGGGCCATTTGACAAGCCAAATAATCGTCAGGACGAACATTAATATCTAAACACTTGACATTTTACATGAAGCCATAAAACTGATTTAATGACTCTCGATTATTAATATATTTATACTTAAGTACAATATGAAACTCCTTACCAATTACACATCCAGACATTATACTTGATATCACATGAATGAGTGAGTGAGTATGGTTTTACGCTGCTTTTAGCAATATTCCAGCAATATCACGGCAGGAGACACAGGAAATGGGCTTCACACATTGTACCCATGTTGGGAATCGAACCCGGGTCTTCGGCGTGACGAGCAAATGCTTTAACCACTAGGCTACCCGACCGCCCCTCACATGAATGAAGAAATATACATCAGCGTCTAATTTGTGTATATTGTATATAACAAGTTTATAAGAAATCAGTGCATCAAGGCACTGTTGCTCACCATACATTCAAAGCCAGCTGATTGTTATATCAAGTGAAATCTTAAGCCGTGTTGACATAAAGATGGGAGAGGAGAGTATGAACATTTTACTGTTATTGTTATGGTGACAAAGAAACATGCAGAGTATCACTGCATTCGAAAAAGCCCTTTCTGAAATGTGAAGTTATGAAGCCTGTGATGTCTACTTGGAATGAATGATTGTGGGTTGAAATCCAGATTATGTTTCTAGGTCTGTCAGCACCATACCCCTGCTGTAAAGGTCTAAGACCATAATCACTTTGGGCTTTCTTCCCACATTAAACTGACACGCCATGATGTAGATGGAATGCTGCGATACACATGGAATACTGTTCAAAGCGGCATTAAACCCAAATTACTGGCACACTCCTTGGATCGAAAATTGCCAAGAATTACCAAGAAGTCTGTGCAACACTTGAGAGCCAAAACTTATTAGTTTAGATCATTTATTATAAAACTCATTACTACTTGGATTTAGAACAATCACAGTCACCATGACCCTTCATGATGCATTTGCCTCATGATGATCCAGGGTAGAATAGGTCTTCAGGAACCCATGCTTGCAGGAAAGGGTGACTATGCTTGTCTAAAGAAGCGACTAACGGGATCGATACAAATATCAATGTACAAATATCAATGAAAGGGCTCACACCGCTTTCAGACAATGTGTTTGCTATATACAGCCATGTACAAATATCCATGACAAGGGCTCACACCACTCTCAGACAATGTGTTTGCTATATACAGCCATGTACAAATATCCATGACAAGGGCTCACATCGCTTTCAGACAATGTGTTTGCTATATACAGCCATGTACAAATATCCATGACAAGGGCATACACTACTCTCAGACAATGTGTTTGCTATATATACCCAGGTACAAATATCCATGACAAGGGCTTACATCGCTTTCAGACAACGTGTTTGCTATATACAGCCATGTACAAATATCCATGACAAGGGCTTACATCGCTTTCAGACAATGTGTTTGCTATATACAGCCATGTACAAATATCCATGACAAGGGCATACACCACTCTCAGACAATGTGTTTGCTATATATAGCCAGGTACAAATATCCATGACAAGGGCTCCAATTGGCTTCCTGACATGTTCAATTGAAATAGATGATAAAGAAGTGGCCAGTGACTGAAGTCGCTGAACATGTATAATACCAACCTGTTCTAAGAACCATTTCCAACTGCCAGCTTGAATTCACAAAGAAAAAGGGAATATTTTCTCTTATTTTATTGCATTGAGAAATATATGTACACATCATCACTGTACAGTGTTCTATTTAGATTCAATTACGAAGCACTCCAATGTCACCCATTCTACAAAGACAAATCCCTATCCTAACGAGATCAAATCATCACATCTTGTGTAACAGTATTAAAGGATTCCAAGACTGATGGATCTTTGAAAACTTGGACTTGTAACATACAAACCTAGATACAGACATGACAGAGCATGAGCTCGACTTGGATGAATGCTAGTAATTGATTTGACTCACTGATGTCCATTTGTGTCTTTGCGAGAGGATGTTTCCCTCTCCCATTTAAAATCGGAGAATCTCAATCAGATCCCAGCGGGCTCCCTACTGAGTGCTAAGCTATGTTTGCACAACAGAGTGGGACTCTTCTTCAGCTGGCTCAGATATCTCCGGGGCCTTTTTGTCATCTGTCTTTGGCTCCTCCGCTTCTGATGTACTTGCATTCGCCATTAGGTCTTTTATGAGGATTTTCTTTCTCATCTTCTTTCTGCTTTTTTCTTCCATGTCATTGTAGTGATCAGCAAATATAGCTTTCATTGCCTCAGTGAAGAGAGGCAGCAACGGGAGATCACTCAAGGTTACCTATTGGAGAGAAATTGTTGCATAATGTATACAACCTTTAGATAGGCTTGCCTTCAATGCTGTATCTATTAGACCAAATAGCTGCCTTCAGTGCTGTATCTATTAGTCCAAATAGCTGCTCTCTTTCATCGAAATGAAGCCATGCCAGTGGTATATTGTGACATACCAAGAGCAGCCTCATTTATCTGAACAGCATGGTTTCGTTGAGAAATATGAAAGGATGAGTTTCAGCTTGGTTTGGTTGGTTTGTTGATTAACGCTGCACTCAGCAATATTCCAGCTATATGACGGCGGTCTGTAAATAATCGATCAACGCAATTGGGATTGATGACATGCATCAACCAAGTCAGCAAGCCTGACCACCCGATCCCGTAAGTAGCCAAGCATAGTCACCTTTTACGGCAAGTATGGGTTGCTGAAGACCTATTCTACCCCGGAATCTTCATGGGTCTGAGCTTCAGCACTAACATTACATGGAAATCATATGTCAGACTTAAACATGTTCAGCTCATTGTTGTTATCGAAATTCTAATATTTCCTGCATATATATCAAGGAAAATTTGACAAACAATAAACAAGACACCAACTTTCACAACCAGCAACAATGAATGTAATATGTAGTATGATATAATATTATTGCAATACATAACAAGTAAATATCATTTTAATTAACTTCATTTGGCGTCCAATTGATTCACATGAGATGGATTATAGCATTGATCCAAACAAACCTCTAAGTTAACTTTTTGCTATTGATCACAAAAATCAAAATTGCCCTTGTAATGACTGGATCTTAAAGACATAATTTAGGTTTTAGAAGCCATTACGTAAACTTTACTGAGCAAGGATTCGCCACACTAGAGTCCCGTGAAGATTCCGGGTTACAATTGGTCTTCAGCAACCCATGCTTATCGTAAGAGGTGACAAACAAGATTGAGTGGTCAGCCTCACTGAATTGGTTGACGCATGTCATCATATTCTAATTGCGTAGCTCATGATGTCAATCACTGGATTGTCTGGTCTAGAATTGATTACCGGTATATACAGACTACCGTCACATAGCTGGAATATTGCTGAGTGTGGCGTCAAACAACAAACAAACAAACCACACAGGAAATATTGCGTCCTACACATATAAATTCAGAATGGACACATTTCCACCGCGAGTCCTTTTGGATAATAAAAGGTATGGCTATATGAATAATTTAATCTATCAAAATTGTGGCCTGCATGTTACAAAAAACTGATGCTGTATACGACTTAATAAGCGCCCAGGGCGCTCTCAAAATAAGAAATAGGGGGCTCTTATGAGAATATTACTTTGGTGAAAAAAAAAACAGAGTTGAAAGAAAAAATTGTTTGTTTATGCTGACAGCCTGAATTGTTTATATACGAGAGATACAATGTTTCCAGAATTTAATTGCCCATAATTAAGGGTGCAAATAACACACGAGTGCGTATTATACGCAAATAAATATGTCTTGTGTACACTGATAGATCGGAAGGGGTGCTAATTGGTATTGTTCACTAGCAAATATATTAGCAAATATCGCTGTGGGCACTTATTAGAGTGGGGCGCTTATTACGTCGAATACGGTATTTCCATTCTGGTAAGAAATACACTCAAAGTTCAGTGTGTCAGTACACTGAAATCCCCATACATAACCATCTCCTGACCATGTGCAATGACAGCAAGTTAGCTAAATGATGGTAATCAAGTGAAACGAGACCCGTCACCAGCCTGGGATCCCATGTTCATGCATTGGACCACACAATATATTACTCAGAGTTTCTGGATGCCAAAGTAGATAGTGCTGTGTGGACAAAGACATACTACGGAACTCATGATAATAGTTTACTGTAGCATCGTTGCCAGCCCACAAAGTGATTAGGTATCTCAAGACATATTGTAGCCCACAGCATACATGCATAACTTAAGAAAAGCGCAAGTCTTTCTGAACATGAATCAATCAAGTCAGCGAGCCTGACCACCCAATCCCGTTAGTCGCCTCTTACGACAAGCATAGTCGCCTTTTACGGCAAGCATGGGTTGCTGAAGACCAATTCTATCCTGGATCTTCATGGGTCGATCCAATTGAGATACGAGGACATGCATCAACTAAGTCAGCGAGCCACGTCAGGGATTGATTGACATAATGAGCATCGATCCAATTGGGTTGGTTGGTTGGTTTGTTGTTTAACGCCTCACTCTGCAATATTCCAGCTATATGACAGCGGTCAGTAAATAATCGAGTCTGGACCAGACAATCCAGTGATTAATATCATGAGCATCGATCCACGCAATTGGGATCGATTACATGCATCAACCAAGTCAGCGAGCCTGACCACCCGATCCCGTTAGATGCCTCTTAACAAGCATAGTCGTTTGTTTACGGCAAGCGTGGGCGGCTGAAGACCTATTCTATCCCGGATCTTCACGGGTCACCAGATTTACTAATTGCCCTTGATCCCGGGTGATGCACCATGGATGGTATATCCATTTGTGACAATGTAAACAGGGGCATTCCCAGGCGATACATGTACAAGCATAGTCGCCTTTTACAGCAAGTATGGTTTGCTGAAGACCTATTCTAACCCGGATCTTCACGCCGAGAGACAAGTGCGGGTTGCTGAAGACCTATTCTGACCCAGATCTTCATGGATCATGGTTATGAAAGTACACTTTGTTCACCTCAACACATCACCAGATGATGGAGATAAAATGTGTCAAATAGGCTGAGCATAGAGTTTTTTGTACTATTTGACCGAGAGCAAATCCTTGACTTAAACTTGTTTTTGTGACAAAGATAAAAACACCACAAACATGCAGTAAAAGAATGCATCTTGCATCACAGACTTGCTTTCAGTTTTATTTTCTCACAAAGTTAGCGAAATTGGTCCTTTCTTAGTTGAGCTTTTCTTTTGTAGTTGATCATGACAAGGCCCGAAACTTGACAGTGTAAGAACATGTCTGTTGATATTCATACCAATATTACAAAGCTTTGCACAGCTATTAAATCTGACATTTCCAATATGCAATAAAGTTGCCTTATCATCATGATCATACCACATTAGTTGTTCCAACTTTGAAACATTTTAAAGCAAAACAACTTCAAGATGCAAAACTGTTCCAGAGACAACATGTCTTACCCTCATATTGTCGAATGCGAAGCCCACTTTATCGGTGAACTTTCCACTGACTAATGGTAACTTGGCATATCTCTGACTGAAGTGGGTCAGCAGGGTGAACTTGGCCTCCATCTGGTGTCCTATGCCAATAGCTTGTGAAGTGGTGCTGCAACATGGAAACATGACAGTTGTAAGTCTCTGGATGTTGATGTTGATTGTTGTTTAACGCCGCACTCAGGAATATTCCAGCTATATGACCGTGGTCTGTAAATAATTGAGTCTGGACCGAACAATCCAGTGATTGATATCATGAGCATCGATCCACGCAATTTGGATCAACGTCATTGCTTGATATTGCTGGAATATTGCTAAAAGCAGCGTAAAACTATACTCACTCACTCACTCATGGGCATAAAGCCTCTGGACAAGAGATCTAGGTCCAATATGACTCGACATGATAAACTGCCTCAGGTTTGGAGATTTATTCACATGTTACGGGTCACATTTCCAACAGTTTTCACGCCTTTTCAAGCCCAAAACCTCTCTTGAAAAACATTTTTCATCTACACACAGGTCAATTAGTCACTAGAAAGACCAGGCCTCAACACAATCGATTCAACAACTTTAGAGCTTCAAGTTTTCCATAAACCAATCACCTGACATTTTTCCCCATCATATGCATGTCAATATTTCCCCTACAGTGTGTCCTAGCATGATCATGAGCACTATGTTGTAAGGCACAGGCCATGCTCAGTTATCCTATTCAAACCGTCATAAAATACCTCACAGCTATCATGCAGCCTTATCTCTTTATTGTTGCAACACGGCCCTCATGCTGCTTCTGACATATCCAACTACTTCTGTAAATTGTTCAATCTTGAATGTGACTGAAATATTTTATTATATCAGTATTTCTATACGGTCTGTTGAAGGCAGGTTTGTTTCTCTGCAATTGCCAGCTCTTTTTAAGCACGGTTAATACACTTCCAGCTCTTGTTAAACACTGTTAATACACTTCCAGCTCTTGTTAAACACTGTTAATACACTTCCAGCTCTTGTTAAACACAGTTAATACACTTCCAGCTCTTTTTAAGCACTGTAATACACATCCAGCTCTTGTTAAACACTGTTAATACACTTCCAGCTCTTGTTAAACACTGTTAATATGCTTCCAGCTCTTGTTAAACACTGTTAATACACTTCCAGCTCTTGTTAAACACTGTTAATACACTTCCAGCTCTTGTTAAACACGGTTAATACACTTCCAGCTCTTTTTAAGCACTGTAATACACATCCAGCTCTTGTTAAACACTGTTAATACACTTCCAGCTCTTGTTAAACACTGTTAATACACTTCCAGCTCTTGTTAAACACTGTTAATACACTTCCAGCCCTTTTTAAGCACTGTAATACACTTCCAGCTCTTTTTAAGCACTGTAATACACTTCCAGCTCTTGTTAAACACTGTTAATACATTTCCAGCTCTTTTTAAGCACTGTTAATACACTTCCAGCCCTTTGTAAGCACTGTAATACACTTCCAGCTCTTTTTAAGCACTGTTAATACACCTCCAGCTCTTTTCAAACACTGTAAGACACTTCCAGCTCTTTATAAGCAATGTTAATACACTTCCAGTCCTTTTTAAGCACTGTTAATACACTTCCAGCCTTTTTAAAGCACTGTTGAGACACGTCCAGCTCTTTTTAAGCACTGTTAATACACTTCCAGCTCCTTTTAAGTAGTGTTAATTTACTTCCAGCTCTTTGTAAACACTGCTAATACACTTCCAGCCCTTTCTAAGCACTGTAATACACTTCCAGCCCTTTTTAAACGCTGTAATACATGTTCAGCTCATTTTAAGCACTGTTAATACACCTCCAGCGCTTTTTAAGCACAGTTTATACATTTCCAGGCCTTTTAAAGCACTGTTAATGCACTTCCTCCCCTTTTTAATCACTGTTAATACACTTCCAGCTCTTTTTAAACACTGTAATATACTTCCAAATCTTTTTTAAGCACGGTAAATAGACTTCCAGCCCTTCTGAAGCACTATTAATAGACTTCAAGCTCTCTTCAAGCACCTTCTTCATTGAGAAAGTAAATGTATAAGGGCAAGTAACATCAACAGAGCAACTATGCAGATTTTAATACTTTAGGGCATACATAATCACTAATTCTGGACCAAAATATAATTTGAAAGACAGAAATAGCACAAAACAGACCTAAAACAACAGGAGAAATCATTCCCCTAACGACAAATTCAGCCGATGCTGGGATTCCCCTTAGTGGATGTTGAAACAGGTTTCCCCGTGTTTGACGTGCCATTTTCGCTATGAAAGGAATTACAGGCAAGTGACAGTATTCCACTGTGGCAAATGCGCAGGTTGATTTACAGTATTTTCACAATTCTAAGAGGGGTCAGCACTTGCATTTTTCTGAACACAAGTTCATGATTAAGACGTCAAACTTCCATTCATGGGAAAAGTTTCCAAAGAGAATGCACGACCATACCTAACACCAAAGACTTTGTCACAAAGCACAAAATGTCTCGCTGAGCGGTGATCGATGCCAAAAATCATCTTGAGGGGTTGCATCCAAATCTGTACAAATATTCATTGAGATACTGCAAGTTGCATGAACAGGATGATACTGCGATCACAATCCAGGTAGCTTAATGCCACCCAAGAAGAAAAAGTTTTGAAACATAGACTATACCAATGAGTGGGAGAAGAGATAATTTTTCACAACCAGAAACCAGTTAACGATTATCACAATGCTATTTTCACATTTACCTTAGCACTTTGAATTATGTAAATTTAATGTCGCAGGTTAAATTTTACTAATCTGTTATTATTCAATTATGTCACCACCTTTTTTCATACCTAATATTGGCTTGAACAGCCGACCTTAACTGTGGTCTGTGAGGTACAGCCAGGCCCCTGGCACATGCAGTCCCTCAATAGGTTCATTCTTCATGTGTGAATTATATTAGAGTCCTGAGTCATATGCCCAAATTACAATGATTTAAGACAGAATATGTACTATTATGTTAAGGGATATGATCTAAATTCAATTCTTAGGTAATCCTGAAAGGACATCCAAAATAAACTTAGAAATTCTTAAATCAGTACAAGACTACATTCAGCTATCCAATAGGTTTTGTGATTTTACATAGCATCTTAAATTTATAATGCTATTCCTTGCCGTACATTGCAGTACACTATTACTACTAAAAATGAGACCTGACAGCGCCGACAACGTAGTTTCTATAATAAAAACATATATACAGTTGTATTCCTTGACTGTACTTTTGTCATATTATATTGTATTCTAATTCTGGAGCGGTATTCGAATAAGTTTTTGCTTGTTTACCAATCCAGTTCACAAGTTGTGAAATAAATATGTTTAAAACATATTAGAGTCCAGATAACTGTTAAATTATTGAAATAAATAATATACTAGCTAAAACAACTACATGGTCAGTGTGAACACTCACCTTCCGCACACACCATGCCGGACACACCATGCCGGACACATCATGCCGGACACATCATGCCGGACACACCATGCCGGACACACCATGCCGGACCACCAAGCCACATAACATTTCATTTGTAATATTTACAGGACTCTTCCATAGCCAAATAAAACATCAGCCCAGTGTACGGACTTTGTTGTTCCTGAGACATTAAGATTTGAAGAAAATACTATGTGTTATCGTTATCTAAGCATCCGTTGGTCCCGTACATGAAATTACCCCTCCAACAGGGCTGGGATGGGTAACTCGGGTACCCGGGTCTGGTGGGTACTGAGTAGGACCCAGGTACCCACAGGACTACCCGGACCCGTAGATAGTCACTTGATTATGTGTAATGACAAAAATTATCTAGAACTCTATGGTAACACTACAAGTCACTAATGTTCGCATTTCTTTCTGATTGTGCACCCGTTCCTTCTGATTTTTTATATGGCTGAATAAAGATATAACTTAATTCAACTTCAGTGTATGAATGACCAGATTGTTTAATACATGTATCTAAAAATGTTTTGCCAGGGCTATGCTAATCATGTCTCAATCGGACATTTTGAGACATCTCCTGAGACCTACAGTGGGTACCCGGGTAGGGTCTGGTAATAGGGAGGTGGGTACCTAGGTAGTAAATTTGGACTCGTCCAAGTCCTACCCTCCAAACACGATGGGGATTATCCCCTGTCCAGCTGCTACCAAAAGCATGTTTTAATAAAATGTTGTTACTTTCATATACTTAATTAGAATGGCTGAGAGATCTGACAGGGAAAACATCAATGATCATGTCTTTATGTTTAGATGTGAAACCTATCCTTTTTCCTCGTGTTTTCCTTTGCTTCCATGTGCTACTTATGTTTAAAATAATATTTAATGTTAGTTGATTAAATCAAAATATAACCATAAAAGTACAGAAATATCCACTTAATGAAACAGAATATTTATACAAAGCCAAAAGCAACTTAATGAATGTAATAGAAAAACTTAAAAGACGTAGTGTATTGATTTGTTGCAGGAAATGATCATTAAATACATCATAACATGAGTTTCTACATTTGATGCTTTCATAAGTGAAGAAACATAAGCTTAGATAATGTGGCATCGAAACATTGAACCCTTTGCTCAGTTTCCATATTCCCATACAGCTGACCTTGACCTTTCAAAAAGTCTATATGCCAACAACTGGAAGCATTGTATGAGGTCAGACATGCCTTCTTTTTTTTTAACCAAATCTCTAGTTTGTATGATTAATATAAAGACAGCATGTCATGACAGAACAATCACCTTCACATACAATAAATCTGGAACGTTTAGCACTTTTAATTATTGTTAGTGGTTACCGGCGGCAACAACAGCCTTAACTGTGTCTGTAAAGATTTGCGACACCCTGTTGTTGAGATTATGAAAGATCAATATACTATTGCATGTTATTTTTTATGAGTAGGAAGTATTGTGATGAAAAGATAACTTAGTGTCCAGACTCTGGACTACTCTGTGTTATTCAAGCTATTGAGATGTGTCCGGCTTGTGAACTTTCCTGATTAGACTCTTGACACTAAGTCACTCAGGATGTGAGGGTTAGTCTATTTAATCATGTACTGGCTGGTTGACAATGTGTGGAAGTGAATGAAAGAAATATGCCTCCTTATGTTTTATGTTTCTTGATGGTCTGCAAAAATAACTGTGTCATGAAACTATTGCCCGTGTGTGTTACTTGTAGTTTCCACAGTGTAGAGTTGTGTCCCTTGTGTACGTCAGAAACCTATGATAACGGTTTCGAATCTCGGTTTGTCTTGATTATATTTTTAGGGACACCAGGAATTGGCTTCACACATTGTACCCATGTCGGGGTTCGAACCCAGGTCTTCGGCATGACGAGGGAACGCTTTAACCACAAGGCTACCCGACCGCCCTTGGGAGGTCATGAAAAGACATGGTCAAGTATGAAACAATGACTTATTTTTGGGGAGAGTGCATCATTTTGAGGACATAAAATCCCCATCAATCATAACATAAGACAGCTCTCTTTTCATCCCCACACATCTGTCCTGTTCCCAAAAAAGTAAATGACCTAACAGACAGACAACAAACACTAAAATAATTCCACATGAATTGACGGTTTCAAAACACATTTTTTTTCTCTTTTCATTCACTGCTTCAATCATGATTCAGCCTGACCAACAGCATCTTCCTGAGGCAAGAGAGTCAACTAACTATAAAAGTCCAGTTTCCACCCTCACCGAAATAGGCTGGAATTTCTGTCCTCGATCGTAGCGCCACCAGTGGCTATTAACAGTTGTGTCCCTTTTCTGCCTCTCCCATTGACCAATCAGCTTCTGCCACTTGTATCACTTGCATTTGCTTCAAACAAAATATCAGGGCCTAGTCAAGCCGATTGGATCAATAATTAAGATCTATATTGTGATCAAACAGGTCTTACATCGCAAAGTGCATCAAATCATGTGAGTACCTTGATTAGTAAGTATGGTTTAAGGCCGCTTTTAGCAATATTCCAGCAATATCACAGCGGGGGGCACCAGAAATGGGCTTCACACATTGTACCCATGTTGGGAATCAAACCCGGATCTTAACGCTTTAACCACTAGGCTAGCCGAATGCCTCTTGCACCTTGATTAAAAAAATGAAAAGTTTTTGAAAATATCTGTAATCAACTGAAATCTGCATGACAGTTTACGAACCAGATTTCGATTTCTTAACGTGATTTTGATTGGACTATGCATAGACTCATCAGTCTAACCAAAATGTAACACCATAATACCAGCCTAGTTCTGCAAGGGAGGAAACTGGACTTTCAAAGTCAGTTAACTCATTTGCCTCGAGAAGATGGACCAACAGGGACATCAACTAGTAAATCAGACAAATCAATGTCCATTGTGGCCCTCTTGACATTTACCTGTGACATTTGTGCTTAGCCTCTTCTTCCAGATCATCATCCATCGTGGCTTCATGGATCAGCAGGTCACAACCTTGACCTGCAAACACAAGAACACCATTGAAGTGCCCTACATATCAAGTACATAGCATCTCAAGCCTTGGGAGCACTACCTGACAATGTCTGCCACTTATAACCCAAGCCAACACCTTGGGGATATTTGGCTCTCCATTTCCACCTGATATGACTATTGATAAGTCCACTACCTCATCTTTAGCATGAGTAGTCGGCTCATTTTCCGCCGCTAGACCATGAGAGTTGGTTTACTTGCCTGCCGTCACGAGGCGTCCACAGGGCATGGTGTCTCCGGAATATACAATCTTCCAGCCATCTTTGTGGACAAGGGCCACGCCAAATGCATTGGGGCAATGATCCACCTCCACAGGGATAAACTGTAGACAGACAAACAGGTTTTGTTCAAAGATCAGGCGAAGAAATATCACAATGTCCCCAAGACTGTCAAAATAACTGACCATCACTGATTTTATTACCAAAATCAAACACTCTGGAAATATTTTTTATTCAAGTATGTGAAGATACAGAAAACAGCAAAAGCAGTTTGAATGAATTTGAAATGACAGTTTCAAGAAAGGTCAAATCTAAAAACAAAACTAAAAATAGCAAACAAGGATTAGAAAATAGTGGGGCAGGGTATGAGGTGATAAATGTGCCTCCAGTGGACACAGAAAATAAATAAACCCTAAATAAATAAATTAAACAATTTATCAATTAAAATAATAACTAATTTGAAACTAAAAAATAAAGATCTATGTCTCTGAACATACTGAACATAAGTTTGTGTTTTATAATCATTACTGTTACAAATAATACCATGACATGTCTAGTAATAAAACATGTCATATCACTGTGTAGTATGGCTGGACCTGTAGTTTTACAAAGGTAACACCCTGGCAACACCCTGGTAACACCCTGGTAACAACCTGTACATAAAAAAAGATAAGAGCCAGCTTCTCTGCAATCTATTTGTTTTCTTGATATAACCCAAAACATAACACATTAAGTAACACCAGACAATAGCCAGTCTTGATTATCCAACAGAATCTTTTCCATTAAGCGTAAGGTAACAGTGAAAATTGTGAATGTATTTCTGAAAATCAGTGATGACACCAGGTGTTCACGAAAACAGTAAGCATGTCCTGCTCTACTGCCAGCACCCGCCACTCGCACAATTGCATAAAAAAGTATGTGTTTGTTGACAGCAGAATTCCTGTGATACAATGGCAGCATGCACATAAACCAGACAATCAAGTGATGAACCACAAATCCAGTCACATGACAGCACAATTACTGATTTTGTTGTCATTTCTTTGTAAATTTTGAATTACCCCTGCTGTGTAGAAGAGCAGCTATTCTGCACTGACCACAAACATGACACCCTGGAATTGTCCATGACAGTTGTCATGATACTGTCATGTGCAATTATCAGGCTTTTCCACAGAACAAAACTGTCAGTGACAAAAGAACAGGAAACTCAAAAAGAACCAAAAACAAAAACTAAAGATCCACAAACACTGTTAATTAATTAAAATGTTCATTTCACTTTGACTAATCATCCCTCGAATCTACAAAAGGAGTGACATACAGAGCTAGCATCCCAGGGGAAGCCAACACAGCAAGCTTGTCCTTGTGAGCACAAAGGCAAGCAATTACTCCCATAATACCAATTACATTAACATATCATACCTCACTAAGCTGCAGCTCCGTCTTGACAGCATTCAGTTTCTGCCACTGCTGGTTGCTTTCCTGCAGAGGGATTAGGCTGCAAGGCAATGATTAGAACAAATCTTTTATGACAAAACATGAAACAAATCAAAACCGTCAAGTGATTAAGTCAGTTCTGAAAATTTCCAGTTTCTTCTCTTAGCTATACAAAAAACACAACCTGGGTAATTGATTTTCAAATGTGAGGGGATTTGAACATAGAGCCACTTACTGATATAAAAAAACATGTTGACAGCCAAATACCAAAGCCAACAGGCAGTCCAACTATTTTCACCAGAAACATTGTAATGTATGCTCTAGCATTGTGAGTTAATGCTTCTATGTGTTACAATCACAGAGGTACAAAATGAACATGATAAATGTCTGACATTTCTCCACTTTGTGTGGGACGGTCGGGTAGCCTAGTGGTTAAAGCGTTCCCTCGTCACGCCGAAGACCCGGGTTGATTCCCGACATGGGTACAATGTGTGAGACCCATTTCTGGTGTCCCCGGACGGTATATCGCAGTATACTGACCCTGAGGTGACCAGTCTTTGTTTTATCCCAATTTCTTCACTCATCATATCTTACTTTATAACTGCGAGGAAGACATTTTGCTTACTTACAGGTATTCTGTGAGATTTTACGTCTGCTTCATAAGCATAGTGTGGCTAATTCACTTCAGCTGGTGACACTTTCTCCATTGACAAATCAAACTTAATGACAAGGACTGCACAGTTATACCGATATACCAGTATACTGAAATATATTTCTCAAACAGTACATATTCAAATATTCTTCTGTGTTCTGGTATAGTGAGTAAAATATTCTAACAAATTTTGTTATTATTGGTAATATTTACCTAAAATTTATAAAGAACTTAATTCACAAATGATGTTACCCTTTGAAATTGACAAAACAGTAAAAATGCAGAAATGATTTTTTTTTCTTACATTGTTATCTCCCCTGTATCCATGCCTACAAAATGGCGGCAACTGACCATGCTGTGTAATATTTACTGCAGTGTATAGAAAATAGGACCTGTGTGGACAATCACTGTCAATCACCATCAAACTCTTTAGCTCCATATATATAACAAAACAGATACCTGTACCAAAGTATATTGCGATTCATTTTTTTGGCCAATACACAGCATATTGATTATGTCACCACTAGGGCTGGGACGGGTAACTCAGGTAGGTTGGGTAGGTCCTGAGTAGGACCCGGGTACCCACATGCAGGGTTAGAAACTAACAGTTTTTGTCCACTAGTCCTTATAATGATAACATATAGCAAAACCCTTAAAATGGGCCAATTTCTAGTAGTCCTTAGGATACCTTTACTATTGGGCAGTTTGGTAAGGACTACAGGACTAGTGCCAATTTCTAACGCTGCACATGACTACCCGGACCCGTGGTGAGTGACGTTATATACTGTTTCATGACATTAATAATAAAACTCAATGGTTCCACTACAAGTATAACTAATGTACATATTTCTTTCTCACTATGCAGTCACGCCGAAGACCCGGGTTCAATTCTCGACATGGGTACAATGTGTGAAGCCCATTTCTGGTGTCCCCCGCCGTGATATTGCTGGAATATTGCTACAAGCGGCGTAAAACCATACTCACTCACTCACTCTCACTATGCAGGCATTCGTTCTGACTTTTATATGTTCAAGTAAGGATAAAGTGTCTATCAACTGAAGTGTATACATGATCAAATCGTTTTATACATGTATCTAAATAATTTTTGCCAGGGCTGCGGTAAAACAATTCCCATTTGGATATTTTGTGCCCAAATTTTGAGACCTAGAGCGGGTATCCAGGTAGGGCCGGGTAATAGGGTGGCGGGTACCCGGGTTGTAAACTTGGACTCGTCCCAGCCCTAGTCACTACATACACAGATGGCAACTCCATTTAGCTGCAATTGAACTTTGAAAGGTCAAAGTGAGTGAGTGAGTCAGAGAATGGATAGTTGTATTCTCAATATTTAAAGAAGTACTAACATAAGGAAGAGATATATATGGATGTCAACTTATTTATTATGAGGAACACAACGTTTCAGAGTACAAAATGTCCGATGGGGAATTTTTTTACCATAGCCCTGGCAAAACGTATTTAGATGCATGTATTAAACAATCTGGTCAAGCATACACTGAAGTTCTCTGGTCTCATGAACCATAGAAGCTTGAGCGGTATGGATACTATTTATAGTGACAGCTTTCCTCCAAGGTACTCCAAGCATTCCCATGTTAACACCACAACCATTCCACGGTACTCCAAGCATTCCCATGTTAACACCGCAAACAATCCACGGTACTCCAAGCATTCCCATGTTAACACCACAATCATTCCACGGTACTCCAAGCATTCCCATGTTAACACCACAAACATTCCACGGTACTCCAAGCATTCCCATGTTAACACCACAACCATTCCACGGTACTCCAAGCATTCCCATGTTAACACCACAAACATTCCACGGTACTCCAAGCATTCCCATGTTAACACCACAAACATTCCACGGTACTCCAAGCATTCCCATGTTAACACCACAAACATTCCACGGTACTCCAAGCATTCCCATGTTAACACCACGAACATTCCACAGTATTCCAAGCATTCCCATTTTAACACCACGAACATTCCACGGTATACCAAGCATTCCCATTTTAACACAGCAAACATTCCACGGTACTCAAAGCTTTCCCATGTTAACACCACAAACATTCCACGGTTCTCCAAGCATTCCCATGTTAACACCACGAACATTCCACAGTATTCCAAGCATTCCCATTTTAACACAGCAAACATTCCACGGTACTCAAAGCATTCCCATGTAAACACCACAAACATTCCACGGTTCTCCAAGCATTCCCATGTTAACACCACAAACATTCCACGGTACTCCAAGCATTCCCATGTTAACACCACAAACATTCCACGCTACTCCAAGCATTCCCATGTTAACACCACAATCATTCCACGGTACTCCAAGCATTCCCATGTTAACACCACAAACATTCCACGGTACTCCAAGCATTCCCATGTTAACACCACAAACATTCCTGTCACACACAGAAATGAGCTTTTAACTTCTGCCTGATCATATATAACTAATCATATTTCTTTCTGAAGACAGACACAAGGATAACAGAAGAAAAATCTGTAAAAAATCTGATAAAAGAGTAAGTGACTGAGTGAGTATTGTTTTATGCCAATTTTAGCAATATTCCATCAATATCGTGGCAGGGGACACCAGAAATGGGCTTTAACATTGTACCCTTGTGGGGAATCAAACCAGTTTCTTTGTTGTGGCAAGAGAACACAATAACCATGAGATTACCTCATTGCCGCTACTCATACAATAAAATGCTAAGGATGATCTACAGAATAGGTGAAGTCAGGCTCACGTTAGGTGGTCTGTGAATGCCTCCACATTATTGCTGTAGAACTCCAGCCATCGTCTCATGTACCTCGGCGCAAGTACAGTTAGATTGGGGGAAGTCTGGCCTCTTTTCTTGTACACCTTTCTCCTTTCACTCAAAATGCTAAAGAGCCCCTGAAAAAGAAACAGGTCAAAATTTGCTTGTTTGTATCCAAGGCAAAAGACAAAATACAATGATACAGTCAAACCTTGTGTCGAAATCATGGGGACCTAAAAGAAAGTTCAAGTTATCGGGGGTTTGCGCCAACCAACAAACTGAATTTTTCAAAAACTAAACATCATGTTATGAGAGATTATTAAATGTAATCTAGTCGTCTTTGGTTTTATATTAGGCTATAACATTGATAATCATATAGTAACAAAAAATAAAATACATGTACCATGTAATATTGTTTTACATAATTTATTCATCAATTTGAACATTCAATGTACATGTAATTTACTTTGAATTCACAAGCAATTCAATATCACATCGTAACAGTTTCAAACACTTCAAAAACAGAAGGCCATTTAGAAAAAAACTAGAAAGATGAAATGTAATATCAACTATGAATACAGATTCATTTACAATTGAAAAAATCTCACATGACAGTCTGTATTGCATTTGGGCATGGCAAGAAAGTAGCAACACTGAAACGTTTCTATAAAAGTCCAGTAGCAAGAATTTCCCTGTTTCTGCACTCTACAAATCATGAGAGCATGTATAGTGCTGCAGAAAAATCTGATCGGATATTCAACTGACAAAACTGAGTTCTTTCCTAAAGATCGCTCAGCCAGGGTACTTACCCATACTGAAGTTTATTAACTTCTGACAATCGTATAACTCACAGCGTGAATAACATGATGGATTCACAAACAACCTTAATCTGCTCTACTCATTTGTCAATTCACACGTGTCATCATCAGTTGCATGAAAATATTTCAGTAACTTGCTGCCGATGTGTATGTACAGCAATCAGCATGCACCTTTGATGTAAGGCGTGCTTGTTGATTAGGCTTGATTGGATATTGGCATGTTATTAGAAAGCATCATGCCTTTGATGTAATTGCAGTGTGTGTGGGGGTGCGTGCGTGTGTGTGTGTGTGTACGTTATTTTATTTTTTGAAATGTTTGAGAGATCTGAGTATTTATGATAGGTCAGTCAATTGCATGTAAAGTTAGTAAAAGGTGATAGTCTGGAGTGCGTGCGTGTGTGCGTGCGTGCATACGTTATTTTATATTTTGAACTGTTTGAGACATATAGAATACTAAACGAGCTCCCGTGCAATACCAATTTTATGAAACAAGTGAATAGTTCTGGTATCTGACGAGCGAAAGCGAGTCAGATACCACAACTATTCACGAGTTTCATAAAATTGGTTTTACACGGGAGCGAGTTTAGTATTTTATTTATTACTTGCCATTTACAACGTTTTTAGAATTATACTGTTGAGTATGAATAGGCTAGCTGACACCTACACGATCCACGGCAAAGTCCAATTGAGTTTAACAGAATAATACTTCAAACACGTCAAAAGTTGAAAGGTATGAATTTAATACAATACAACGGTCCATCTTTAGAATTCACAAAATTATCGTAGGGCTAAGACATTCGCAACTCACATACTTTAACTTAGACTAATGACTGTCGTTGCGCTACAATACGATCGCCTTGTACCTCAAACCTTACAATAACATCACAATACCTGATGACGTAATTTGTGGAATTTTGTTGCAAGATCCATCGGCGAAACAATGCCTAGTGACGTCACCCTAGCAACAAGGTTGCTGGGGTCATCGAGTGTGCTTAAGCTCCTCTCAGTGATCTATCAACTCCACACGCAATGTCTTTGAATAAGCCAAGAGATGTCGAGAGCTTTCAATATTTGTTCGTGAAACGTGTTCCGAGAGTACACAAGCACGCGTTTTGGTATTATACAATGTGTAATACAGCTGTATGTTTATTAAACGGGTGATCTCTTCACGGGCAAGTAATAAAATCTGGATTTCAACACATCCAATTTGACAGATCTGAGTACTAATGACGATAAATGAATAAGGAATTCGCAGGGACGAGAAGGTGAGTTCAAGACAACTGGGAATTTGACACACACAAGTTTCAACTGAACCTGTCTATATGTTATTTCATAATCTTGAGTAGGTCACATCCTTTGCACAAACAATTCTTGCAATATGCACAGATATGAATCCTGTTTTACTGTTACAGTTCTGTTTGTTTGTTGTTTAACGCCGCACCCAGCAATATTCCAGCTATATGACTGAAGTCTGCAAATAATCGAGTCTGGACCAGACAATCCAGTGATTGACATCATAACCATCGATCCATGCAATTGGGATCAATGACATGCATCAACCAAGTCAGCAAGCCTGACAACCCGATCCCGTTAGTCGACTCTTAGTCGCCTTTTATGACAAGCATGGGTTGCTGAAGACCTATTCTACCCCGGATCTGTCACAGTTCAGACTTACAAGATGGTGGTCTGCATGCATGTGTGATATGAAGACAGCCTTGATCTTGCACAGGACGTCGTCGGTCAGGTCACCATAGTGACGATACAACTGGCCAGCACTTCCTTCACCACAGTCCAGAACGACAGCAGTTTCCTCGCTACAAAACAGCACAAGCCACATGCTCACAATGGACAGTGCACCTCACTTATTTGCAGTTAGAAATGAGGGAGTCCTGGGGCATGGGAGTATTTCTGCAAGAGCATTTTAATCTAAGGACATTATAAATCAAGAGGTTTTAACATCAGGGCTATAAAGGAGTAGGCTACTGGACATGAATCAGACCAGGAGTAAATGTGTAGTTTTTATCGCTGTAGTTACATTCTTTGATAGGCATTTCTTTGAAGTTGGCGGATGACAAAGTAGACAAAAAATGTAAGTAAAACAAATCCATAATTTTCCGTAAATTTATTTTCTTCTCTGCTGCAGCTACATTCAGGATATTATTAGAGGTGGCCTCATTGTACTCATGTGGGTATTGGTATGTTGTATTTTTCCGAAAGGAGATTTGCCAGTCTTCAGTGACACCTACCAAGCCCAATTGTACAGACCAGCAACTCTGATTGGACATCATTTTTGAAGATCAACTTCAAAAGAGTGTCTCATGCTCAGGTGACATGACCCAAATTCAAGAGTAGGTTACATCTTTTGCATCCTCTATATCCCCAGGGCTCGCATGTCAGTAAACCTACACTAACTTCTGGATCCATACCCGTGGTTCTCACGATCTCAAAATACCCGCCCTTGGTTTTCATTAGCTAATTTGATTCTCTATGTTGCTCAGTCCACTGACCCATTGAGAATGCAAGATACAAAGCAGCCTCAAAGTTGGGTTGGCGATATCTACAACTTGGTGACCAGTCCCGCTGATTAAGAGTTTGCAAAAAATTCAACATAAAAAAACTGACAGACAAGCAAAATATAGCCCTCTAAAATATTTTGGGTTGGAAAGATGTCTTCATGTTCCCTACGAAATCAGTGACAACATTCAGAATATTAATGAAACACAAACACTGCCCATGCTATTATCAGCCAATCAGGAAACAGCAAATAGTCAGTGGGTGTTGCCTAAATTTACTTCTTTTAAAAAAAATAAAAAGATGTGCCTGCTAAGGCAATCAAATGCCAAGGGATCACTTGCAGTTAATTGATTATGAATTATGAACTAATGTGTGCTTATTGATATTTATGGTGACTTGAATAACACAGCAGACTGGACAAAACTGTCACCAACAAGGGAAGGCAACTCTAAATCACACTTCCTGTTACAATGTGGGCACTATGTACAGCTCTCGAAATTTAACCAGCGCTCAGTAAGGTGAATTTACAATTAACTAATATATGTACAATGATGTTTACGATCAAATGATACGAATATATAATGAATAATCAGGATTTTAGCGTAAATCTTACCTTAAGTGAATCAGTATACAACTAACGTTCCTTGGCTTACTCGGGATAGCGGAACCTGTACCTAAGAAAACAACCTCTGGGTATTTTGATCCTGTAACAGAAAGCAAACAGACTATGACATACCTACAAACCTTTCTCTAGCAAGTGTTATGGGCTTTCAGATGCTTATGAAACATTTGTAGTGTTTTCTCTAATCACATGAACAACTGTAAAACATCTCATTCACTTTTAAAAGACAGCTTTCTCTTAAAAACAAGCCATCATCTGAGTATTTACAATGTCTATGTGATGCTTCACCCCCTGTTATCGTGCAAGTAATCGCAATTAACCTGGCCGTCCAAAAATGTATGATGTCCGAAAACCTATGATCCGACGACATATTGGTATTAAGTAGTCTATTTTCAACACTTGTAAAACTACCAGTGGTAGGAAATACAATGACACATTTGCAGGTGAAACTGTAAGGCAATCGATTTTTGTAAATTCAGTTGCCTGGGAGACAGAAGAGTGAAAGATGTTTGTATTGCATGCAAAAGTGGAAGCCACCTTCACCGCCTTTCACTAAATGCCCCAAAACTTTGCCTGCAAAAACCTGTATGTCAGCCATGGTCCAACTCCTATACAAATCACCATGCAAGCAAGCATGGTACACATTTGAAGGTTTTTCTGAAAAAACTGTTTGCAAGTAATAGGGCTGGGACGGTTAACTCGGGTACCCGGGTCGGTTGGTTACTGAGTAGGACCCGGGTACCCACAGGACTACCCGGACCCGTGGTTAGTCATAGGATATATTGTTTCATGACAAAACTTCACTATAATTATAACTACATGGTTACACGACAATATTAAGTCTCTAATGTTCGCATTTCTTCATGACTATGAACATGCTCCTTCTGACTTAAATATGTTTGAACAAAGCTAAAACTTCAGTCAACTTCAGTGTATGCATGACCTCATCGTTTTATACGTGTATCTAAATACATTCTACCAGGGCTACTGTCAAACTATTCCGAATCGGACATTTTATACCTATCTCTTGACACCAACAGCGAGTACCCGGGTGGGTCGGGTAATAGGGATGTGGGTACCCGGGTAGTAAATTTGGACTCGTCCCAGCCCTAGCAAGTAATTATTTGAGTTAATATCCTTAAAACATGTTAAAGTGACCATGCTATTTGACACAACCATGACATATCAGGGTTTGGTTATTTGTAGTAATTCAAAAGTCCTTTCCCACGACTATATTAAACCAATCTGTTGGAGTTTTGAGCCATGTGTGATGATGTTGTCACTGGTGACCTTACCGAGATTATACCAACTTTAATCAGACTCCTTGTGCAGCTTAATGAGAATGAAGTACCATCTCATTATTGATGTTGTAAGGGGGCTTCCATTTGATATTCTGGAGGCCTGGGAATTTATTGAAAAAAGTAAATTGTCCTCTAAAATTCTTGAAATATTCTTGATCAGATGCTTCCGTAGAGAATGTGCAGTGAGAGACTGCCAGCTGTGATTGGATGATATTGTGTATGATTTGTATGTTTTTTAATGTACATGCACCCAGTAACTAAAACTGACCATGACTTTTCAAAATTCAGATATGTTTAAGTAAGTGACATTTTGTTAAACAGGGTTGGTGGGTTTAGCTTCCTGAACTAGGAAATCGAGCGGGCTAAGCGAGCCAAATTTTGTGACTTTATTGCAGCTTTCAGGCCATATTATGCATACATGTACATGAATAGGCTGCTGAATGCTTAATTATTTAAAAATACATATAACATTTCAATACAAGTGTGGGGGAAAACATCTAAATAGAGCATAACCCGAACACAGGAACGTGAAACAAAAAGGGAGACAACTCTGTTGGGCATAGCATGGCTAATTTCACATTTAGTGAACGTACCATCTGTGGATTGTTGTTTTAGCCTACTGTTAACATCCTCTATCAACTGTGGGACATTGGGCATGTCCATCGCCTCCTTCACAAACTGTTCTCTGTCCAGCTGGAAACACTGGTCTCTGGAAAATACATCATAGACATGTGTGTTTACTGTTCTGTATGATTTCATGTATACGGACTTGATACCAAATAACATCAAATAGAGTTCAGTGAATTATCATCTGACAATAAGCAGTATTCTTAAATGACAGATGTGACAGGTTTTATTGTGCCTGTATTCTTAGCCTAGTCATCTTGACACTGAAAAACAGAACCTATTGGTTCTTAGGCTATTAATGTAAAACACAATGCTGGCATCCTTCTTAAAAAATAAAATGGAAATATAAGAATTTGTAGTGTATTTATTTCCACAGCAGAGCAAAAGATGTTGCAATATATGGTCAATCCTTTTTTAACCAGATTGTAATATCACTGGGAAGTATTTGTTTTCACAGCACAACTCATACTGTCATGTATCGTAAGTACATTATTATTCACTTGATTGCCAGTATGATGTGAGACATGTGTTAATCCTGAACTCACAGTCAAATCATCAAAGATACAGTGTTTTATCATATAGTGGGTAGGTTTCTCAGCAGGATAAAGCCAACGGATAAAAACGATATCCATTGGGGTCATATGCAGATAGAGATGCAAATATCAAAGGTCAAGAGGGACTACTTTCAGTGTTTAGAAACAAACATGGCGTCCCCCTCGTCATTCGGCGATCGAGTCAGATTTAACCATTGGGAATCTGGATAAACTACAGGGATAATTGCTATCATTATCAAAAGAACAGTCTAATATACTGAAAATCAGTGTCTAACTGTGACGTAACTAAGGCATTTTATAAGTTTGGGCAACTTTGGAGATATAAATTGAGAAAAAATTTGCGAGGGCATGAGGCCTAGCCAAGCGGGATCAGTAGCCATATCTGTGCTTGTAGACCTCTGCGGCTTGAAACCTTCTCCACAAATTAAAATAGTTGGATTTGGCCGAAATATGTTTGAATTGTTACCTTGTTTCGTTTTGTCGCTGTGTGTACATCTGACTACACTTCTTAACGTTATAACAAGACAGACTGACTGTCAACAACGTCAAAGGGCAGTTACTGTTGACAAAGGGCAGTTACTCTAGCGGACAGACCGATGGATTGCCGCGAAAGGCAATTAAAAACAACTGTTGTTTTGCGTATATGTTGTTTCGCCACTGTATAAGAAACATATTTCAGTTGGAACTATATTGGCTACTGTCACTGTCCGTCTGACACATCACTTACCCTGTGACGTAATAAATATTGATGCGTGCATTCCAGGAAAACTCGCAATGTTTCGGTAATGTTTGTGAGAGAGAGAATGCGATTTTTAAGCACAGAATTAAAGAATGACATTATATGATAAAGAGGTTACCACGCTTGTGTGTTTGGGGATGGTAAATATCCTGTATTAGGAATAAACACTATGTATTTAGCTCGCCAAGGCTCGCTAAATACAATGTTTATTCCTAATGCAGGATATTTACCATCCCCAAACACACTCGCGTGATAACCTCTATGTATGTCACAACACATGAAGTAGTTCCGAATTTAAGACAGTAGATTATTGTTTATGGTTCAAATGAATTTGAGTAGGTCCACTACACTGGTTGTCACAGATTGACATGCAAGTTGTCTTAAAAAGGATGGAGGCACCCTGTGCACCTCCCTCTGGATCCGCAAGTAATTTTGTTTGTTTGTTTGTTTGTTTGTTTGTTGTTTAACCTCGCACTCAGTAACATTCCAGCAATATTATGGTGGTCTGTAAATAATCAAGTCTGGACCAGACATTCCAGTGATTGATATCATGAGGACTGACCTATACATCTGGGATATGATGACATGCATCAAACTAGTCAGTGGGCCTGTCCACCCTATTCAGTTAGTCGCCTCTTACGACAAGCATAGTCGACTTTTGTGACAAGCATGGGTTTCTAAAGACCTATTCTACCCCAAACCTTCACGGGTCGGATCCGCCAATAAGATTGGTTGGATGCACTTAGTCCTTGGCCATAATTCCTTGGCCAACTCTTACAATCATTATGTACCTGCAGAGTTCATTCTTTGGCCGCAGTTGATACTTGAGACACGTGTGGCCCCTGACCGTTAATGGGTGAGAATCGGATGCATCATCCACTCCAGGCTGTGTCGGAGCCATGAACTGAGGCAATAGCGGGAATATTGTTGGATGGAGTAGGTTTAACTTGGCTTGTATTGAATACAGCTCTAGATGGGAAACATCCGAGTTGGTGCTGTTGATGATAATATGCTGTGTAGTCGATCCAAATCTATTCAAAAGGAAAAAAGGAAAAGTGAATGAGTATTGTTTTTTACACTGCTTTTAGCAATATTCCAGGAATATCATGGCAGAGGACACCAGAAATGGACTTGACACATTGTACCCATGTCGGGAATCAAACCCGGGCCTTCAGATTGACGACCGAACGCTTTAACCACTGGGCTACCCAATGACCCAAAGGAAAAGTACACAAAATACTAACTGACAGATTCATTCAGTTCAAAATCATCCTCTGAGAAAAGTATTCTTTGGATGTTCACATATTGCATTTAAGTAACAATTTCAAAATCTTATATTATTTTCTTTAGACACAGCCATGTCTTGTACCACATTTCAGTGACAATATGCAAGTTGAGGGCTGTCTGCAGTTATAGATCTAAGGCCTTTGTTTGTTAGAAGTTGGTTAATAAACCCTTTCAACATAACAAAACTGTGTTACGACTGTTAACTTTCCTTAACTTTAGCTTGCAAATATGAGACGTGTGTAAAGAAGATTTAATCAGCTGCAACTAGTGTCACATACCAACACCAAGTCAATGTCCCCCCAAGTTAAAAAATGTTTGTTTTTCATTTATAAACATGATAAATAGTACATTAATTTGAAAGTTTAAAATCAAAAACAAAATTTCCACCCCTACCATTGAATTTTGGCCAAAACTATTGGAAAGCAACCAATAACAAGCAAAAGGCTTCATCTGCACTGAAGTACTAGTGGGCTGACCTGTGCATCCACTGTTGATAGTGCTCTGTCTGTATGATGTCTGCTGGGGACATGTGCACAATCACCTCCACACTGTCGGAACTCTGCAGCTCTTGTAGTCGGGAGCAGGACGTCAGTGGTGTCAGGAACCCAGCGTGTGGACACTCCACAACTGTCACCAACCCAGACAGGAGGTACAGGTTGAATTGTTCAATAGTCATTACTTAGAAGTTGACAGTTGACAAAGTAGACACAATTTATGCATAACAACTTCTTTTATTACTGTAAGGGGGATGTTTTGGTTGGTTGGTTGGTTGGTTGGTTGGTTTGTTGTTTAATATTCCAGCTATATGACGGTGGTCTGTAAATAATCGAGTCTGGACCAGACAATCCAGTGATTAATATCATGAGCATCGATCCACGCAATTGGGATCGATAACATGCATCAACCAAGTCAGCGAGCCTGACCACCCGATCCCGTCAGTCACCTTTTACGACAAGTATAGTCACCTTTTATGGCAAGCATGGGTTCGTGAAGACCTATTCTACCCCGGAATCTTCACGGGTCGGGACGTTTTGGTACAGATCATCATACTGTTGTCAAGCAAGAGTCCATCTTCCCGAGGCAAGAGAGTTAACTGACTATAAAAGGCTAATTTCTACCCTTGCTGAAACTAGGCTGGTATTATGGAGTTACTTTTTGGCTGGACTACGACTCAGTGCATAGTCCAATAATAATCTCGCAACGGAATCGAAATGCGGTTCGTTAACTGTCTTGCAGATTTCAGTCGATTGCAGAATTTGCAAAGCATGTGCACCACCAACTAGGGCCTCAACAGATATTTTCCAAATCTTTTCCTGTTTTTAATCAAGGTGCTCAGATGATTTGATGCATTTTGCGATGTAAGACCCGTTTTATCACAATATAGATCTTGATTATTGATCAGATCATCTTGACTGGGTGCTGTCATTGAAGCAAATGCAAGTGATATGAGGGGTGGAATCTGTTTGGTCCACAGGAGAGGCTTAGAAGGAACATAACTTGTAATAGTCATTGGTGGCACTATGATTGAGCCCAGGTATTCCAGCCTAGTTCGGCAAGGGTGGAAACTGGACTTTTAAAGTCAGTTAACTCTCTTGCCTCGGGAAGATGGCAAGAGTCTTGCTTGACAACAGTATAAGGATCTGTACCAAAACTCTTGCTTGACAACGGTATAAGGCAGCATTAGAAATTGGCACAAGTCCTATAGTCTTTGCCAAACTGCCAATTTGACAGTAATTAAAGAAGTTGTAGATACAGCTTATTTGATATTTGGCTGAGATAGACACATGTCATTCAAAGACGAGATTTATGTTCATTATTTGATTAATTGTATTTAACTGAAAAGTGAATTAATTGAATCATGTCTTTAACAATTAACACATTGGTTGAGGTGAAGTAGGGTTTAAAGTCACGGTCAAGATTATTGTAATGACGTCATTGGGGAGTGATGGTGAAGTTGCATGCCACATTTCGTCCCGAGAGCAGCAGTGCAGCAATTTCACAGCAGAGAACACTGTAATCAAACTTACTCAATATTTGCTGTTTCTTCTCCTCTGGGTTTAAGACCTGATCTGGATGAACCTGACAACACATACTGAATAAAAGCAACATGCCGAACTCAAGTCTTGACAAGTATCTCTTACATAAGCATGCATCCCCATTAAACACGGTATGCACTGATTTGGAAAGCATGAAGCAAGGGCCATAACTCTGTAAAGAAATGAATTGATGACACCAATTTTCAAACTCATTTGAGTTCATGACCAGTAAAATCAGTGTGTAAAATTTCATTTCTCTGACTTAAATACTGTTTGAGAAAAATTGTCCCTTTTGAGAAGCGGACGGACGGTAGGACTGACATTCACACTCCGTTGCAATATCCCACTTCTGGATAAATATAGGGCAAAACTGATAAGAACGAGAAGAAATTAAACATGTTAAAAGGAGTCAGTGCCAGTCTTCTAACATATTCCATATTAAAACCTAATTGCCTGGAGTTGTGTCTCTTTCTTCAACAATAGTATTTCTACTGTCTTTTTCTGACATGACAATCAGACACAAGGTGTGATATTTGTTTTTGTTTGTTTGTTGTTTAACGCCTCACTCAGCAATATTCCAGCTATATGACGGCGGTCTGAAAATTAATTGAGTCTGGACCAGACAATCCATTGATTGACATCATGAGCATCAATCCATGCATTTGGGACACGATGACATGTATCAACCAAGTCAGTGCGCCTGAGCACCTGATCCCCTTAGTCGAATCTTAGTCACCTTTTATGGCAAGCATGGGTTGCTGAAGACCTATTCTACCCCGGATCGTCTCGGGTCCAAGATGCTGATAAATAAAAAGATACAGCCATGAGATTCTTTAGCTTGCCTGAATGGGTTTTTTTGTATTTCAAACTTATTTGATCAGTGATAAACTCATTCATTTCAGAGAGGCTGTTCTATAAGTTTTGGGCATACATGCCAGTGAAATGTCATAGCAGGGCCAAAACAAACATACTCTAAAAGCATTACAAATGTGATGTTATTAGACACACCACACCCATATTGCTTGTTAAATTTCGAAATAATACATGCATGACTGTGTAATGGGCTAACTGATCTTTCGAATATAGAGGCCATGTTTATTAAAAACTGGTATTATGAAGGAACTTCTTTTTGACTCCATTAACTTTCATATTCTGTGGTTTCAGTAACGCTTACAACAGCGTTTCAGCATCATACATAAGCTCACTAAACCCTGTCTCAGGTCTGACATGGGCGTTAGGTGGAGCAATGGCCAGACAATGAGGATGGATTTTTAAACCATTTCCTCTTGCAAGAAGAATTTTGCTAGAGTTGAGGCCATGAGAATAGGGTGCTAGTGCTGAGAAGGTCATGAGAATGGGGTGCTAGTGCTGAGAAGGTCATGAGAATGGGGTGCTAGTGCTTAGAAGGCAATGAGAATGGGGTGCCAGATCTGAGAAGGTCATGAGAATGGAGTGCTAGAGTTGAGGCCATGAGAATGGAGTGCTAGTGCTGAGAAGGTCATGAGAATGGGGTGCTAGTGCTGAGAAGGTCATGAGAATGGGGTGCTAGTGCTGAGAAGGCCATGAGAATGGAGTGCCAGATCTGAGAAGGCCATGAGAATGGGGTGCTAGAGTTGAGAAGGCCATGAAAATGGGGTGCCAGATCTGAGAAGGTCATGAGAATGGGGTGCCAGATCTGAGAAGTTAATGAGAATGGGGTGCCTGAGTTGAGAAGGTCATGAGACTGGACTGCTTTAGCTGAGAAGCAGATGAGATCAGGACACTGTTATATCTGAGAAGGCAATGAGAATGGGGTATGGTGAGAATTACATTGTTTTATAAAATATAGGCTATAGGGTCTATAAGAAAGACTAAATAAATATAACAATGCCAAACATAACTAGTTCAGGTTATCGCCATGTAAAACTCATTCACACACAACTGTACGTCACATACCACTCTGCCGTCATCCAGTGTCACGGAATGGCCTTCCACCAACTGTCCCAAGCACGGTCCCCTGCAATACAAGAACCGCCATGCACAGTCACTAAGATCAACAATAGGCTTGAAAACATACTAAATACATCAACATAAGGTAACACCCTGAATCAACACGACATCAGACTATTATTCAAATGTTATTGCCTGTCGTCAAAGTATTTTAATTTTTTAGAACTAAGCACTTTAGCCAAAATAATAAAAACATCAACAGAAAACATATCTTTGTGTTTTGAGTGCATCAAGCCACACATATGATACTGGTGAGCCACAGTGAAGATTACTAAAAGATCTTTGATCAAGAGAGAACAGGGGGCACGGGTGGCTCAGTCGTCTAAGGCGCTGCGATTCGCTGTGAAGAGTTGCGTCCCTTGGGCACGCCAGAAACCTATGATTGTGGGTTCGAATCCCGGTTCGCCCCGATTATGTTTCTAGGTTTGTCAGCACCATACCCGTAGTCGTGGGTTTCACCGAAGTGGTAAACGTCTGAGACCTGCATCACTTCGGGCTTTCCTCCCACATTAAGCTGATACGCCGCGATATAGCTGGAATACTGTTAAAAGCGGCGTTAAACCCAACTCACTCACTCAAGAGAGAACAAAACAATATTTACAAATTGATCATGCATGTGAATCCCATTCTTCTAAACACTCCAGGGAGATAATAACTCACGTCTTTATTCCAAGATCAACACATTTTTCCAAGTTTATCTTCCTTTTCCGTGGATGAAGCTTGAAAAATAAAATGGACATAAATGCAAGGGCTCAAATTTTTCATTATAGTATCATGATTATGTGTATAGATGTTCTGGATAGAGTAGGAAGGCATTAATGTTACGTATGGATAGTTTTCTTCACACCTTTATATTGGTATGGGGCAATGGACAGACATAATGCATTGATACTTTATTCAGTTGTTTACACTTTTATCAATCAACTTACCTGGCACAAGTAAGCCACTGCTATGTCATCCACATCCTTTAATAACCTTGGTCTCTTCGTTTCTGAAGGAAGACAAAATAGAGACATGACTAGCCGATCATGAAGGCACCAAATCCCAAGCATATAATACGAGTGACCCGTGAGGATCCGGGGTAGAATATGTCTTCAGCAACCCATGCTTGCCGTAAAAGGCGATTATGCTTGTCGTAAAAGGCGATTAACGGGATCGGGTGGTCAGGCAAGGTCACAAGGTCACAAAATTAGACCTCTTCCCTTCTTTTGGAACTTTATCATCAACACCAAAATATGGAAAAATAACTTTATAAAAAAAGGAGTAACTGATTCTGACAAACAAATCAGCAAGAGCTACTCTTGCATCAGTAAATAAAGCCAGGTTTGTCAAAATCACCTGGCTCGTCAGCAACAGCCTCTTCTCCATCCTTGGTGTGGTCCCGACTGGTTGCATCCCCTGGAGTATCCCTGTTGTATAGAGGTATGTACTCCACCTTTATTGCAGAGTCGGAAAAATCACCCTCACTCAGTTCTCTTTTCTCTAGAAAAAAAGGGAGAAATTGTAAAGTAGACATGACACACAGCTCTCCTTCACTACGTATGTTGCCATTTGTAAGGATTTGTATTTATTATTCTTTTTCAGAACTGTATTTCATTAAAAATTTCAATCCAAAGCCTTGTTGAGTTATGACCTTATAATTAACCTTATATGACTATGTATGAGATCTGCCCACTGGCATGTACCATTGTGAAGAAAGAGGTAGCATGTGGTCCACAAGAGGTAGTACGGTGGATATGTGCATGTACTGTTTCAGCTCACAATGAGTTTGAGTGGTGAGTTCAATAGTCTTATGAGCAACCTGTGTCCACGGGAGAAGTCAATCTCATAGTCATGACCTGTACACGCACATCAGGCATACAACTTCTCTACCTGTAACAAGCCAACTACGTTTGCCTAAATTCTGTTCACCACCTACTTGTCTCAGTCATGTCTTATGAGTCGGAGGGTTGGTCTGAAAAATTAGTTGCCAGCGGTCGTTTTACAATTCCTGTGACATTGTTTCACAGACTTTTAGTTATGCCATTTTGTATTCAGTTTATCAGAATAATAATATTTGTTTTGTTTTCTACTAATACACATGTATTCGCTGAAGGTTGGGAATTAAAGAGAAAAAAATCATAAGTCATATTTGCAGTTTTGCTGAGTTAGTCATATCTGTAAACCTAAGAATATAAATGTGTTGCCTAACAGTCTGATTTGGTCAAATAATCAAAGTTTGACAAAACAGGTTGTTCTTGTGGACACAGATATATGAAAATGCATCACATTATTTCTTTTCCTGTCCCTTTTACAATGATGTAAGAAATGATTCATTCTTCTACTCTGAGGTTGGTTGGTTGGTTTGTTGTTTTACGCCGCTCTCAGCAATATTCCAGCTATATGACGGCAGTCTGTAAATAATCGAGTCTGGACCAGACAATCCAGTGATTAATATCATGAGCATCGATCCACGCAATTGGGATACGATGACATGCATCAATTAAGTCAGAGAGCCTGACCACCCGGTCCCGTTAGTCGCCTTTTCCGACAAGCATAGTCGCCTTTTACAGTAAACATGGGTTGCTGAAGACCTATTCTATCCCGGATCTTCACGGGTCTCTACTCTGAGGGAGTTGATCTTAATACTATATTGAATGGTAATGCTAATTTTACAAAAACTACTAATCTAGATATCTTAAAAACAGTACATTCATACATACTTCATTACCAGTGATTACAGAAGGATTAAACTAACGTAAGACTGTAAATCCAGCATATATATAAATCTTGTACTTATTACACCAAACTGTTGTCCATGACCACTTACTTTTGTGAACGTATTTAGTTCATGATCATGTACTTGTTTGTTTAATGCCTTCATGAGTATAACTTGTACTTGAGAGGTATTAACATACCTTTTGGATTGTTTATTGATTCAGACTCATTGAATAAATATATGTTTAAATAAATCAATACAAGCTCAAGGGTTCTGCCAAACACACTCACAGTCGTTCGTGAACTCAACTCAGGATAAATGTGTATCCATGATCAAGTGAATTGTATTCACCAGATGAAAACTAACTTGTGAGAAAACTCAGTTCACTAAAAATTTAAGTTTGTAAATTATAATTACATAATTAAAACATTTGCAGTCGCCAGTTAACAAGTAATAAAATGAGACGTACATGTAGTTTATAGTATATAAATAACAGAAACAACTCAATAGCAAATTTTCATTATTTTTGCTTTGTCACTATTTTTCTTTATTTCATATTTATTTTGTTTTTCTTTTCTATGTTATACTCTAATCTTTTATACATTTTTTATTATTATTTTTGTCCAATCTCCATATACCTACACTTCCTTATTACCTACGAGGGCAAATCATATGTTCCCTCGGGTCATATCCATCTCAAGACACGGTGTATTGTTTGCGTCATCCAGACAGCAGAGTTGACGTCATTCGAATCTTATTGTGACGTCAGGTTGGAATGAGGTCACACTAGAAAACGACGTTGTAGCTGATTGTTGACGTCATTCGACAAATTGTGGTTCCGCTGCTGTTGCGACTTGCTGACTTATATATAAATACTAAAATTTGTCTCTGTTTGTGGACATCTTCTTCGTTATTAAATAGAACATTATATTCATCTCATACTATGTTTACAACACTAGCGCCTAAACATAGTATGACATGAACGCTCATATAATATTCTCTATATATCACTAGTTTTCTAGGTCAGGTGTTTTCATCCTATTGCCCCATTTTAAATTTCCAAATTTACCCCCACCTGACTGTGAATTAGACTATGTCTGAAGTGGACGTTAAACTCCAAGAACTCCCTCATAGAAAATTGGCAGGTGCACCTGTTATTGTCATCTTCCTGAGGCAAGTGAGTTAACTGACTATAAAAGTCCAGTTTCCACCCTTGCCAAACTAGGCTGGTATTATGGAGTTACATTTTGGCTGGACTAACGAGTCTATGCATAGTCCAATCAAAATCGCACACCGAAATCAAAATGCAGTTCATAAAGCGTCATACAGATTTCGGTCGACTGCAGAATTTGCAAAGCATGTGCACCGATAACTCGTTGTCAACAGATATTTTCTAAATCTTTTCATGTTTCTAATCAAGGTGCTCACATGATTTGATGCACTTCGCGATGTAAGACTCGTTTTATCACAATATAGATCTTGATTATCGATGAGATCGTCTTGACTTGGCGCCACCGTTTTGTTTGAAGCAAACGCAAGTGATACGAGAGGTTGAATCTGATTGGTCAATACGAGAGGCATATAAAGGACATAATTACGATCGAGCCCAGGAATTCCAGCCTAGTTCGGCAAGGGTGGAAACTGGACTTTAAAGTCAGTTAACGCTCTTGCCTCGGGAAGATGGTTATTGTCAACTTTGTACCCAACTGATGTGGTGAATGTAACCTTGTATGGCAAGGCTTCAAGTATGAGTGACAAATACATGAGGTGCCTGCATACACTGGTAATGCTGTATTGTTGCATGTCCAGCTGTCATCAACACTTCCAGTCATCTTATCACAACCCAGAAACATGCCCAGACATTAGCCACACTAAAATCACCATCAACCAGATTCTGTCAGACGTTTGCCTTTGGCTTAAAACAATATTTATTTCCACTTGGAACAGTGAAAGGGGATTGATAAACAGGCAAAGCCTATACAAATATCTCTCCCCATCAAAGTTCGAACAAGCAGCAGTAGTGTTATATATGTTATACAGTAATATCAACTTTGTAAATTCTAAATATGTTTTACATTTGTATACTTGTCCTGCATTACTATGTTATACTAGATACTATGTCACATGAGGTACATCAAAGGTAAACAGTTGTTGGAGAAATATATGTAAGAGTGCATGTTTATACAAATCTTTTGCTCATAGAGAAGTAATGATGAACAGAATCAATGATATTAAGTATTTCTTTGTCTTGGTTGATGTTGCCAAACAGGACGGTTCAAAGGGCATATCCATTAACAAAGTAATAGTTTCAGATCTAATCTCAGTAAACAAGTAAACAGGTAGTGTCAAGCACTTTCATTGCAAAAAAAACACAAGAACATTCACCATTAACACTAATAAAGAAGCAATTATGGAATCATTCCTGAAAATGATGCACTGCCCATTGACAGTGTAACAGACAACTTATTTTCTACAATGAACATTGTTAGTAAAACTTGGTATGTGTCAAGTTATCCTGGATTTCACATAGTATGACAGCAGTGGTGTAATAGCTAGTTACAGCTTACACTCTTTCCTGGAACGTAACGCACACACACACACACACACATATTCTTGGGTCCAAGTTTCAGGCAGAAAAAGCTGTTTTGTGTATAATGTGCAGTCTATCCGTGACACCAGGTGTTTTCAACAATCATCTGACCCACCAGTGGCAGTTCTTGGTGTATTAATTGTCATTCAAATAATTTGTTGCGCATAGATGTAATTACCGTAGTCGACGTAATAAGCGCCTGCTGCGATATTTGCTAACATATTGGCTTGTGAACAATCCCAATCAGCACCCCTTCCAATTGATCAATGTACACAAGACTTAATTATTTGAGTATAATACGCACTGTTGTGTTCTATGTACCCTTAATTATGGACAATTAAATTCTGGAAAAATATATTTGTCGTATGTAAACATTTCAGGCTGTCAGCATTAGTCACAAAATTTACAATCTTTCAACTGTTTTTTTTTCACCAAAATAATATTCTAATAAAAGCCCTCTATATCTAATTTTGAGAGTGCCCTGGGCGCTTATTACATCGAATACAGTAACTTTTGAACAATGAAAAAAGTAAGCATTCACAATGGTACTTGTAGTTTCTGAATGTGAATGACACTAACATGGTCTGATTAGGACAAATTTGGGTATCCCATGTTTGCTTTAACACGTTTATCAATTTACCAGCAGCAATGAAAACAGAAACCCACTCACCTAGTTGAGCAATGGTAGTGTAAGCAGCTGTAAAGTTTTTGTAGGACTTGGTGATATTCTCCTGGAAAGCAAAACAATTCAGGGTATAAAACAGCTTCCTCGGTATGGTTTACAGAGCCAAAAATACATTTTGACGGAATTTAAGAGCATTACAATACATTTTGAGGAGAAATGGCAGAGCAGTGGCCTTTTATAGGGTTTAAATATAGGTGCCATGTCAGCCATACTGAAAATCATCTTCCCAAGGCAAGAGAGTTAACTGACTTTAAAAGTCCAGTTTCCACCCTTGCCAAACTAGGCTGAAATTCCTCGGCTCGATCGTAGCGCCACCAGTGGTTATTACGAGTTATATCCCTTCTATGCCTCTCTTATGGACCAATCAGATTCCACTTCTCGTATTACTTGCATTTGTTTCAAACAAAATGGCGGTGCCCTGTCAAGACGATCTGATCGATAATCAACATCTATATTGTGATAAAACGGGTCTTACATCGCGAAGTGCATCAATTCACATGAGCACCTTGATTAAAAACATAAAAAGATTTGGAAAATATCTGTTGACGAGTAAGCGGTGTACATGCATTGCAAATCCTACAATCGACTGAAATCTACATGAAAGTTTACGAACTGGATTTCAATTTTGTTGCACGATTTTGATTGGACTATGCATGAACTTGTTAGCCCAGTCATAATACCAGCCTAGTTCGGCAAGGGTGGAAACTGGACTTTAATAGTCAGTTTACTCTCTTGCCTCGGGAAGATGACTGAAAATCAGATTCAAACCTCTTAAACAAATTCAGATGTGTTAATTGGTGGAAATAAGCATGTGACGTTTCAGCTTCATCATGTTCATTGGTTGAATGGTTTCTGAAGAGATGATGTTTACAGTACAAGGAAACATATTTTGAGAGAATTGAAGGGCATGGTCTAAAATTTTGAGGTCAAACCAAGGTCAAATTATCACAAAACAGAACCTACCAGTATATGTAAAGCCCCACTAATAACTACACAAATACCAAATATCATGGCTGTGTAATGGCCATAAGAAGTTTCAGCTTTCAATATGATCAAAGTTCAAAGGTCAACTCTAGGTCACAATTTAAAATGTCGAAAAAAAACTGACCACATATGTTAAGCCCAACTGCTAACAATACATGTAGCAAACATGACTAAAAATGACTGAGTTTTGGCCATAAATATTTGTTTCAATATGGCTGTTTTGGTGGTCATATTGAGTCTCGAATACAAACCTCTCAAACAAATTTAGGTGTCACTACTGGTAAGATCAAGCATGTGTATGTGAAGTTTCAGCTTCGTAATCCTCGTAATGGTCATTGGTCAAGAAGATGCTTACGAAAGACAACTGTCTTTTTGTTCTTTCCAATATGGCTTCTGGCAGCAATAATTGATTTTTGTTGAATATGTCTTGTTTGTTTGACGCACACAGCAATATTCCAGCTATATGACAGTAGTCTGTAAATAATCGAGTATAGACCAGGCAATCGTGTGATTGAGATCATGAGCATCGATCAACACAATTCAGTTACGATGACATGCATCAACCAAGTCAGTGAGCCTGACCACCCGATCCCATTAAGATGCCTCTGACAAAAAGCACAGTCCCCTTTTACAGCAAGCATCGGCTGCTGAAGACCTATTCTAACCTGAATCTTCACGGGTAGAATATGTCTTGAACAAACTTTGTACTACATTAGGTGACGATCCCATCCACAAAGTATCCAGCCTCTGAGTGACCTTGAACTTCTCAGTATTTCAAAAAACATCATTTCTTTCAGTACAAGGAAATACTCTTCTCCTTGACACATTTAAATCCAACTCCTACAGAACACACCTAAATATTTTTTGGCATGCCATGAGGTACACTTAATGTCTACATTTCTGAAGAACTACTGATAAACTAACCACTCCAGGAGCTCCATGTATGTTGATCTTCGGAACATTGATACCATCCAGGGTCAAGGACATACCTGCAAATGCAACAGGAATCATTTATCATCAAAAAATTGAAAAAAAACGAATAATTGAAATGATACATGATATTGTGTAATGGCCACCTGCACAAGTACAACACAGCTTATATGTTAGTTTGTTTATTTGTTTGTTTGTTTGTTTGTTGTTCAACACCGCATTCAGCAATATTCCAGCTATATACCGACGGTCTGTAAATAATCGAGTCTCAACCAGACAATACAGTGATTGACATCATGAGCATTGATCTTCGAAAATTGGGATACAAAGACATGCATCAACCAAGTCAGCGAGCTTGACCACCTGATCCAGTTAGTCGCCTCTTACGACAAATATAGTCAGTCGCCTTTTACAGCAAGCATGAGTTGCTGAAGACCTATTCTATCCCAGATCTTCACGGGTCTCAGCTTAAACTGCTTCCTTTTTGCAAGTCTCTTGTATAACAGGTGAAACATGAAAATATTTCTGCATCAGAACTGACTTTAACTTCAGCTCCTACTTGTCTAATTATTGTAGGTACCCCCCCAACCCTATTTTCTGCAATGTGTCCCAAACCTTGACAGCTACAGCACCTGGTTTGATTCCAAGACCAATATCTTTGTTCATATCCTGAACTGGAGGACTCTTACGCGAACAACGTTTCCATTTTCTCTTACAGCATTTCAATCTGTTTCTGTTGTTGTGTAATGGCCACCTGCAGTGAGTGGTGAGTGCGTGAGTATGGTTTTACACCGCTTTTAGCAATATTCCAACAATATCACGCCAGGGGACACCAGAAATGGGCTTCACACATTGTACCCATGTCGGGAATCAAACCCGGGTTTTCGGCGAGACGAGCGAACGCTTTAACCACTAGGCTACCCGACCGCCCCCAACCTGTAGTGACTGAGAGGAAGAATATCAGAACCACTACAACACCCCTACTACCCTCTCTTTGAACAGTCTTTTCTTTAATTTCCCAATCCTCAAAGCTTCATCCACTTTATCGGGCTTGCTGGGGTGAAACGACACAGCAAGGTCATGATACGGTATGTATCATGATACATAGGTCACGATACAATATGTATTTTGATGCGCATATTAACGTCAAATCGCATGGAAACTTCTTGACAAAAATATTTTCAGAGCAGGTTCAAAAGGAAAAGCAAGCTGTAGACACATGTTCGTAGTGGCTATTTTTAGAACTGAACCTGAAACACTAATTACAAAACGTTTTGTGATATCTGACTGACAAAAACTATGTGTATCATTTTGTATAGATACAGAAAAAGCATGCCTTGTATCGTATCATATCATCAGATGAAAACTCACAATGCACCGTTGTATCGTTTCACCTCTAGTTCATGAGGTTCTATTCCTCCAACGGTTTGCTTGTTGATTAACGCTTCACTCAGCAATATGCCAGCTATATGATGGCATTCCTCCGATGAACTGCCCCATGAAGATCCGGGGTAGAATAGGTCTTCAGCAACCCATGCTTGCCGTAAAAGGCGACTATGCTTGTTGTCGTAAGAGGCGACTAACGGGATCGGGTGGGCAGGCTCGCTGACTTGGTTGATGCATGTCATTGATCCCAATTACGTGGATCGATGCTCGTGATATCAATCAGTGGATTGTCTGGTCCAGACTCGAGTATTTTACAGTCTGCCGTCACACAGTTGCAACAGAAGTCAGGGATCATGAATATTTTGGGGATATTTTTGGAGTGAAGAATGAGCACACAATTTCATAAGAAAATCCTCAAAAACATACATGATCCCTAACTTTGTTTTTTCAGTATATGATATTGTTTACAGCAAAACTCACCTAGTAATCCTCCAATATTGTCCCAACTCTTGTATGTGATGAAAATGTTTTCCAGTTTAGCAAGTTTTACCCTGGTGACAATGAACATATCATTCAGCATACACAACATGGTGATGTACAATGTTGCATGTTTAATGTTATGGAATTTAGCATTTATTGCGATAACAAGTGTTAAAATAAAGGCTGATATCAAATAAATAAATATTTTCAATCAGGTTACTGAGAGAAATGATTATCTTCAAAGACTGTTTGGTTCCATCTTGTGGCTTGGAATGTCAAACTAAAATTTTATGTTTCATACTGAAAGGACACCTTTCTTCATGAAGATCTGAGGGATGCTCCAAAGGAGGTCAAATCAGGTGAACTTTCTAACCAGCCAATGAGTGAGTGAGTGAGTTGGGTTTAACGCCGCTTTGAACAGTATTCCAGTCATATCATGGCGTGTCAGCTTAAGTAGTATAGGTAATGGGGGTTCTGGCTCACTTCCACTGGAGCTTGATTCATATACCTATACCACCACTACAGGAGGATTTTTTTATGCCAAAATGACTATGCGATTCAATGATAGTCATGAGATTAAGTTAAACTGACTCCAGCTCACCACCACCTGGAGTCTATGATATAAATTTTTATAGGTAATGGGGGTTCTGGCTCACTTCCACTGGAGCGGGATTCATATACCTATACTGCTACTACAGGTAGCATTTTTTATGTGTAAATGACTATGCGATTCAACGATAGTCATGAGATTAAACTAATTTGACTCCAGCTCACCAATACCTGGGTCCAATCATTACTTTAGATGAGTGTAAATGGTAATAAAAATATTCTTCATTATTTTTATCTATAAAGTGATATTCAACATTTTTATTAAGTTCTTCGTTCATTTTACTAGGAGACCAGACTATATAACTACACTCTTTTTGTAAATTGATAAGAAACAATTGATTACCGTATTTGGTTGGTTTGACATCACTGATATAATAAAACCCTTGTGGTAATTCTCTCCATTTAATAGTTTTTTCCATTATTATATATTTATGTAAGCATTTGTCTAAATGTAATCACACGATAGTAAGCAATTTATTTTTAATCTCCGACCAGTTCTTTGGTTTTGGCACGGAATAATTGACGCGCTTGTTGCCTCCCTTGTTCTATGAACTTTTTTTCTCGTCTTCGCTAATACCATTGGTCTTATGAGATTTTGATCGAATCTCCTGCTTCATTTCATTGTATTTGGTGAGTTCCGACAGCACTAAACGAAACTCATCCTCGGATATCTTACAATCGGCCACTGCTGTCGAAATATGATTCTCGATGCTGTTCAACTTTGCATCGGCGAGTATCCGAATACTATCGTGTTTTAATGCTTTCTTTTGCAACCTACGAGAAATGAATTTTATCGCTATTCCTGCCAGTCCCGAGACTCCGGCGGTTATTTCCATGCCGAGCACGATAGGCGCAGCGATTATAGTTGATAGTACTATTCGATGTTTTATGTCGCTTATTTGATGTAATCGAAATCCATCAACAGTTTCCATCATTTCATCGAGCGCTGGATATAAACTCATAGTGTATATTACGAATATATAATAGTCTTTAATTGGTCTTGCTTAAATGTTTTGAGAGTATACATCAACCTTATCAAATGTATATTATACGGCAAGAATATCTTAGAAAGAGAAATACTACCACTTTTAATAATTTGAACCCCCTCGAGGGATGTAACTTGTGATGCACCGACATGAATAATACTGCAACGTTGACGCTCGTGTTTCTTGAGCCATTTAATTGATAGACCTGGTAATATTTCGAAGGCATCTACCGGTGCATCTCCGAACAAGACTTCAATAATAAGCGTAGAAATATTAGGTATTGCACTCAAGTTAACTTTAATATTATCGAATTCTGTAACCAAATTTAAACTAACATTTTGGATTGCCGGACGACTATATAACATATGACCTGGTTTTTCTGGCAGGGGAGTGACTAACACACTTTTTCGTTTTGACGGGATATAGGCCGCGAGTACGATACCACTATTTATTATCTTAGTTAAATTATGTCCCTTACCCATCATCGCATAAGGTGGGGTAATGACGATATTCAGTAGCCACTTGATGTTTGCTTCAACCATAGTCCATTTATTCTCACTGTTGTAAATAATATTGTACGGAGTGGTTTTAAGGAGTCTACTAACGTCAACATCGCTTAAATCTTCTAGATTACCCGCGAATGTGACTTCTTTCCGCTTGTATACATTATCGTGTAAGTGTAAAGCGTATAACTTACCATTGGTACCGGGTTTATCGAATCCTTCTGTGTCTCCGAGATCGGAAAGCGCAACTGTATTACATTGTCTTATCGTTCCAGGGCCTGATGCATCAACCATTATTTATAATATGGAGTGTTACACTTAAGTATCCTATATGTACAGGTTGGTGTTTTACATCTAATACAGAAATTTTAAGGTCTGAAATAATACCCCGCTTTAATTTTTTATATTGTAATGATGAGAAAGATTCCTTTCTACCGCTATTGTATTTTTCATTTTTCACTGGAACACTTCTGAGTAGAGTTGAAGGACTTTCTTGTTGAATATTATCCGTCGTGCTGATTTGATCAAGATGGATGCACAGCTCTTTATAGGGAGCTAAATCGGGTAAATAGAGTCCCTGATCTGATGCATTGAATACTGCTACTTGTCCTCCCCATCCAAGTGTAAATCCTAAGTTCTTACCAATATTTATACGTGTTTTTCCAGCGCTTAATTTTATTTTCCCATTCGCCTCATTTTGTGTGAGACTAGCTCCATTAGGCTTAAAAAATTTATCATTGAGTGAGCATACACTGTAATACCCATCAGGTATAGTAATGGATTTGTTAATAATATATTCTTTTTCATCTAATAAAAACATCTCATTATTTCCTCTCGTAGCACTTATATTGGTCCACCGTGGGTAATACGTTACATCGCATAGAGCTACTTCGAGTTGTCCATCCGAGTTATCGATAGTACGAAGCAGTTCAATAGACTGGCCATTTGTTATTCCCAGGAGTGTAACATACATATCAAATATACAATGATACTATATCATAACTTAAATATGGAATCAACCATTATTTATAATATGGAGTGTTACACTTAAGTATCCTATATGTACAGGTTGGTGTTTTACATCTAATACAGAAATTTTGAGGTCTGAAATAATACCACGCTTCAATTTTTTATATTGTAATAACGAGAAAGATTCCGTTCTACAGCTATTGTATTTTACATCTTTCACTGGAACACTTCTGAGCAGAGTTGAAGGACTTTCTAGTTGAATATTATCCGTCGTGCTTATTTGATCAAGATGGATGAACAACTCTTTATAGGGAACTAAATCGGGTAAGTTGTTAATACTTGCAATCACTTTTGAGCCGCGTGGTAATGTTATTGTCCGATTAAATCCAAGTGTGTATGCTAAGTTCTCACCAATAAGTATATTTGTGTTTCCATTGATGATTGTCACTGCCCCAGTGGCCTCATTTTGTGTGATACTAATTTTAGTAGTATTATAAAATTCCTCATCAGACTTAAAATATTCATCATTGAGTGAGCTTATGCTGTAATACCCATCAGGTATAGTAATAATTCTATTAATTCTATTTTGGCCATCTATTACAAATATCTCATTATTTCCTCTCGCAGCACTTATATTGGTCCACCGTTGGTAATACGTTACATCGCATAGAGCTACTTCGAGTTGTCCATCCGAGTTATCGATAGTTTGAAGCAGTTCAATAGACTGGCCATTTGTTATTCCCGGGAGTGTAACATACATATTAAATATACAATGATACTATATCATAACTTAAATATGAAATCAACTTACATTACTAATCAATCGATTATAGTAACTGCCTCTGGTGCTGAATTTTTAGTTAAATTCCCCGATATCTTTGAAAAATACAGAGTCACGGCAACTAGCGATAAAATGGTGCACGATTGGTTTCACAATCCGATGCAATTTTGGCAGAATCAGTTAAACTTTGCCATATGGTGTGCCACAACGGGATGTGGCGTATCTCTTTACGCTCCAGGATTTGAACTGAATAAGTCTGTTATGTCATTTCACGTGTACTATCAGATTAGACGTATACTTAAAGAAATTAGTGCTCCATTACCGCAGGATCGAGCGTGGAATTCCACAAATAATAATTATGATAGGTCCGCGTATGAGCGTATTTGTCAGGAATTTAATGTTTCTTCGAGTAAAGATTGGCGTATTAAAGGAGCAAACCATGGTCTAGGTGTTCCTTACACAGAGGAAAATAAATCCGTCAAAGAAGAAAGCGATTATGTATATAGAGAACTTCATAAACCTGGTCTTAATTTTTATAAGTTGCGGCAGGCCAGCAAACTTTACTCAAGAATGTATGATTATCGGTATAAAGTCGGTCATTGGTATCATGGCTGGGAACTTTATAGTAACGATTGGAGAGGGGATATTATGAGTTTTAAGAGTGGTTTAATTTACATTGTTACAAAATTTATACAAATGAATGATACCGCAGACGCTTGGAATGAATTTCTTAATGATAAAACGGAAAATAATTTTACTAACCCAGGATTTGTAAGAGTTAATGAATCGATAAGAACTTATGTATGGGCAATTCTCGGAGCGCAATCTCAAACACGAACGTCCATTATCGGTTCTGGGACGGCGCTCGATGCGCAAAAACAGTTTGTCGCAAACGTGGAGGACGCCATTAATTCGCCAGTTGACATACCATCGTCTATAAAGCGTTTTCAAGATGCATTACAGTACGCTCGATCCAAAGTGGACTTCGTTTATGCACCGGGACTATACATGTCTCCGAGTAATATGGAACTTAAGATCGGTCAAGTGATAGGTTATAATAATAAAATTGTTATCGCTACCGATCAACAAAAACCAGGTATAAATTCAGATATGAACGTCGAATTAATAACGCAAACGATCACGGGCGAAAAGGGAATAGTCAAGCCGCAAACATCTTTTAATGCACAAACATCTACTGACGTACAAGTTTCACCGCATATTGCGGCTAAAAATCAACAACATATCGATGAAAAAACAGCGCTTGTAGTGGGTGGAGTCTCGGTTGGCTTACTCATGATTTGGTTAAATAGTCTTTAGCGAATACGTACAACAGCCCTGCAATTGCTACGATCAACCCCCACAAGTTTTGACTAAGCCAAGTGATGGTCTTAGCTAATAAATTCAATAGCCAGGAAACAACACTCCCTATTATACCGGGAAGTGCGGCCGCGGCTTTCTCGGCTAGCTTTCCCAGTGCTGAACCTAATGCTTTTAAATGCTTTTTTATCCACTCTCTTATATCGTTTTTATCGTTAGGCGGTGATCCGCCTCCACCTGTGCCACCTGTTAATGAGAGAGTCAAAGTCGATATGATAAATCCCAACGCGGTTAAAATACTAGCAATTGTTATTCCCTGTTCTCTGAACAATGTTTTAATTTTATCGGCCAGTGTAGTGTCATCGTTGAGGACTTGATCGATAGTTTCTCGAATACGACTGATTTGCGAACGAAGTGCCTTTCTATTACTGGAAGCTGCTTCGAGGCGGGCCAATCTTTCCTCTTCTAAGTTACGCAATCTTTCCGCTACGCGACGTCTACTGAATTCATCGCCCGCCTGTTCGAGTTTTGTTTTCTCTTGAGCTATATGTTTGTCGATTTCGGATAGCTTGGCTATATTATTGATGAGTTCTCCCCGCATAGTTTGCATTGCCTTGTCAAGACCTCGTAATTCCCTAATACTGAACTCTGAATGTGGTACCTGTAACGTTGAATTATCGTAATAGGTATCTAAGATTTCTCCGAGTCCGTCCGAGGCCACCATCGAGGCTGCTTCCAAATCATCTGTATTAACGAGTTCTTTCCTCATAGTCTGAAGAGCCTTAGTAGTCTTCGCGGAAAGTCGTCGGTAGTCTACAAAACCTAATTTATCACGAACAAACTCGCGGCTATGTCTGCCGGCTATAGTAGACAAGGCTAGGGGCTTACGAGTACTATAATGCATAAGCTCAATATGCGGAGAGTCACGCACTCGCAATGTTCCTTTACTATCTAGCATAAACTTTGAATAGTCACGACCTATTGGGATAACATAATTTTTATCATCTTTTAATGCATCGTAATAATCATCAACGGCTGATTGTAAAAGTTCATCATTTACGGTTGGGATCATAAAGCTGGTTTCATCAGTACCCTCTTCGATGGTACTAGTATCAGTTATGTTATCTAGATCAAAGTCATTATGTTCAAAATTAGTCATTTTTATATTAAACATAGGGTACATGTTTTCAATATAACAATGTCTTCGCAATACGGACGCAAGTTAAACCCACAACGTAGACTTCGGGATCCATTAGGGGTCAAAGCAATTCGTCAGTCTGTAACTATAACTAATAACCCTAGTACCATCGAACAGAATCAAACGCTTCTGGTTCGCTTTCCTAATCTCGGCGCACACGATGTGTTAGTTCCGGGAACTGTCCGACTAGCATTTACGATTGTTTTGAATTCTGCCGACGTTAACAGGGAGCCGGTTCAGAACTTAGGTCGTGCTATCGTTAAGAAAATCGCGATTAAAATTAGCGGTAATGAGGTTTTGAGTATCGACGATAGCGATGTATACTGGATCTCTGGAGAACGGATAAAGAGCGGGAAAACTTACAGTACCAAGGTATTTGTAATAAGAACACATTGAGACTGCGCGTAGATGCTTCTAGTGGTGATGGTACTGTCGTAAAAGATCAGGCCGTTGCCGACGCATTAGGTAACCGATTCTATATTCCCCTAGACTTTGAATTACTAGATTCCCACATGCCCTTTTATCAAGCATCCCTAGGCGATAGGTTAGAATACGAACTCACTTTTAACGACTACGGTAGAGTAATCAGAGCTGCTGAAGATGCTAGCTATTCCATTGACACTATCTTGCTCGAGTACGATATGATAACGGATCCCGAATTAGCCAGACAAATTCGTAACCAGTATTCGGGAAGTTTAGCTATTTTGTACGATCGCGTGGTGCGGCATCGAAAGATCACGAGGGACAAAAAAGATACGATGTGGAATATAAATCTAAACGTCCCCACGAGGTCGTTGAAGGGTATTTTAATGTTATTCGAGGACCCCTCCGATGCGTTTAAAAGAAATACCGAGAAGTTCTACAATCCCAAGATTACGAAAGTAGAATTGACTATCGAGGGCGTTCCTAATCAACTATATAGCCAAGGAATGCTATCGTATCACCAGTGGGATGAGATTAAAAAACTTCCTTCTATAAAACGTTCTCCGGAAGTTAACGCGGTCGTGAAAGATCTGTCTCTCGGGAGTGTATCGATGGGTGAATACCTCACCTCGAAGTACGCGCTATGGCTCGACATGCGAACAACGGACGATGACCAATTACACGGCAGTGGGAGGAGAATAGAAAATGCTAGCGAGGGTGTCACCATACAGATAACGAAGCTCTTCGAATCAGCTGGTAAATTAAACATATATTTGTACGTGATTATGGATGCGCAACTTAATATACAAAATGGTGCAAGCAATCTATTGATAATCTTTTACCTAAAGATCCGCACTGCGCTATCATATGCGGGCAAACGGGCTGCGGAAAAACAGCCTTTATTCTAGATATTTTAGAAAGTCATTATCGGGACGTTTTCGATCATATTATTATTCTGTGCCCGACTATAAGCCTTAATAAAACGTACCTATCGAGAGATTGGGTAATGAATGACGACGGAATACACAGAGTCGATCCGGGCGATCGTTTACAAGACTGTCTCCGAGTATGTCACGAAAAATACAAAGGAGAATCAACCCTTTTCGTAATAGATGACTGCAGCGCGAGTAAAGAACTAACAAAAAAGAAAGATATGCTTTCGTATTTAGAATTCTCCGGTCGGCATACTCAACATAGCGTTTGGGTACTTACTCAAAAATACAACTCTGTCCTGAAAGATCTCAGAGAGCAGACCAAATGGGTAGTGCTGTTTCATTGCAAAGATCGAGATTCATTCGAGGAATGTTTACGCGAAAATGATGTCATTTATACCAAGAATGAACGTGACAAAGTCAGAAAAGTGTTAGCAGCAACGAAGCACTGTAAACTCTTATTAAAAACCGATCAACCAGCTGCTTATGCAATTGCTTAGCAAAAATGTAGCAAAATTATAGCAACATGTAGCAAAAATGTAGCAAAATGTAGCAAAATATAGCAAATTGAACATTAGCGGTTAATATTACATAAAATGTGGTTCGAAATCATCATTCTTTCGCAACAGTTCATTATTACGGGATGTATTGGATACGTCATATTATATTATGTTAGACTTAAATATTTCCTTAGGTATTACATTATGGAATGCGACGAACTCATCGAACAAATGCTCAAAGAATCTGATGTAGATAAATCTTTAGATAAACATAGAGAAAGACTCGCGGCTTTGGTAGCCGGTGGAAAATGTTCCCAATATTTGGGAGAAAATTATACCATCGAAAAAATTGATAACATGACCGACGAAGAGATTAAAAAACTGTACGCGCGTTACGAGTCTAGACTGGGAGCTACCATGACTAAAACTATAGGGTCGTCTATATTACAACTATACACAGTTGTAGCTAGTACGTTTCTCCCCATCCCGGCAGAACATCGCATGTATTTATGCGAATCTCTAGAGAAAGACCCATTCATCGAACACGCTATAAGCTCAGTGAGCTGTGAGTTTTATCATAGATTCGGAATGTTCTTAGCTCCGTTCACCACAGCTTTAATAACGGCTAGGTATTGTCAATTTAAACATACGTGCCCACTTAATAATAATGGAGACACAACAGGTGACACCACAACAGATTGCGGAACCACAACAGATTGCGGAAACGCAACAACAGATTGCGGAAACAGAACCACAAGTGAATGAGGAACCACCACAAGTGAATGAGAAAATACTAAAACCCAGAGTTACTAAGAACCCCAAAAAAATAGCCGCAGGAAGGAAGGGAGGGCTGGCGCGCAAAGCAAAATTAATAAATAATTCAAATCCGATTAAAACATGGGCACTAGTAGGAGTTGCTGGTATAGCGGCTGTATGGTTCTTTTATAAGACCGGAGAAGAGAAAATGTCACCCCCGCCGCAACAACAAGTTCAATTAGAGGTTAGTCCTCATATAATGCTATAAGAAGCATGACTACTCCAGTTACAGACGGTAAAATGTTGGTAAACGCGACGTATCATTCAGCGGTGGTCACCGGCTTGGCCATTGGCTATGCCCGTATGGCTAAAATGCTTACTAAAGCCACACCTCCCAAGCTAGATTTTAATGGATTTGATATAGGTATGATGATTCTGGATATTGGATTAGCAATGGCAACGAAGGATATGCTCATCAAACAAGGACTTATCCCGGAAGACATAATGAAGTAATTAAACATTTGAATATTTATATTCATATGGCATCAATTGCGATGATGGTCGGTGGAGCTGTTGTTAATGCTCTAGCTTTTTCGGGGAGTAATTATTTATTTTCCAGTATGAGGGAATCAAACGCTAAAGAAGTTGAAGAGGAGCGTAAACGACATAATAAAGCATTAGAACAATACCAAGCAGCCCAGTTACAATATACGCAGCAGAGAATGAAGAGATTAGACTTTATTCATGAAAAACTGATTAAGGAAGGACATTCAATTCAAACGTTTAAGGATGTTGAATCTGCCATGCACGAATACTACCTCGTTTATGGGAAAAAACTCGACCCAATACCTAGACCAACAATGAGTCAGTTTTATACACCGTCAGAGGCTCAGAAAGACCGAGAGGTCGCATTTGTTATTATGGGGTTATCCGCAGTATTGATTTTCAGCTATACAATAGTTTAGATGTGATTTGCATTTAGACAAATGATATGATAGATGTATATACCATGAATAACTGCAAGTTTACACTCATGGGGAAGACGACTCTATGTAACCGCCGCTGTGTTGATGTTTACTGCGGTATACACAATTATTACATCAAGCGTGGACACATAAACTATACGTGTTCTGAATGTGGGATAGGGGTCAAAGGTCGTTATTGTTTATGTAAGAAACACGGTGCTGATAGGGTCAGGAATCAGATTATTTATGCTAGGAAGAGAGATTACATCAATGAGAGGAATAGGTTGGGGAGGATACGTATTTAGATATATGAAAACAACCAATTAGACAAATGAACCATTTTGCATATACCATTCAACCACAATGGTTTTTGTCAGAGAGTTGAAGGCTATGGCAAAGCAACGTGGTCTACGTGGATATTCTCGAATGAGAAAAGCTGAATTGATTACCTTACTCGGTTTGGAACCACCCCAGACTGTTAGAGAACTCAGAGTTCGAGCGAGAAACAGTGGGCTGAGAGGTTATTCTCGAATGAGAAGAGCTGAATTGATTGCTTTACTAGATAATAATCAACAAGACGAGGATGATATTCAACATAATGATGATGATAATCAACAACAAGAATTAATATTTGTACCCACATCCGCCGGCGTTGGTAAATATCTAAGAGGTTGGAAGATGGATATTAATTCCAACATGGATGTTAACGATATTAAGCCCATCATATCGAGTAAAATTAACGAGGAATTAGATGATTTACAAAGTATAAAATACCAGCTGACGATTAAAATGACATTGAGTAAAAGTAACGCAGACGATAGCGTCGAATATACCGAACCATATTTCCGAAGCAATCAAGAAGTTATAACCGAATCCGATACTATAAACGCATCATTAGATACATCAATTCAGAGGATACAGGAAACTTTAGAACGCTGGACTAATAGAGGTTCGGGTTGGGGTGTGGATAGAATCGATAGTTTATATTTAGATATAGCGAATTACATGCCTTTCAAAGGTGGATCTTATATAGATTTACCCCCGTATTATAAGAAGAAAAAAGCCATAATTAATGTAAAAAATAAATCCGATGACTGTTTAAGAATGATGATAAGATCTGCATTGTTCCCCGTAGACAAAAATGCGGATAGACCTTCTAGCTATCCCCAAAACGATGGACTCAACTTCGATGGTATAGACGAACCTACACCAATATCACAAATTGATAAGGTGGAAAAGCAAAATAATTTAGCTATAAATGTTTTCGGACATTCTAAAGGAATTGTTGTACACAGGATAAGCTCCGCTCCGGAACATATTCCCAGAATCAATTCATTTTTGATCGAAAAAGATGGAAAATATCATTATACATGGATAAAGAGTTTAAACAGGGTGCTATACGATCAAACAAAACATAAGGAAAAGAAATATTTCTGCGAAAGATGCCTGCATGAGTACAGTAGACAAGATCTATTAGAAGCTCATAAAGAAGACTGCAGAGGTGTTGGACAGACAGCTATCAGGATCGATATGCCTAAAGAGGGAAAAAATATATTAAAATTTGAACATTATTGTAATCAAATGCCAGTACCGTACGTAATTTACGCCGACTTCGAAGCGCTTATCAAACCCATAGAAAATACCAACCATAATAATCAAGAGAGTAGTTTTACCTACAAAACTCAAGAACATATTCCTTGTGGGTTTGGATATACAGTTGTAAGGTATGATGGGAAAACAAACACTCCCGTGATTTACAGAGGTCCCGATGCAGCGGGAAAGTTCCTAGAATATTTACAAAATGAAGAGAGAATAATCAGGGAAGAATTATCGTGTAAGAAACCCATGCGTTTGACGATAGATGATTGGAGGGCCCACAAGAAGTCAACGAGTTGTCACGTTTGTAATAAACCTCTGGATGGGGATTCCGTAAGAGATCATTGTCACGTCACGGGTAATTATCGGGGAGCCGCTCATAACGAGTGTAACTTGAAACTAAAAATGAATGCTCAAACAATACCCATCCCCGTTGTGTTTCATAACCTTAGGGGATACGATTCACATCTCATTATGCAAGCTATCTCAAAGACCGACTGCGGTTTAACGTGCATTCCTAACAATATGGAAAAATACATTTCGTTCTCGTTGACTAAACCTATACATTATAGGGACAAGGATGGGAAATCTAGAATAAAGCAAAGTAATGGGCTTAGATTCATAGACTCCGTACAGTTTCTGTTATCTTCCCTGGACAATTTAGCTAAAGCGAACAATCCAGATGACTTCGCGATAACAAATCAATATACCGATAAGATAACTCGTCATTTGTTGCTGAGAAAAGGTGTATATCCTTACGAATATATGGATGATTGGTCTAGATTCGAAGAAACTGAATTACCACCCCTCCAATCATTCTATAGTAACTTAACGGAATCTAGAATAACAGATGCAGATTATGAACACGCTCTGACGGTCTGTGATAAATTAGGTTGTAAGAATTTAGGCGATTATCACGATCTGTACTTAAAAACCGATGTACTGTTACTCGCCGATATATTCGAGATATTTAGAAAGACGTGTTTAAAACAATACGGCTTGGACCCGGCATGGTACTATTCCAGTCCCGGACTATCGTGGGATGCATTGTTGAAGAAGACCGGCGTAGAACTAAAATTACTCACAGATTACGATATGCACTTGTTTATTGAGAAAGGATTAAGAGGGGGTATATCGATGGCGGCGAAAAGGTATTCTAAGGCTAATAATAAATAAGTGGAAGGATACGATCCGAGTAAACCCGACACGCATATATTATATCTCGACGCTAACAATTTGTACGGATGGGCTATGAGTCAACCTTTACCCACGGGTGGTTTTGAATGGGTCAATGATATCAATAATAATGATGAGAATAAAGGGTACATACTAGAAGTTGACTTGGAATATCCGAGTTCCTTACATAAAGATCATAACAGTTATCCGCTAGCTCCCGAAAGATTAATGGTTAATAAAGACTGGATGTCGGAATATCAACGCTCCTTGATGGGTAATAGTAGGTTAGCTAACGTAGAAAAACTCGTACCAAATTTGATGGATAAGACAAAATATATAGTTCACTACAGAAATCTCCAGTTGTATCTATCGTTAGGTATGAAACTTAAGAAAATACACAGAGTTCTAAAGTTTGATCAAAGCCCTTGGATGGAGCCCTATATAAGGCTGAACACAGATTTAAGAAAGATAGCCACCAGCGATTTCGAAAAGAATCTGTATAAGCTCATGAATAACTCGGTATTCGGTAAAACTATGGAGAATCTAAGGAAGCGTGTTGATGTTAAATTAGTCAGATCTAATGAGGAAGAAAGACTCAGGAAACTCATAGCCAGTCCGGCTTTTAATAGAAGCAAGATATTCGATAACGACTTAGCCGCGTTGCATATGCAGAAAAGTAATATAAAATTCAACAGACCGGTGTACGTCGGTATGAGTATTCTCGACTTGTCAAAACACTTAATGTATGACTTTTATTACAACGAACTTAAGAAGCAATACGGCGATAGATGCGAGGTGTTATATACCGACACAGATTCTTTGTTGATGGAAATACAAACCGAGGATGTGTATAAAGATATGGCAGAAAAAATAGATATGTATGACACGAGCGATTACCCTAAAGATAATCCACTGCACAGCGTTGTAAATAAAAAGGTGTTAGGTAAGATGAAGGATGAATGTGCTGGGACTCCTATAGCGGAGTATGTAGGATTAAGACCTAAGATGTATTCTATAAAAAAGTCCGATAATGGAGAGATAAGAAAAGCCAAGGGTGTTAAGAAGTATGTGGTAAAAAAGCATATCAAACATGAACAGTATAAAGAATCATTATTCAATGGTAGAACGTTCAAACACGAGATGAACTCTTTAAGAAGTTACGATCATAGGATATATGGATTAAGAATGAACAAGACATCATTATCCCCCTTAGATACAAAGAGATGGATTGATAATGATGGTGTAACTACCTATGCTTATGGTTATGGTGGTAATACCGTACCGTCGGGAACTATGAACAACTCTTCTCGTACAAATGCCCTACCCGGTCCATCTTGAAGATAATAAAGAATAGGCTCTCCTTCTTTCGTAACCAATCGACTAATGTTATACGTCTTAAGGGACCATATGGGATCGGTTGCGCGACGTAGGCCTCCTTCGAGTTCACCGGGCTGGTATAAATATCTTACCCTTACTCTATCCGGAAGTTTTTGTTCTTTGCCTCTCCTCGGTGCTGAAGATTCGGAAGTCACGGATTTGATTTTAATCGCATCGGATGGTTTCTTCCCTATTAATCTCGTTACTTCATTATTCAGCGCTGATACAACGGCTGATAATCGTGTCACCCATTCGGTCGATCTCAATCGCTCGGATTTCATTTCGATCCCATACTGATAGCCAAACAAACGTTCCGCTAGAGTCCGGTTAAATCTTTCGACGATAGCTTGACTGCGGTGGGCCTCTCTTTCACCACGGACGATTTTGACGTTGTGCTTTGTTAAAAGTTTAGTTACCGATCCCATAAACTCTCGACCGGGATCTACTTGAAATAGCTTAGGCCATTTTAGCGGTCCGCGTTTATATATGCGACTCAGTGCATTAGCTACTTCTGTTGAATCTTTCGAGGTTAATGGCTCAGCCTCTTTGTATCGACTAGCCACATCCACTACTGTTAAAGCGTATTTATACGTTTTGCGTTTTACCTTATCATGAGGAAGAAACAACAGGTCTGCCTGATGAACTTCATTCGTCGTAGAAATATCAAACTTCTTCCTCGGTATATAACGCGGTGCCGGTAAATATATTTGCCACATCGCTTGTTTCTTTAACCAATCCTTGGCCACATCTTTAGATACCTTAGCCGCGGTGGCTAATTTTTTTATTGCTCCTACACCTTTCCAATATCCTCGTGGGCTATAGTAAATTTTATTCATTATTAATTAATATTGATGTTTCGTTTAATACAACTAATGACTATCGTTGAATCGCATAGTCATTTACACATAAAAAATCCCCCCTGTAGTAGCAGTATAGGTATATAAATCCTGCTCCAGTGGAAGTGAGCCAGAACCATCATTACTTATAAAAATTTATATCATAGACTCCAGGTGGTGGTCAATTTAGCTGAATCTCATGACTATCGTTGAATCGCATAGTCATTTTGGCATAAAAAATGCTACCTGTAGTAGCAGTATAGGTATATGAATCCAGCTCCAGTGGAAGTGAGCCAGAACCCCCATTACCTATACTACCGCTTAATGTGGGAGGAAAGCCCGAAGTGATGCAGGTATTAGACGTTTACCACTTCGGTGAAACCCACGAGTACGGGTATGGTGCTGACAAACTTAAAACATAATCGTGGAGAACCGGGATTTGAACCCACAACCATATCGCAGCTCCTTAGACGACTGGGCCACCCATGCCCCCAGTTGAATATAGAAGATTATCGGCTAAAACAAATGTAATTTTGACTCCCAAGCATGGGTAATGTAACTGAGATAATGACTGTAATATCAAAGTTGTTTGGAATTGTTTACCAGAATGGACAGTGAGTGATTGAATGTTGTTTTATGCCAGTCAGCAATATTCCAGCTATATTATGGTGGCTGAATCTGGGTAGCTGAATCAACTGGGTCAGGCAGACTAGTGGTTGATTGCATGAGCACCGAACCTAATCAGCCAATGAAGCTTCTGAATTCTCATTATGAACGCTCAAAGCATTCAGACCAGCATATAAAATTTCTGTATCTTGAAAACAAACTAAACTTACAAGTTCTGTATGGAGATTAAAAAAGCAATGCTTTCACCGCTGTGAATATTTAGACAGCCAGTTGTTTTTGCATGCAAAGAACTTCAAGCTCGAACGAGAGAACCATCAAAGGAAAATTTATGTTGTCTTTGAGTTGAAATTTCTAAATTGAGGTGGTGAAGAAATAAACTCGAAATATTTGACTACTTTTAGAAAGTAGACATCTGATTGGCTAAATAATCCATACATCCTTCACTTAAATCAAGTTCACCTGATACAACCTTTTATGGAGGTGTGGTCAGATCTTCAAGCTGAGGACATTGTATTAATGTAAATGATGTGAATACATCAAAACACAAAATCGACACAACTTATTGATAACAACTTCTTTAATACTGTAAAGGCGCCGTTTCATATAGATCTTTACAGTGTTGTCAAGCAAGGTATAAGACAACTTAAAAAGGGTATAAGGATCTATACCGAAACGTCGCCTTTACAGTATAAAAGAAGTTGTTATCCATAAATTGGGTCTACTTTGTCGTCCGTCAACTTCTAAGTAATGCCTATCGAACAATTCATACATCAAAACAGAAGTCCTGTTTACAAATCAGCAAGGATAGTCAAGGTTTAAGAGTTACATTGACATACTAACTTGTGCTCATTTGCAATTCTTTGAGTTCCTTCTCCACAATTAAAGAGATACCTGAATAAAATAAAAAGCATATTATGAAAATTGTTGATCAAGCTGTTATGACAGTTGCCAACTGTATTGTCAGCATCTTTCTTGGCAACATTGTTAAAAAGTCATAAATATTGTCATTACTACCAGCAAATCACTGCTCACTCATGTCTTCAACATATCCAGTCCAATAACACCAGCAGTGGTGAAAACATAACACTACTCATTCATCTTCAGAGGACTGCGCCAATGCTTTGAACATACAATTTTCATCTGTGACCCAACCTATGTCATTAGAATATGCAATATTTGAAATGTCATGCTTTTGATTTCATGTTAATGTTGGAGGACAGCCTGAGGTGATCAGGTCTTACACGTTTACCACTTTATGAAACTTACGAGCATGGGTATGGTGCTGACAAACCTAGAAATACAATTTGGATGAATCGGGATTTGAACCCACAATCATAGGTTTCTGGCGTGACTGAGTGATGCAACTCTGTAAAGCAAATTGCATATCTTCGACATGTTAGATGACTGTGCTACTCGTGACCCTAGAAGCTGAGGAAGCACACTGGAATGCCCACTGATCCAACTGATCTGATTAATGCCACACTTTGCAACATTCCAGCTATATGAGGGTACAGTGGCCATGTTGTTACTTGGTTGTTCATACTGCACTCAGCAATATTCCAGCTATACTGAACAACCAAAGTTCCTGTGACATTGAATAAGATTTAATGCAAAATTATGTATTTTACCAAATCTGAAACAATTTCGGTTTGCAACAGACGAAAGACTCCTGTAAGTGTTCAAATGGTTTAATTTGCCATACTGACATCAGAAAATTTGTGATTTCATAAAAAACATGAACATGCCAAAATGTCAATTTTCAAATCAATATCGTGTGTGTCCACCTCTGGTTGCGATGCAAGCAACACATCTTCGTCTCATGGAATGGACCAGGCGTCACACAAATTCCTGTGGGATATCTGTCCATATCTGCTGGAGCATGTTTCGAAGTTCCTGGAGTGTCTGTGGAATACGTGGTTGACGTCGAAGGCGCCGATCCATCTCATCCCACATGTGCTCAATTGGTGAGAGATCAGGGGAGCGAGCTGGCCAGGGGATGACATTCACATTGTTTTGTTGAAGAGACTACTGAAGAAGTCGAGCAATATGAGGCCGGGCGTTGTAATGCTGAAAGGTAATGCTTGACGCAAAAACGGTAGAACAACAGGGCTGATGATCTCATCGCGGAAGCGCTGTCCATTGAGATATCCCTCTACCACTATCAAACGGGTCCTCTGACTTGCTGTAATCCCACCCCATACCACAACGCTGCCGCCCTGAACTGATCTTCTTCCATGACACAATGATTGACGTAACGTTCACCTCGACGTTAGTACACTAAATTCCGTCCATCGCTGTGGCTGAGGTGAAAACAAGAACAGTGAGTGAATAGAACTTGTCCCCACTGCATGGCTGTCCAGCGTAGACGCTGTCTGCACCACTGTAGACGTGCTTGACGATGGTTTCCTGTCAAAATGGAATGTCTGGTGAGTCTTCTGGCGACAATCCCTGCACATCTGAGACGACGACGTACAGTTTGTGAAGATATTCATTGAAGGCCAGGGATGCTTCTTACAGTCACTGTTACTGGATGGAATCGATTTTGTAGATGTGTTGTTCGAATCCAGTTGTCTTGTCGATTATTGGTTACGTGTGGCTTGCCACTTTGAGGATGGTCTCTGACTGCATTTGTCTGTTGCCAACGTTGCCATAAACTGACTGACTGAGTATGGTTTTACGTCGCTTTTATCAATTTTCCAGCAATATCACGGCGGGGGACACCAGAAATGGGCTTCACACATTGTACCCATGTCGGGAATCAAACCCGGGTCTTTGGCGTGACGAGCGAACGCTTTAACTACTTGGCTACCCGACCACCCCGTTGCCATAAACACCAAATGGTGTTTCTGTGGATGTTAAATTGTCTTGCAACATCACGTTGACTCGATCTTGCTTCAAGCATACCAATGGCTCGCAGACACTCATTTTCAGACAGGCGTGGCATATTGTAATGTTGAATAAATCATTGCGTGATTTTGTTGTTTTTCTGAGTGGTTGTTGTCAGCACGATGCTGAATAATGCATATGGAATCCCGTTAACGCACGTTTTTATATCCATTCTTGGGTAGTGAAATGCATGGGGCTTGCATAAAAGTTAACTTTTGCATGGAATGCATGCTTTTCTGTAGCAGTTGCATTTTTGTGACTTGATTCCATACATGTACTACAATATTGAAAACCAAACTTTACTTGTTGTTGAGTATACATTAATATTTGTGGGCAGTAGGTAGGTGTGCAAGAAATTATCTTACAATTATTTATAACTTTACTTGTATGAAAAATACCCTAAAATATTGGTGTCACAGGAGCTTTTGTTGTTGGGTATACATATTAGGGTACATGGGAAAGTGGTCATGGTGTTCGTTGTTTAATGCCGCACTCAGCAAATATTCCAGCTATATGATGGTGCAGTGATCAAGTTAATGTCCATCATGCACAAGATGTTAATCATTAATTTAAATAGTTTTATTAATCATTTTCAAGAGATCTCTGAACATCCAAAATACTCTTAAAATTATGACAATGCATGTTATCACTGTCACTATTTATTTTTTTTTATCCTAGTCCTTCGAAAAAAACTTGATAACACATATAACAGATACGCTTATCTGGTATTATTGGGCTGACTGTGCAAGGACTGGAACAAAGTCTGAAGATCTAGTCTAGATAGTTATTTGAACGGTTCAGCTGAAACTTGTGAAAGCACGACACAACTGACAAACATAGCCATGATTGCAAGGATCTTCTCATGGGGATATTCAGCTGGTTAAACTTATTTCAAGCCAATCTTACTGACATGTACTCGTATGTTGGATAACATCAGAGTACTAATGTGTTGTTGTGGTTTGAGGTGATCAATTTATACTCAGACCCTATGGTACCACGGCATTCATCATATCGCGGCATTTGTGATTTCCGGAAGTTCACGCAGGACACGCCTCTTAGTGTCTGTCTTTTAATGCAAACCAGCACCCAGGAAGTGCTCGCTTCGTAAACAATTTCAATTTCCTCGGAGTGTTCCTCCAACTGACAGTAAAGAGTCATTAACATGTTGATACTAACTTCTTGTATCTTTTTTTTTTTAATATTGCCTTATTCCCATCTATCAATGGCCAACGATATAACCCAAGTTCCCAAAGGAAACTTTCTCTATCGATCTTGAACTAGATTATCTACACATTCATGGAGACTAATAAGGTAACAAAAGTTACGTAGTCTGCATATTTCCCCCCCGCTCAGTGCCCAGAATAGTTAGGAGATCATAAGGGCCATAATGCCATACTTAGAAATATGTTCTTCACTAGTAGCCAAAAGATAAGTACATACTTTGGGCATACTAGGAGTGCTTTTGATATATTTATTGATGACTTTTAACATTTTTCCATTTTTTTTACAAACTATTGTCATCCAGTTTTTTTAAAACAATCTAAAAATATCATGTGTTGTTGATTTTTTTTAAAAAAATTTTTTTGTTAACTTTTTGGTAAATATGCATTGAATACCTGTTACTGATAACACATTTAGAATTTTACTTGTGGTGTCTTTGAACTTGTCTGGACAAATCACTAAAGTCTGGCATCATCATATTTAATGGTTGGTAGAATTATGTCCTACTTTTGTCCGATTCGGACCTCCAGACAAAACTTTTCCCTGTACCGTGACACGATGTCAAACTCAGCGCTAGGCCAGCTTTTAATCGGCGCTACTAATGTAAATAATGAACTTTTATAAGTAAAATATGCATGGTTAGATAAAATAAATGACATCTGATATAGAGAACACGAAAAACCATGAAGGTTAGTGAGTGCATTTTGTTCCGTTAAGCGTACATAACAAGTACTGCGATACCCCGAGGTTGCAGGTTACCCCTCAAATCAAGGATGATAGATCCATTCAACTAAACTTGAACATGCAAAAGACATGTCTTGAAATTGAAACCAAAGATATTATTTGATTCCACAGTGACCATCGACACTGGGGTTAGCAACTTTGATAAAGCAGGAGTAGTGCACTTTACCAGGTGCACTTTTTCAGATCCAATTAGCGCTGTGAGGGCTCGAACGCGCTTCGCCGGCTCAGGGGCCCTTAATGCGTTAATTAGTCGATGCTCTACCAATGGACCACGGGCGCTATCACATGTAATCAATGCTCGTTTAACTGGTCATTAGAATCCCCATTAACATGCTCTCCAATTCATCTTTTCTTAAACCACACCCGCCATTGTTTATGTCAACATGCCCAACCAATCAGATTAACTGGATTAACGCTTGAAAAGGTAAGAATTATTGGCTAATGCTTGGCCGAAGCAAGCTAACCCTAAGGACCGAAAAGGGGTGTTGGATCGTAAAGACGTGTAAGTTTCCATAAGACCGAAAAATGGGTATTGGTTCGTAAGGCTATAAGTTTCCCTAAGACAGGTGTTGGAACGTAAGGACGTGTAAGTTCCCCTAGGACCGAAAATGGGGTGTTGAATCGTGAAGCGAGAGTCACCGGTGCGTGAGGCACGGTAACATTATAGCGAGTCAGCGGTGCCACTATAGTGCGGTAACTGAGCGGATGGCGGAGCTTGGGCTGTGCTCTGTAAACTGCATTGTTGCCCATAAAGCTAGAATATTACAACTGTCAACAACGAGTAATAGGAATTATCGGAAACGGTAATACAAAGAGTGATGGAGTATACTCACTTAGATATGCTTGTATCAATAATGACAGAGCGTGGACTACCTCTCCCTCCACTCCCGATTACAACAACATTTACGAATGAAGGAGCCTTGAGCTTGTCTCCCATTCTCTCTCGATACTTCACATGGCGAAGTTTCCTCTCGACTTTTATTCTCGGCATATTGTCCACCTTTGATATCCACTTGTTTACATCGGAGAATTCCGATGGTCTTGAGCTGGAAAACCTCAATAACACTTGTCGAATACTAAACAGCGAGTGTGATTTGAAAAGCATTCCAGTCTCATGTCATATCTATGCATGTAGCATTCTGCATATGTTACTTATTATAAAATTGACATCAAAACAAAAACACATGCAAGATTTAGTCTTCACGTGCAAGTTTTACCGGAAGTAAACGAACTGTCACTTATTGAAAGAAAACCTCTAAAAGGGAAGTAACTCTCCCGTCTTACTACAATGTATTGCAGAGGAGGAAGAGTCGGGTTTTAACTGATACATAAACTATGTATTCGCATACACCTAATGAAGAAAAAATATTTAGAAACAACAGTTGTTAAATTATAGTTTGAAAATGTCATGAAAAGGAGCCAAGAGACTTTCTTCATAATTGTTCATTGTCAGATACAACGGTAATCTAGACTTATTTGGGTTGGATATACATGTATTTGTTTCAGGGTCTGTGTGACAGCCTAACTATCATATAGCAGGGGCGGATCCAGGATTTTTTAAATGGGTGTGTGTTGGGGGTGGGTGGGGGTGGGTTCCACCCAAAAGCCCATCCTAAAGCCCACCCAAATCTCACAAACTCACATGTAAACCATTATTAATAATTTAACCAAACCAACATGTTATAATGGTAGGAAATGCACAAATACTGTTATAAGGCGTTGAAAAAGGGTTTGAGAACCAGAAGCAAGCAGTCATTTTACACATTGGTTGTAACATATATATATGTCATGACCAAGGTTTGTGGTTGTTTAGTGCAGCCATAGATGCTAATTAGTATAAATATATGATAATATTTGTAAAAAGTTGAAATAATAGGTGAGCGCAATCTTCTTTGGCACACTTTTCATTACTGAGTGTATAACAATTTAGAGTGAAAATATTTTTTATGTATTTCTATAAATATATGGACTCTTACACCTTTTTATAAACCCTTCAATTTCACACTCAGTTTGAAGACATTGTTTTATTTGAGATCTGTGAATGAAGAGACCATTATACTATATGCGTGTTCAGTTCGATTTAGCCCCTTTTCATATTTATGCTGTTTCGAACATGATGTATTTGTAGTAAAATATACAGAAAGGTCAGGGATTGAATTGTTTGTGTGTGGTTTTACTACTTATTAACTTATTCCCTCTCAGTTGTGGCAGTAATACACTTACAGTTTCTACAGTGTACATACAGAAGTCACTTCTTAATATAGACATGTACTATTTTGACATGGACAAGTTGAAGTGATGGTTCCCTTACCACATAACCATAAGAAAACTCTCTCAAGATGATGATAATTTAATTACCAATAAGTAGTACCTCAGAATATTGTTTCGTTTTGTTTGTTGTTTTATGGCGCACTCAATAATATTCCAGCTATATGAGAGAGCAGGCTCCAATCAATCCCTTAAAAATCACTCGAGAGTGGTTTAAGCCATGAATCAGATCACTCCTCTCTCCTAAGTCCAAAACACTCACCCAATGCTCAAATCAATCACCTACATTTTTACAGTATTCAACTTCTCCTGTTCAGGTTTGGCATACAGTTCTAAAGGTTTCAGATGTTCAAAAGGCTTTCTTACCTGAAAAGGTAGTAGCTGACTGTTCAATTGTCGAAATATACTGAACAACAAAAGTTCCTGTGACATTGAATAAGATTTAATGCAAAATTATGTATTTTACCAAATCTGAAACAATTTCGGTTTGCAACAGATGAAAGACTCCTGTAAGTGTTCAAATGGTTTAATTTGCCATACTGACTTCAGAAAATTCACGATTTCATAAAAAACATGACCATGCCAAAATGTCAATTTACAAATCAATAGCATGTGTGTCCACCTGTGGTTGCGATGCAAGCAACACATCTTCGTCTCATGGAATGGACCAGGCATTGCACAAAGTCCTGTTGGATATATGTCCATATCTGCTGGAGCATGTTTCGAAGTTCCTGGAGTGTCTGTGGAACACATGGTTGATGTCGAAGGCGCCGATCCATCTCATCCCACATGTGCTCTATTGGTGAGAGATTATGGGAGCGAGCCGGCCAGGAAATGACATTCACATTGTTTTGTTGAAGAGAATCCTGAACAAGTCGAGCAGTATGAGGCCGGGCGTTGTCATGTTAAAAGGTAATGCTTGGGCCTTGACAACACAAAAACGGTAGAACAACAGGGCCGATGATCTCGTCGCAGTAGCGCTGTCCATTGATATTTCCCTCTACCACTATCAAACGGGTCCTCTGTCTTGCTGTAATCCCACCACATACCATAACCCTGCCGCCCCCGAACTGATCTTCTTCCATGACACAATGATTGACGTAACATTCACCTCGATGTCGGTACACTTGAATCCGTCCATCGCTGTGGCTGAGGTGAAAACAAGACTTGTCAGTGAATAGAACTTGTCCCCACTGCATGGCCGTCCAGCGTAGACGCTGTCTGCACCACTGTAGACGTACTTGACGATCGTTTCCTGTCAAAATGGGACGTCTGGCGGGTCTTCTGGCGACAATCCCTGCACATCTGAGGCGACAACGTACAGTTTGTGAAGATATTCATCGAAGGCCAGGGAATGTCTTGCAGTCACTGTTGCTGTCAGGAATCGATTTCATAGGTGTGTTGTTCGAATCCGGTTGTCTTGTCGATTATTGGTAACGCGTGGCCTACCTAAAAAACTGGCTCCCACAGGAGATATCGCTTGGGCAAGATCAAGCGATGTCTACATTGTCGCTGCAGTGAAATTGCATCACAATGCTTTTGTTATAAGGTTAAAAATGCATCTCAAAAACCTTAGAAAATGGTAACAAATAAAACCGTTATAGCTGCAATGAGGAGTTGCATTAGATATAGTTTGTGACAGAACTTTTAGTTTGAAAGGAATCAATGGATAAAAGACATTTCACATTTATCGCAAGTGTATTCTAGACATTTCATAATTATCATTGGATTGGTTCCTAGTTATCGTCCATTAGTGGCTGAAACAAATAGAGTTTCAAGATATATTTCATTTGGAGCTTCCGGATGCGAGTCACAAAATCAATAGAGAGATGAGCAATCTGGCACGTAGGCTTCTGTATTTTTCCGATTACGACACACATGAGTTCATGGTCAGATCTAACTTTTAACGAATCAAAATGAGGTATTGTGACATGTGACAAGGACAGGCCAGGCCCGAACACTATAGAATGATACCTTCAACATTAGGAGAGGAGAGCGCGGTTTGCAATCGATCGAGTCGAATCCCGATCGTTCCAAGTTTCACCCATTTGGTGACGAGTCTGGCCGGTCTGATCCTGTCCTGTATTGATAGATGGGCTGAGAGTAAGTAAAACTATGTGAGTATAAAGCTGGTGTTGCGTTTCTTTATTATGCGAGTGTGAATGGTGATAGAGACAACTTGGAGTAAGCGTCGTCAGACCAATCACTCCTTGACGGAGCCAAGCCGCGGCTGACAAGGCGAGTGGCAAAGTCATGGCGTAATTGACCACGAGGACCAGGAACGGCAATACATTTAGTAACTGTTTTAGGGTTGCACTGGACGCCCGGAAGTACCGACACTTTGCAGACCATTGTGACGTCATTGTTACCATGACGTCACAATCAAATGACATCACTAATGGCTCTGCTACTGAAGCTCTAAGCAGTACTTTTTACACTTAAAACACTGCTTATTACTGTCTACAAACTGAAAAAGTTGGAAGAATGACGTTGGATGATAAATAATATCTCACCCTCATGTCTTTAGATATCAAATATATAACACTCGTTGATATATTTGAGATCAAAAGACACTCGGGTGAGATTATATATATGTATATATATATATATATATATATATATATATATATATATATATATATATATATATATATATAAAATGACTTATGAACTTCAGTTTCGCGGTCATGTGACCGACCAATGGACATGCCGTATATCGTGTTAACTTCACATAAAGAAATTATTATTACATTACTAAGTAACAAGGACATTATACATTATACAGAATCACTAATCTGCAAAACAAAATCTACAGTAATAATACCAATTGTGTCAGAATATGCGTGCGTGCGTGTGTGTGTGTGTGTTGTGCGTGCGTGCATGTGATACTTACACACGTGAATGCGTGTGACGTACGTGTGTGTTGTGCGTGCTAGTTCTTGTTCTAGTCGTGTTTTTAAAAGCCACTGAGATACCATGCGTGACGTGAGAGGTGACTGCGCGCGAATGTTTAAGAAAATCCACAATTCTTCATATCCTGATTATCACCTATACTTGCTCCTGACAACTAAAGGCACACTGAGTGAGTTGGGTTTAACAACTCTTTGAACATTAATCCATTTATGTCACGGCGTGACAGCTTAATGTGGAAGGAAAGCCCGAAGTGATGCAGGTGTCAGATGTTTATCACTTCACTGAAACCCACGAGCACAGGTATGGTGCTGACAAACCTAGAAACATAATCGGGGCGAACCGGGATTCGAACCCACAATCATAGGTTTACGGTGTGCCCAAGGGACGCAACTCTTCACAGCGAACTGGGGTGCCTTAGACGACTGGGCCACCCGTCGCCCCATAATGGCACAGAAAACCTTACAGAAACATACAAACTCAAGTATAGTTTGTTGTTGACATCGTTATAACATGTTCATGTACTAGATATTGGTGTAGCGTTTTTAAGAAAACTCTCCATGCCGACGCAGGAGTTTGGTATAATTATTACATATGGTCGCAGACAAGTTACAATTTCATTTGCAACATCGTACATATTTTCAGTGTGGACAGCGTGTTCACCTTCCTGCACGTTTTCTGACTGTCCACAACTACCATAAATTAAACAGAACATGTTTTCTTTTGCAGCTTGAATATATTGTTAGAACTTAAAGACACACACAAAACGTCACATTATTTCACATTCAGTTTGGTATTTATTGACATGGTTGAGACTTAGCTCCAGCATTTATTCCAAAATGGGTTTGTTTCTCAATGTGTATTAATCCAAACAATATTCCACTATGTATATATATTTGACGTCCGTATTGACATTAAAATCAATGCCATCGCTTTATAGATGGCGCAGCTTTTGTTGCTGAAGCCTCTGTTAACTCAATGCAGTCGAACTCCGAGTCCGTTGTCGTAGTTGTCTCCAACGAATCTACGGGGCGTTTACGTTGCTGACGTTTCCTTCCACATCTGATCAGACTCTCGGCGCCGTGCAAGTCAATAGCTTGACAGGTGCTATTCACCGTGGTGCATTGTTCCTCACTGGAATACCATTTGATGAAATAACTACGATATATATCACTGACAATTTGACTAGTTTTGTTAGGTTTGTTATCTGATCTATTAAGGAACCTATTCCGCTCTCGTTACCATGCATTCGTCACCACTCGCCCCTTTCCGTAACCTGCATTCGGCTTGTCCCGGAATAACACGAGTTGGTCACGAATGGTTACCATGATCAATTTTGTTTGATCTGTCAAATTATGCCTCAGACCCGCATTTTTAATGCACGTACACCTTTCTAAAATTGTCATGTCCCGATTACCGAGCAACTGACGGTACCACTCTTGAACACGTGGGTGGTGCCAAACTCCCCTAACATGTTTTAATTCACAGAAAATGAGAGCGAGCATGATGACTGCGTGATAGAAGCCTTTGTGTACAATGCTCGCTGTATGCAGAAATATGCATCTTTGTATCATAGGTATAAGTGGGGGAATCAAATTCGTTGCAACCTAAACCAATATTCTTTTGTAATCATGACAAGTATTTCAGCCAAGTATCACGATTATGTAATAGCGTAAAGGCGGCTGTCACGTGCCATCCCAGCTGCAGACGTTTATCCATTCGTGACCAACTCGTGTTATTCCGGGACAAGCCGAATGCAGGTTACGGAAAGGGGCGAGTGGTGACGAATGACGTTAACCATGTATATATCCCTTCCTTACGAAGATACATTAATGTGGTAATGATAGGGACAGGCATGTTTAATTGTGCTAAGCAGTCACATCGATTTAAGTGTATAGAATTGAAGCCCGTGTTATAGTTTATCAGGTCTCGACCTTGCCATGTCAAATGTAATTATGTGCAAAAAGCGGAATTTGAACAGCGAGCTCATCGATTTTGGCATGGCGTATTACTAGCTGTACTTCGATTGAAAGAAAGTTTATGACGCAATTCAGTTTATGGCTTAGACGTACATAACGTAAACAATGTAAACATGACAACATGAACGTGGAATTAATTCACTGTTAATGGACCCGTGAAGATCCGTGACGGGGCGACTATACTTGTCGTAAGAGGCGAGTAACAGGATCGGGCGATCAAGCTCGCTGATTTGGTTCATGCAGGTCATCGTATCCCAACTGCGTTGTTTGTTGCTCATGATATCAATCACTGGGCTGTCTGGTCCAGACTCGATTAATTGCGATTCGCTGTGCAGAGTTGAAACCTATGATTGTGGGTTCGAATCCCGGTTCGCCCCGATTATGTTTCTAGGTTTGTCAGCACCATACCCGTGCTCGTGGGTTTCACCGAAGTGGTAAACGTCTAAGACCTGCATCACTTGGGGCTTTCCTTCCACATTAAGCTGACACGCCGTGATATGACTGGAATAATGTTAAAAACGGCGTTTAACACAACTCACTCACTCACTCCACCAAGTTTACTGCGTTGTAATCGGGGTTGGAGTAGGTCTTTAGCAACCCATGTTTGAAGTTCTAAGGCGACTATGCGTGTCGTAAGTGGGGTCAGACTCGCTGATTTGGTTGATGCCTGTCATCGTATTGCAATTATGTGAATCGGTGTTCGTGATATCAATCACTGGCTTGTCTGGTCCAGACTCAATTATTTACAGATCGTCGTCATACAGCTGGAATATTGCTGAATGCGGCGTTAAACAACAAACAAAGAAATAAACATCTCAGCAATGTCAATGGAGCTTGTTGTAAGAGATATCGTATACATCTCATCATCCGTCCTCCGTGCTTGGACACTGGGAGTAGTTGTGTAAGGCTATCAAACCAGCGTCTCTGTCTCGCAGGTTATCTCAGCCTGCAGCCCGGTAGATAGACTAACATTTAGTCTCTGAAATCTTATATTACACAATATCCTTCTTGACTAAAAATAAAATAAAAATCCCTATGCTGATCTGTGGCTAGCTTGAGGTGGCTAGACTTGCTTTTGTATGCATTTCTAGATTATTATTTTTTCATAAAATAAATATATTCCACGGTCATGGTGCAGGACTACCCGTTAGAGCCTCAAGCGGGATCAAACCTTTGTATAGTGCGCGACAAGTTGAGACCCGTGGAATACTATTGACTGCATTCTGTGCACAAAGCTGTTCGGCCCGTGTACCTTATTTGATTTCCTGGAATAATATCTCCTACTTTCTACCGTGGTTTCAGAGATATATCGATTATATATGTAATTCCGGGAAAGATCTACTTTTCCTTTTAGATCAGGTGACGGTTATATCTATTTATTTACAAGTACAGTAAACTACGGTTATAACGAACTAACGGATATAACGAACTAACTCTTTAGTCCCGACTATTTGCTGTAGTTATACTGTATATATGCTTTATATATGTTTTAACGAAATCAAATTAGTAGTCCCTTTGAGTTCGTAATAACCGTAGTTTACTGTACATCATCTCATGAAGGCATAATAAATGACCAGTTCCTATAATATCAAATGTTGTAACTGTTAAACATTTAATTTGCAGTGCATCTCTTAATAAGTGTCAGCCTTGACAGATATGCTTTAATGTCAAATTGGCGTTTTCACACAAAATAATGAATTGGGGAATACAAGATATCATATTAAAAAAGATTAAAATGCTTAATGACAACGCATGGTGGCAGCTTGTTGAATACGTGTACCTTTCACAGAAACAGAAACAGAAACTAGGACGCTTATTTTCCCAGAACTATAACAGGTTTTGCAACGAACAAGGTCTAGAACTAAACAGCGGTTAATAAGAGCCCGCTCAAAGCTCAAAGCGGATGCAAGCTTCGTAAATCGAGCTGTTTTGACGGAGGAGGACGCAGCCCGAAGAAACTCAGACAGATACGATGGGGAGAAACAAGAAGATGAACCGCCATTCTATTCCGACGACAGCCTCGCCTGATAATACCGGTAAGGATAGGTAGAATCGATGCACTTGGTTGAAATCAAGGCAAACCGATTTTGTGCGTGTTTTTGTATTTTTTATCCTGTAAAGTCATACTTATCACATCATTACACTTTATTTTATATTTTATGTCACAGGTTAACTTTATTAAACAATGAACTGTCTGCTTAATTCATAGTTTGCAGTCATATATTTTGTCTATAACAAGTCTGTCTGTTAATGTCATGGTGGTCTTCATGTTGCCGCACGTCGTCATCATGGTGAAAAGCCGTATGACGTAAATTCATTTCCTGGAATCGTCCACATGAATAGAACAGTACGATTGCACAAGGCCCTTGCATTGATAAATGAATATTATACTAACGCTTCTTTCAATATCTTTTTATGCACATTGCATGCTTGTTTTACCTTTAAAAAAGCTTAATTTAAAAAAAATGCAACAAAATGACACATCATGCAGAAACTATTAAGTTATATGGTCGCAGCCAAAGGAGATATCGGGAAACGGCTTTTATGTCTTGATGTATTTAATAATGAGATTACCCGTGAAAATCCGGGGTCGAATGGTTCTTCAGCTACAGCTGTAACAGGGGACTAACGGGATCGGGTGGTCAGGTTCGCTGACTTGGTTGATGCATGTCACCGTATCCCAATGGCGTGGATCGATGCTCATGGTGTCAATCGCTGGATCGTCTGGTCCAGGCTCGATTATATACAGACCGCCATCATAAAGCTGGAATATTGCTGAGTGTGGTGTGCAACAACAAACAAACAAACAAACTTGCAGTCAGCTTGATAAACAGTTTGAGTTTTCATTCAGTTTCATCTGTTGTTGTCTGTTTCGACATGCTTGATGTTTGCGATATCCTGCTGAACAGTGGTCTATTCGAGAGCCGGGAATGCGGGAGGTAGGTGGTTCGATCCCCGGCCGCGTCATACATAATAACGTTAAAATATGGTACTTGTTGTTACCCTGCCTGGCGCTACCCGTCGGCTGAGTATACTGTGTCTAAACGGGGAATCCGTGTTAGACTGCGGCATGGTATCTCAGTGGTCTAGCACAATAAAATCCGGACTACAGTAAACTACAAGTATAAAATTAATCCTTGTCTGTTAAAAATGTTGAATAGCTGAAATATTGCGGCGTTAAACAACAAACAAACAATAATGAAATACTTCTGAGAATGTTTAGAAGCATTTTAAGGGGTACATTCAGAGGAGTAGGGTTTTGAAGACATGTAGCTCAAACAAAGTCAAATGATATGCACCCGGGGTGACCACAAGTTCCCGAGGCAAGTGAGTTAACTGACTATAAAAGTCCAGTTTCCACCCTTGCCGAACTAGGCTGGTATTGTGGAGTTACATTTTGGCTGGACTAACGAGTCTATATGCATAGTCCAATCAAAATCGCGCACCGAAATCGAAAATTCGGTTCGTAAAATGTCATGCAGATTTCGGTCGACTGCAGGATTTGCAAAGCAGGTGCACCGCTAACTCGTTGTCAACAGATATTTTCTAAATCTTTTCATGTTTTTAATCAAGGTGCTCACGTGATTTGATGCACTTCGTTTTGTTTGAAGCAAATGCAAGTGATACGAGAGGTTAAATCTGATTGGTCAATAGGAGAGGCATAGAAAGGACATAACTCGTAATAGCCACTGGTGGCGCTACGATCGAGCCAAGGAATTCCAGCCTAGTTCGACAAGGGTGGAAACTGGACTTTTAAAGTCAGTTAACTCTCTTGCCTTGGGATGATCGGGTGACCACTGACCAAAGTGAAAAAACATAAAAGTGAAGCATGTAATACTGCAGAAACATGTCAAGCTTGAAAGTTATTTGACAAGCGGCTGTGGATCAATTGGGCAAAAACGTTTTTTAAATAGTTTTTGCGCGTTGTCAGTTGTTCATCCACTCAATGAACCATTGAAGACGACTTTCAAGTATATTTGAGTCATATATTCATATATTCCAGCTGTATGACAGCGGTGTGAAAATAATAGAATCTACACCAAACAATCCTGTGATTGACATCATGAGCATCGAACATTTGGGATACGATGACATGCATCAACCAAGTTAGCGAACCTGACCGCCCGATCCTGTTAGTCGCCTCTTACGACAAGCATCGTCGTGTATTACGACAGGGGGACACGGGTGACAATTCGCTGTGCAGAGTTTCGTCCCTTGGGCACGCCAGAAACCTATGATTGTGGGTTCGAATCCCAGTTCGCCCCGATTATGTTTCTATGTTTGTCAGCACCGTACCCGTGGGTTTCACCGAAGTGATGCAGGTCTCGGGCGTTTACCACATTATTCCTACCACATTAAGCTGACACGCCGCGATATAACTGGAAAACTGTTAAAAGCGGTGTTAAACCAAACTCACTCATTCTTTTACGAAAATCCAGTAATATCATTAGGCCGGAAATGCTTATATTTATGTTATTGATGTAGCTACAGGCATGGGAACCTAAAATGGAAAATATCTAATGTGGACATCTGCCTTTACTCGCTCCAACATGATATAGATGAAATACTGTTCAAAGTGGCGTTAACCCCAACCACTCACTGATAAATTGTCAACCTGTCCACAGAGAGAATGACTATAGTGTCGACAGAAGAGAGAACTAAAGCCTTAACCTCGTCCTTCGACGCTGAGGTGCGCCCTCTGATAGACCTGGTGGACAAACTCCGAGGGTATGGTCTGGACAGTGACATCAACCTCCCTGCCGTCGCCGTCATCGGTGACCAGAGTGCCGGCAAGAGCTCTGTTCTTGAAGCAATCTCTGGCGTTCAATTGCCAAGAGGAACAGGTAAGTTGTGTTTCAGAGGCAGGTGTTATACAAAACAATACAATTACATCGAACGGTAAATGGGTGAAAGGCTGGTACATACAGGTGTATATCAACTGAGTCTGGATCAACATGTTGACAGCTTGGGCAAATACGTAGAGACTAGACATATTTGTGGGAAGTCTGCTGAAAGTCCAAAACCATCTTCCGGGTGCATGGTATATTTTAATTCAAGTCAGATGTCGTCGATAGTGAGCTTGAGCGTTTTTGAAAAGGTCAAAGGTCCCTTGACCATGTCCGAGTCTAGCCAACAGCAGATATAACTTGCTATAAATTTGGCAATATTATGAACGTCACAAATCATATAATATTTGCAAATTAGCCTGGACTGATTTCGCGACATTGCATTGACAAAAATTGATCAAGTGAGTTATGTTCTCAAACACATTTGAAAATTCGAAGTGATTCGTTTTATATAGGTATAGTAACAAGGTGCCCGTTGGAGATGCGGATGAAGCATTCAGAGGATGAGGACATGTGGGAGGGAAAGATAATGTACAAGGACGTGCATGACATGGACCATGAGGAAATCATGCTGAACAGAGAGAGCGTCGGAGAGCTCGTGCGGAAAGGTGTGAAACAATTAATTATATTGATTTTCAAATGTTCGTTATAACATGAACTAAGAATGAATATATTCATTTTCACTTAAAACCAAATCAATATACTTCTGACTAACCAACTGTTTGTTTGTTTTTCAACACCGCACTCAGCAATATTCCAGCTATATTACGGCGGTCTGTAAATCATCGAGCCTGGAGCAGACAATCCAGTGATTGACATCATGAACATCGATCTACGCAATTGGGATACAATGACATGCATCAACGAAGTCAGCAAGCCTGACCACCTACTCCCGTTAGTCGCCTCTGACAACAAGCAAAGTCGCCTTTTACGGCAAGCATGGGTTGCTGAAGACCTATTCTAACCCGGATCTTCACAGGTCGACCTACCAATTGAAAGATTTAAGTTCCGCAAGGTCTGAGTTCGCTGTCTTGACACGTGCTATTGGTATGTTCCATGCAGCTCAGAAGGAAATGACAGATAGTGCGAAGGGCATCAGTGATAAACTCATTACTCTGGAAGTGACGTCATCAGATGTCCCTGACCTCACCGTCATAGACCTGCCAGGTATTGCACGGAACGCCGTCGAGGGTCAGCCGTTTGATATTGAAGCGAGGGTAAGCTCTGACGTCACAGTAATACAGTGACACTGTTATACCCATTTTCAAAACATGTCATTCGGTCAGGAAAAGTACAATTTAACCATTTGCTGGACATTTAAAAAATATTATCAAAATAAAATTGAGAAAATATTTTTTTAAGACAGTGAAAGATCGATTTTTGCAACCAGGCATGCGCAATCTGGTTATGCGGACGCCATATCAAATGTTTCATTCAAAGGATATTTTTGTTATTCTAAACCTCTGATCAGAATAGTGAATTTCATAGAATAGTTGTCCAATACATTGTACACCCCAGAATATTTTGAACTGATATTTACATCCTTTCAACAATATAAAACAGTTTTCGAATATTAAATTCTGTCTGTAAATTATCTAATGAACTGGAGCACCTCTAAATCAGTTACGCCGTTATATTACTGGAATATTGCCAAAAGCGGCGTAAAACCGTTCTCACTCACTCTCTCTAAATAAGTTACCATTTTTTTCAGATTAAAAGTATGATCCGTAAATACATTGGACGCCAGGAGACTATCATCCTTGCTGTTCTACAGTGTAATGTGGATATAGCCACATGTGAGGCACTTAAAATGGCAAAGGAGTTTGATGACGAAGGTGGCAGAACTCTGGGTAGGTTGATCTCTTTCGTTAAATGCTTAAAAAGGCAATCAGAAAATGTATTTAAATGATATTGCTCTAAGTTTGTGTAGATACTTTCATTTATCATACAATGGGTAGGTTTCTCGGCAGGATAAAGCCAACGGATAAAAACGATATCCGTTGGGGTCATATGCGGATAGAGATGCAAATATCAAAGGTCAAGTAGGGACTACTTTCACTGTTTATAAACAAACATGGCGTCGCACTTGTCATTCGGCGATCGAGTCAGAATTAACCACCGGGAATCTGGATAAACTACAGGGATAATTGCTATCATTATCAAAAGAACAGTCTAATATACTGAAAATCTGTGTTTAACTGTGACGTAGCGAAGGCATTTTATAAGTTTGGCAACTTTGGAGATATAGCCAAGTGGGATCAGTAGCCATATCTGTGCTTGTAGAGCTCTGCGGCTTAACCCTCTTGGTGCCACGGGACCATATACGGTCCCTCACTTTTCACACCCGCATAGTGCCAGGGGACCATATATGGTCCCGAGAAAATGCCCCTTTTAAACTGTGAATTTTGATATTCAACACTGAGTGCGCTAAGTCAAAACTATAACCATCATCACCCAAATCATCTTAGCTTTAACATCGTGTAACTCGTACTTTATACAGTGCTACGGATTGCGAAATATGGCGAGATTAGTAAAGTGGCTACCGCTCTTCTCGGCCTTTTTCTGCCATGTTTGAACACCAAGCGAATGACGACGAATTTTGATTATGCACCCATGTCACATACACGTAAATATTTTCAGACAAAATCCTTGTTCATAAGAAAAAATATGACCTGAGTGATCAGAAAGACATATTTTTCCCAACTGTATATTTATTCACGTAAATACAATTCTGTTCACTCCTTATGAACATGTTTATTTACACGTTTTGTATATTTTTATCGACTATCGGTAATGGTGGAATGGCCGGTACACATGAGAAAACGACAGTGTATATTTCCATTACATTTATGACGTACATTGAATGAATTTATAACCATCATCACCCTAATCATCTCAACTTTAATATCGTGTAACTCATATTTTATGCAGTGCTACGGATTGCGAAATATGGCGAGATTAGTAATGTGGTTACCGCGCTTCTCGGTCTTTTTCTGCCATGTTTGAACACCAAGCGAATGAAGGCAATGTTTATTATGCACCCATGTCACATACACGTAACTATTATTATCTCAGACAGCCAATTTGAAAAAGAAATCTGATCGGGCTGATCAGAAATGATTTACTTGTCCCCACTGTACAGTTATTGGCGTAAGAGTACTAACGTTTAGTCGGCCACGGTAGTTTTTTGTTCCAAGTATTGCATATGTTTATCGACTGTGTGTCATGGCGATTTAGCACGGCGCTACATACCAACCGACAGTGCAGATTGTCTTTTTATTTATGATGCTGAATTACAGAATATATTCAAATCAAAAATATGGAAAGATAGCTATAATCGTTAATATTAAGTTGGTATTGTGTATATCTATGGGCAGGAGGTTCATGATCAAAACCTAAACATTGAATGGCCAAGCCCGAAGTGATCGACAGGGCACGTTCGCCTCATATCTGTGCCGCGATTTCTTGTTTACAGGTTGTCCTACATACTTGCCCGTTCAGACAAATAACTGCTACTTTTTTCATATGAAATGACTAAGAGTCATGTGTGATTGCTCAAACTACCTGACCGTGTGAGTGACTTGCCCTAACTGTTTCACATTTTGTCGCAAATGGAGATTTCAGAAGTGTGGCCACGACATCTAACGTGAGTCGACGCTATATTGTAAACAAATTGTGTCAAGGTCGGTTCCACATGTGGTAGCTCAGGCCCCGTTTCTGTCGATGGTACACGCGATACAAACATAATGCAACTACTGAAAACATCAACATAACTTCTACAATGATGACATCAATACCTTTTTGTATTTGGATTAACCGCTTATGGATACGCTGTGCTTTTAAGTTCAATTTCGATTTGTTTTTCCTTTCATTGAAACTGTGATAATGGCGGTGTGATTGGTTTGCTGAAATAGTATTTTCCATTCTAATGTACATAGTACATGTTGTGATTGTAGAAGATAATTGATAACCAATTGTGTATGCATATATATCATCAAATACACATTACTAATCTCTTCAGAAAATGGAATATATTATAGCTCGTTTTCAAACATTCTGCTATGGATATTAGATCAAATAATGATATTAGATTTACAAATTATTTATGTACACTGTACTCTCGATTAACGTATGATAATCTATTGGAAGTCTTCAACTCTTATTTGATATGTCATCTGAAATGTCAGCAATGAGTACAATTAATTTTATTTCGTTACAATCTGCAATTTTATTCAAATAGGCTAATAGACTGTCGGTGATTTCCCGCCGCTGTGAATTTGTCGTCTGGACAGGTGCGCGTGATTTGACCTCGCGTGTTGTGACGTGGATGACGTCACTTGAAACAGCTGATCTAATGTTGTGGTAGTATAATGGATACACGTGGTTTCATTTTCCAAATAACAATATTCTCTTTGACTGAACTAGAAAGCATATCTAGTACATCACGATTGGAAAATGTCTACGGCGACCGAATAGAATATTTAGAATATTTAGAATATTTGGCGCAGTTTTCTAATTTTGGTATGTTGACATGTGCTTTTCATATATGTTTGAAGGCTTGATATTCCAAAAAAATAATATGCATTTAGTTGAGTACAGTGAGAAAGCTGTCAAAATGGATCCAATATTAAACCACCTAGATTTTAAAATATTTTAGCTTCATCTATTGGAATCTCGAATGGTTCAATTTATAACATAAACAGTAAAAGTAATTAGATCTTCTCACAATATATAGATAATCAATTTCTGAAAGACAAAAAGTTTTTAGTGTAAATGTGACTTCGTTTTGATGTTTTATATAGTTATATGTATGTCTTTTTTCACTCTGCATTATCTAAATTACCAAATACTTCGACCAGTGACATATAGTAGTAATTAGATTCTACTTTGTTTTTTATCCTAGGTATGAAATAGATTTTCTTTTTAAATAAATATTTGTCTAAGAGCAAAATCAATACATTCTTGTGGTTTTTTTTCACCATTTTAATTTGTATATCTTCCCTCCAAGCTGTTGTTTAGCTAGGCCAAAATTAAGAAAAAAAAGGAAAGACATAATAAACCATTTTTATGTAAGATTTTGCTGGTTAAATTTTCGGAGTTCAATACCAAGAATATATTTTTCCTTTTATGACAAATAATTCCATTACTTTCATTGACCTACGATCATTATCTATTTCAAACTTTTCCTTCAGTAGAATGGGATGGAATGGGAAACTAGTGGAAATAAACTATCACGTATGTCCTTTAATGTACATGTACATACCTAGCTATAGGTGTAAATACACTTCTAAAGTCGTATTTATAAATCAAATGAATAAATGAAAGAAAAAGTGGTATTTCATGGACTGGCCATACAAGTATATTTTGAGCAAAGGTCTAAGTTAGGCAGCCAAGTGCGAAATACGAGCTGATACGAGGATGTATGTTTTCTGGTGTTCATAGTGAAACAATGACATATGGCGCCCGAGTTGCGAGTGATCGAAAATAGGTTTGTTGAATAGATTTGCTGCCCATGAAAACGTTTCAACAATTTTGATTGAATCTACATGTACTTACTCTTGGGTGGTATTACGTTAGTATAATCTTGTTAATTATTAAGAAATAACAATGATGCCCGATATTGAGCGATGTCAATTTGAGTATTGTCAGGGCTGTTTAGCGATCTTTCACATTTTGTCCTTTGAAAATGTACGATGTCAATTACCCGGAAGTTGATTTTATCACTAATAAAAGAGCACGGTCATTGAAACATACATGGACGTAACTGGGATTTCTTCACGATATACATTCCAAACTGTCATTCGTTTTGTGACATAATCTTTGAAACAGTCTGCGTATGAATTAATCACTACCACTTCCGTCAATTTTGTTTTGACGTCAAAAACACGCACAATTTCATCGGGTTTTTTTATCGGTAAATATAACTCACGGAAAATTCTCAGTGAATGTGTACTTCAACATAAATATCATATGTCTATCACTGTTAGGACATGTACTTGCCAATGGTATGAATTATTGGTCATTTAGATTTCAAACAAGGGCGCTTACTTGACTTTGCTTGCCATATTCGGGAGCGTCCATATTACGATTAATGTGGAAAAGTAGGAAACTTATAATACCAGCACATTTATCGATGGCTGGGCAGTGCATAGATCTTTTGGATTTGGTGACTTTAGATACTGTTGGAAAGACAATCAACTCGAGTTGCATGTTATACAATTTGGTTACATTGTGTGAAGAAATAAAGACGTTGCAACACTTTTGATACAATGTATACATTTTTGTAACCGCGACGTCAGCACAGTGCGGCACTGAGCGGTTGGCAGGCTGACTGACGTCCAGGCACCATGAGGGTTAAAACCTCCTCCACAAATTAAAATAGTTGGATTTGGCGGAAATATGTTTGAATTGTTACCTTGTTTCGTTTTGTCGCTGTGTGTACATTTGACTACAATTCTTATCGTTATGACAGGACAGACCGACTGTCGACAACATCTGACCGTGGCCGTGACGTCTCATAGTATAGGGTTAGAGTAGCTTCCCTTTGACAAAGGGCAGTTACTCTAGCGGACAGACCGATGGATTTCCGCGAAAGGCAATTAAAAACAATTGTTGTTTTGCGTATATGTTGCTTCGCCTCTGTATAAGAAACCTATTTCAGTTGGAACTATATTGGCTACTGTCACTGTCTGACAGACACATCACTTACCCTGTGACGTACTAATTATTAATGCGCGCATTCCAGGAAAACTCGCAATGTTTCGGTTATGTTTGTGAGAGAGGGAAAGCGATTTTGAAGCACAGAATTAAAGAATGACATTATATGATAAAGAGGTTATCACGCTTGTGTGTTTGGGGATGGTAAATATCCTGTATTAGGAATAAACACTATGTATTTAGCTCGCCAAGGCTCGCTAAATACAATGATTATTCCTAATGCAGGATATTTACCATCCCCAAACACACTCGCGTGATAACCTCTATTTATCAATGGAATTTTAATATTAACATGAATCTGCACAGGAGTTCTAACAAAGCCGGACTTGCTGGACAAGGGAGCCGAGACGGGCGTGGTGAGGATTCTCAACAACATGGAGTTCACGCTGTCCAAGGGCTACATCATTGTCAAGTGTCGAGGCCAGGAGGCTATATCGGACGGTCAATCCTTGAAACAGGCGCTAGAAGTAGAAGAAGATTTCTTCAAAAGTCACAGACATTTTGGGTAGTGTTATCACCGCACTGAAAGGCATGCAACTAAGTACATACATCTATGAAACCATCGTTATCTGCAGTTAAGGCGTCAGACCAGTATATCTGTATCAGACTGGGTGTGATTGCGCTCAACTAGCGACATCGCCCGCGCATTCAACTTTTGCCGGCTGTGACGACATAGCGAATAGCCAGTGGTTGTCCTCCCTAACGCTTAAAACGAGGACGGCAGTTGTGGGCGGGGCTTATCGGTCGGGACTGGACTGTTCTATTCATGATATTAATCACTAGATTGTCTTGTCCAGAACTGATTATTTACAGACCGCCGTCATATAGCTGGAATATTGCTTGAGTGCGTTTGTAAACAAGAAACCAACAACCAAGCAACTTGCAAAATGGGGCTAAAAATGAAAGATGCCATATAAGGTTTAGTTCGGGAATTATCATAACTATTTAAACATGCATCTAATTTAATGAGATATTGTTACATGTATGTTAATTATCCGGGTTAGATATAGGTCTTCAGCAACCCAAGCCTGCCATAAAAGGCGACTATGCTTGTCGCAAGAGGTGCCTAATGGTATCGGGTGGTCAGGCTTGCTGACTTGGTTGATGCATGTCATTGCGTGGATCGATGCTAATGATTTCAATTACTGCTGGTCCAGACTCGATTATTTACAGACCGCCAGCATATAGCTGGAATATTGCTGAGTGCGGCGTTAAACAACAACAGATATTCCTATGTTCCAGCTCCTTGCGACCATCATTATCATTATTTACAGTAAAGACCAGTATGTTATAATCTAAATCACACTGGGTGTGATTGCGCTCAACCATCGACTACCGTTTACTTGCAAGATGGAGATAAATATGAAAAGTGCCATATAAAAATAAGCCAGGGTAGCATTTTACCTATTCAAACAGTCATGTTATTTTATGAGTTACATGTATGTTTCCTATGTTCCAGCTCCTTGCGACCATCTCAATGGGGAATCCCCAACTTATCAACGAGACTGTCACGTGAGCTGAAGAAACACATCAAGGTGTGTATAACAAAATAGTTAGAGTTACTCAAGCTTTGCCTGGAATATATTTTACGCACTTACACAGCATTTGCCTTTGGATTTTCGCCCTGTTAGATGTTGTGGTGGGGGTGGAGCGAGAGAGGAGGCCTGAGTTTATATCGAAAACCATAAATTGTCATAAATCGTGCTTGAAAAATAAATAGAAAAATTATTCTTCAGATTTCTACAATAAAATAATTTGTCTGCCAGAAAAATATCATTGTCGCAAGGTGTTTTTTAAAAGAAATATTTAGGCCCATTGTTTTAATTTTAACAAATGTGTATGGTTTGGCATTTGTAGGTAAATAATATGTAGTCTCCATACACACTCACACGTCTTCCCCTGCCCCAGAATATCAAATAGTTGGTCTCTTCAGGCTATTGGCATGCTTCGAGTTGGTAGACTAACGGGATCGGGTGGTCAAACTCGCTGACTTGGTTGATGCATGTCTTCGTATCCGAATTGCGTAGATCAATGAGCATGATGTCAATCACTAGATTGTCTGGTCCAGATTCGTTTATTTCCAGACCGCCGTCATATAGCTGGAATATTGCTGAGTGCGGGGTTAAACAACAAACAAACAATAACTCTTGGTAACTCTACAACATGTGACTAATATTGAAGGCCAAATTAACCTTCAAATAAATATGTTGAAAGAATCTATGTCCGATAACTCAACAAGAGCAACTTTGTACATATTAATACTAGAGTAGGACATTCAAGTTGAAGTTTCAAGTGACCGCTATTCTCGAAGTAATTCTGACTATTTAGGCACGAGACTGTCACAAATACCTGTTGTATGACATGTTTATGAGAGCTAGCACCAATGTTTACAACTATAAAATTATGAGTGCATATAACCAAAACTGCGAAGAATGTCATGAAATTCTGTGATAAAAATGCACAAAACTATTATCAAGGCAGCTAGAGGCATTCCTTTCAAGTTGTACAGCATTGGGAATGTGTTTCCTCAAACCGGAAATGCTTGCATTAACTGGAAGTGCGTATTATTCTCTCATTCAGGCAGTTTGAGCCAAGTTTGGAAGTACTGAACTTTTTTTTTAAACGGAACGATATGGTTAAACGTAAGTGACAGTACTCTCTTATCAAGGTAGCTAGACGCATGGGGATTTCTGTTTGAAACTACAGTAAAGTACGGTTATAACGAACTCAAAGGGACTTCTAATTTTAGTTCTTTATAACCGTAGTTCTTTATAAGCATATATACAGCATAACTACAGCAAAAAGTCGGGATCAAAACGTAAGTTCGTTATATCAGTAAGTTCGTTATAAGCGTGTTCGTTATAACCGTAGTTTACTGTAGTTTGAAACTTGAAACTAGAAATGAATGAAGTAGGTTAGCTGGAGACGTGTCCTTTTAGATCTGATATGAGCGTTTATTTTAGAAGACCAATGTTTTCCCAAACGGAAGTACATGTAATGGTTTCTGTGGTCTTGGTGAAAAAACAGTGAAAGGGTTGATACTGGTTGTACTTACAAACAGGGATTCTATTTAACACTGCTCATAATGAACAATGTTGTAGAAACTGTTACCGGATCTGAAGGAGGATGTGCGCAGCAAACTTCTTGAGACGGAGCGTGACTTACATGAACTTGGCGAGGATCCGCCAGCGACAGCCTCAGAGAAGCGGCAGATGGCTCTCCGGGTAAGTGACTGAGTTGGGTTTAAATAACCCCTTTAGAAATATTCATTTCACGGGCATAATGTAATAAAGGCTTCATCCCCATGTGGGTAATCAAAGTCAGTTAGTAGAGAGGCTACGCCAATGTAATTTCTTGTAGGAATTAAATATATATTGAACACACGAAAGTGGTCAAATGTAAATAATTTTATATATTGGGATAACACTTTCTTAGTAAAGTTCACATTCTCGTACTTTATTGGGTTCAGTACCATCCGGGATTCGAACCAATACTGCCAGAGTGAGGCACCTAATCGCCAGCACACAAAGTCAGCGATCTAACCCACCCAGCCACAGAGGCTTCCACAATAATGAAAGTCCGACAACTGGTTGTCAAGATCACGTACTTTGTATACACCTCTGACAGGTGTAAATTGGCAGGACTCCCATGGCCGGAATCTATGAACACCCGATTGCCATTTAGAAAGTGGTCACATGTAAATAATGTTACTTGTTAGTGGCAGTCAGGGTTCGAATCACGGATGGGATTCAACCCAAACAAGTACGTCAATATGTACTTTACTAAGAAAGTGTCATCCCAATATATAAAACTAGTTGCACTAAACATTGACTAAAATGACTCAACAGATAAAACAGGTAAGATGGTATAAACCATTAACAATCAATCCTTGATTATGATGCGGTAAGCAATAACAAAATAACAATTGTATGCCATTTATGAACTTTGAACAGATGTTGTCGAAATTGTTTCCGTTTACAAACCAACTCAGTGTATACATGTATTCATATTCTTATAAGTTTACACATGGTCCCAAATCTAGAACCTTATTTAGAGGAAACACCAAAGTAATTTCATGGAAGCAATACTTTATGAGGTGTTATGTTGTCACAGATGGTCACCGAGTTTATCAACATTGCCACCACTTTGACGAATGGAAAACGTTGCGATGACCCAAAGTTTCCGCAACAGATTAACACCTTATTCAGTTTTGCTCGCCGGTCTTTCACAGAGTTGCATACAACCGCTGCTCAAGAGCAACCAGGCATGTAGATTGCATAACTACTTAAGAATATTTTATAGGCATTTACATTTTAGCGACTTTGGTCTATATTACACAAGACTGATTTACACATTGCATTTTAGCACAGAGACCATCGTAAACAATTGAAACTGAACGAGGGGAAGTAAAATATAAGAAATATCAATCCCGACAATAATCAATAACTCATAAACAGTTCAATATTTCTTCATGAACGTTGCCTACACATGATCTAAAAACCAATGCCTTTTGACCTTATGCTCTCCTGGCAGATGCTCTACCACTGGACCACGGCGGCGGTAACTTGCATAGGATCGATTCAGGAATTGTTTCAATGCTTTTGCTATTCGTTTGTAAAATTTAATTTTAGAAATATTTCACAATTCACTAATTATAATGTTATAAATTCACGTTATTGGAATGTAAGGAAAGCACGTAAAAAATAGAGGGAATCATTTATCGTAGTCTTTCGTATTAACCATAATAACAGTTCATCGAGAGGCAATAGCTGAACGGAACCATGGCTCATTTGTTTTGTAATTAGGATTAACATACTGAATTGTTTGTTAGGGACTTTTAAACTGACCTCAGGTGCTTATGTTCACAGTACATTGACTGACACATACATGTACGTATTTTCTCCTGCTAGACACAAAGGATCGGACACTGAAGACCGAACTACAACAGAGGATGGAAGCGTCCCGAGGTCGAGAGTTCTGTAATTTTCTGGGCAAATTTGAACTGGTGGAAAGTTATGCTCGGGAATACGTCTTGAAACTGGAAAAACCTGCACTTCGCTGCTTCGACGAAGTACATAGCAAGACGATAGAAATTCTAAAGATTCTAGCAGAAAAGTGTTTCGAGAAATTCCCTGATTTTGCAGACAGAGCAAAGGTCTTTAACACATTTTAATTCCTTCTCTTTAGTTAATCGTATTCTTTCACACAGTCATGAGCTGCGGCAATCTCATTAAAATCCGATCTTAGTTCTCGCTACCGCTAAACAAAGATCTGAGGACATCCCATTGCGGTTCACGTCAGACCGACCTTGCGCGAACTTTGACCGAACAATGGAATGACCAATCAGAAGGCAGCTTTCTCGTGCTTTACGGCACAAATTTCAAATTGGTGACTACGCTTCGAAACATATGAACATTTGAAACCTGAACAAAAAAAACATTCTGGAACGGCTAATAGATGGTCTAGATTGTAAGGTTTCAGTCGTTAAACCCGGAATACACCCATGTTAAAGTTTCGAGATTGCATGTTTAGAAATCACATTCCGACTGTCACTTTCGTAATCTGGTAAGCGACGCACTGATTGGTCGGACGAAAGGTCGTTCTGACGTTACCCCTAATGGGATGTCTTCAGATCTTTGTTTAGCGGTAGCGAGAACTAAGATCTGATTTTAATGAGATTGGAGCTAAGACGACCAATAAGAAATCTTCACAGGACTCGAGCTTTTAAAAACCGCGCACTAGTGCAACCTATTATTGAAAAATGAAACTCATCAGTAATATCTATATCTGACTTCAACACAGCATCCATTTCTGAACACACTCAGTACCTCTAAACTTAATTTACAACACAACATCACCGGTCCTGTGTTCTATGTAATTTGCATGGTTTACTGAGTGAGACGTCATCAACCTCAGGGTACTTCAATATAATGAGCACATGTTCCTATTACGTTTCACAGCAATACGTCATTAACTTCTGTGACACTGGTACCACTGGATTTTGGAGTATGACGTCAACAATCTTCAGCTATGATGTCAGTTTTAGTGTGACGTCATTCCGACCTTACGTCACAATAAGATTAGAATGACGTCAACAATGCCCTCTGGATAACGGAAACAATACATTGTTGTATACATTGATATGACCCCAGGGCACATATGATTTTTATGAACCCCCATATGTTTGCCCTCGTAGGTAATAATATAAGAGTAATGCTATTTTTCAGGGCATTATAATTTGCAGAAGCCCGAGGTCTTCCATTAACTTCCCGATGAAGGAGGGCATTATCAGGTTACAGTGGCCCGCCCATTTCTGATAACGTGCGGGCGGTTTAATGATAATTCTGTCCGTTTTAGCTATAATATCAGATAGACATCAGTAGACATCTTACATGTGCAATGTATGTATTATTGTAATTCTTGGAATATTTCTGTTTTCTACATCATTCAGGAAATTATCATAAAGACAAGGAAAGCGACTCAAAATGACTGCAAAGAGGAAATACAGAGGTATTTCAAGATGGAGAATCTAGTGTACTCCCAGGATCAAACGTATGGCGGCGAGTTACGTAAGTGGAGTCAGTGAAAACAGTTATCATCCCATTGACTGGTCTCTCAGTATCTATAAGAATATTTCTAAATTTACTTGGCTTGTTAGTGCCGACTCGACTATTTACTCGACTACTATACGACCGACATATTTTGACATATCTACAAACTGGCTCGTACAGCAAATAGAGTTATGAATATATAGAAGATATATCACGTGTCGGGTGAAATATCATGTCTCCTTATCGAGTGACGGGGAAAGGAGATATTTTCACGAGTGGCGTAGTTACGAGTCACGAGATGAGAGAAACATGACATTTCACGAGACACATGGAATATCCAATTTATATATACTTTTTGTGTAGTTTTCTATATTCCAAATGTAAATCTTAAAACGTAAATTCTGCCTACCTGACACGAAGGCCGTTTCACCATCCCTTGTGGTTGCGGCTTAAAAAGTAGTTCTGAATTTGCATATTCTCAAAAATTATAAACAAAAGTATTGAGCGTCACGAAAGTTCTTTATCATACATTTGGATATGATTGTATACAAAATCAACTTTAACAAATTACCCTTGAAATCGACGAGACTTCTGTTTGATGGGAATGAATACAAGCTGGTCAAGTAATAAAAATGGTGCTTTCCGAAACGAACAGTCTCGACTGGCGAGTTAAATGAGACATTTACAGTTTCTAACGAAACATTTTTCGAGAGAAAAACAAACACCAAGAAGTGTAGGTGTTACAATACAAGTATACTGACGTCATTCAATTGACTGGGACCCGTGAAGATTCCGGGGTAGAATAGGTCTTCAGCAACCCATGCTTGCCGTAAAAGGTGACTTTGCTTGTCGTAAGAGGCGACTAACGGGATCGGGTGGTGAGGCTCGCTGACTTGGTTGATGCATGTCATCGATCCCAATTGCGTGTATCGATGCTGATGATATTAATCACTGGATTTTCTGGTCCAGACTCGATTATTTACAGACTGCCGTCATATAGCTGGAATATTGCTGAGTGCGGCGTCAAACAACAAACCAACCAACCAAATCCATTGACTGGTCTCCGAAATGTTTTCTGAATTCACTTGACTTGCAACTGGTTATGCTTCTTCCAAGATGCATCTTCAATCATGTATTCTATGAATATGTGCTCTTCGAGTTTTTCCTGGGTCGTTTTGCAACTTTACAATTTTCAGATAAAACAGACTTGATTTTCGACCGCCTCCGTGGCCTAGAGGTAGAGCGTCCGCCCGGAGAGCGGAAGGTGCGGGGTTCGATCCCCGGCCGCGTCATACCAAAAGACGTTAAATTATGGTACCTGTCTGGCGATGGGCATTAATGGCTAAACCATGACTTGTCGGGTCGGAGTCAGTATAATGTGTCGGAGTGGGGATATTCATGTTAAACTTCGGCATGGTATCTCAGTGGGCTAGCACTATTCGGCATCAGTCCGGACTAGTACAAGCAGCCACACACACACACACACACACACGTGCATGCATGTCGCTATATAAGTGCAATAATCTTGGACGCGACGTTAAACCCAATTTCACCTCACTTGATTTCCAATGTTAGAAAAGTGTTCGCATGACTGGACATACATCATATATACTTTCACCGACATGTATTGATCTATTTGATACCAAAATACGCTTTGGAGATATTCACTTTCTAAAAGGACTGTGTCAGTAATCACTAAATAAGCGTTGTCTAAATACATTAATATATTTGGCTGCGCAGAAGTTCGCTTAAGAATAATCAATCAAGCAAATGAACAAAGTCAACAATGAAACTAGCATCGGAGATCGTCCATCCGCCCGCTTCTCAAAGGAGACAAATTTTCTCAATAACAATTTAAAGTTAGAGAAATGAAATTTTACACACTGTTTTAGTGGTCTTAAATGAGTTATGACCCTTGCGCCGTGCATTTCAACTTGGTCCATACTGCGTGAAATGGTGACAGGTTTTCTACTAAAATTACATGAATGAAAATTTGCATGCTTATATAAGAGATACTTGTCAAGACTGATTTCGAAAATTGTATGTATACAATTACATGATAGTTGAAATGAAATACAAATTCAAACTGACAAACAATGAAAATAATTTAGCTGGGGTAAGAGTATTCGGTGTCACGGCAGCCATCACTTGTATGTAAACATAACGGGTAGTCGGCTGCGAGTTCAACTCCAAGCATGGTTGTAGCCACCTATCACAGTGGGGAGCTTTGTCTGGTGGCGCAATAGTATAAGAGAGCTTCGCGAACGGGATGACGATGTGAGGAGCTTGAACGTTTTTAGAGTTGGAGTATACACAGTTACTTCCCTTGATCCATGTTAGAAGGAGTATAGTGTCGACGATAGGGATACTTTTTCAAAGAAACTACTGAGATTAGCTTATCTAATCGATACTTATTAAGACTGAATACGAGAATTAGTGCCATAATTTTTCCAGAGAAGGGTCCTTTTGTGTGTATAAATTTTCACATTTAATATTTTTTTCTGATGACACTCCAGCGACCCTTGTGACTATCCGTTCTTAAGGCTTTATAGGACTCTTTCTTTATAGTTTATATTCACTACTTTATGAACAAACAAAATTCTAATGTTCCCCATGGCGGGCGATGGTGATAACGCTGTTTCTTGTTAATTCTAAATTTGTTGGCTCTGTTACCGTGGTAACCATCAAAATCTGTTTATTTCTCAGTAGTGAACATGTAATGTAGTCCTTTTGCGAATGTGTATTGTCGGTTCTAGGAAATGAAGAGGAGAAACGAAGGAAAGAAGAGGAGGAGGAAGCAGAGAGGAAAAATAAGGCAGCGTCAAAATATAACGTTCAGTTAGGTACTGGCGTATTGATAGCGTCACGATCACGAAAAGGACTTCTCATTTAATACATCAGAATGTAATATTTGCTTGACTCCTGCGATTTGAACCTAGTCACGATATGTGGTGTTGTTTATAACTTTATTAAAATTAACATAGTTCCTCGAATAGTGTGTATATAGAAACAATATACAGGCTGAAGCTACTCCTTCTGACAATGAATATGCATCTACCGAGTACATAGTTACACAATATGATTTTTATAACATTGTTATAAGAATGTTTCTACATTTCAGGCTATGTAAAGGATGAAGATGTGAACGGTATCGGCAAGGCATTGCTGAGTCTAAAATCCTATTACCAGGTACATTGCTATATCTTACTCCATGATGAATGTGTCTTTTCAATTTGACCCGCCCGGCAATTGTTTTTCTCAACATATGTCATGCATAGACTTCAAACCCGATACAGCCCCCATATAACACTGGAGACATTATAAGACATGATAATGCGACACTGAAGGTCGACGTTACGTTCAAGTTTTTCCTCATTTTCCAAACAACAGCTTATTTTTGCGAAGAATTTTATCGATTGACTCAAGCTTTTGTCGATATACCGACATCAACAACATATTTGAGGCTTAGAACTTATTTCATACATAAACAGTTACATATTTCTGAGAGGTCCTTATAATGATAACATATAGCAAAACCCTTAAAAATGGCAGATTTCTGGTAGTCCTTAGGATACCTTAACTATTGGGCAGTTTGGCAAGAATAATAGGACTAGTGCCAATTTCTACCGCTGGTATAGTCAAACACTCCTCGACATATTTTGCTTAATACATAAGAATATAACAGAAATTGTTGCCTACAAGTTTCTTGTAGGAGTAGAATGTTGGATTGTCATAGCATACCTGTTTCTTATTGTTGTATCGATACAACCCAGTATTTAACATTGTTTTGACATGTACATAATTCCGTCACCTGGTAGCTGAATTCATTTTATCAGTAAGAATCTAGATGTTACGCTCATGTAAACGATTCTTGAATACTACCAAGAAGAGATTAATATCACCAATGTTCTGGGATAGCCATACATCACCAAAACCGACACTGAAGAGTAAATGCTAGTATCTAACGTCCCCTGCCTATGTTTTCACACCAGCTTCATCCAAGCCTTTTCATTAAAAGATAACACCCGACAAGTGTGAACCCCGTATCTGAAGATGCAACCAAATCGGAAGGTCTAAAATGTACCCTGTGCTAGTTTTGTGGTTTGCCGGGAGTATATGCATTGCATTCTAGAATGAATAAGTGAAACGAGTGTATTCGTGTTTCGTCAGTGAAAGTGGATTCTTTCGTGTGCTCAAGACCCGTGAAGATCCGGGGTAGAATAGGTCTTCAGCAACCCATGCTTGCCGTAAAAGGCGACTATACTTGTCGTGAGAGGCGACTAACGGGATCAGGTGGTCAGGCTCGCTGACTTGGTTGGTGCTTGTCATCGTATCCAATTGCGAGGATCGATGCTGTCAATCAAAGGATTGTTTGGTTCGGACTCGATTAATTTTTACAGACCGCCGTCATATAGCTAGAATACTGCTGAGTGCGGCGTTAAACAACAAACAAACAAAAACTAAAATGAAAGTATTCGTGTTTCTTCAGTGAAAGTGGAATCTTTTCATGTAATTCTTTCGTGTGCTCAAGGAGAGAGAACTACTGCTCTCTGTGTACCAATCCTCGCGTACATTTGTTTCAGATTGCTGCACAGCGTCTCTGTGACGTCATCCCCATGATCATTCAGCTGCACGTGTTCAAGGAACAGGTGGAGGATATACGAACCCAGCTGATGGACATTGCTTCTGATGAAAAGACCATGGACCACATGGAGGAAGATGCATACATGGCCTATAAGAGGAGTGAATGCAAGTCTCGTCACGAGAGACTCCAGCTGGCGGAGGAAGAACTTGATAAAATCTAATTTTCATTAATGTCAATCCATGCCCTGTCTCTGCTTGCTTCTGTCACCCCTCTTCGTTGTCCGGACAACCCATCTGTAATTTCTTTAATGCATTGACATATGTTAATGATGTATTGGGAATCGTGCAATGGACTCTTTTATTTATACGGATAAAAAGATTTTGGTTTTTGAATGGACGAATGTATCATGTCGTATTACGTGTTACTATAACTGTTCATTTTCTAAATGCGTTTTAGCTTTTATTACTTGGTTTATGGATTTCAACAAATCAGGAATGTCATGAATACATTCAGTCTAAGGTTTCGTTTATTATTGCGGAGCCTGATAATCACTGAAACGTGACAATACTCGCAAATCATTTCCCTGCCTTATCCGACCCCCTCAAGATTCCGGGGTAGAATAGGTCTTCAGCAACCCATGCTTGCCGTAAAAGGTGACTATGCTTGTCGTAAAATGCGACTAACGGGATCGGGTGGTCAGGCTTGCTGACTTGGTTAATGTATGTCATCGATCCCAATTGCGTGGATCGATGCTCATGATATCAATCACTGGATTGTCTGGTCCAGACTCGATTATTTACAGACCTCCGACATATAGCTCTAATATTGCTGAGCGCGGCGTTAAACAACAAATCAACCAACCCTGCCTTATCCAAAGCTGTAATACATGTTCAGTGACGCGTAATCCAGGCTCATTACATCACGTCGACCAATTACATGATTTAGCATCACCGGTACTCCAAGCAGTGCATATCACATGTGAGTATATATCACTAAAATGACGAATGGAAAATAGAAAATTTTGAATTTGTACTTACCTGACAGAAAATCAAGTGAGCTTATATTATGGCCTGTTTGTCCGTAATCCGTCGTAAACAACTTCTCCTAAGAAACCACTCTACCAATGAACCTGAGACCTCACATGCTTGTTATCTCCAATGATAACATTCCGATTTGTTCAAGAGGTTTAAATCCCATTTTCAATATGGCCTCAAAGGCATGCGTGTTCCGACTAGGCTTGTTGTAAGAGACGACTGACGGGATCCGGTGGTCAGGCACGCTGACTTGGTTAATTCATGTAATCGTATCCCATTTGCATACACCAATGCTCATGAAGTCAATCACTGAATTTTCTGGTCCAGACCGCCGTCGTATAGCTGGAATATTGCTGTGTGCGGCGTTAAACAAGCAACAAACAAATCCAACCAATGATGACACCCCAGTTACTTCAGCACGTTCGAATCCAATCTGCTATAGTGAAACTCTATTTGTGGATATTTCTCAGCCATTTTTGAATGTTATATGATTAACTTAGGGCTTCACTCTCACATTAAGCTGACGCACCCTGATATAATTGGAATACTGTTCAAAGCGGCGTTAAACCCATTACACTCACTCACTAACTGGTATATTTAACATTTAAATGTTCCCAATTTTGTTGTTGATTTTTTTAAATTATGACCTATTGTCTAATGTGAAATATGTTTTTAAAGAGAAAACAATATGTGAAATGCTGGACTTCCCCATTGACAATATCTACGTAAAACTTGGGGGTAAGACATTCAGGCAAGAAGTAGGCACCCCCATGGGCACCAATTGTGCTCCCCTTCTTGCGGATCTGTTTCCTGAGGCATATGAATCGGAATTTCTGTTCGGATTTGGCCAAGTTAAAACGAGGCAACTTGGCCCAGAAGTTTAACTTCAGCTTTCTCGATGATCTGATATCGTTCAATAACAATCAAATAGCCTATTCCCTTCCACTGATTTACCCACCTGAACTAGAAATAAAGGAGACCAGTGAGACCGCCTCATCTGTTTCATATATAGGTTGATGTATAAAGATTCAGTGACAAAACACTCTCCACAAGACTGTTTGACAAGAGGGATGACTTCAACTTTCGAGAAATATTCCAGCAGCTCCAGCCTTTGGTGTTTACATTTCACAACTTTTGAGATACAAACGAGCATGCTCTTTCTACCAACATTTCAAACTAATTTTGTTCGCTAGTTGTAAAGCAGTAAAGCTTTCAAAAGGTTTTACGGTAGACATTTGGAGGACATTTCCAAATTTGACGCATCAGTGACAAAAATGATGTCCGATGCAATTCCCTATTTTGACCATATGTTCCCATCTTTTTTTCAGGTGAACAATTGACTTGCCTTTGCATGTATATATGACGGGTGCCACGAACGCCTTGTATCATTACTATTTGATAGTGATTCATAAACACATGCTTTTGATATAGTCGGAATCGTACAATCGACTCTGCTTTATGCAGATATTTCTATTGGATATGAAAAGGGTTTTGTCGCTTCATTTACGTGTGATATATATAAATAAGTATCTGTTTCTTTTGTTCTTCATAGATAATGTTTCATATTTCACTAGTGAAATAATTTTCTGCTTTTTCTGCACTTCCAAAGACAATTTAGCTTAAATTTGTGAATAAAATATTGGAAAATTAAGACGTGATTATGTTTTAGCTCACCTGACTGATTTTTTCAAGTGAACTTGTGTCAGTACCCCCTTGTCCGTTGTCCGGCCCTGATATAAAACCTGTTGGTTTCCATGTATTAGTTTTGGCAATGATCTTATGATACGTCTTGCTATGCAGCAACTTAGAATTTTGTACTAAGTATTTAATAATGTAATGGGGCTCCAATTTTAGTACTCTTCTGGCTTTATTGGGTTTAGATATGGTAGTAATAACGCCCCTAAGTGTTAGTCGATTATTCTCAAAGGTATCCTTTATAAATCTATAAACGCAAACAGATATCTTTCAAGAAAAAGTTCAAATTTCAACTGAGATCCCATCTTTACCTGGGGATTTATTATTTTTTTCAACCCAGAACCCCAGAACCTTAAGCTTCACATGCTGGAAGACACCTATATTTTTTTTAATTATATATTTTATTTTATTTTTTGATTTGATTTGATTTGATTTGATTTTATTTGATTTTATTTTTATTATTATTATTATTATTTTTTTTTTTTAAATTTTATTTTTTTTTAGAGGGGGGGGGGGGGGGGGGGGGCTTATTTTTACGCCGCACTCAGCAATATTACAGCTAAATGACGGCGATCTGTAAATGATCGAGTCTGGTCCAGACAATCCAGTGATTTATATCATTGAGCATCGGCCCACGTAATTGGGATCGATGACATGCATCAGCCAAGTCAGCGAGCCTGACAACCCGATCCCGTTAGTCGCCTTTTACGACAAGTATTGTCGCCTTTTACGGCAAGCATGGGTTGCTGAAGATCTATTCTACCCCGGATCTTCACGTGTCGCATAGGTTTCTGGCGTCCCTTAACGCCCCCACTTCTTTATGAAGAATACAAGGGTGCAGGTGAATTACACTCTCATATCTGTCCATTTATTTCATGCCATGTACCGGGGCACGGGTGGTCCAGTCACCTCAGGCGCCGCGATTTGCTGTGCAGAGTTGCGTCCCCTGGACACGCCAGAAACCTATGGTGGTGGGTTCGAATCCTGGTTCACCCCGATTATGTTTCTAGGTTTGTCAGCACCATACCCGTGCTCGTGGGTTTCACCGAAGTGGTAAACGTCTAAGACCTGCATCACTTCGGGCTTTACTCCCACATTAAGATGACACGCCGTGATATAACTGGAATAATGTTAAAAGTGACGTTAAACCCAACTCACTCACTCATGTTATGTGCCATTCATCCTTTCTTCCAACCACCAATCAACAAACAAATAATATCTGTATGCTGGATATCCTCGTATTATCTGAATCCGTTTCTGCTCGTGCTGTAAATATATATATTTGGAGGAAAAACTGTACTCAAAAATTGAAGAAAGATTCGGCATTGAATTTGGACAGGGATTTCAAGATAAATGGAAAAGATGTTTAGATGATTGTTTTGTTCTGTGGAATCGGAATGAAAACGATCTACACTGTTTGATAGATATTTTACAGACAGTCCATCCAAGTTTAATCTATACTTTAGAGATGAGTGATAATTAACAATCTATCGTTTCTAGATGCAATGGTTACAATTTCAAACAATAACATAACAGATGTATATTACAAACCAATTGCAACCGATTCCAAGCAATATCTCAATTACAATTCCTGTCATCCCCGTCATACTAAAAACAGTGTTCCTTACTTATTAGCACGTAGAATCTGCGCGATAGTATCAGATTCAGATCGTGCACAATATAGACTTGATGAACTGAGGGAGTCACTATTAGAAAGAAACTAACCTAGAAAAATAATGGAAGACGCAATAAACAAGGCTAAATCACAAAACCGTTGTGATCTTTTAAAACCTAAAGATAAATCTAACGAGAGTGTTCTCTCTTTTGTAACAACCTTTAATCCCCAAAGCCCGGAAATATTTGGAAGTTTTCGGGAAACACTGTATTCCGTAAATAAGTGTAAAGAACTTAAACAAAAAATATCACAAAATAAACTTATCAAAAGTAAAAGACAGAGCCAAAATCTGAAACAGATTCTTATCAGGGCTTCTTTCTCAAATGAAAAACAAGAATGTAAAAACAGTACAAAAGTGTAACAGACCAAATTGTGGTATTTGCCCTCATGTTTTACGATGTTGTTCTTTTACATGCAAAGACGGAAACACTTTCTATGTCCGTGAAAATACTAACTCTGCTTAAAAAAACTTGATATATGTCATACCATGTGCTGGATGCAAGGCCGAATACATATTGGACAGACAGTGGACACCTTAAGAGCGAGAGTGAGTGTCCACCATCAACAAATAAGGTACCCCTCTTGCCGGTGTATCCCACTCAGTCAACACATCGATTATTTCATCGATCGATTATTTATAGTTTTTCCTAACTATATTGATTTATTATAGGGAGCAGACAAAATGATGAAGATGAAGATGGTGGGCACCAATCAACCTTATTAGGTATTTTTTCAAAAACAATATTCTTTTTTTAACAATGGTGTACATTTATGCATCTAAAAATATATTTTGTATTTTAGATAGGATGAAATAATCTCAAAATTAATTTCATATTATTAGTTTTAGGTAGAAACTCAATATCACAGTTAATTATTTTCAGAATTAACAGACAATACAGAGTATTAAGACATGTAGAATTAGTTTTGTCTCAAGTATATTCTTTAAACCAAAGATTTATTATTTACTATGTTCACTGAAAAAAGCCACTTCTTTAATAATGCAATTGTTATGTTATCATAGCAGATAAAGAGCCCCAATATGCATAGCTAGCTTAATTTTAATGATAATTATTTAGCATTTCTTGGGATGATAACCTGGACATATGAAAAAATAAGAAATGTATTTTTATTTATTATTCTCCCATTACAAGCATTACAGTGGTTTATTTTTTTCACATAATCTAATTGGCTGCGAGAGTGGAAAGCTGTGTCGCTATTTTAATCAGAGACCTTAAATTATTCTAATGTGTAAATTTTGAGAACATGGTAAGTAAAGAAAAACTCAAATGGGTGATGAAGAAATCACCAACAAGAGGTCCTCTTATAACATTTTACCATAAACCTCATTTCTTTACATTAGCAATGTCTAATTTTAATTTTAATACGTTTTACAAAAAAATCACATATGAACAGGTCACTAAAATACATATTTATTATTATGTCTTGTTTTCATGAAGATAAAAAGAAGAAAATGTTAATTTTAAATTACCTATTATCAGTAAGTCTTAACTTCTAATCTGATAAAATAACAAAAGAATAAAGTTTGGAGGGAACTGTTGCAGTAAAATAACAATGTAAAGTTACAAGGGTATTAAAATGTAAATATTTTTAGAACTACTGAACTGATAATTTATTGTTTACATATTTATCCTATGCATTTATTTTTCCCACACAATAACTTATTGTGCTTGTCAAATTCACATTGTTTCTTGTCATTCACAAATATGGGGAAATTAGAGGACTCATTTAGTAACAATTTTGGTGTCATGATGTTAAATATTATGTTCAAAAGAAAAATTGTCATTTGAATAATTTGTTTATTTTTAATATTTTTAATAAAAACACATGGTGCTCACCATGTTCAGGAACAAAACAAAAAACAAAAAAAGACATGAAATAATCATCGTTTTACATATTGAATTATTCACTGTAAAATTAGTTTTAAAGAGGAACATTCGTCCAAAAATATTACAATCCATTGATGGATTTGAGAAGATTTAATCAGCTGATCAGTTGCCCGAGTTTACCTTGTTTTTCGTTAACAATATTTCACAATATTTAAGACAATATTTAATTTCCTATTAATTGGGTTAATAACATTTGTTTCTAGCGAACAAATAAACGAATAACGTATTTACATACACTAAAAAGGTGGGCCTATTTAGAGTTGCGCATTGAGAATGACAATCACGGCGAGACGAATGCAAATAAAGTTATGGGCCGAGTAATCCAAAACCATTTACAAATATCAAATCACATTACTAATTCTCAAAACGTTACTCACAACAGCTTTTAATAGTTAGCAAAAAACATAGCATGAATGCTAACAAGTCGCTTGCCTGTCGTGTGAGTTGTCTTCGCTAGATCCTTTTTACCTGTTTATGGTGCAGTTGTCTCACTGAGCATATTCGAAAACGAGGCTGGGGGAAATCCCGAGTGGTTACTAAACACGGGAAATCTTCAACTTCGAGCTCGACTTTTTATGGCGTATTTTAATGGGAGAAAAAGGATTAACCACTGTGTTCAGTTATTACCGAAAAAAACTAAACACTCGTGGTTAATCCTCAATGTAACATCCCAAACTGGCTCCCACAGGAGATATCGCTTCGATGAGATCAAGCGATATCTACACTGTATATATATATATATATATATATATATATATAGAGAGAGAGAGAGAGAGAGAGAGAGAGAGAGGGGGTGGGGGGGGGAGGTTATCACGCGAGTGTGTTTGGGGATGGTAAATATCCCGCATTAGGAATAAACATTATATTTAGCGAGCCTTGTTGAATGAATCATACCTACAAATTTATCCATCCACCATTTATTCGTCCGTAATTTATCACTTCTTCCCCCAGTCTATCAACACATAATATATATGTGCTTGCTTTCCCTGTGTTATCTGCATGTGTTTCAGCTCCTGCTATAAACAGATATGCCATATATGGACACGCTATATTATGGGCTCTTAATAATAAATAACGTGTTATGAATGTAACTAAAGATAGATGGCTCTACCGCTGTACGAGTATTGCCACACTAATGATTACAGAGCTGTGTCCCTTGGGTGTTGTGTGATAATCCATTCATCACCACTCGCCCCTTTCCGTAACCTGCGGCTTGTCCCGGAATAACACGAGTTGGTCACGAATGGTAATAATCGCTTTTACTATCATCAGCGTGTATGGCAATATAAAAATATGAAATGTTAAACCATAAAGATAGAGCTAAGGATTCCACTGACTGTATACATATCATAAAGTATACACATATTGATGCAGTGTACATTTTCAACTAAAGTACTCCCACGGTAACACATATCAACCTCAGCAAGAGTGGATCCAGCATTTTAAAAGGGAGTGGTTGAAAATATCAAACATCCTCTCACAGATAATTTTACTGCCTACAGCATCCCACATTTGGTTTGCAAAAGGGGCGTGGATGTGTGTGTGTGTGTGTGTGTGTGTGTGGGGGGGGGGGGGGGGGGTCGATCTAAAGTGCACAACCATAACATCAAGATATGATTCAAGATATGATACATAACCAATAACTTCTCAAATGTTTTAACAGCTAATAGGTCTTCAGCAACCCATACTTGCCGTAAAAGGTGACAATGCTCGTCGTGAGAGGTGACTAACGGGGGATCGGGTGGTCAGGCTCGCTGACTTGGTTGATGCATGTCACCGAATCCCAATTCCGTGGATCGATGCTCATTATCTCACTCACTCGATTGCCTGGTCGAGATTCGATAATATGCAGACCACAGCCATATAGCCTGAATATTTCTGAATGCGGCATTAAACAGTAACAAACAAACAAACAAACAAACTCTCGATAAGCCTAAGCTTTAAAAAAGCTTTAATATGTCATGTCTCATTGGTGAAAAGTGAATTGGGGAACTCAAGAAATCATATTTAGATACTAATAATGCTATACACAATGACAACGCATGGGGTCAGCCATGTTGAATACATTTCACCTTAAGCTTTTATGGAAACCGAAACTATGACCCGTGTTTTCCAAGAACAGAAAGTGACGGGTTTTCCACTAACGATTTCAAGTACAAAACAGTGGTCGCTAAGAGACAGCTCAAAGCTTGCAAGCTTCGTGAATTGTGCTGTTTAGACGGAGGAGGACCCAGCCCCAAGAATCTCAGACAGATACGATGGGGGGAAACAAGAAGAAAAACCGCTATTCTATTCCGACGACACCCTCGCCTGATAATACAGGTAAGGATAGGTAGAATCGATGCATTTGAAATCAGACAAAGACAATTGTGTGTTTTTGTTTTGTTGATCCAGTAACTTCGTAATTTACATATATAATATAACCTTTGCGCATGCACTGCACTGTCTACTAAATGTTTATGTCCAGGTAACCTACATATGTAGCTGTTTTGTCTGCACGGTGAAAGGTTGTGTGACGTAAATTCATTTCCTGGAATATTGCTTCATGATTCTAGGAATCGCCCACACGAATCTAACACTCAAGCATCGAATGTGACAATACACGGTCTATATCAATTATTTATCATCAATATGTTGATGTTATCAGATTATGTTGACAGTCCACTTTGTCGATGAGTCAGAGTAAGTGACAACGTTATATCACGGACCTATATAACCTGGTCTGATATCTCGATCATCATAATTACCATTTCCGTGTTTAATTGATAAAAATCTGATGCACATGGGACATATGTGTTTTGACAGCTATCGATCGCCACACATGCTTGTAAGCCGGATGTTTTGGTAACCAGGGGAAGTCAAGTTAAGCCCTACTACGCATGCGCCATAAGCTGTCCACATGTGGTTGGCATCGCTCATGCGGGATACCGATAACATGGGGCTCGGATTTCAATTCGCGGATGCGCGGCAGAGATAGTTTTAGGAATTCTGTATCGTTTCCTATCCAGGTTAAACAAGTCCGTGGTTATATGGGGGTAGTTTAACATCGTCACGCACTGACTTTGCAATGCGTTTCATCGTATCTTATTCAAGCTGTAAGCTGCCGCGGGTTTGGAGAGTGAGTGATTATCTTCCTTACCCGAATCAGAGACCATATAATATTATATGGTCTCTGCCCGAATAGCTCTATTGTGCAATACCTTTGCAATGTATCGTATGTTATTCAGGCAGCCCGCGAGATTTGAGGTGAGGTGAAATGGGGTTTAACGTCGCGTCCAAGATTATTGCACTTATATAGCGACGTGCATGCACTTCTATAGTCAGTTAACTCACTTGCCTCGGGAAGATGTAGTCCGGTCTGATGCCGATTTATAGTACTAGCACACTGAGATACCATGCCGCAGTTTAACATGAATACCCCACTCAGAAACAGTATACTGACTCCGAGCCGACCAGTCCTTGTTTTAGCCCCTTAATGTCGAGCGTCAGACAGGGTAACAACAAGTACCATCTTTTAACGTCTTTTGGTATGACACGGCCGGGGATCGAACCCCGGACCTTTCGCTTTCCGGGCGGACGCTCCACCACTAGACCACGGAGGCGGTCGCAGCCCGCGAGACAGGTTCCAGTGAGGAATTCAGATCAAGCATGTGAAGTGCACGCAATTTTTCTCCCTTGACACTGCTATTGCAACTTTAGATATTGTTCAACACGATTAAATACCAGGCTTCTATACGATGACTTTGTTCAATAAACAAAACATGTAAAACAACGGGTTTAATATTACAACTTTGAAATTAGTTGTCTTCATATTAATTATATGTATGGTGCTTGCTGTGCATAGTTGAGCACAGTATTGTTTCAAGTAGTTCACTGTATGTAATATATGATTCATACCGTTTTATGCGGCGGTTTACGGTTCTGCATGATTTATTGCTTTGACAGTTTTTTTAACTTCCAGCAGAGATTATAAAACCGTATATGTTTATTGCTTCTGGATAAAAAGGAAATCAACAGGCTGGCCTGTAGTTAGCATGTTTTCCTAAAACATAACACGGTTGCATGATATATTCACGATGTTTGGATTCAACATGGCAACATTCTTCTAAACATACTGCAAATCTAATCCAGAAGTAATCACAACACAAACCCAGTTAACCAAACGGAACCGTAGACAACAGTGAGTGAGTGAGTTGGTTTTAACGCCGCTTTGAATAGTGTTCCAGTTATATCACAGCGTGTCAGTTTGGTGTGGGAGGAAAACCCGAAGTGATCCAGGTCTTAGACGTTCATCACCTTGCTGAAACCCACCAGCACGGGTATGGTGTTACAAACCTTGAACATACCGGGATTCGAACACACTGTCATGGGTTTCTGGTGTGATCAAGGGACACAACTCTGCATAGCAAATGGCAGCGCCGTAGACGATTGTGCCAATCGTGCTCCGTATACAACTACAACAAACTATCATACAACAAAGACTTATTAGATGAGACATTCAAAGTCTATGAAGAAACAGTGGCAATATTACACTATTACAAACTACAAAATATGTGGAGGTACATTAAAACAGTTGCATTTAATTTTTTTATTACAATGACATGGAAACAATATGAGAATTGAGCAAAACTGTTGTAATGCTGTTCATACAAAGAATTTGTTTATAATTGTAGATATGATAACATATCTTCGAAATTGTTCCTCGATAACTGTTTGTAAAAAATAGTAAGAACTGTTTCTTTCACTAGAGTGTGCCAAATTATTATTATTGAGGATTATTTGTTGAAGTGATTCTCTTTCTTGGTTGTATTTTTATAAAGTGCACAGTGTTGCTCACCTTCTAAGACATCACATGTTTCACAGTGTTTTTGTGTATCTGTCAGTTTTAATTTTTAGTTGGTGGTTACTAAAACGATGTTTTGAGAAATTGTTTTTGTAATATGTAAGATAATTCTCATTATTTACCGATGACTTGGCCAACATGTATGTTCTTAACTTGCTGTTGGATATTTGGGAATCCCTTTATGAATGCTTGAACATATTTTGACATTTGGACTTGAGTTTATTTACAGTGAAATTTACGAGCTTCCATGACAACAACTTTGATTTTAACTGAATAATGGGAGTAGTTATCGTTTCCGGAGCAGATCTCGAGATCCGTACGCTATGTCGTCAGCAATCTTGGCACATATATTGGAATTTGACGACATCTATCATGTACTATCTTTAGGGGTGTCTCCCAATGGTAATACAAACAAGGCATGGGGGACGTCCGTATGAAGCAAAGCTCACATGATATCGCATTATAAAACATGGCTCCGACGCGAGGACATTTCGGTTCTATTCAAGTCCGAATGATTGTTTATTTGTTTGTTGTTGAACGCCACACTCGGCAATATTCAAGCTATATGACGGCGGTCTGTAAATAATCGAGTCTGGACTAGACAATCCAGTGATTGACATCATGAACATCGATCCACGCGATGGGGATCGATGACATGCATCAACCAAGTCAGCGACACTGATCACCCGATCCCGTTAGTCGCCTCTTACGACAAGCATAGGAGCCGTTTATGGCGGCAATGGTGTGCTTAAAACGGAAGCTATATTGTACTTTGTTAATAATGTAGCTCCAAGCTTGTTTTTATTTCTTTCAAAGTCAATTTTTGCAAAAGACGGTTTTTTTAAAATCCGGAAGCAATGCCATTAAACATTATACTTTAAAATATTGTTTAATGTGGCGTTAACCCCAATTACTCACTGATAAATTGTCATCCTTTTCACAGAGCTAAAGACTATAGTGTCGCCAGAGGAGAGAACTAAAGCCTTAGCCTCGTCCTTCGACGCTGAGGTGCGCCCTCTGATAGACCTGGTGGACAAACTCCGAGGGTATGGTCTGGACAGTGACATCAACCTCCCTGCCGTCGCCGTCATCGGTGACCAGAGTGCCGGCAAGAGCTCTGTTCTTGAAGCAATCTCTGGCGTTCAACTGCCAAGGGGAACGGGTAAGTTGTGTTTCAGAGTGAGTGAGTATGGTTTTACGCCGCTTTTAGCAATATTCCAGCAATATCACGGCGGGGGACACCAGAAATTGTCGTCACACATTGTACACATGTTGGGAATGGAACCCGGGTCTTCGGCGTGACGAGCGAACGCTTTAATCACTAGGCTACCCGACCGCCCTTGTGTTTCAGGGGCAGGTGTTATGCAAAACAACACAATTAGACTACGAAGGCTAAATATGATGTACGGAAGGTAGATGTACATGGGTATTACCTGAGACTGAGACTGGTTTGTTGATGACTTGGACAAATGTACAGAGAACAGAGATATTTGTGGGTATTCTGCTGAATGTCTTTAAGCCATCTTCCAGATATATTTAAACACAAGTTAAATGTCATAAAAATCATATTGAGCAGTTTCAAAAGCCCAATTCCCTTGATCATGCCTGAATCTAGCCAATTCCAAGAATAACCTTCAACCAATTCGTTCAACATAAGGAGGTGAAATGAAATGGGGTTTAACGTCGCGTCCAAGATTATTGCACTTACATAGCGACGTGTATGTATGTGTGTGGCTGCTTGTACTGGGCCGGACTGATGTCGATTTATAGTGCTAGCTCACTGAGATACCATGCCACAGTTTAAATGAATACCCCACTCATATACAGTATACTGACTCCGAGCCAACCAGTCCTTGTTTTATCCCCCTAATGCCGAGCGTCAGACAGGGTAACAACAAGTACCATCTTTTAACGTCTTTTGGTATGACGCTGTCGGGGATCGAACCCCGGACCTTCCGCTCTCCGGTCGGATGCTCTACCACTAGACCACGGAGGCGGTCTTCAACATAAGGAACGTTGATCACACAATATTGTGTGTAAATGACCTGGAATGCTTTCGCAACTTTGCCTTTGACAAATATTGATCCAGTAACGTTAGTCCTATAGAACAGACACAAAATCGAGGTAATGAACCACATGTGATAATATTCAAAATGTTTATAGGTATAGTAACAAGGTGCCCGTTGGAGATGCGGATGAAGCATTCAGAGGATGAGGACAGGTGGGAGGGAAAGATAATGTACAAGGACGTGCATGACATGGCCCATGAGGAAATCATGCTGAACAGAGAGAGCGTCGGAGAGCTCGTGCGGAAAGGTGTGACACAATTAATTATATCGATGTTTGTTGGTTTGAGAGAACATTACTTCAACATTTTGTGAAACAATTAAATAAATTGATTAAATGGAATAAGATTAATTCAGAGAGAATGAATTAAATTTCACTTCACAGCGCTTATTTAATTACGTATATATTTACTTATGCAATGAAAATAAGCATCTGATTTTTAAGGACTGTAGACTGCTGTCTTGACACGTGCTATTGGTATGTTCCGTGCAGCTCAGAAGGACATGACAGATAGTGCGAAGGGCATCAGTGATGAACTCATTACTCTGGAAGTGACGTCATCAGATGTCCCTGACCTTACCGTCATAGACCTGCCAGGTATTGCAAGGAACGCCGTCGAGGGTCAGCCGTTTGATATTGAAGCGAGGGTAAGACGTCATCACTATCATAACATGTCTTTCAAATTGCCGTAATGCTATATTTACCAAATTTATTCCAAACCGTTGTTAAAATAAAATTGAGGAAAAGATTTTTGAAATTGTTATTTTAAACATCGAAAGGTATCGGATGGGCAATCACGTAATCCAGTGATGCAGACGCCATATCATATGTTTCGTTATAGGTTATTATTGTCATTTTAAACCACTGATAAACCAATCAGAATCGAAAATGTTCATAGCATAGTTGCCTAATACTTAATACACCCGGTGTAAACTATGATCTACATCCTCTCAGCGATATATAACAATTTTTGAAGATTAAATAGTTTTTGTTACATATTTATTACGATATGCAGTACTAATATATCAGTAATCATTTTTTTCAGATTAAAAATATGATCCGTAGATACATTGGACGCCAGGAGACTATCATCCTTGCTGTTCTACAGTGTAATGTGGATATAGCCACATGTGAGGCACTCAAAATGGCAAAGGAGTTTGATGCCGAAGGTGGCAGAACTCTGGGTAGGTTGATCACTTTCCTTAAAAGTTTAAAAAGGCCATCAGAAAATGTATTTAAATGATATTGCTCTAAGTTTGTGTTGATACTTTCATGTACATATGTTACCAATGGGATTTTAATATTAACATGAATCTGCACAGGAGTTCTAACAAAGCCGGACTTGCTGGACAAGGGAGCCGAGACGGGCGTGGTGAGGATTCTCAACAACATGGAGTTCACGCTGTCCAAGGGCTACATCATTGTCAAGTGTCGAGGCCAGCAGGCTATATCGGACGGCCAAACCTTGAAACAGGCGCTACAAGTAGAAGAAGATTTCTTCAAAAGTCACAGACATTTTAGGTGTGTTTGTTTGTTCGTTCGTTGTTTAACGCCACACTCAGCAACATTCCAGCTATATGACGGCGGTCTGTAAATAATCGAGTCTGGACCAGACAATCCAGTGATTGACATCATGAGCATCGATCCACGCAATTGGGATCGATGACAAGTCATGCATCAACCAAGTCAGCGAGCCTGACCATCCGATCCCCTTGTCGCTTTTTACGGAAGTATAAAGTGATTGCTAGGCATTACTTGTTGACGGATGACAAGGTAGACACAATTTTATGGATAACAACTTCTTTAATACAGTAAAAAACAACGTTTCTGTATAGATCCTTATACCGTTGTCAAACAAGACTGAAATTGTGTCCATCTTGACGACAAGCATAGTCGCCTGTTACGGCAAGTATGGGTTGCTGAAGACCTATTCTACCCCGGATCTTCACGGGTCACTTTGTAGGTAGTGTAATCATCACATTGAAAGGCAAGTGACACATCTAGACTTAGTACATTATCATTATTTACAGTAAAGACCAATATGTTATTATCTATATCACACTATCATTAACTAATGGTGCATTGAGCATTTAATGTATCATTAGGGTTTAATGTAGCCATTAGTTAATGAGGCTTTGATACAACCGGGTCCAGTATGTTATTATCTAAATCACACTGGGTGTGACTGCGCTCAACCATCGACTGCCGTTTACTTGCAAGATGGAGATAAATATGAAAAGTGCCATATAAAAATAAGCCAGGGTAGCATTATACCTATTTAAACAGTCATGTTATTCTATGAGTTACATGTATGTTTCCTATGTTCCAGCTCCTTGCGACCATCTCAATGGGGAATCCCCAACTTATCAACGAGACTGTCACGTGAGCTGAAAATACACATCAAGGTGTGTATAACAAAATAGTTACTTTGTTTACGCACTGACAAGACGTTTGTCGCTGCATTTCCGAGCTGTCATTTTGATCTGCAGCAAGTATGCGGTATTCGGAATAACTTATAATAGTTTTTTGGCAGTTATTGATTTTTGGTCCAGCTACAGTTTTTGTCTGAAACGTACCTGAAACGTTGCATGCGTGAAGTAGGTTTTCGCTTATGAATGCCATGAAAAGCCGACTTAACTTGCGAACGAAATCGGGATAGGCTCTGAATAGGATGGACCAGGCAGAGCTTCGCCAGTGTGATGTACACCTTTTGTTGTAGGAGAAACTCACGAAATAATTTAAAGCAGACCCAAACTGCCCACGGGCGTCAGACCCCTCAGGTTTGTCAATTGCCAATGTTTGTCAGTTATCCTTAAAAAACCCTTTGGCTAGCCATGCTTGCCGTAAAAGGCGACTATGCTTGTCGTCAAGATCGGGTGGTCTGGCTCGCTGACTTGGTTGATACACGTCATCGATCCGAATTGCGTGGATCGATGCTCATGATGTCAATCACTGGATTGTCTGGTCCAGACTCGATTATGTTACAGACCGCAGTCATATAACTGGAATATTGCTGAGTGTGGCGTTAAACATCACACAAACAAACAAACAAACTTTGGCTAGCCCACGCCAAAACGGGTATTGCATCGGCCGTCGAGGCAATGGCAAGGGATAGGGACCTGCTTCTAATTATGAAACAGCACTTCAAAGAGGGTCTCTTTCTTGTGACAGACTAATATTACACTGACACTGAGCTTCAGCTTCTTCTTCTCTGACACTGCTTGACTGAAGAAGTTGTAATTTTCTTCTTATAGCTAACAAAATAAAGTCATTGTAATTGCATTGTAAGATTTTTTAATTATTTTTTTATTACTTTCAAAAATATAATTTCACAAAAAGTTTAAAAAATCTTGATCTTTTGAACTACTGGCCCCAGGGTTTCAACCTCTTTTGAACGTAATGAACATAAGAAAATGATATGAGTGAGTGAGTGAGTATGGTTTTACGCCGCTTTTAGCAATATTCCAGCAACATCACGGCGGGGGACACCAGAAATGGGCTTCACACATTGTACCCATGTCGGGAATCGAACCCCGGTCTTCAGCGTGACGAGCGAACGCTTTAACCACTAGGCTACCTGACCGCCCCCTCATCCTTATGAAAATATTAGTATCTGGATCACCGTCACCTGCTGCATATGCCCTGTTCCTAACATTCCAACTGGGGTTAAGATATTTGGTCTTCATACTGTTTAACCCTTGGTAGTGTTCTTGAAAACATGTGAATGTCCAAATTAATATTTTTAAAGATATAATTTATATCCGATAACTGAGCAAGACTTAACTGTAGGAAGATGAAACTTTGAAAATGTTATTCCAAGGGTTGGACATTGAAGTTGAAATTTTGGGCGACTTTCATTCTTGAAGTAATCCTCGACCCGTCAAGATCCGTGGTAGTATAGGTCTTCAGCAACCAATGTTTGTCGTAGGAGGCGACTAATGGGATCGGGTGGTCAGGCTAGCTGACTTGGTTAATGCATGTCATCGCATCCCAATTGCGTAGATCGATGTTCATGATATCAATCACTGGATTGTCTTGTCCAGACTTGATTATTTACAGACCATCGTCATACAGCTGGAATATCGCTGAGTGTGTCGTTAAACAACAAGGCAAAGCAAAGCAATGAAGAAGTTCTTCCTCTTGACTCTGAGTACTGAAACAAGTGCCTGTGGTTGTACGATATGTTTATAAATGACGTTGTTGTCCCCCCTAAGCGGAAGATATTAAATTAACCGTGTGGTTAAAAGTGTACAAAAGTGTGTTTAGGTATCTAGAGGCATGGTGCCTTTTGTGTTCGAAAACAGGAATTGATGTCTTTAAACTGGAAGTGATTGGCGACGACAAGGGATCGGGTGGTCAGGCTCGCTGAATTTGTTGATGCATGTCATCGTATCCCAATTGCATGGATCGATGCTCATGATATCAATCACTGGTCTGGTCCAGAGTCGATTGTTTACAGAACGCCACCATATAGCTGGGAGATTCCTGAGTGAGTCATTAAATAACAATCAAACAAACAAACTGAGACACAGGGTTCTAGTTAAAACTGCTCATCATGAACAATGTTGTAGAAACTGTTACCGCATCTGAAGGAGGATGTGCGCAACAAACTACTTGAGACGGAGCGTGACTTACATGACCTTGGTGGGGATCCGCCAGCGACAGCCTCAGAGAAGCGGCAGATGGCTCTCCAGGTAACAGAGGGAGTGGGGTTTAATTACCCTTTTAGAAATATTCCTGCCATATCAGAGACATATTATTAGAAACTGGCTTCACCCCGTGTGGGGTATCATGAAATTCTACCCTAACGTCATTTCGCGCGGGAGTCCACTATCTACTTAGTAAAATTACTCAACAGATAAACAACTATAAATTAATCCATGATTAACGATGAAGTAAACTGCTACAAAAATAACGTTGTGCCCTATGATTTAACTATTAAAGGACAGTGCTGTAGAAACTGTTACTGTTTACAAGCCAGCCAGTTTAGTTGGTTAATTTCCCTGAAATAATGTATATGTGTTTTTAATCCTTAAAGACCGCCTCCGTGGTCTAGTGGTAGAGCGTTCGCCCGGAGAGCGGAAGGTCCGGGGTTTGTTCCCCGGCCGCGTCATACCAAAAGACGTTAAAAGATGGTACTTGATCTTACCCTGTCTGGCGCTCGGCATTAAGGGGTTAAAGCAAGGACTGGTCGGCTCGGAGTCAGTATACTGTGTCTGAGTGGGGTATTCATGTTAAACTGCGGCATGGTATCTCAGTGGGCTAGCACTATAAATCGGCATCAGTCCAGTCTAGTACAAGCAGCCACACACACAAACACACGTGCATGCACGTCGCTATATAAGTGCAATAATCTTGGACGCGACGTTAAACCCAATTTCACCTCACCTCACCTCATATCCTTAGATTTTAACATGCTCCCCAAATATGTAAATCGATTAAAGGAAGCGTGCAAGAAGAAAAAATCCTTTAGAGATGAGATGTTTTTGACAGATGGTCACCGAGTTTATCAAGATTACCACCGCCTTGACCACTGGACAACACTGGGATGACCCGAAGTTTCCACCAAAGATTAACAGCCTCTACAGCAGTGCCCGCCGGTCTTTCGTAGAGTTGTCTAAAACCGCTGCTCAGAAACAACCAGGTATGTATAATGCAAAACTTTTTTAAACGTTCAAAAGACATTTTACATTTTAGCGACACTAAAGGTTTCTGTGACTTTGCACAATGTTGCTTCATACTATGCATTCCGTCGCGAAAGCGAACGTGTTTTCCAACTGTTCACAGAAACGACTTGAAAATGTTTGTTGTTTCTGACCGCACTAGCGAGAATAATGAAATATTGTACGTGAGTGAAGATGGTGAGATTGTTTGATATATTTGGATGTGCCTTATACAAAGTGTCACCCTCGAAGGGATAATTAAAGATACTTTTCCGTAAACAATAAATATGTTTTAGACAGTACTTGGTACAGTACAAAACGTGACAGAAATGTGCACTTTTGCACAGTGAGCGTGGTGAATTATAGAATCAGGAGAAAGGAAGGTAAACTGTAAGAAACATCAACCCAATAATAATATATACACCATGCACAAAAGTTAAGCGCCACCATATTCATAGTCTCTTTATTTCACGTGTGGGAATCAGAAATACGAAATATGTATGACTGAATTAGGCTTCCATAGTTTCATGAACCCAAATTTGTCCAGATACAACAAGGAAAGCGTGCTTTACGTGTTGCTGCAGTTCCCTAACCTATAAATAGTGAAATTCAAGTTTCAAACACGTGGTTGCATTTTGATCCTGTGTGAGATTCCCCTTCCAATAGAGGCTGAAAATCAGCCATGGTGAGGAGAGAGTTAACGAACGCTGAAAGATGGCACGTGATAGGCATGAAAAATGCTGGCATGTCATGCAGGGCCATTGCAAGACAAATGGGTCGTCATCACAGTGTTATCATTCGGTTGATTGTCAAACATGGTCAAACCAATGATGTCAATGACAGGCATAGGTTTGGTAGGCCAAGAAAGACCTCTAACAGGAGGATAGACGTCTTTTCAGGATAGTCAGACGAAATCCATTTGCCACTTCAACAGATTTAAGACTGCAGTGGATTACCCATCAGAGACTCTCGATTATGACCGTAAGGCGACGCCTCAGGCGGCTTGTTATGACGCCAGAACCGCACCTGACTGAGAGGCACGTGCGGAATCGTCTGATATGGTGTCGTGCCCGTAGTCGATGGGACTTGGCCAACTGGAGAAGGATCCCTTGGTCTGACGAGTGTCGAATGCTGCTACGAACTGTTGATGGTCGAATACGTGTTTGGAAGCAACGTAACACTCGTTTTGCACCAAGGCACATCCTGAAGACCTTAGCATGTGGCGGGGGGTCTGTCATGATGTGGGGTTGTGTTTCCTTCGGCTGCAAACTTCCGCTGGTGACAATTCGTGGAATCCTGAATGGCCAACATTACCAAGATGCCGTTCTTCGTCCAGTGGCAGTCCCTCATTTTGACAACCATCCTCTTCAGACACCTGTTTACATGGACGACAATGGTGGACCACACAGATCTCGGGCAGTTTTGGCTTATTTGCGTCAAGAAGCTATTGCCACTCGTCCTTGGCCGGCCTGTAGTACGGATCTTAATCTGATTGAGCATCTCTGGGATATTCTTGGCCGGAAAATCAGACATCGTGATCCCCCAGTTCAAAATCATCTCGCTGGACTTGAAGCCGCACTTCATAAAGAATGGATCTGTTTGCCTCAGAGAAGCATTAAACGACTTGTAATGAGTATGAGGCGTAGGGTTGAAGCTGTGGTCAATGTCCGTGGATCATACACACGTTACTGACGTTTCTGTCTCGCAATAGATTCCGCACTCCCTTGGGTGTCTATGTTTTCTAATCCTTCAATTTCCTGTCTTCGGTAAAATTCCTTTCTGCTCATATTCTTTTGGAACTCACAATAAACTTGCTTTGGGACAACTTTTGCATCACATGAGGTTTACATATACGGCTTATAACAATCGTACATCTCGTTATAATAGTCATCATTAAGTGCCAAAAGTAACAGCTCACAAATATGGTAGGTGGCGCTTAACTTTTGTGCATGTGTATAGAAACGCATTTCGTATGCCCCGTTAAAACCAAATGACGTCTTGGGGGGATAGCACATAAACTGTTTAAATATTATGTACACAACAGGCATGTATTCAACTGGCTCCATTTGCTGTTCAAGAAGTTTAGAATTATTGTATTTTGTAAACTTTTCCAGGGCAACAGATGAGGGATGGGGTCGTTTCCGGTTCTTAATTCATAACCCCTTAAATATGTCGTCATGAATTTTATTTACACATCAGGTTCTTAACTGATCATAATGCATTTTGCTATTTAGGAATATTCAATGTATTTTTGTGATTCTAGGACAACAAGTTGGACTTAGGACTCGTTTCCGGATCACATCTTATTGAGTGTACCATATTTCTTTGTGTAACTATGTATGCCCATCAGGCTAGTGTTGAACCGGTGCTCTTTGCTATTTAGGTTTGGTTTGGTTTGTCGTGTGCTTCATAAACGTGAAGAAATATTTAGTGAACAGACTAACAATTTACTGATTGGTTGGTTGGTTTGTTTGTTGTTTAACGCCGCACTCAGCAATATTCCAGTTATATGACAGCGGTCTGTAAATAATCGAGTCTGGACCAGACAATCAAGTGACTGATATCATGAGCATCGATCCACGCAATTGGGATCGATGACATGCATCAATCAAGTCAGCGAGCCTGACCACCCGATCCTGCTAGTCGCCTTTTACGACAAGCATAGTCACCTTTTACGGCAAGCATGGGTTGCTGAAGACCTATTCTACCCCGGATCTTCACGGGTCTTGCTATTCACGAGTTTTTGTAGTTTTTCAGAATTTGCGTTCTAAGGCAAGGACATGTGTTCAAATGGTTTTGTTTGATTTACGGAGTGTGACGCATATACCATTCAATGTTTTTTTTATGATACTTTGTAATCACATCAGATATCATATGACATTGTTTGGAATCCAGGTGTAAGAAGGTCCCCGGGAACATATGCTTGTATTTAAAGGCGACTAAAGGTGAATGTAATCACCTAGGGACCATACTCGTAAAACATATTGCCGATGTGACGTTAAACTTTAACTCACTCACTCACTTTGTTTAAAAACAATGCATCATACGTCTATGTCTGAACTGTTTAATTTTTTTCCCCATTTTGTTGTGGGATTTTGAAGTATTACATGTAGCATTGCTAGCTAATGAAACGTTCTGTCTACAGAAATGCACCAATACCATTTCACGACATTGGAAGGTGTAGAAGCTGTTAAAGAATGGAGGGGATAATTTAGTTTAGTCTTTCGTTATCAACCATAGTTTCTGTAAATCCTGTGAAGATGTTTAAACCATGGCTTCTTTATTTGAAACTGTGACAAACTTACAGTAAATCAACACAGGTCAAATATATTTTTCCCGATGACAGATAAATATAAACTGACTGAGTTTGAAATCACTCTTGCTAAAAAAACCAATACATACATGCATGAAGTAAAGAATGTTGAGAAGATCAATATATCAACATAATCAACACTGATAATGACAATCATACCGCTACCGAGAATGACGTCAGAGTTGGGTACAAAACATGAGCTTTCAGAATCATTGACATTAGGCAGAGGACATAAACAATCCCTCACGTTCAATAACAAGTCATTAGTAGCCTGTGTGACCACCAAATACCTCAATGCAAAAACTCTTCGAAGCACAGAAAAAGTCAGTTGTCTGATGAGGTCACATGGGATTTGACGCCATTCTTCTTGGAGGGCCAAGATCAGTTCTTGCCGGTTGGCTGGAGAGTGTGGTCGTTGTCGAACACGACGATCCATCAAGTCCCAAAGGTGTTCTATGGGGGACATGTGGGGTGAGCGTGCAGGCCACGGCAGGGCGTTGACGTTGTTGGCTGCGAGGAAGTTAGTGACAATTCTGGCTGTATGGGCTCTAGCGTTGTCATGCTGATAAATGACGCCACGTGGCTGCTGTTGGAGAAATGTTAGGACAACTGGACGAAGAATGTTATCCATGTAACGGTGAGCTGTCAAGTTTCCGTCAACGTTGACTAGCTATGTCCTCTCCTGCCCACAGATCCCTCCCCACACCATGACGCTCCCTCCACCATATGGTACGACCTCCTGCACGCAACACGCCGCCGTTCGTTCGCCCCTTCGGCAGTAAACACGTTATCTTCCATCAGCCTTAAACCTACAGAATCTACTTTCGTCACTGGAAGTCAACCCTCTGCCAGTCACGTCGTTGCCAACGTCGTACAGTCCGGGCCAATCGCAGACGATGATGCTGCGCTGTCAATAGCTGTCCTCTGTATGGTCTAAAAGCCCTGATTCCATGAGCCCTGAGTCTCCTGGCCACTGTCTATCGACTAACCCTGTGACCTAAGGCATTTGTCGCCGATGACGTCACTGTCAGAGAGCGATTTCGGAGGTGCAAGGTATGCAAGTACCGGTCATAGACCTCTCTTAATATTTATGCATGACCCCAAGGTCAAACTGCAAAACGAGGTTTTCCCCGCATGGCGGCAGAGCAAACACCCGGAAGTGATTTATCGCTCGTCTCGCATGTCTCGTTCAGCTTCGTCAAGAATTTGGTTCAAAGTCAATCTAAGAGCGCGAGGAGTTCCCCGTTGAACAAGGGATCCATTATAACAGCGATGGGTTCATCAACAGTATTAAAAGTACGTATAGTGTGCTTTTACACTAAATAACAATGACCGCTTTGACAGGTCTTTCATGGCATATGCTGTTGTTTTGAACTAATATTGATGGGCGTAACATGAATGAGCTAAGACAGCCATAATGACTGATAACCAGCCCTTTAAATGTGTGTAAGCGCTATATTTTATTTATCTTAATTCTTGTGTTTTGGGGTATGACGGTAGTCTAATTTAAAAAAAATGTTTAAAGTCAAAGTGAGTCGGCACACTGTTTGAAGTGTTTAATAGTAGAACACTTATTAAATTGCATTCATACAATTGACATCTGCATGTTTTTCTTCACAACTTCAATGTATTTTTTCAGATTTATCTGAAGGGAGGGTTTCTACAGCAAACTGTTTCTGTGCCATCAGACTGATCGAGCCAGTGCTATGGACATCAGTTTAAATACAATGTATGCACATTGTGTAATAAAATATTTGCGTCTCAAACGATTTGAAACTTTTATCTCTCACAGGCAATTGTAGCACAATTCTATAAGAGTGTGCAAGGGAAACCATAATCAAAGAACTGTCCACAGCTGATTGATAGTTTTGAAAATTCTGGACTCTCAAGGATGTTAGGGTTTGAATTTCTCCTATTTATTCGGTTAGTTAAATAGGAAAGGGGGAATATTTTGTGTGTGCAAAGTAGTGGCAATAGTAAAGCCTTGGTCTGCCCCCATACTATCACCAGGCTGTACAAGAACAAGAAAAATACCAAACACTTCACAGCTTTGTCATCTCAGCATCCGATATACCAGCTGTAGACAAACATGATACAAAGTTCACAGCATCGTGAGGGGCTATACCAATCAGGCTTTAGAGTGGGTGGCTAGTTTTGTAAAGTGTATAAAACTTTTGAGTTGAGGACAAAGGCCGATGGGATTCGAATTTTTATTTCAGTGCAGTCAACAGCATAGTCCTGGGTCTTCCAGCCAAGGAAACAGTGTCAGAACAAACATAATACATGCTACACATTTTGGTGGCACTGGGTTGATCAAAATATAAACATCACTTGAAAGTATCACAGTCAGTAATGAAATATAATATTGCATGAAACGGGTCAGTTCTTGTTCTTGATACTCCAAAATTCTCAAGAGCCAGATGGTTATTGAGTAGATGGTTCTCCCATTGTTCAACATGGACCTGCATCTCCTTTATTTCAAATTGTGCCTCACACCACACATTCTGTCCATCATACCTCCTCCTGGAACCAGGTTCTCCTCACACTACAAACAAAATAATACTGATTTAATATAAATGTAAAATAAAGTAAAAAAGAATTAATCATAATGCAATCTTGATTTATGACATTTATTAATACACATATTATCATGTATGAATATAAATCGTAAAAAGAATCAAATAAAGCATAAATTAAAACAACTGTAACTGTTTTATACATTATTTATTTATGTCTGTATATGCATTCATATTACCTTTATATGTGTAGTCCATTTCCAATCTAGAAATATGTATATTCTGACCAGAATAAATGTAATTGTTTAAAAGTCGATATGTTATTATCATGTGACCTACATTAGTATACATCTTAGTTCCCGGGTGCCGTTGTACAAAACAACCTTACACTTAATTTTAAGACTGTCCATATGTTAAGGTATGGAAGTTACGATCACCGACACGCTAATATCGCTTTGTACAACGACACCCAGGATATATATATAGATCTATATATATGAATTATATATGACAGTATGTAGTATTAATGTGACGAGAAAAGAAATCAATATTGTTTTCAGAAAAAGCACGAGTACTTCGTACTGAAACGTCATGGTAGCTGCGATAAAATCAATAGTTGATAAGCGATATTCGCTCATCAGTTTTGCAAAAACATGAATGAAAATTATTACTTACGGTGAAAAACTTCCCTATAACTTGTCGGATGGCTGCCAGTCATCGTTTCCGCAAAGATAAATCGACCGGAACAACGATGAAAACTCATAGATTTATCTCACCTCGCATCGGAAACGCATTCGAGGTCACGGCGATGCTCTGATGCCATTTTGAAAGCTTGCGGGGATAGCCTCACTTTGGAGTTTGACCCCAGGGTCACGCATAAATACCAAGAGACGGCTATCATGGGGCGTGGTCACCCTGGGTCTGCCTGTTCTTGGCCTGTCAGTGGTCCGCCCTGTCTGTCTGTAACGTTATATCAAGTTGGTAACGGCAACACGGGAGCAACTGAAGGTTCGTGCAATATGGGCGTGGTTGGCTCCGATCTGTACCATATCCAAGGCTCGTTCACGTTGTTCGACTGTGAGTCGTGACATTTCTTTTGTGTTTTTTATCACTGTGGATGTCTGACTTGCCGTTGCAATCGTTTAATACCCTTACCCGCACGTGCATTTGCAGTTGTCCGTGGTGCACGTGTTTTTCACTTTTTCGCGTGTTATCTCGCAAACATGTAACAGACAATTAACATTTTCTGCATACACTATTGTTGTATTTAGCTTAATATGTGTTTTAGATGGACTTCATCGAAAAAAAATATACTTTGTCTGAAATTTATATTTTCAGTGGGTAAAGATTCTTTTGGACGTCAGTTTATACGCTTGATGAATTGCTCCGAAATGATTAATATACATGAATTCATGATCATGTGGTATGGGTTCGAAATGCTCAAGGAACACTTCCATGTGCACCATGTAGGTACAAAACACAGTGTTCTTTAATATCTTTTGAAATATTATTAAACTTTTTAGGTGCCTAGGTTCTTAATTTGGTTATTCCGACCCCGTGTACAATGGTTTAATCTGGTTTGACCAATCGGATCCACAAATAATCGTTAAAACAGTTAGTTAAACCCCGATGACAATGACGAAAATTGGTTCTCAGGTTCTTTGAATTTTAAACGTGGTTGAATTAGATCAACTGGACCCCATTTATGTAATAACCCGAGACAAGATACAGGGAATGACATATACATGTAATTGTACGTATTTTCCAGATATGAAGAATAGGACGTTGAAGACCGAACTACAAGAGAGGATGGAAGCGTCCCGAGGTCGAGAGTTCTGTAATTTTCTAGGCAAATTTGAACTTGTGGAAAGTTATGCTCGGGAATACATCTTGAAACTGAAAACACCTGCACTTCGCTGTTTCGACGACGTACATCGCAATACAACAGGCATCCTAAAGATACTAGCAGAAAAGTGTTTCGAGAAATTCCCTGATTTTGCACAAAGAGCAAAGGTGTTTAACACATATATATTTATTCTTTTTCTATAGTTAACCGTTTTCTTTCACAAAATCAGCTAAGACGACAAATGAATATACGTCATATTGCATTTCGTCAGCACAAATTATTTGTATTAGTATTGACTGAACGATGTTTTGCAAACTGTGATAGCATCTTTATCATATCTTTTCTGCATCTTGAAATATTCCGACTTGACTGATTGTTCCTTGCACTTTGACACATGACATAATTTGACTGTTTATGACACCATTGCCTCTCAAAGTGGCGGTCAATGCAGAATGATGCTACCTGATGTCAACACTAATAGGGTGACAAGGGTCATGCGGATTTTAAGAAACGAAATCCCAACGATATCTGTAATAACGTCAACAATTGTGTACAATTTACGTCACCAATGTCGAAGGGCGTGTAAAATCATAAATACATAATCATACATTTGGTCTTCGAAAGATTTTTTTCAAGCTGCTTGTTTGAGTATAAATATAAGAGACAAACCCATTTCCATCATCATAAGAAAGAAATCGTATAAGATTTGTGTCCCCGATGGCATGGTTAATATTTGTTATCAAGCTCCTCATTATGTCGGACATGTGATGTTTTCCCCAGCTGTAGACATCTTACATGTAACATGCATGCCATATTGTAATTCTTGAAATATTTCTTTTTTCGACATATTTCAGGAGGTTATCATGAAGACAAAGAAAGACACTCATGATGACTGCAAAGAGGAAATACAGAAGTATTTCACGATGGAGAATCTGGTGTACTCCCAGGATGATACGTATGGCAGCGAGTTACGTAAGTGTTGCAATGAACCCGTGAAGATCCAAGGTAGAATTTGTCTTCAGCAACCCATGCTTGTCGTTAGAGGCGACTAACGTGATCGAGTGGTCAGCCTCGCTGACATGGTTGATGCACTTCATCGTTTACCAACTGCCTTGATCGATGTTCATGATGTCAATCACTGTATTGTCTTGTCCAGACTCGATTATTTACAGACCGCCGTCATATAGCTGGAATATTGCTTAGTGCGACGTTAAACAGCAAACCAACCAACCAACGTCAGCAGTATGTCTATATTCACCTGGTTTGCCACTGGTTATTCCGAAACAAAGATGCAGCGTGAGTCATCAAAGAGACATGAGATGATTTGTTAAATGCTCACAGATTGTTTTCTGGGGTTGTTGTGCTCCTTAAAATTGACAGATGAAACAAACTTGATTTTCAAGGTTCGAATAGTGTTCGTATGACTGGTTGTGGATAATACGTGAAAGCTAAATATGATCACTACCTTCATCGAATAGTGTTGATATATCTTATATCAACCGATGCTTTATTTGGAGAGATTCTCTCGGTAATTTCTAAAGGTGTTGTGTCAGTGAGTGAGTGAGTTGGATTTAACGCCGCTTTTAACATTATTCCAGTTATATCACGGCGTGTAAGCTTAATGTGGGTGGAAAGCCCGAAGTGATGCAGGTCTCAGACGTTTACCACTTCAGTGAAACCCACAAGCACGGGCGCTGTGTCAGTAATCGCTGACGACTATCGATATATTTGATATTAAAATAACAGTTCGTAGGTACTTTCGTAAAGCCCTGTGTCACACTGAAGATTTTAATTTTATAATGTGCTTGTAGATGAGTACTGTGTGGTGAAAATTATTGACTTTGCATGTTCTACATTGTGTGATATGTCTGAGGAAGTTGGCTCTTTTACCATGGTAACCATCATCATCATCATCATCATCATGTATGTATGTTTATATCTCCAGTAGTGAATGAGTCGAAATGATTCTTGGCAGTATAAGTAATCTTTCAAGTTTATCACAATTCGGACCAAAATTGGACAAGTTCCTTGGAAATAAATTTCTGGCAAACCAAAAATGCTCAATATGTAACTATACACGCATCTTTATCAACATTTAATGCAGTCCTTACGCTAACTTTTATTTTCCGTTCTAGGAACAGAAGAGAAAAAGAAACGAAAGGAAGAGGAACTGAGGAGAGGAATGCCACTGCACAGTTTAGGTGCTTGATAGCGTAGTCATATACAGCATTTAGTACACCAAACTGTATTTTCTGCTTTGACCCTTGCGACTGTGATCTGATCTTAGTTTTGTTGTAACGTGTTTAATCATAACGCATTCGCCTGTGTGGTGTATATAGAAATGATGTACTCGTTAAAGCTCCTCCACCTGATACTGTATGTGCGTATACGATACGATTACGATTTTACGTTGGATAAGCTGCGTTTTCATGAGAATTTTTCTATATTTCAGTAGACAAAACGGAAGAAGATGTGAACGGTGTCGGCAAGGCATTGTTGAGTCTAAGATCTTATTGCCAGGTACATTGCTATGTGTTGTTCGTTGAAGAAAGCCTCTTTCTAAGACATGCGATAAGCTCATACTCAAGGCCGAGGTCATTCATTTTGGAATTAACACTGCGTGTGTGTGTGTGCCCACTGAGATACATTGCCGCAGTTTAACACGAATACTACACTCACACACAGTATACTGGCTCCGAGCCGACCAGTCCTTGTTTAAGCCCCTTAATGCCGAGCGCCAGACAGGGTAACAACAAATATCTTTTAACGTCATTTGGTATTGACACGACCTGGGATCGAACCCCCGACCATCCGCTCTCTGGGCAGACGCTCTATCCACTGGACAGTTTTATGGGACCCACCATATTAATATTCAGGGGGATGGGCCTGTTTTTTTTGTTAAAGCCAGGATATGTTTTCGGTAATGTTCAAAACACGTACTTCTCTGGTAGTAGCTCCCGAGCAACTTAGATATTTTTTCAAAACACATCTATGTCATATATTATATTCCCACCCCTACTCCGCCCCACAGTATCAAATTATCTGCACATGATTTTTGGATTTTTTTTAATGCCTACTACACAACTTACACATATTAGGGGGCGGTAGTGTAGCCTAATGGTTAAAGCGTTCGCTCGTCACGCCGAAGACCTGAGTTCGATTCCCGACATGGGTACAATGTGTGATGCCCATTTCTGGTGTCCCCCGCCGTGATATTGCTGGAATATTGCTAAAAGCGGCGTAAAACCATACTCACTCACTCACTTACTCACTGAACAATTGACTTGCGTTGTCTGTGTTTAGGACGAGTACCACCGATGCGGCTTGATACGCTCACATTTTTACGAATACCTGATATCATCACTATTTTCAGCCGTGATATTGCTGGAATATTGCTAAAAGCGGCGTAAAACCATACTCACTCCACTCACACTTACACATATTACAGATTATTCGTCCATGGATTTCTTTCATAAGACCCTCGGGAACTCGTTTAGCGGGTGTCAAACTAAGTTTGTGTATTTATAATTAATTTAATTTGGCATATACTTTCCCTAGGATAGGGCAGTTCTCATTCAATGGTAAAATAAGTCAAATAGGTCAGGCAGGAATCAGATTCCATGTGCGGCCTCAATTTCTGGGATATTTACAGATGTCAATGGATTAAAACATTCATTTTTACACATATTCACAATTGATTCCAAATTCTAAAGGATTTCAGGTTTGGGACCAGAACAATAATCTCATATTGTTAATGATACCAGATATAGAATTTTAATGTATAAGTTGATGAGAAAAAATAAGTAATAGTTTATTGGCGTGTTCATTATACGTCGGTTGTGTTGGCTTTATGAAACCTTAGGCCGTACAACGTGGACATCCTCTCTGAAGATGGAACCAAAACGAAAGGTCAAAGGTGTTCTTTGTACTTGTAATGTGGCTACTTGGAGTATTTGCATTGCATTTCTCAAAGTGTTCTCAAAGTGTCAGTATTGCTGTTTTGAGTGTACCAATCCTCGTGTACATTTGTTTCAGATTGCTGCACGGCGTCTCTGTGATGTCATCCCCATGATCATTCAACAGCACGTGTTCCGGGAACAGGTGGAGGATATGCGTATGCTGCTGATGGACATTGCTTCTGACGAAAGAACCATGGTTCACATCCAGGAAGATCCAGACATGGCCTACATGAGGAGAGAATGCAAGTCTCGTCTCGAGAGACTCCAGCTGGCGGAGGAAGAACTTGACAAAATCTAGCATTTCTAAATGTCAATCTTTGCTGTGTCGCTTTATTTCTGTCAACAGTCATCATTGTCCAGAACATCTTTTTTGGTAATTTCTTAGTTGGGGATGGGATTTAGTATTTTTCTTGGAAAAAATGGAAACATATTTATTTTCATCAGAAGTTGAAACCAGAAAGTAAGTCGCTATCCTGATATAGATGTGTTTTGAAAAATTTCTAAGTTAATCGGCAGCTCCTACTAGAGAAGGGCTTCTTTTAAAACATTACCGAAAACATATCCTGGCTTTAACCGAAGAAAAACAGGCCCACCCCCTGAATATTAATATGGTGGGTCCAATAAAACCGTCCAGTGGATAGAGCGTCTGACCAGAGAGCGGATGGTCGGGGGTTCGATACCAGGTCGCGTCAATACCAAATGACGTTAAAAGATATTTGTTGTTGCCCTGCCTGGCGCTCGAAATTAAGGGGCCTTAAGAAGGACAGGTCGGCTCGAAGCCAATATATTGTGGATGAGTGGGGTATTCATGTTACACTGAGGCAATATGTGTCAGTGCTTGGGTTAGCACACGCACGGCCAAAACTTGCATTGTATGTCTCCTGCAACAGACAAAGACGTAATACACATTCAATGTCGCCTAATGCTTGGTCATGTAACCATGACCAATACCATTTTTGTTTGTTTGACATAATTGTACATGTATTGTAACTGATAGTAAATTTGTTTCTGCGTTGTAAGAGTTGAATTGATGCATTATCACGACTGCCATTTGTGTATTTGGCTGTGGCATACTGAAGGAGGGCATTTTAACCTTGACAAGATCATGTTGATCCCATTTTCAACGAAAATATGTGCAATGCATCTGATATATCCGGATTATTGGACAATTTATTTGTAATAGTACTATATAGTACACAATGCGAAGGAAAGTTTGTGTGTTCCGCGTCGTCATATGGTAGCAATACTGCTAAAAGGGTGAGAGAATCAGCCCATATCTGTCGTTGTGAATGCCCAATGTTAATGTTTCTAGGTTGCACGATCAGACAACGCATTCGGGCACTGTTATGATGACTTACCCTGACCAGCAAGGTATTACTAGAAATGCCGTTCAGGGTCAGCAGTTTAATATTGAAATGAAAGTAGTTGTGTTTTAACGTTATGGCAGTATTTATTTATAAAAGGTTAAAATTGTGATTTAAAGTTAATGTATCGATGGATCTAACCCACAAAAAAGTTGATCCATAGAATTTGATGTATCGTTGTCAGGGCACTTTTACGTTATTTGGTATATTCAGCAGCCACGTGAACGATGAAAAAGGTAAATGTTAAAATATTTATCGTTCTGATGTAAAGGTCTTCAACAACCCAGACTTGCCGTAAAAGGCGACTATGCTTGTCGTGAAAGACAACTAACGGGATCGGGTGGTCAGGCTCGCTGACTTGGTTGATACATTCATCGATCCCAATTGCGTGGATCTGGATTGTCTGGTCCAGACTCTATTATTTTACAGACCGCCGTCATATAGCTGGAATATTGCTGAGTGCGGCGTTAAACAACAAACCAACCCAACCAATCTGATGTAACAGACAAAATTACATGCAGATTGAAAAGATTGATTAATAATATAATAAATTAATAATTATGAGAAATGTCTTTGAGTATACAATTCCGACTATATCATTTATAAGAAAATAGTGATGATATCAGGTATTCGTAAAAATGTGAGCGTATCAAGCCGCATCGGTGGTACTCGTCCTAAACACAGACAACACAAGTCAATTGTTCAGTGAGTGAGTGAGTGAGTGAGTATGGTTTTACGCCGCTTTTAGCAATATTCCAGCTATATGACGGCGGTCTGTAAATAATCGAGTCTGGACCAGACAATCCAGTGATTGATATCATAAGCATCGATCCACGCAATTGGGATAAGATGACATGCATCATACAAGTTAGCGAGCCTGACCACCCGATCCCGTTAGTCGCCTTTTACGACAAGCATAGTCACCTTTTACGGCAAGCATGGGTTGCTGAAGACCTATTCTACATTCTACATTACTGATTGAAATTATGGTATATTCACATTGATATTAGCATAGAAATATCATTTTCTCTAACTGTTACTCAACTTAGAATTAGCGCTTTTGTCAGTGAACTAACACACTGTGCGGCTGCTATGTACAAGCAGACATAAAATGTATTAAAAATGTTTTGAGCAACGCTGACATTTATGTATAGTCGATGTGTCATTTATACATTGGCAATATATCTTATAATTATACATTTCCTAATTATTCTAGATCATCATTTACAATACATTTAGTTTACCCTGAAATTAAATTATTAATCATCAGTGTTCACTATTAACCTAACTATACAAGTATTCATGACTGCTTTTAGACTAACAATTAGTCTCTGAAATGAAAATATTTTACAGCAAAAAAAGAGAGTTGTAAAATTATGATAATAAAATATGCCCCAGAGACTTGCACACAACTATAGACTTGATGGGCTCCATGTACAACATACTAGACTTGTTTCAAACTTCCATGGTTCTACATACACAATTTGATTACTGTGACATTGCCTGCTGTCACATTCATGCCAAATACTTAACAGAAGAGGTCGTCGATCTTGAAGTAAAATAATCACACGAATCAAAGTAAATAAGTTTATATAAGGCTGCAAGTACTTACGTATACGAGATGATGCGGGTCAGTGGCGAGCCTTCTGCCAGAGCAAATGCGTACGATCTGCTGCTGAACCGTTTGCCAACAGCAAGCAAATCACAGTGTTTGGAGAGTTCGTATTGTATCATAGGCGATTCATGAATCAAGGCAAAATTACCTGCCAGTACTTTGGCAATGCCTTCACGAGTATTATTTATCAAGCCAGTCTTCTGGATGGATCTCCAGATCGTGAGGTACTTGTCCCCCAGTGGGTAATCCCACACAGCATAGTTAGCGGGCAGTGTACGAGAGGTGCCTATGTTCTTGGTGTAAAAACTCATGCTCTTCCATTCCATGTAAAGATCTGATTCTATTTTCGCCACCCTTTGAAAGTATTCGTGGATAACCGTTCCTTGAACCATGGAATACTTGATTGTGTTCTGTTTTGCGAGGTCATCAAGCGACTCTATGAAAATAGTGAACGTATCAAGAACGACATCCGGTGTAATAAATAAGTGAAAATTGTTCAATATCGAAGATGTCATTTTTGATATACCTAGTGGTCAGAAAAGAAATATATTGGTAATTTATATCCGAAAATTGTCGACAAACTTGTTCTTATTAAATGAAATACGTTATTGAATCAAAATATCAAAGAAACACCAGTCATTTGCTTAAAGATGATGTTATTTTCTAAAATGTTGTGGGCGGTGGGGTAGCCTAGTGGTTAAAGCGTTAGCTCGTCACGCAAAAGATCGCGTTCTATACCCCACATAGGTACAATGTGTAAAGCCGTCATATTGCTGGAACATTCTAAAAGTGGCGTAAACCCATACTCACTCACAAGCCCATATACACTATGATGTTCACCACATGCACGATGCTGTATTTAGGTTAATATGTTCACAAATGGATGTAATGTAACCAAATGGAACCTTTTTGTGATTAGACAGGATATTATTACTCGACCCTATCTCAGTCAGTGAATGATGTTCCTACCTATGGGCACGCTGAGCCTGGATGTGGTGAGGAAGGCTGCCAGGTTAGCCGTGTAGGTGGCCATCATGATGCTGCAGAAGAACCAGAATCCTCCAACCAGCATACGAGTCGAGAACGTTCGAGGAGTGCACTCCGGACCTGTTGCAAGTGAAAATGAGTAGGAGAATAACCATCGCGGTTCGAGGAATTATCTGATCAGAATACATGATTGTTTTCCCGAGCTTTGGGGCTTGTAAGGAGACATATAATATAAGACAATACAGCAATGTGACGTTATGCGGCTCTAACTGAACAATTAGCATTACGAAATTGAATCATGGCGAAACGCAAATATCGTAAAGTTATAAACCTCGATCTGTCTTGTCGTATGTGTAATTAAGATTGTTTTCTTGAAAACCAGCAAAGAGAGCAATATTCGATGTTTGTTGCAAAGTGTCAGAGGCAAAATACGACGGACGGTCCTATATTATGACACATTAGTAAGTGGCATTCTTCACGCCTATTGCCTTTAGCCAAAACACACAGAGGTGCGTTCGTGAAATATGGTTGATCATGATTATTGACAAGTCGTTCCCTTGCCATGCAATAGCAAGCTGGTCAAAGAACAACCAGTCACTGTCATTGATAACCACAGACAAGGCGACTAATCACGGTCAGACAGTCACGGTCACGTATAGCTAGTCGTGTTTATTACAGACAAACCAGTGAATGACATTGGAGCAACGGTTCACGCCGTCGGGGTACGATGACACGCAACAAATCAAGTCACAGAGCCTGATCACCCGATTCATTAAGACCGGCATAGGGTTCTGGGGACCTATAATAATTCAAACCCGGAATCCCATGGGTAGACAAAACGTATACCACACACAATATGCTGGACATTTTGTCAAATCCAGTTGCAAAATATTTCCAATGACATTGCTTAATGTGCAATTGTCTTTACAATATATTTTGTTTTACAAAATCGATCGCTTTTAAGGTAGTCTGGGGTATCTTGATGCCGTGTTAATACCAAATGGGGGCACAAGAAAGCTAATTGGAAATGAATACCATCTCAGTATCTAATTTTACCTGAAGTCCCCACGCGACTACTTCTGAAGGAAAAAAAATAAGGTAGGACATGAGTATTGAAATTACTTAACCTTAACGTTATAGCTACATGTACATCTACCTTTAACAGTTCATTGAACTCAAAACAATAATAAGTAAGAACTAATTATCGAAATAAGTTCACCTAATCCAAGTCAAGTGATATCCGTATTGATATAATTACTTACCTGCCCCGTGAAGAATCTGGGATAGAATAGGTCTTCAGCAACCCATACTTGCCGTAAAAGGCAACTATGCTTGTCGTAAAAGCCGACTAACGGGATCGGGTGGTCAGCCTCGCTGACTTGGTTGACACATGTCATCGATCCCAATTGCGTGGATCGATGCTCATGATATTAATCACTGGATTGTCTGGTCCAGACTCGATTATTTACAGACCGCCGTCATATAGCTGGACTATTGCTGAGTGCGGCGTTAAACAACAAACCAACCAACCAACTTACCTGCCATGGGAAATGACGCCGTTACAAGCCAGAGTCCCTCTTTCACTGTGAACTTCTTCCGTGCCTTATGCTGATCCTTGTTGTAGGGACTGAAGGGACTGAAGCGTTCGAAGACACACACGAGGAGACCTGACAGGAGAAGGACGGACGCCCAACACGCCCACACCTCCCCGGAAAACACGTTAGCAAATGCCAGTAGAGATGTGCCCGGGTTATTGTTCTTGATGAGGATTTGAAAGCCCCCGAATTCGTAGTATGGAGTTGTGAAGTCGGCTACCATGTCTCTTTCAGTTGTCATGGACATGGACGATACAGCAATGTCGGCATACTGGATGGAGAAACGTTACTTCTTAGTCTACAGACACCTGAGGGCCGGCAGGTTGTATTGTCTTAAAGTAACCCAGGGCTATCGTCAGCAATATCTCATAATCTTCTGCCTGCATACACCTCACTTATTTCATATTATTCGAGACGTGATATAAATATTTTAGCGTCATCGAAACGATATACGTTTGTCCAAATAAATACCGGACGACCACTTCAAAGGATCATTAAAGCGTTCAGTGTAACATTTTAAATAATCTTAATTCAGTGAAGGCTGTTAAACCATTATTTTTTCAGCATTGGCCCAAGCCCACCCGACAGGAAAACGCAAATATTTGGGTATCGATTACACACAAGTATTAATTCTAATCGTAACTCAGTTTGAACTAATTCTTTCCTATAGATTCATTGAAAACTTTTGTACACCTTAATTTGTCCGAGGTGGAAATAAAACTAAAACTACATTCTTATATCTTTTAACTATCAAATCAGTATCTTCGATCGTATTTGGATTTTCTTTCTTTCTTGGTATTATTGTAAATCTGTCATTTTTTGTGATGTTAAATATGTTTTAGCGTTCGGATGTAAACAAAGCCACACATTGTTTGGATATTCGATGCAGCGTCAGCTTCTCATCGTTACTACATTTCGCCCTTCCGCCAAAGTAGATTCAGTATCAGAGATATCAGTAACGAATTATAATATTTGGCTTTTTTTCAATTCACCTCATGACTGTAAAGTCCGCGCGATCTGACACGCTGACAAGATCGACCCAAGTGTGATTTGTAGAATTCCGGATAAGTTGGTACCTCGTACACGTCACAAACCACAGTAAAAAAAGTTGGCGTCTCTCATCCCTATGAACATCGACACACATGTAAGGCTGTAGCGCAATCCATAAACCTTCCGAAACCGTACGAATGGATGGACAGGAGGACAGACTGATGACGGACGATATATGCACATGCATGAATTGTTAAATTTAAAATGATCACGAAATGTCAACTCGGCTATTCAAAACATATTCAGTAATTTTATTGCATTCGTAAAAGCCCGGTGGACTTAAGACATATGCTCATACATATATTGTTAAAAAAAATGGTTTCAAAAACAAATATACCAACAAATCAACTTGGTTGTTCAAAACACATTCAGTTATGTCTCTGCTCGTATAAAAGATGTAAAATCAGAATGTTTTACCCCAGTCAGTATTTCACCCATCAGTCCTGTCCACGTTCCGTCAGGGTTCTGTTTGCCATTCTGTCCATCCCTGGGTTCATACACCGTGAAGTCGAGGTCAAGGCGCCGTGAGATCTCCTTGAACACGACCATGGAGAACCCCGTGTACTGTGTTCCGTTCTCAGTCTCCTCGCGTATCACAAACGGGGGTTCCTGGAATTAGATGCCAAGAATAATTATTTATTCCAGGCGTAAAGCTATGAAACGGGTTAGCGAGCAAAGCATACACGTTTTCACGAAACCAAAATATGTCATTTGTCAAAAGATGAGCGAATGAGTAAGTGGGTGAGCTTTTAACAGAAATTAAGTCATGTCACGACGTGTCAGCATGACGTGAGAGGAAAGTGACGCAGGTATTGTATGTTTCCAGGTTGGTTTAACCAACAAGCACGGGAATGTTGCTGAGAGCTCTAGAAACGATATCAGAGCAAATCTGGGATTCCAACCAACGATCACAGCAAAGCTCAGCGCCGTAGACTACTTAGCCACTCGAATATCCGTCAGAACATAACTTATTCAGTTATCACCCGTGAAGATCCGGGTAAGAATTGGTCTATAGAAATCCTTGCTTGTGTGTATTTTTGTTTGTTGTTCAACGTCGCAGTCAGCAATTCTCAAGCTGAATGACGGCGATCTGTAAATAATCCAGTCTGGACCAGACAACCTAGAAACTGACTGCCGAACATCGATCTACAGAATTTGCATACGATGACATGCATCCACCAAGTCAGCGAGATTGGCCCCCGATCTCGTGTGTCGCCTCTTACGACATGGGTTGCTGTTGAACAACCCGGATCTTCATGGGCCAGCAAAATTATTATAGTGTATGATACGCTAGCCTAATAAAATCACTAAATATATAATTCAATATATTATTGAAAGGGACATAATTAGTTTCAGAATGGCGGCTGGTCTGCATTAGCCGTATAAAAGATAGGTATATAACATTATATAATCGTTATGATGTAATCTAATGAAAGGAGAAGAGGGATTGTGTTCAGTTATTGTGCTAGAGTGTTAATTACAGCGCTACATTCACACTGTACTACTAAGTCGTCTTGAAATATCAATTTCGCATAAAAGTAGCTAACGTTTTAGAACAATTTAATAACATATGAAAATGACGGTTATCTGCAAGGAAACATTTATATTTAATAATTTTTGAATTAATTTAAATATGTTATTGTGACCATTTATTTCTCTCAATTTCTAATGTGCATTGACATTCCATTGACTACGTTATACAGTGCCCCGACGACGTTGCCATACAGTGACGTCATAGATTAAACAACGTTTCTGTACTACTCGGTCTCCAATTGTTTTTAGACGTTTGAAATACGTGACATGTCGAAATATGAGAAAGCTTTCTCCTTTTGTTGGGCCTCTTGTGACCTTGAGTTGAAGCATTATGTAGTTGTATACTGCTTTGTCTTGACCATGTCCCTATCTATAACTGAAACCAGACGAAGAGAGTGCAAGTGATTTTAATTCAAGTAATACAGCCGTTGGACATACTTTCACACGACAACCCGTGAAGATTCCGGGGTAGAATAGGTCTTCAGCAACCCATGCTTGTCGTAAAAGGTGACTCTGCTTGTCGTAAAAGGCGACTAACGGGATCGGATGGTCAGGCTCGCTGAGTTGGTTGATGCATATCATCGATCCCAATTGCGTGAATCGATGCTCATGATATTAATTATTGGATTGTCTCGTCCAGACTCGATTACTTAAGATTCAGAGTTACAAGGGAACATCCACAAGACTATATGACAAGAGGGGTATATTCAACTCTCCAGTCTACGTTCCCTTTACGTCGAGCAATATCCTAGCAGCCTTAATTATGGATGTCTACATTTTACAGCGTTTGAGGTATGATTTAACAAAGCGTCACCAAAAAACCTGACTATGTCGTATCTGTCTCTGATATTCATTACGTAATACTCAGTATTTAACATTGTTTTGACTTGTACAGAATTCCGTCACCTGGTAGCTGAATTCATTTTATCAGTAAGAATCTAGATGTTACGCTCACGTAAACGATTCTTGAATACTACCAAGAAGAGATTAAAATCGCCAATGTTCTGGGATTGCCATACATCACCAAAACCGACACTGAAGATTCTAAGCTAATATCTAACGTCCCCTGCCCATGTTTTCACACCAGCTTCATCCAAGCCTTTTCATTAAAATATAACATCGATATAGTGAGAACCCCGTACCTGAAGATGCAACCAAATCGGGAGGTCTAAAATGTACCCTGTGCTAGTTTTGTGGTTTGCCGGGAGTATTTGCATTGCATTCTAGAATGAATAAGTGAAACGTGTGTATTCGTGTTTCGTCAGTGAAAGTGGATTCGTTTCATGTAATTTTTTCATGTGCTCAGGACCCGTGAAGATCCGGGATCTGGGGGTCAGGCTCGTTGACTTGGTTGGTGCATGTCATCGTATCCCAATTGCGAGGATCGATGCTCATGATGTCAATCAAAGGATTGTCTGGTCCAGACTCGATTATTTACAGACCGCCGTCATATAGCTGGAATACTGCTGAGTGCGGCGTTAAACAACAAACAAACAAGAACTAAAGTGAAAGTATTCGTGTTTCTTCAGTGAAAGTGGAATCTTTTTATGTAATTCTTTCGCGTGGTCAAGGAGAGAGAACTACTGCTCTCTGTGTACCAATCCTCGTGTACATTTGTTTCAGATTGCTGCACAGCGTCTCTGTGACGTCATCCCCATGATCATTCAGCTGCACGTGTTCAAGGAACCCAGCTGATGGACATTGCTTCTGATGAAAAGACCATGGACCATGGACCACATGGAGGAAGATGCAGACATGGCCTATACGAGGAGGGAATGCAAGTCTCGTCACGAGAGACTCCAGCTGGCGGAGGAAGCGCTTGATAAAATCTAATTTTCATAAATGTCAATCCATGCTCTGTCTCTGCTTGCTTCTGTCACCCATCATCGTTTTCCTGACAACCCATCTGTAATTTCTTTAATGCATTGACATATGTTAATGATGTATTGCGAATCGTGCAATGGACTCTTTTATTTATACGGATAAAAAGTTTGGCAGGAAACGAAGCCATTTTGGTTTTTGAATGGACGAATGTATCATGTCGTATTACGTGTTACTATAACTGTTCATTTTCTAAATGCGTTTTAGCTTTTATTACTTGGTTTATGGATTTCTACAAATCAGGAATGTCGTGAAAACATTCAGTCTAAGGTTTCGTTTATTATCGCTGAGCCTGATAATCACTCAAACGTGACAATACTCGCAAATCATTTTCCTGCCTTATCCGACCCCTGAAGATTCCGGGGTAGAATAGGTCTTCAGCAACCCATGCTTGTCGTAAAAGGTGACTGTGCTTGTCGTAAATTGCGACTAACGGGATCGGGTGGTCAGGCTCGCTGACTTGGTTGATGCATGTCATCGATCCCAATTGCGTGGATCGATGCTCATGATATTAATCACTGGATTGTCTGGTCCAGACGCGATTATTTACAGACCGCCGTCATATAGCTGGAATATTGCTGAGTGCGGCGTTAAACAACAAACCAACAAACCAACCAACAGAAACCTATGATTGTAGGTTCGAATCAATTTTACGTCAAGCATGGTTTGCTGAAGATCTATTCTACCCCGGATCTTCACGTGTCGCATAGATTTCTGGCGTCCCTTAACGCCCCCACTTCTTTATGAAGAATACAAGGGTGCAGGTGAATTACACTCTCATATCTGTCCATTTATTTCATGCCATGTACGGGGGCACGGGTGGTCCAGTCGTCTAAGGCGCCGCGATTCGCTGTGCAGAGTTGCGTCCCCTGGACACGCCAGAAACCTATGGTGGTGGGTTCGAATCCCGGTTCGCCCAGATTATGTTTCTAGGTTTGTCAGCACCATACCCGTGCTCGGGGGTTTCACCGTAGTGGTAAACGTCTAAAACCTGCATCCCTTCGGGCTTTCCTCCCACATTAAACTGACACGCCGTGATATAACTGGAATAATGTCAAAAGCGGCGTTAAACCCAACTCACTCACTCACTCATGCCATTCATTCTTTCTTCCAACAACCCATCAACATACAAATAATATCTGTATGCTGGATATCCTCGTATTATCTGAATGCGTTTCTGCTCGTCCTGTAAATATATATATTTGGAGGAAAAACTGTACTCAAAAATTGAAGAAAGATTCGACATTGAATTTGGACTGGGATTTCAAGATAAATGGAAAAGATGTTTAGATGATTGTTTTGTTCTGTGGAATCGGAATGAAAACGATCTACAGCGTTTGATAGATATTTTACAGACACTCCATCCAAGTTGAATCTTTACGTTAGAGATGAGCTATAAAAATCTATCGTTTCTAGATGTAATGGTTACAATTTCAAACAATAACATAACAGATGTATATTACAAACCAACCGATTCCAAGCAATACCTCAATTACAATTCCTGTCATCCCCGTCATACAAAAAACAGTGTCCCTTACTCATTAGCACATAGAATCTGCGCGATAGTATCAGATTCAGATCGTGCACAATATAGACTTGATGAACTGAGGGAGTCACTATTAGAAAGAAACTACCCTAGATAAATAGTTGAAGACGCAATAAACAAGGCTAAATCACAAAACCGTTTGGACCTTTTAAAACCTAAAGATAAACCTAGCGAGAGTGTTCTCTCTTTTGTAACAACCTTTAATCCCCAAAGCCCGGAAATATTTGGAAGTGTTCGGGAAACACTGTATTCTTTAAATAAGTGTCAAGAACTAAAACAAAAGAAATCACAAAATAAACTTATTATAAGTAAAAGAGTCAAAATCTGAAATAGATTCTTATCAGGGCTTCTTTCTCAAATGAAAAACAAGAATGTAAAACAGTACAAAAGTGTAACAGACCAAATTGTGGTACTTGCCCTCATGTTTTACGATGTTGTTCTTTTACATTCAAAGACGGAAAAACTTTCTATGTCCGTGAAAATATTAACTGGGCTTCAAGAAACTTGATTATGTCATACAATGTGCTGGATGCAAGGCCGAATACATTGGACAGACAGTGGACACCCTAAGAGCGAGAGTGAGGGTCCACCGACAGCAAATAAGGTACCCCTCTTGTCGGTGTATCCCACTCAGTCAACACATTGATCGGTGTGCCGGGAATAAAACACCAAATTTCGTGATATTCCCGTTTTACAAATGTGACAATGATGCACTTAGAAAGATAAAAGAAAGTTATTTTATTAATTCTTTCAAACCAAAATTAAATGGCCTGAAATATTTTATACAATTACATGATTGTACATGTTACTACCACTACAATACTTATTTCTGTATTTCCCCCATAACGGGGTTTGATCTTCAATCGCAAGAGTGGTTTATTCGCAGTGGTTTATTTTTTTCCACCCAATCTGATTGGCTGGCTGAGAGTTGAGAGTTGTGTCATCGCGTTTTGATTGGCTGGCTAAAAATAATTGACGGCACTATTTTCGGATCGGGGATACCTGAGGTCGTCTAGTACAGGAAATCCCCAGCTGGCAAAACATTACCGTAGTGACAATGTTTCCATTGCCGAAAGTTGGTGACCGAGAGAAAATTTGTGGGTGAAGAAGGGACGAGATATATGGAGATATATCAGAGAATTTCGGCTTCCCAATGTTCCAGATTCAGTTGCAGAATGAGTGGGTGAATGAGTTGAATTTAACGCAGCTTTTAACAGTATTCCAGTTATATCGCGGCGTGTCAGCTTAATGTGGGAGGAAAGCCCGAAGTGATGCAGGTTTCAGACGTTTACCACTTCGGTGAAACCCAGGAGCACGGGTATCGTGCTGACAAACCTAGAAACATAATCTGGGCGAAACGGGATTCGAACCAACAATCATAGGTTTCTGGCGGGCCCAAGGGACGCAACTCTGCACAGCGAATCGCGCCGCCTTAGACGACTGGGCCAACAGTGCCCCCAGTTGCAGAATGAGAAGATGGTAACCGAAGCGAGATACCGCATCGATATTACGGGCCAGGTGAGCCACTCCGGTACGGGCGTTTTCAAGGCTAATAACAAAGCTAATGAAACAGTTAATTAATTCATGTAAAAATACCGATGAAAAAGTGAAACAAACCATATTGTTTAGTATTTATTAAAAAAATAACTATCAACCACATAATAAATGTCACGTTATAACGAAGTGTTGATCTAGAGCTGATCGATCAAAAACATATTTCATAGTTATATTAAAATAATCGATACTTAGATTTTATAATTTACGAAAATAAACACTCAGATAATTTGGATCTAAAGCAATACTCAATTTTAATGCAGAAAACGATCAATCTTTGCCGGACGGACCGTACATCTCACGACCAAGATGTTTTGCAACCGCAGCAGTTGTTTCCCCTGGAGTTTATCCAGATCAATATAATGAATGTATTTTGTATTCCTGTATCTGAGGACAATTAAGAAACTCATTATGAAAAAAACAACATTACCCCGTTTAAACTTGAATGTATTAAGTCATACCTAAATCTAAATAAAGTAAAGTAATATGTATATTTATATTTTTATATTTGATTTATTATAGGGAGCAGACAAAATGATGAAGATGAAGATAGTGCGCACCAATCAACCTTATTAGGTATTTTTCCAAAAACAATAAAAAAAATTAACAATGGTGTACATTTATGCATCTTAAAATATATTTTGTATTTTAGAAATAATCTCAAAATTAATTTCATATTATTAGTTTTAGGTAGAAACTCAATATCACAGTTAATTATTTTCATAATTTACAGACAATACGGAGTATTAAGACATGTAGAATTAGTTTTGTCTCAAGTATATTCTTTAAACCAAGGATTTATTATTTACCATGTTCACTGAAAAAAACCACTTCTTTAATAATGCAATTGTTATGTTATCATAGCAGATAAAGAGCCCCAATATGCATAGCTAGCTTAATTTTAATGATAATTATTTAGCATTTCTTGGGATGATAACCTGGACATATGAAAAAATAAGAAATGTATTTTTATTTATTATTCTCCCATTACAAGCATTACAGTGGTTTATTTTTTTCACATAATCTAATTGGCTGCCTGAGAGTGGAAAGCTGTGTCGCTATTTTAATCAGAGACCTTAAATTATTCTAATGTGTAAATTTTGAGAACATGGTAAGTAAAGAAAAACTCAAATGGGTGATGAAGAAATCACCAACAAGAGGTCCTCTTATAACATTTTACCATAAACCTCATTTCTTTACATTAGCAATGTCTAATTTTAATTTTAATACGTTTTACCAAAAAATCACATATGAACAGGTCGCTAAAATACATATTTATTATTATTTCTTGTTTTCATGAAGATAAAAAGAAGAAAATGTTAATTTTAAATTACCTATTATCAGTAAGTCTTAACTTCTAATCTGATAAAATAACAAAAGAATAAAGTTTGGAGGTAACTGTTGCAGTAAAATAACAATGTAAAGTTACAAGGGTATTAAAATGTAAATATTTTTAGAACTACTGAACTGATAATTTATTGTTTACATATTTATCCTATGCATTTATTGTTCCCACACAATAACTTATTGTGCTTGTCAAATTCACATTGTTTCTTGTCATTCACAAATATGGGGAAATTAGAGGACTCATTTAGTAACAATTTTGGTGTCATGATGTTAAATATTATGTTCAAAAGAAAAATTGTCATTTGAATAATTTGTTTATTTTTAATATTTTTAATAAAAACACATGGTGCTCACCATGTTCAGGAACAAAACAAAAAACAAAAAAAGACATGAAATAATCATCGTTTTACATATTGAATTATTCACTGTAAAATTAGTTTTAAAGAGGAACATTCGTCCAAAAATATTACAATCCATTGATGGATTTGAGAAGATTTAATCAGCTGATCAGTTGCCCGAGTTTACCTTGTTTTTCGTTAACAATATTTCACAATATTTAAAACAATATTTAATTTCCTATTAATTGGGTTAATAACATTTGTTTCTAGCGAACAAATAAACGAATAACGTATTTACATACACTAAAAAGGTGGGCCTATTTAGAGTTGCGCATTGAGAATGACAATCACGGCGAGACGAATGCAAATAAAGTTATGGGCCGAGTAATCCAAAACCATTTACAAATATCAAATCACATTACTAATTCTCAAAACGTTACTCACAACAGCTTTTAATAGTTAACAAAAAACATAACATGAATGCTAACAAGTCGCTTGCCTGTCGTGTGAGTTGTCTTCGCTAGATCCTTTTTACCTGTTTATGGTGCAGTTGTCTCACTGAGCATATTCGAAAACGAGGCTGGGGGAAATCCCGAGTGGTTACTAAACACGGGAAATCTTCAACTTCGAGCTCGACTTTTTATGGCGTATTTTAATGGGAGAAAAAGGATTAACCACTGTGTTCAGTTATTACCGAAAAAAACTAAACACTCGTGGTTAATCCTCAATGTAACATCCCAAACTGGCTCCCACAGGAGATATCGCTTCGATGAAATCAAGCGATATCTACACTGTATATATATATATATATATATATATATATATATATATATGTATATATATATATATATATATAGAGAGAGAGAGAGAGAGAGAGAGGGGGGGGGGGAGGTTATCACGCGAGTATGTTTGGGGATGGTAAATATCCTGCATTAGGAATAAACATTGTATTTAGCGAGCCTTGTTGAATGAATCATACCTACCAATTTATCCGTCCACCATTTATTCGTCCGTAATTTATCACTTCTTCCACCAGTCTATCAACACATAATATATATGTGCTTGCTTTCCCTGTGTTATCTGCATGTGTTTCAGCTCCTGCTATAAACAGATATGCCATATATGGACACGCTATATTATGGGCTCTTAATAATAAAAAAACGTGTTATGAATGTAACTAAAGACAGATGGCTCTACCGCTGTACGAGTATTGCCACAATAGTGATTACAGAGCTGTGTTCCTTGGGTGTTATGTAATAATCCATTCGCTCCTTTCCGTAACCTGCGGCTTGTCCTGGAATAACACTAAAGTACTCACGGAAATGAAAAAAACCCTGTTTTTTCGATCTCAGATTTTAAATAAATGCAGTTAATATACAAAATATATAAATATTTAAACAACTCAATTAGTACTAATTGGGCATTGGCACAAATACAGCGTATCAAAGGTCTTTATGTCTTTTTACACGTAAAAGTGTGTAAAAATATGAACAAAACAGACTATTGTGAAACTGAGCATAACCAGGTGTTAGTAGATCAAGGTGCATGTCCATGACCTATGACACCTTGACGACAGGTGAAAACAGGTGCTTGAAACCCACGTGCATGTGATTTGTCAGTGGTTAGTGCTTTGTGAGTGGCATTTTCGGATAGTGAATCATCGTCAAAATATCAGAACGTAAAAGTACCATATTCCCTTCTCAAACAACAACTTACATTTCATTATTATTATGTACATGAACATAGCTGTTATTTTTATTGTTGTTTTGATAAAAAAAATTCCTGGCTAATTTGCATAATGCCTATAGCCTGTTTCTGCCATGTCAATTTGGACTTAGTTTTATTTTTGAATGTTGAAAGTGCCTACAAATTACCCCCTGTAAAGTACATTTTGTATTGAGCACTGAGATAAAACTAGCAAATCCAGACTAGTACTTTTCCAATTGTTTTGTTATTTCGTATTTACATCTACGTAATGCTTTGTGTCGATTATTAAATCCAGCAAAACAGGTGGGTTTTTTTCATTTCATGAGTACTTTAGTTGGTCACGAATCGTAATAATCGCGTTTACTATCATCAGCGTCTATGGCAATATAAAAATCTGAAATGTTAACCATAAAGATAGAGCTAAGGATTCCACTGACTGTATACATATCATAAAGTATACACATATTGATGCCGTGTACATTATCAACTAAAGTACGACCATGGTAACACATATCAACCTCAGCAAGAGTGGAGCCAGCATTTTAAAAGGGAGTGGTTGAAAATATCAGACACCCTCTCACAGATAATTTTACTGCCTACAGCTTTCCACATTTGGTTTTCAAAAGGGGTGTGGATGTGTGTGTGTGTGTGTGTGTGTGTGTGTGTGTGTGTGTGTGTGTGTGCGCACAACCATACCATCAAGATATGATTCAAGATATGATAAATATTAACCAATAACTTGTCAAATGTTTTAACAGCTAATAGGTCTTCAGCAACCCATACTTGCCGTAAAAGGTGACAATGCTCGTCGTGAGAGGTGAGTAACGGGATCGGATGGTCAGGCTCGCTGACTTGGTAGATGCATGTCACCGAATCCCAATTCCGTGGATCGATGCTCATTATATCACTCAATCGATTGCCTGGTCGAGACTCGATTATATACAGACCGCCGCCTTATAGCTGGAATATTGCTGAATGCGGCATTAAACAGTAACAAACAAACAAACAAACAAACAAACAAACAAACTCTCGATAAGCCTAAGCTTAAAAAAAAGCTTTAATATGTCATGTCTAATTGGCGAAAAGTTAGTTGGGGAATTCAAGAAATCATATTTAGATACTAATAATGATATACACAATGACAACGCATGGGGTCAGCCATGTTGAATACATTTCACCTTTTATGAAAACCGAAACTAGGACGCGTGTTTTCCAAGAACAGAAAGTGACGGGTTTTCCACTAACGATTTCAAGTACAAAACAGCGATCGCTAAGAGACAACTCAAAGCTAGCAAGCTTCGTGAATTGTGCTGTTTAGACGGAGGAGGACCCAGCCCCAAGAATCTCAGACAGATACGATGGGGGGAAACAAGAAGAGGAACCGCTATTCTTTTCCGACGACACCCTCGCCTGATAATACCGGTAAGGATAGGTAGAATCGATGCATTTGAAATCAGACAAAGACAATTGTGTGTTTTTGTTTTGTTGATCCAGTAAATTCCTAATTTACATAATATAACCCTTGCGCATGTCAGTGCTATACTGAACATATAAGCCATATATGTTTTAAGGTTTATATAGCAGATTATTTTTTTAAACATGTGAGTAACATGACTTGAAGGAGCGTCAACACCCTTTATCGTTTTATTACCGCGCCCACAGGGTGGTGACATTGAACCGTCTACGTACACGTGTAGATTGCAGTCGAATCTGCACTGCACTGCACTGTCTACTAAATGTTTATGTTCGGATAACCTACATATGCAGCTGTTTTTTCTGCACGGTGAAAGGTTGTGTGACGTACATTCATTTCCTGGAATATGGCTTGATAATTCTAGGAATCGCCCACATGATTCTAACACTCAAGCATCGAATGTGACAATACACGGTCTATATCAATTATTTATTATCAATATGTTGATGTTATCAGATTATGTTAACAGTCCACTTTGTCGATGAGTCAGAGAGAGGGACTACGTTATAAGGGCGTAGTTTAGAATCGTCACGCACTGATTTTGCAATGCGGTTCATCGTATCTTATTCAAGCTGTAAGCTGCCGCGGGTTTGGAGAGTGAATGATTATTTCCTCCCTTACCCGAAGAGCTCTATTGTGCAATACCTTTTCTATGTATCGTATGTTATTCAGGCAGCCTGCGAGAGGTGAGGTGAAATGGGGTTTAACGTCGCGTCCAAGATTATTGCACTTATATAGCGACGTGCATGCACTTGTGTGTGTGGCTGCCGGTCGCAGCCCGCGAAACAGGTTGCAGTGAGGAATTCAGATCAAGCATGTGAAGCGCACGCAAATTTTCTCCCTTGACACTGCTTTTGCAACTTTAGATATTGTTCAACACAATTAAATACCAGGCTTCTATACGATGGCTTTGTTCAATAAACAAAACATATAAAACAACGGGTTTGCTATTACAACTTTGAAATTAGTTCTTGGGGCTGACTATTGACCTGAAAATGACTATTGCGATAACTATTGATATTGCAAGAAAATATTGCGATAACTATTGATATTGCAAGAACATATTGCGATAAATAGCGATAGTTGGGAAATACATTGACAGTGACTTTGAATAAAAACTTCCCTCCAGTAAAGTTGTTGTCATTTTCCTTTACAAGAATTTTCCAGTTGCACACAAGTATTTTCACTCAATGATCATGATGATTGAAAACAAACATGAAGAAATTTATTGTCAATCTTTAATTCAAGCTGTATAAAACTGGAATTAATCAACTTGACTGGTCATTCTCAATATTTCTCATATACTGGGACTGTGAGATGCTAAATTTCAACTACAAACATTTGAAAAGATGATGATTATCCAAATACAATCTCATTCTCAAAATGACTGTTACTCATGTTCAGTGTTTAAACTAGAAGGAATACACTTGTTCAATTATTCAAAGAGACTAGATTGAAAATTCTATCTGAAGTTTCTCCAAAAAAGTTGAATAAACTCAATAATTAAAGAAAATATTCAAATAATGCCATTTTGGATTACACCAAGATACAACATTAACCATATAATAACCAATTAAAATTCAACAAAAGCCATTTGACCAATGAAATGTGCAGCACAAACAATACTTTCTCTCACATCTTAACATACCTAAGAGCACCATGAGCACCAATAGCCTTCGAAATTTTTCCTGGATAACTGTTGGTAAAAATTAGTAAGAATTGTTCCTTTCAGTAGAGTGTGCCAAATTATCATTGTTGAGGATTATTTGTTGAAGTAATTCTCTTTCTTGGTTGTATTTCTATACAAGTGCACAGTGTTGCTCATCTTCTAAGACATCACATGTTTCACAGTGTTTTTGTGTATCTATCAGTTTTAATTTTTAGTTGGTGATTACTAAAACGATGTTTTGAGAAATTAGACCTATGAGCTTGGCTTTTATAACATGTAAGATAATTCTCATTATTTACCGATGACTTGGCCAACCTGTATGTTCTTAACTTGCTGTTGGATATTTGGGAATCCCTTAATGAATACTTGAACATATTTTGACATTTGGACTTGAGTTTATTTACAGTCATTTATTTGTGTTCACTAGTTCAAAAGTTTGTTCTCCCAGCTAACATTTTGACCAGAAATATTGATATTTTTCTGCCACATCATTTGTTGTGTTATCTATATAGGACTTGTGATAAATTTGTCTTTATTATTGGTACTAATTGTGGTTATATACCAAGTTCTGCATGATAGGCCCAGTTATGTGTTTTCTTGCCTACTGCTAGAAATAATTTATAAAACTGAAATCTTTCTGGAAGAAGTGTATCAATATGTTTTTACATTTCGCAATCAAGACCCCAAAATTCATAATTGTATTACATTATTGGTTCTATAAGGGTTTTATTATTGCTAACTTTACCAGGATATTATCTTGAAAAACTGATGTTTTAATCTATGGAAAGCACCTATGGCTTTCCTAATGAATGACTGTATATAACGTTTGAACTTTCCAGTTGTGTGTACATAGATACATGTATGTATATTTGTCAACAGTTGTTTTGATTTTCCTTGTACTTACCATTTAAATAAATTGTTGCTTTCCAAAGACTTTTGTACTTTACACTAATCCTCTCCTCCCATAGCTTACACTTCCTTTCTCTGCATACGACATTTATGGCGGGGAACAATTGATGCTCCGCAGCAATCTCTACTTGTATTATATAAACCCTCCACTGATCAAACTAATCTACTCCTAGTTACCTCCCTTAGACCATACATGACAACATACTTCACCTTAAGATATTTCTCGTGTGATTTTTTTTCTAATTCATTTGAAAATATTTCCTTATTATTCAGCAGGATTTCAAATCCATTCAAATTGTTTGTCAGTGAAAATGTTATAATCATTCAGTACAATATGTGTCTAATTTTTATTTCAATTTTCTAACCTCCGAACACTTTCTGAAGACTTCTAATTTTAGCTCACCTGAACTGAAAGTTCCAGTGTGCGTACGTTGTTAAGTTGTCCGTTGTCCATCCGTCGTAACGTTTAAGAGTTGTGACATTTTGTCTGGAAGCTTAAGGAATATGAAGCGGAAACTTTTTGTGTCTCATGCCACCTAAAAAACCTGAATTCCGATGTTTTATTATGCCTCATAGCAGTTAAATCGATCTTATCATGTGTGCCCTTTTCAGCCATAAGTCATCGTATATCATTATCACCCGGAAAGCATTTTTCAGGGGTTATTATTTAAATGGACACCATCCGTCCGTCCGTGCGTTCGTGCAAGTTGCCGTTTCTAAAGCAGATCTTGAAAAGCCTTTTATAGTTTGGGATTTAAAAAAATATGAATTTTTCGCGTTTCAATTGCAAAAACTTTGACTTTGACTTAAAATGGCGGTAGTGCTTATTTCCGTAACATGTCTTGAAAAACGTACTTCAGCAAACTTGGCAAATAGATTGCTCAGTGATGAACTGGTGTCTTTTCAGAGTTTTTGATTTAAAAAATGCTGCTTTACGAGCTTCCATGACAACAACTTTGATTTGAACTGAACAATGGGAGTAGTTATCGTTTCCGGAACAGATCTCGAGATCCGTACGATATGTCGTCAGCAATCTTGGCAAATAGATTGGTATATGACGACATCTATCATGTACTATCTTTAGGGGTGGCTCCCAATGGTAATAAAAACAGGGTATTGGGGAGGTCCGTATGAAGCAAAGCTCACATGATATCGCATTATAAAACATGGCTCCCACGCGAGGACATTTCGGTTCTATTCAAGTCCGAATGATTGTTTGTTTGTTTGTTGTTGAACGCCACACTCGGCAAAATTCAAGCTATATGACGGCGTCCGGTCCACGCAATGGGGATCGATGACATGCATCAACCAAGTCAGCAAACCTGATCACCCGATCCCGTTAGTTGCCTCTTACGCCACGCCAAACATAGTCGCCGTTTTAAGGCGGCAATGGTGTGCTTAAACCCGAAGCTATTGTACTTTGTTAATAATGTAGCTACAAGTTTGTTTATATTTCTTTCAAAGTCAATTTTTGCAGAAAACGTTTTTTTTAAATCCGGAAGCAATGCCATTAAACATGATACTTTAAAATATTGTTTAATGTGGCGTTAACCACAATTACTCACTAATGAATTGTCATCCTTTTCACAGAGCTAAAGACTATAGTATCGCCAGAGGAGAGAACTAAAGCCTTAGCCTCGTCCTTCGACGCTGAGGTGCGCCCTCTGATAGACCTGGTGGACAAACTCCGAGGGTATGGTCTGGACCGTGACATCAACCTCCCTGCCGTCGCCGTCATCGGAGACCAGAGTGCCGGCAAGAGCTCTGTTCTTGAAGCAATCTCTGGCGTTCAACTGCCAAGGGGAACGGGTAAGTTGTGTTTCAGAGTGAGTGAGTATGGTTTTACGCCGCGTTTAGCAATATTACAGCAATATCACGGCGGGGGACAACAGAAAAGGGCTTCACACATTGTACCCATGTCGAGACCCGGGTCTTCGGCTTGACGAGCGAACGCTTTTTAAAAACCACTAGGCTACCCGACCGCCCTTGTGTTTCAGGGGCAGGTGTTAGGCAAAACAACACAATTAGACTACGAAGGCTAAATATGATGTACGGAAGGTAGATGTACATGGGTATTACCTGAGGCTGAGACTGGTTTGTTGATAACTTGGACAAATGTACAGAGAACAGAGTTATTTGTGGGTATTCTGTCTATTAGCCATCTTCCAGATATATTTAAACACAAGTCAATAGTCATAAAAATCATATTGAGCAGTTTCAAAAGTCCAATTCCCTTGGTCATGCCTGAATCTAGCCAATTCCAAGAATAACCTTCAACCAATTCGTTCAACATAATGAGGTGAGGGGAAATGGGGTTTAACGTCGTCTCCAAGATTATTGCACTTCTATAGCGACGTGCATGCACGTGTATGTATGTGTGTGGCTGCTTGTACTAAACCGGACTGATGTCGATTTACAGTGCTAGCTCTCTGAGATACCATGCCGCAGTTTAACATGAATACCCCACTCATACACAGTATACTGACTCTGAGCCGACCAGTCCTTGTTTTAGCCCCTTAATGCCGAGCGCCAGACAGGGTAACAACAAGTACCATCTTTTAACGTCTTTTGGTATGACGCGACCGGGGATAGAACCCCGGACCTTCCGCTCTCCGGTCGGATGCTCTACCACTAGACCACGGAGACGGTCTTCAACATAAGGAACGTTGATCACACAATATTGTGTGTAAATGACCTGGAATGATTGCGCGACTTTGCCTTTGACAAATATTGATCCAGTAACTTTAGTCCTATAGAACAGACACAAAATCGAGGTAATCAACCACATGTGATAATATTCAAAATGTTTATAGGTATAGTAACAAGGTGCCCGTTGGAGATGCGGATGAAGCATTCAGAGGATGAGGACAGGTGGGAGGGAAAGATAATGTACAAGGACATGCATGACATGGACCATGAGGAAATCATTCTGAACAGAGAGAGCGTCGGAGAGCTCGTGCGGAAAGGTTTGAAACAATTAAATATATTGATTTTCAAATGTTCGTTATAACATGAACTAAGAATGAATATATTCATTTTCACTTAAAACCAAATCAATATACTTCTGACCTACCAACTGTTTGTTTGTTTTTCAACACCGCACTGAGCAATATTCCAGCTATATGACGGCGGTCTGTAAATCATCGAGCCTGGAGCAGACAATCCAGTGATTGACATCATGAACATCGATCTACGCAATTGGGATACAATGACATGCATCAACCAAGTCAGCAAGCCTGACCACCTACTCCCGTGAGTCGCCTCTGACGACAAGCAAAGTTGCCTTTTACGGCAAGCATGGGTTGCTGAAGACCTATTCTAACCCGGATCTTCACGGGTCGACCTACCAACTGAAAGATTTAAGTTCCGCAAGGTCTGAGTTCGGTTTAAATAGGACTTTACTTGGAGTTTAGACTGCTGTCTTGACACGTGCTATTGGTATGTCCCATGCAGCTCAGAAGGACATGACAGATAGTGCGAAGGGTATCAGTGATGAACTCATTACTCTGGAAGTGACGTCATCAGATGTCCCTGACCTCACCGTCATAGACCTGCCAGGTATTGCACGGAACGCCGTCGAGGGTCAGCCGTTTGATATTGAAGCGAAGGTAAGACGTCATCACTATCATAACATGTCTTTCAAATTGCCGTAATACTATATTTTACCAAATTTATTCCAAACTGTTGTGAAAATAAAATTGATAATTGTTTTTTTTTAAATTGTTATTTTAAACATCGAAAGGTATCGGATGGGCAATCACGTAATCCAGTGATGCAGGCGCCATATCATATGTTTCGTTATAGGTTATTATTGTCATTTTAAACCACTGATAATCCAATCAGAATCGAAAATGTTCATAGCATAGTTGCCCAATACTTAATACACCCGGTGTGTTTTAAACTATGATCTACATCCTCTCAGCGATATAAAACAATTTTTGAAGATTAAATAGTTTTTGTTACATATTTATTACCATATGCAGTACTAACACATCAGTAATCATTTTTTCAGATTAAAAGTATGATCCGTAAATACATTGGACGCCAGGAGACTATCATCCTTGCTGTTCTACAGTGTAATGTGGATATAGCAACATGTGAGGCACTTAAAATGGCAAAGGAGTTTGATGACGAAGGTGGCAGAACTCTGGGTAGGTTGATCACTTTCGTTAAATGTTTAAAAAGGCAATCAGAAAATGTATTTAAATGATATTGATCTCTAAGTTTCTGTTGATACTTCCATGTACATAATTATGTTATCAATGGGATTTTAATATTAAAATGAATCTGCACAGGAGTTCTAACAAAGCCGGACTTGCTGGACAAGGGAGCCGAGACGGGCGTGGTGAGGATTCTCAACAACATGGAGTTCACGCTGTCCAAGGGCTACATCATTGTCAAGTGTCGAGGCCAGCAGGCTATATCGGACGGCCAAACCTTGAAACAGGCGCTAGAAGTAGAAGAAGATTTCTTCAAAAGTCACAGACATTTTAGGTGTGTTTGTTTGTTTGTTCGTTGTTTACGCCGCACTCAGCAATATTCCAGCTATATGACGGCGGTCTGTAAATAATCGAGTCTGGACCAGATAATCCAGTGATTGACATCATGAGCATCGATCCACGCAATTGGGATCGATGACAAGTCATGCATCAACCAAGTCAGCGAGCCTGACCACCCGATCCCCCTTGTCGCTTTTTACGCAAGTATAAATTGTTTGCTAGGCATTACTTGTTGACGGATGACAAGGAAGACACAATTTTATGGATGACAACTTCTTTAATACTGTAAAAAGCAACGTTTCTGTATAGATCCTTATACCGTTGTCAAACAAGACTGAATGTGTGTTTTGCTTGACAACGGTATAAGGATCTATACCGAAACGTCGATTTTGCCAGTATTAAAGAAGCTGTTATCCATAAAATTGTGTCCATCTGGACGACAAGCATAGTCGCCTGTTACGGCAAGTATGGGTTGCTGAAGGCCTATTCTACCCCGGATCTTCACGGGTCACACTTTGTAGGCAGTGCAATCATCACATTGAAAGGCAAGTGACACATCTAGACTTTGTACATTATCATTTTTTACAGTAAAGACCAGTATGTTATTATCTAGATCACACTGGGTGTGATTGCGCTCAACCATCGACTGCCGTTTACTTGTAAGATGGGGATAAATATGAAAAGTGCCATATAAAAATAAGCCAGGGTAGCATTATACCTATTTAAACAGTCATGTTATTTTATGAGTTACATGTATGTTTCCTATGTTCCAGCTCCTTGCGACCATCTCAATGGGGAATCCCCAACTTATCAACGAGACTGTCACGTGAGCTGAAAAAGCACATCAAGGTGTGTATAACAAAATAGTTTGACTTGCTTTGTGCACGCACTGACAAGACGTTTGTCGTTGCATTTCCGAGCTGTCAGTTTGATCTGCAGCAAGTATGCGGTATTCGGAATAACTTATAATAGTTTTTTGGCAGTTATTGATTTTTGGTCCAGCTACAGTTTTTGTCTGAATCGTACCTGAAACGTTGCATGCGTGAAGTAGGTTTTCGCTTATGAATGCCATTAAAAGCCAACTTAACTTGAGAACGAAATCGGGATAGGCTCTGAATAGGATGGTCCAGGCAGAGCTTCGCCAGTGTGATATACACCTTTTGATATAGTAGAAACTCTCGAACTAATTATACCCCCGGGTATATAGTTATACCAAGATTCCGTCCGTCCGTCCGAAAACTTTGTCCGCCCGAATTCTCTTAAACTATATAGGGGATTCATCTCAAACTTTGTACATATAATCTGTGTCATATGAAGGGGTGCAGTCAAAAGTGAAAAAATGTTTTTATTAATTTTCCATATTTTAATGAATTTTTCAAACCCTAACGCCCGTCTGAATACTTTGTCCGCGCGATTTCTCTTAAATTATTCAGGGGATTCATCTCAAACTTAGTACATATAATCTGTGTCATATGGAGGGGTGCAGTCAAAAGAAAAGAATTGTTTTTATTAATTTTCCATTTTTTTAATGAATTTTTCAAACCCTAAGTCTAACCCTATCCTAGCTATTAAATTTGTAACTACTGACACACTAGGTGGGTCTGGGGTATTAGTGAGCCACGCTCACTTTTTCAAACCCTAAGTCTAACCCTATCCTAGCTATTTAATTTGTAACTACTGACACACTAGGTGGGTCTGGGGTATTAGTGAGCCACGCTCACTTTTGCACTTGTTTAAAGCAGACCCAAACTGCCCACGGGCGTCAGACCCCTCAGGTTTGTCAATTGCACATGTTTGTCAGTTACCCTTGTCTAGCCATGCTTGCCGTAAAGGGCGACTATGCTTGTCGTAAAAGGCGACTAACGGGAACGGGTGGTCAGGCTCGCTTACTTGGTTGATACATGTCATCGATCCCAATTGCGTGGATCGATGCTCGTGATGTAAATCACTGGATTGTCTGGTCCAGATTCGATTATGATACAGACCGCCGTCATATAGCTGGAATATTGCTGAGTGCGGCGTTAAACAACACACAAACAAACAAACAAACTTTGGCTAGCCCACGCCAAAAAAGGGTATTGCATCGGCCGTCGAGGCAATGGCAAGGGATAGGGACCAGCTTCTAATTATGAAACAGCACTTCAAAGAGGGTCTCTTTCTTGTGACAGACTCATATTACACTGACACTGAGCTTCAGGTTAACAGACCTTTGAACATTTACCATGCTCATAAATATCTTCTCCTCTGAAACTACTTGACTGAAGAAGTTGACATTTCTTCTTTTAACTAACAACATTTTTTCTCATTAAAGTCATTGTAATTGCATTGTACTTTCAAAAATATAATTTCACAAAAAGTTTAAAAATCTTGATCTTTTGAACCACTGGCACCAGGGTTTCAACCTCTTGTGAACGTAATGAACATAAGAAAATGTTGCGAAGCTTCTTTATTTTCTTTTGCCCCAATGTTTCGATAAAAAAACCCATCTTTGTACTAATAAAGTGTTATAATCTGTAATAAGAATGCATTTGGGTTTTATGTGAATGTGCCATCCACGTTTGGAATGTCGTGGTGCTTGGAGATCTCGGGTATCTTCATGTCAAAACAATATTTTTTTTATTGTTCTGGGTAGTTAATTATATTAAGACATTACTCATACATGACAAGCATCAAGGTCACACAGAAGGCTGTCGCTTGAAATAGCCAACTGATAACCCACGGAACATTTATTATGTGTCAATGAAATGAACTTACCGTATTCGACGTAATAAGCGCCCCGCTCTAATAATCGCCCACGGCGGTATTTGCTAATATATTGGCTAGTGAACAATCCCAATTAGCACCCCTTCCGATTGATCAATGTTCACAAGACTTATTTATTCGCGTACAATGTTGTAGAAACTGTTACCGGATCTGAAGGAGGATGTGCGCAACAAACTTCTTGAGACGGAGCGGAAGTTACATGAACTTGGCGAGGATCCGCCAGAAACAGCCTCAGAGAAGCGGCAAATGGCTCTCCAGGTAACAGAGGGAGTGGGGTTTAAGTCCCCTTTTAGAAATATTCCTGCCATATCACAGACATATTATTAGAAACTGGCTTCACCCCGTGTGGGCTATCATAAAATTCGACCCTAACGTCATTTCGCGCGGGAGTCAGTCCGCTATCTACTGCGTAAAATTACTCAACAGATAACCAACTATAAATTAATCCATGATTAACGATGCAGTAAACTGTTACAAAAATAACGTTGTGCTCTATGATTTAACTTTTAAAGGACAGTGCTGTAGAAACTGTTACCGTTTACAAGCCAGCCAGTTTAGTTGGTTAATTTCCCTGAAGTATTGCATATATGTTTTCATATCCTTAAAGACCACCTCCGTGGTCTAATGGTAGAGCGTCCACCTGGACAGCGGAAGGTCCGGGGTTCGATCCCCGGCCGCGTCATACCAAAAGACATTAAAAGATGGTACTTGCTGTTACCCTGTCTGGCGCTCGGCATTTAAGGGGTTAAAGCAAGGACTGTTGGGCTCGGAGTCAGTATCCTGTGTCTGAGTAGGGTATTCATGTTCAACTGCGGCATGGTATCTCAGTGGGCTAGCACTATAAATCGGCAACAGTCTGGTCTAGTACAAGCAGCCACACACACAAACACAAACGCTATATAAGTGCAATAATCTTGGACGCGACGTTAAACCCAATTTCAGATCACCTCACCTCATATCCTTAAAAGTTTAAAGATTTCCGCTCCCCAATATGTAAATCGATTAAAGGAAGCGTGCAAGAAGAAAAATTCCTTTAGAGATGAGATGTTTTTGACAGATGGTCACCGAGTTTATCAAGATTACAACCGCCTTGACCACTGGACAACGTTGGGATGACCCGAAGTTTCCACCAAAGATTAACAGCCTCTACAGCAGTGCCCGCCGGTCTTTCGTAGAGTTGTCTAAAACCGCTGCCCTGAAACAACCAGGTATGTATAATGCAAAACTATTTTAAAACGTTCAAAAGACATTTTACATTTTAGCGACACTAAAGGTTTCTCTGACTTTGCACAATATTGCTTCATACTATGCATTCCGTCGCGAAAGCGAACGTGTTTTCCAACTGTTCACACAAACGACTTGAAAATGTTTGTTGTTTCTGACCGCACTAACGAGAATAATGAAATATTGTACGTGAGTGAAGATGGTGAGATTGTTTGATATATTTGGATGTGCCTTATACAAAGTGTCACCTTCGAAGGGATAATTAAAGATACTTTTCTGTAAACAATAAATATGTTTTAGACAGTACTTGGTACAGTACAAAACGTGACAGAAATGTGCACTTTTGCACAGTGAGCGTGGTGAATTATAGAATCAGGAGAAAGGAAGGTAAACTGTAAGAAACATCAACCCAATAATAATATATACACTATGCACAAAAGTTAAGCGCCACCATATTCATAGTCTCATGATTTCACGTGTGGGAATCAGAAATACGAAATATGATGATGATGTTTGACTGAATAAGGCTTCCATAGTTTCATGAACCCAAATTTGCCCAGATACCACAAGGAAAGCGTGCTTTGCGTGTTGCTGCAGTTCCCTACCCTATAAATAGTGAAATTCAAGTTTCAGACACGTGGTTGCATTTTGCTCCTGTGTGAGATTCCCCTTCCAATGGAGGTTGAAAATCAGCCATGGCGAGGAGAGAGTTAACAAACGCTGAAAGATGGCAAGTGATAGGCATGAAAAATGCTGGCATGTCATGCAGGGCCATTGCAAGACAAAAGGGTCGTCATCACAGTGTTATAACTCGGTTGATTGTCCGACATGGTCAAACCAATGAAGTCAATGACAGGCATAGGTTTGGTAGGCCAAGAAAGACCTCTAACAGGAGGATAGACGTCTTTTCAAGATAGTCAGACGAAATCCATTTGCCACTTCAACAGATTTAAGACTGCAGTGGATTACCCATCAGAGACTCTCGACGGTGACCGTAAGGCGACGCCTCAGAGCGGCTTGTTATGACGCCAGAAGATCAGTAAAACGTCCTCAACTGACTGAGGGGCACATGCGGAATCGTCTGATATGGTGTCGTGCCCGTAGTCGATGGAACTTGGCCAAATGGAGAAGGATCCATTGGTCTCACGAGTGTCGAATGCTGCTACGATCTGTTGATGGTCGAATACGTGTTTGGAGGCAACGTAACACTCGTTTGGCACCAAGGAACATCCAGAAGACCTTAGCATGTGACGGGGGGTCGGTCATGATGTGGGGTTGTGTTTCCTTCGGCTGCAAACTTCCGCTGGTGACAATTCGTGGAATCCTGAATGGCCAACAATACCAAGATGCCGTTCTTCGTCCATTGGTAGTCCCTCATTTTGACAACCATCCTCTTCAGACACCTGTTTACATGGACGACAATGCTGGACCATACAGATCTCGGGCAGTTTTGGCTTATTTGCGTCAAGAAGCTATTGCCACTCGTCCTTGACCGGCCTGTAGTACGGATCTTAATCTGATTGAGCATCTCTGGGACATTCTTGGCCGGAAAATCAGACATCGTGATCCCCCAGTTCAAAATCATCTCGCTGGACTTGAAGCCGCACTTCATAAAGAATGGATCTGTTTGCCTCAGAGAAGCATTAAACGACTTGTAATGAGTATGAGGCGTAGGGTTGAAGCTGTGGTCAATGTCCATGGATCATACACACGTTACTGACGTTTCTCTTATGTGGCACCTAATATGGTCTGCTGATATCATGACAGTTACATGACAAAAAAGTCTTTTCAGTGTTTTCTAATCCTTCAATTTCTGGTCTTCGGTAAAATTCCTTTCTGATCATATTCTTTTGGAACACAAGATAAACTTGCTTTGGGACAACTTTTGCATCACATGAGCTTTACATATACGGCTTATAACAATCGTACATCTCGTTATAATAGTCATCATTAAGTGCCAAAAGTAACAGCTCACAAATATGGTGGGTGGCGCTTAACTTTTGTGCATGTGTATAGAAACGCATTTCGTATGCCCCGTTCAAACCAAATGACGTTTTGGGGGGATAGCACATAAACTGTTTAAATATTATGTACACAACAGGCATGTATTCAACTGGCTCCATTTGCTGTTCAAGGAGTTTAGAAATTCTATTTTGTTTGCTTTTCCAGGGCAACAGATGAGGGATTGGGTCGTTTCCGGTTCTTAATTCATAACCCCTTAAATATGTCGTCATGAATTTTATTTTACACATCAGGTTCTTAACTGATCATAATGCACTTTGCTATTTAGGAATATTCATTATATTTTTGCGCTTCTAGGACAACAAGTTGGAGTTAGGACTCGTTTCCGGATCACATCTTATTGAGTGTACCATATTTCTTTGTGTAACTATGTATGCCGATCAGGCTAGTGTTGAACCGGTGCTCTTTGCTATTTAGGTTTGGTTTGGTTTGTCGTGTGCTTCATAAACGTGAAGATATATTTAGAGAACAGACTAACAATTTACTGATTGGTTGGTTGGTTTGTTGTTTAACGCCGCAATCAGCAATATTCCAGGCTATATGACGGCGGTCTGTAAATAATCGAGTCTGGACCAGACAATCCAGTGATTGATATCATGAGCATCGATCCACGCAGTTGGGATCGATGACATGCATCAACCAAGTCAGCGAGTCTGACCACCCGATCCTGCTAGTCGCCTTTTCCGACAAGCATAGTCACCTTTTCTACCCCGGATCTTCACGGGTCTTGCTATTCACGATTTTTTTCAGAATTTGCATTCTAAGGCAAGGACATGTGTTCAAATGGTTTTGTTTGATTTACGGAGTGTGACGCATATTCCATTCAATGTTTTTTATGATACTTTGTAATTGCATCAGCTATCATATGACATTGTTTGGAATCCAGGTGTAAGAAGGTCCCCGGGAACATATGCTTGTATTTAAAGGCGACTAAAGGTCGCTGACTCACTCACTCACTTTGTAAAAAAACAATGCATCATACGTCTATGTCTGAACTGTTTAATTTTGTTCCCCATTTTGTTGTAGGATTTTGAAGTTTTTGAAAGTATTACATGTAGCATTGCTAGCTGATGAAACATTCTGTCTACAGAAATGTACCAGTACCATTTCACGACATTGGAAGGTGTAGAAGCTGTTAAAGAATGGAGGGGATAATTTAGTTTAGTCTTTCGTTATCAACCATAGTTTCTGTAAATCCTGTGAAGATGTTTAAACCATGGCTTCTTTATTTGAAACTGTGACAAACTTACAGTAAATCAACACAGGTCAAATATATTTTTTCCGATGACAGATAAATATGAACTGACTGAGTTTGAAATCACTCTTGCTAAAAAAAACCAAAAACGTACGTGCATGAAGTAAAGTGTATTGAGAAGATCAATATATCAACATAATCAACACTGAAAATGACAATCATACCGCTACCGAGAATGACGTCAGAACCCCCCAAAGTTGGGTGTGGTAAAACACTCGAGCTTTCAGAATCATGGACAATAGGCAGAGTACATAAACAATCGCTCACGTTCAATAACAAGTCATTAGTAGCGTGTGTGACCACCAAATGCCTCAATACACGCAATAACTCTTCCAAGCACAGAAAAGGAAATGGTAGGACAACTGGACGAAGAATGTTATCCATGTAACGCTGAGCTGTCAAGTTTCCGTCAACGATGAGCAGCGGTTTCCTCTCCTGCCCACAGATCCCTCCCCACACCATGACGCTCCCTTCACCATATGGTACGACCTCCTGCACGCAACACACCGCCGTTCGTTCACCACTTCGGCGGTAAACACGTTGTCTTCCATCAGCCTTAAACCTACAGAATCGACTTTCGTCAGTGAAGACAACCCTCTGCCAGTCACGCCGTTACCAACGTCGTACAGTCTGGGCCAATCGCAGACAACGATGTTGCGCTGTCAATAGATGTCCTCTGTATGGTCTAAAAGTCCTGATTCCATGAGCCCTGAGTCTCCTGGCCACTAGCTGTCTGTCGACTAACCCTGTGACCTAAGGCATTTGTCGCCGATGAAGTCACTGTCAGAAAGCGATTTCGGAGGTGCAAGGTACGCAAGTACCGGTCATCATGGGGCGTGGTCACCCGTGGTATTTCTTTCGAGTTTTTTATCACTGTGGATGTCTGACTTGCCGTTGCAATCGTTTAATACCCTTACCCGCACGTGCATTTGCAGTTGTCCGTGGTGCAAGTGTTTTTCACTTTTTCGCGTGTTATCTCGCAAACATGTAACAGACAATTATTATTTTCTGCATACACTATTGTTGTATTTAGCTTAATATGTGTTTTAGATGGACTTCATCGAAAACATATACACTTTGTCTGAAATTTATATTTCAGTTGGTAAAGTTTCGTTTGGACGTCAGTTTATACGCTTGATGAATTTCTCCGAAATGATTAATATACATGAATTCATGATCATGTGGTATGGGTTCGAAATGCTTCCATGTGCACCATGTAGGTACTAAACACAGTGTTCTTTAATATCTTTTGAAATATTATTAAATATTTTAGGTGCCTAGGTTCTTAATTTGTACAATGGTTTAATCTGGTTTGACCAATCGGATCCTGGATGTAATCGTTAAAACAGTTAGTTAAATTCCGATGACAATTACGAAAATTGGTTCTAAGGTTCATTGAATTTTAAACGTGGTTGAATTAGATCAACCGGGCCCCAATTATGTAATAACCCGAGACAAGATACAGGGAATGACATATAATTGTACGTATTTTCCAGATATGAAGAATAGGATGTTGAAGAACGAGCTACAAGAGAGGATGGAATGTTCTCGAGGTCGAGAGTTCTGTAATTTTCTAGGCAAATTTGAACTTGTGGAAAGTTATGCCCGGGAATACATCTCGAAACTGGAAGCACCTGCACTTCGCTGTTTCGACGACGTACATCGCAATACAATAGACATCCTAAAGATTCTAGCAGAAAAGTGTTTCGAGAAATTCCCTGATTTTGCACAGAGAGCAAAGGTGTTTAACACATATATATTGATTCTTTTTCTATTATAGTTAACCGTATTCTTTCACACAATCAGCTAAGACGTCATATTGCATTTCGTCAGCACAAATTATTTTTATTAATATTGACTGAACGATGTATGGCAAACTGTGATAGCATCTTTATCATATCACGTGAATGTCTTCATTCAGTGTGTGTGGAGTTTCTTTTCTGCATCTTGAAATATTTCGACTTGACTGATTGTTCCTTGCACTTTGACACATGACATAATTTGACTGTTTATGACACCATTGCCTCTCAAAGTGGCGGTCTATGCAGAATGATGCTACCTGATGTCAACACTAATAGGGTGACAAGGGTCATGCAGATTTTAAGAAACGAAATTCCAACGATATCTGTAATAACGTCAACAATTGTGTACAATGTACGTCACCAATGTTAAAGGGCGTGTAAAATCATAAATACATATACATTTGGGCTTCAAAAGATTTTTTTCAAGCTGCTTGTTTGAGTATAAATACAAGCGACAAACCCATTTCCATCATCATAAGAGAGAAATCGTATAGGATTTGTGTCCCCGATGGTATGGTTAATATTTGTTATCCAGCTCCTCATTATGTCGGACATGTGATGTTTTCTCCAGCTGTAGACATCTTACATGTAACATGCATGCCATGTTGTTATTCTTGAAATATTTCTTTTTTCGACATATTTCAGGAGGTTATCATGAAGACAAAGAAAGACACTCATGATGACTGCAAAGAGGAAATACAGAGGTATTTCAAGATGGAGAATCTAGTGTACTCCCAGGATGATACGTATGGCAGCGAGTTACGTAAGTGTTGCAATGAACCCGTGAAGATCCAAGGTAGAATTTGTCTTCAGCAACCCATGCTTGTCGTTAGAGGCGACTAACGTGATCGAGTGGTCAGCCTCGCTGACTTGGTTGATGCATGTCATCGTTGTCCAAATGCCTTGATTGATGTTCATGATGTCAATCACTGTATTGTCTGGTCCAGGCTCGGTAATTTACAGAATGGTGTAAAACAACAAAGAAACAAACAAAGGAACCATCATGTTTAGATATTTCTACAAACTGGATAGCTCATCATTGAATTAGTTTGGCGATGCATGTTATAACACTGGAGCCTGAGCGGATGCTTTAGCCGTGAAGGTCCGGGTTGGAATAGGTCTTCAGCAACCCATGCTTGCCGTAAAAGGCGACTATGCTTTTCGTAAAAGGCGACAAACGGGATCGGGTGGTCAGGCTCGCTGACTTGGTTGATGCACGCATCGATCCCAATTGCGTGGATTGATGCTCATGATATCAATCGCTGGATTATCTGGTCCAGACTCGATTATTTACAGACGGCCGTCATATAGATGGAATATTGCTGAGTGCGGCGTTAAACAACCAACCAACCAACCAACGTCAGCTTTATGTCTATATTCACCTGGTTTGCCACTGGTTATTCCGCAACCACGATGCAACGTGAGTCATCAAAGAGACATGAGATGATTTGTTAAATGCTCACAGATTGTTTTCTGGGGTTGTTGTGCTCCTTAAAATTGACAGATGAAACAAACTTGATTTTCAAGGTTAGAATAGTGTTCGTGTGACTGTTTGTGGATCATACGTGAAAGTTAAATAATTGAATAGTGTTGATATATCTTATATCAACCGACGCTTAAGTTGGAGAGATTCTCTCGGTAATTTCTAAAGGTGCTGTGCCAGTCAGTGAGTGAGTTGGGTTTAACGCCTCTTTTAACGTTATTCCAGTTATATCACGGCGTGTCATTTTAAAGCTAAATGTGGGAGGAAAGCCCGAAGTGATGCAGGTCTCAGACGTTTACCACTTCGCTGACACCCACAAACACGGGCGCTGTGTCAGTAATCACTGACGACTATCGATATATTTGATATTAAAATAACAGTTCGTAGGTACTTTCGTAAAGTCCTGTGTCAAACTTAAGATTTTTAATTCTTAATGTGCTTGTAGATGAGTACTGTGTGGTGAAAATGATTGACTTTGCATGTTCTACATTGTGTGATATGTCTGAGGAAGTTGGCTCTTTTAACTTGGTAACCATTTTCATCATCATCATCATCATCATCATCATCATGTATGTATGTTTATATCTCCAGGAGTGAATGAGTCGTAATGATTCTTGGCAGTATAAGTAATCTTTTAAGTTTATCACAATTCGGACCAAATTGGACAAGATCCTTGGAAATAAATTTCTGACAAACCAAAAATGCTCAATCTGTAACTATACACGCATCTTTATCAACATTTAATGCAGTCCTTACGCTAACTTTTATTTTCCGTTCTAGGAACAGAAGAGGAAAAGAAACGAAAGGAAGAACAAGAGGAGGAAAAGAGGAGAGGAAAGGCAGGGATAAGTCTAGGTACTGTTGTATTAATAGCGTAGTCATATACAGCATTTAACACACCAGACAGTATTATCGGCTTTGACCCTTGCGACTGTGATCTAATCTTAGTTTTGTTGTAACGTGTTTAATCGTAACAGATTCACCTGTATGGTGTATATAGAAATAATGTACTCGTTAAAGCTCCTCCAGCTGATACTGTATGTGCGTATACGATACGATTACGATTTTACGTTTGATAAGCTGCATTTTCATGAGAACGTTTCAATATTTCAGTAGACAAAACGGAAGAAGATGTGAACGGTGTCGGCAAGGCATTGTTGAGTCTAAGATCTTATTGCCAGGTACATTGCTATGTGTTGTTCGTTGAAGAAAGCCTCTTTCTAAGACATGCGATAAGCTCATACTCAAGGCCGAGGTCACTCATTTTGGAGTTAACACTGCGTGTGTGTGTGTGTGTGTGTGTGTGTGTGTGTGTGTGTGTGTGTGCCCACTGAGATACATCGCCGCAGTTTAACACGAATACTACACTCAGACACAGAATACTGGCTCCGAGCCGACCAGTCCTTGTTTAAGGCCCTTAATGTCGAGCGCCAGGCAGGGTAACAACAAATATCTTTTAACGTCATTTGGTATTGACGCGACCTGGGATCGAACCCCCGACCATCCGCTCTCTGGGCAGACGCTATCCACTGGACAGTTTTATGGGACCCACCATATTAATATTCAGGGGGATGGGCCTGTTTTTTTTGTTAAAGCCAGGATATGTTTTCGGTAATGTTAAAAAACACGTACTTCTTTCCTCTGGTAGTAGCTCCCGAGCAACTTAGATATTTTTTCTAAAACACATCTATATCATATATTATATTCGCGCCCCTTCCCCACAGTGTCAAATTACCTGCACATGATTTTTGGATTTTTTTTTAATGCCTTCTACACAACTTACACATATTAGGGGGCGGTCGGGTATCCTAGTGGTTAAAGCGTTCGCTCGTCACGCCGAAGACCCGAGTTCGATTCCCGACATGGGTACAATGTGTGATGCCCATTTCTGGTGTCCCCCGCCGTGATATTGCTGGAATATTGCTAAAAGCGGCGTAAAACCATACTCACTCCACTCACACCTACACATATTAGAGATTATTCGTCAATGGATTTCTTTCAAAAGGGGGCGGTCGGGTAGCCTAGTGGTTAAAGCGTTCGCTCGTCACGCCGAGGACCCGGGTTCGATTCCCGACATGGGTACAATGTGTGAAGCCCATTTCTGGTGTTCCCCGCCGTGATATTGCTGGAATATTGCTAAAAGCGGCGTAAAACCAAACTCACTCACTCACTCTTTCAAAAGTCGCTGGGAACTCGTTTAGCGGATGTCAAACTAAGTTTGTGTATTTATCATTGATTTAATTTGGCATATACTTTCCCTAGGATAGGGCAGTTCGCATTCAATGGTAAAATAAGTCAAATAGGTCAGGCAGGAGTCAGATTCCATGTGCGGCCTCAATTTCTTGGATATTTACATATGTCAATGGATTAAAACATTCATTTTTACACATATTCACAATTGATTCCACATTCTAAAGGATTTTTGGTTTGGGACCTGAATATTGGGAATCTCATATTGTTAATGTATAAGTTGATGAGAAAAAATAAGTAACAGTTTATTGGCGTGTTCATAATACGTCGGTTGTATTGGCTTTATGAAACCTTAAGCCGTACAACGTGGACATCCTCTCTGAAGATGCAACCAAAACGAAAGGTCAAAGGTGTTCTTTGTATTTGTAATGTGGCTACTTGGAGTATTTGCATTGCATTTCTCAAAGTGTTCTCAAAGTGTCAGTATTGCTGTTTTGAGTGTACCAATCCTCGTGTACATTTGTTTCAGATTGCTGCACGGCGTCTCTGTGATGTCATCCCCATGATCATACAACAGCACGTGTTCCGGGAACAGGTGGAGGAGATGCGTGTCCTGCTGATGGACATTGCTTCTGACGAAAGAACCATGGTTCACATCCAGGAAGATCCAGACATGGCCTACACGAGGAGAGAATGCAAGTCTCGTCACGAGAGACTCCAGCTGGCAGAGGAAGAACTTGACAAAATCTAGCATTTCTAAATGTCAATCGTTGCTGTGTCGCTTTGTTTCTGTCAACAGTCATCATTGTAATTTTTTGTAATTTCTTTATTATTTGTCTTGGTAAATATGGAAACATATATATTTTCTTCAGAAGTTGAAACCAGAAAGTTAGTCCCTATCCTGATATAGCTGTGTTTTGAAAAATTTCTAAGTTACTCGGCAGCTCCTACTAGAGGAAGGAAGTGCTTCATTTAAAACATTACCGAAAACATATCCTGGCTTTAACCAAAACAAAAACAGGGCCACCCCCTGAATATTAGTGAGTGAGTGAGGTAATGCTTTACGTCACATCGGCAATATTTCAGCCATATCGTGACGAGGCTGAATATTAATATGGTGGGTCCCATAAAACCGTCCAGTGGATAGAGCGTCTGCCCAGAGAGCGGATGGTCGGGTGTTCGATACCAGGTCGCGTCAATACCAAATGACGTTATAGGATGATATTTGTTGTTGCCCTGCCTGGCGCGCGACATTAAGGGGCTGAAACAAGGACTGGTCGGCTCAAAGCCAATATACTGTGGATGAGTGGGGTATTCATGTTACACTGAGGCAATGTGTCTCAGTGCATGGGTTAGCACACGCACGGCCAAAACTTGCATTGTATGCCTTCTGCAACAGACAAAGACGTAATACACATTTCATGTCGCCTAATGCTTGCCCATGTAACCATGACCAATACCATTTTTGTTTGTTTGATATAATTGTACATGTATTGTAACTGATAGTAAATTTGTTTCTGCGTTGTAAGAGTTGAATTGATGCATTATCACGACTGCCATTTGTGTATTTGGCTGTGGCATACTGAAGGAAGCTAGGGTATTTTAACCTTGACAAGATCATGTTGATCCCATTTTCAACGATTATGTGCAATGCATCTGACATATCGGGATTATTAGAGAATTTATTTGTAATAGTACTAAGTATTACACAATGCGAAGGAAAGTTTGTGTGTTCCGCGTCGTCATATGGTAGCAATACTGCGAAAAGGGTGAGAGAATCAGCCCATATCTGTCGTTGTGTATGCCCAACGTTAACGTTTTAGGATGCACGATCAGACAACACATTCGGGCACTGTTATGATGACTTACCCTGACCAGCAAGGTATAACTAGAAACGCCGTTCAGGATCAGCAGTTTAATATTGAAATGAAAGTAGTTGTGTTTTAAAGTTATGGCAGTATTTATTAATTAAAGGTAAAACTTGTGATTTAAAGTAAATGTATCGATAGATCTAACCCACACAAAAAGTTGGTCCATAGAATTTGATGTATCGTTTTCAGGGCACTATTACGTTATTTGGTATATTCATCAGCCACGTGAACGATGAAAAAGGTAAATGTTAAAATATATATCGTTCTGATGTAAAGGTCTTCAGCAACCCAGACGTGCGTAAAAGGCGACTATGCTTGTCGTGAAAGACAACTAACGGGATCGATTGGTCAAGCTCGCTGACTTGGTTGATACATGTCATCGATCCCAATTGCTTGGATCGATGCTCTTGATGTCAATCACCGGATTGTCTGGTCCAGACTCGATTATTTTACAGACCACCGTCATATAGCTGGAATATTGCTGAGTGCGGCGTTAAACAACAAACCAACCCAACCAATCTGATGTAACAGACAAAATTACATGCAGATTGAAAAGATTGATTAATAATATAATAAATTAATAATTATGAAAAATCTCTTTGAGTCTACAATTCCGACTATATCATTATACAAAAATAGTGATGATAGGAGGTATTCGTAAAAATGTGAGCGTACCAAGCCGCATCGGTGGTACTCGTCCGAAACACAGACAACGCAAGTCAGTTGTTCAGCTTAACACGGGAACGTGTGCTACAAATCAAAATTGGGACTGCATTGGACATTATTTTTGTCACTGGCGCGTCAAATGTGGAAATGTCCTCCAAAACGTTATGAAACGTTTAGGAAGCTTTTTTAAGGCCTTAAATGTAACCCTGATCAACGATCAAACATGAATAGTTACAACGCCTCCTTTGATCCGTTGCATGCACGTACCAGAAGCCATATGTTGTGTGTATGTTCATTCATAATACACACCTGTGTGCACCATAATATAGTCTGATTCAAAATTATTGAGAATTTTAATGTCATATTCAAGGAAGCATACATAAAATATCAATATTGACACGTGTTTAAAATTGAGGTATGGTCAAAGGGAAGCAACTCTTATTCAATTTTAGAAGTTACAAATTGGAGTTATCGCCCTTTATTACGGAGCAGATCTCCCTTTATTACGGAGCAGACGACTTTTCCTGATATATGTCAGAAATGAGTGCAGAGGAGTAAAGAAGGTTGATTCTACATCTCCATGATAAAGGCATCACTGATGCTGCTACATTAGCAAAGAGCACAGATACTCCTCTTTCTACGGTGTTTAGAGTTAGGAAGAGTTTTAGTTTTTGGGGGGAAATTTTCATATTTACATTTTTAAAGATTTTTTTAATTCTCAATAATTATGACCCATACTGTATATGCATTGCATCAGTGCCACATTTCATCACATGATGTAATTCACTACAGCTATCACGGCTGCAAAGGGTAACACTGCCGACATTATTCGTATCAATTCCACTACATTACCATGAGATATCGTCCTCCCTGCACATATACAAGCACAACAAACATTTTTCAATACTCAAAGTGAACTTTATTAGATATAGTTATGTTTATTTACAGTGCGCAAAGTGTAGGTAAAATATACATTCTTCTTGGATTCCTGTAATGTATCACAAATGTGTGTAAGTGAGGGCATAAGCATCATAGCTTTACGTCGCTTTTAGCAATATTTCAGCAATATCGCGGCGGTGAACGCCAGAAATGGGCTTCACACATTGAACCCATGTTAGGAATCGAACCTGGGTCTTTGGCGTGACGTGCGAACGCTACTAGGCTACCATATCGCCCACAAATATGGACGACGATATAAAGGGAGCAAAGTGGTCACACATTTCTCCTTTCGTAATGTGGTAACAAATAGAATATTGCAATAGAAATAATGAAACAGCCTCAATGATTATGATTTGTTTGTTTGTTGTTGTTTAACGCCGCACTCAGCAATATTCCAGCTATATGACAGCTGTCTGTAAAATAATCGAATCTGGACCAGAAAACCCAGTGGTTGACATCATGAGCATCGATCCACGCAATTGGGATCGATGACATGTATCAACCAAGTAAGCGAGCCTGACCACCCGATCCCGTTAGTCGTCTCTCACGGCAAGTATGGGTTGCTGAAGACCTATTCTACCCCGGACTCTTCACGGGTCCAATGATTATGAAATTCTTGGATGTATATAAGCATAATACTAAGTAAATGGTGTCTGTTCAAGCACGTTTCTGTTATAAACCGCCACCTGAAGAAATGAAACTGCATGTACATAGTCTTTGAAAGGCATTTAGAAGTGATACACTTAAGGAAGAGAATTTATTTATGTCAACTACTTTATTATGAGGAACGCAACGTTTCGGAATATATACTTATACATTTCCCCCGATGAAGGCGTAAGCATATACTCCGAAACGTTGTTCCCCATAATAAAGAAGTTGACATTTCACCCGATGAAGGCGTAAGCATATACTCCGAAACGTTGGTCCTCATAATAAAGAAGTTGACATTTCACCCGATGAAGGAGTAAGCATATACTCCGAAACGTTGTGTTCCTCATTATAAAGAAGTTGACATTTCACCCGATGAAAGAATAAGCATATACTCCGAAACGTTGTGTTCCTCATTATAAAGAAGTTGACATTTCACCCGATGAAGGAATAAGCATATACTCCGAAACGTTGTTCCTCATAATAAAGAAGTTGACATTTCACCCGATGAAGGAGTAAGCATATATTCCAAAACGTTGTGTTCCTCATACTAAAAAAGTTGACATTTCACCCGATGAAGGTGTAAGCATATACCCCGAAACGTTGTGTTCCTCATTATAAAGAAGTTGACATTTCACCCGATGAAGGAGTAAGCATATATTCCGAAACGTTGTTCCTCATAATAAAGAAATTGACATCCATAAATTCTCTCTTTGGGCATTTACTTGGCTTGAAGTCATGGTGAAAATTCAACTAATACATTCGCGCCATCTCCAGTGTGATAGCGTCAATGTCGGCCGTGCCCTCCTCCTCACCGTAGAACTCCTTGGCAAGATAACTGATCCCCGGGTTGAAGTCAGCAGCAAGATTTGTTTGGCCATTCAGCGACGTGTTATGTTGCTCCTGTAATATATACGCAGCTTTAGACAAGGAACGAGAAGTGGTCATGATAAAGTGTCCTGTTACGTTCTTACTCACAACAGCTCTTAGACTGAATATAACTGCATTTACAGTTAGGTGGTAAATGGGGTTTAACGTCGCGTCCAAGATTATTGCACTTATATAGCGACGTGCATGCACGTGTATGTATGTGTGTGTGTGTGGCTGCTTGTACTAGTCCGGACTGATGCCGATTTATAGTGCTAGCCCACTGAGATACCATGTCGCAGTTTAACATGAATACCCCACTCAGACACAGTATACTGACTCCGAGCCCAACAGTCCTTGTTTTAGCCCCTTAATGCCGAGCGCCAGACAGGGTAACAACAAGAACCATCTTTTAACGTCTTTTGGTATGACACGGCTGGGGATCGAACCCCGGACCTTCCGCTCTCCGGGCGGACGCTCTACCATTAGACCACGGAGGCGGTCACTACATTTACAGTAGACATGCTTATGTAGAACATCATTGGTTATTACAAGAGTGGCTATCAACGTTTTACACCCGTGAAGATCCGGGTCCTCACACTAGCACTGTTTAGCACCTTGGTAATGTTCTTGAAAACACGTGACTGATAATGAATACTCAAATCAATAGTTTATGTAAGATAACTCAGCAAGACTTAACTGTAGGAAGATGAAACTTTGGAAATGTTATTGCAAGGGTAGGACATTGAAGTTGAAGTTTTGGGTGTCTTTCATTCTTGAAGTAGTTCTGAACCCATGAAGGTTAGAAAAGGTCTTCAGCAACCCGTACGTGTGGTGCGACAATGCTTGTCGTAAGAGGCGACTAACGGGATCGGGTGGTAAGACTCGCTGACTTGGTTAATGCATGTCATCGTGCCCAAATGCGTAGATCGATGCTCATGATGTCAATCACTGGATTGTCTGGTCCACACTCGATTATTTACAGACCTCAGTCATTTAGCTGGAATATTGCCGAGTGGAGCGTTAAACAACAAACAAACAATCAACGTTCTGGTTCAAAATTTGGCATTAACTGATTTATATGAGGGTGTGCTTTTGACAAACGCTAAACCAAGCGTAGCTGGAGTTTGCTGCGGTGTCACTGGAACGCATTACAAACAGAAATAATGTTGAAATCAGACCAATGTTGGATTAATAGACTCGGTGATGCTCTCTGAATATGTAAGTATACATTAAAATGCGCGAAGCCCATTTCTGCTGTACCCTGCCGTGATATGGCTGGAATATTGCTAAAACGGCGTAATACCATACTCACTCACTGATTATGCAAGTGACGCATCTTACTTTCGGCACCCTTGTCAATGATGCCCACAGACGCTCTAGACCAAGGGCAATTACTCCAAGTCCAATGCCGACACTAGCAACAACGAAGATGCCACCGACAGTGTGAAATGTGAGGCCGCCACTTTCATCAACCTGGGAACATGTCAAATTGCCGTTCTTCCACCATTTCGTCTTCATAGTTTCCAGAATAGTCTCGGACTGCAGTTGTAATATCCTGGAATGACAAGAGCTGATCAAGCTGGTTCGGTGGTTTTCCCGTCGTGTGCTTCATAAACGTGAAGATATATTTAGTGAACAGACTAACAATTTACTGATGTGTTGGTTGGTTGGTTGGTTTGTTGTTTGACGCCGCACTCAGCAATATTCCAGCTATATGACGGCGGTCTGTAAATAATCGAGTCTGGACCAGACAATCCAGTGATTGATATCACGAGCATCGATCCACGCAATTGGGATAAGATGACATGCATCAACCAAGTTAGCGAGCCTGACCACCCGATCCCGTTAGTCGCTTTTTACGACAAGCATAGTCACCTTTTACGGCAAGCATGGGTTGATGCAGACCTATTCTACATTTACTGATTGAAATGATGGTATATTAACATTGATATTAGCATAGAAATATCATATTTTCTTACTGTTACTCAACTTAGAACCAGCGGTTTTGTCAGTGAACTAACACGAGGCTGTGCTGCAGCGATGTAATAGCAGACATAAAATATATAAAAATGTTTTCAGCAACGCTGACATTTATGTATAGTCGATGTGCCATTTATGCATTGGCAATATATTTTATAATTAAACATTTCCTACTTATTCTAGATCATCATTTACAATACATTGAGTTTACCCTGAAATTAAATTATGAATCATCAGTGTTCACTCTCATACCGGTATACAGTTAAACCTAACTATACAAGTATTCATGACTGCTTTTAGACTAACATTTAGTCTCTGAAATGAAAATATTTCACAGCAAAAAAGACAGTTAGATTATGTTAATAAAATATGCCCCAGAGACTTGCACACAACTATAGACTTGGGTGGGCTCCATGTACAACATACTAGACTTGTTTCAAACTTCCATGGTTCTATATACACAATTTGATTACTGTGACATTGCCTGCTGTCACATTCATGCCAAATACTTAACAGAAGAGGTCGTCGATCTGGAAGTTAAATAATCACACGAATCAAAGTAAATAATTTTTTATAATGCTGCAAGTACTTACGTATATGAGATGATGCGGGTCAGTGGCGAGCCTTCTGCCAGAGCAAATGCGTACGATCTGCTGCTGAACTGTTTGCCAACAGCAAGCAAATCACAGTGTTTGGAGAGTTCGTATTGTATCATAGGCGATTCATGAATCAAGGCAAAATTACCTGCCAGTACTTTGGCAATGCCTTCACGAGTATTATTTATCAAGCCAGTCTTCTGGATGGATCTCCAGATCGTGAGGTACTTGTCCCCCAGTGGGTAGTCCCACACAGCATAGTTAGCGGGCACTGTACGAGAGGTGTCTATGTTCTTGGTGTAAAAACTCATGCTCTTCCATTCCTGGTAAAGATCTGATTCTATTTTCGCCATCCTTTGAAAGTATTCGTGTATAACCGTTCCTTGAACCACGGAATACTTGATTGTGTTCTGTTTTGCGAGGTCATCAAGCGACTCTGTGAAAATAGTGATCGTATCAAGAACGATATCCAGTGTAATAAATAAGTGAAAATTGTTCAATATCGACGATGTCATTTTTGATATACCAAGTGGTCAGAAAAGAAATCTATTGGTAAGTCATATCCGAAAATTGTCGACAAACCTTTTCTTATTAAATGAAATACATTATTGAATCAAAATATCAAAGAAACACCAGTCATTCGCTTAAAGAGGATGTTATTTTCTAAAACAAGTTCTTTGAGGTTTGGGGCGGTGGGGTAGCCTAGTGGTTAAAGCGTTAGCTCGTCACGCAAAAGATCGCGTTCGATTCCCCACATGGGTACAATGTGTAAAGCCGTCATATTGTTGAAACATTCTAAAAGTGGCGTAAACCCATACTCACTCACAAACCCATATACACTATTATGTTCACCACATGCACGATGCTGTAATTAGGTTAATATGTTCACAAAGGGATGTAATGTAACCAAATGGAACCTTTTTGTGATTAGACAGGATATTATTACTCGACCCTATCTCAGTCAGTGAATGGTGTTCTACCTATGGGCACGCTGAGCCTGGATGTGGTGAGGAAGGCTGCCAGGTTAGCCGTGTAGGTGGCCATCATGATGCTGCAGAAGAACCAGAATCCTCCAACCAGCATACGAGTCGAGAACGTTCGAGGAGTGCACTCCGGACCTGAGTCGCAAGTGAAAATGAATAGGTGAATAACCATCGCGGTTCGAGGAATTATCTGATCAGAATAAATGATTGTTTTCCCGAGCTTTGGTGCTTGTAAGGAGACATATAATATAAGACAATACAGCAATGTGACGTTATGCGGCTCTAACTGAACAATTGGCATTACGAAATTAAATCATGGCGAAACGCAAATATCGGTTATAAACCGTTATAAACCTCGATCTGTCTTGTCGTATGTGTAATTAAGATTGTTTTCTTGAAAACCAGCAAAGAGAGCAATATTCGATGTTCGTTGCAAAGTGTCAGAGGCAAAATACGCCGGACGGTCCTATATTATGACACATTTGTAAGTGGCATTCCTCACGCCTATTGCCTTTAGCCAAAACACGCAGAGGCGCGTTCGTGAAATATCATGGTTGATCATGATTATTGACAAGTCGTTCCCTTGCCATGCAATAGCAAGCTGGTCAAAGAACAACCAGTCGCTGTCATTGATAACCACAGACAAGGCGACTAATCACGGTCAGACAGAACAGGGCGTATAGCTAGTCGTGTTTATTACAGACAAACCAGTGAATGACATTGGAGCAACGGTTCACGCCATCGGGGTACGATGACACGCAACAAATCAAGTCACAGAGCCTGATCACCCGATTCATTAAGACCGGCATAGAATAATAATTCTAACCCGGAATCCCATGGGTAGACAAAACGTAGACCACACACAATATGCTGGACATTTTGTCAAATCCAGTTGCAAAATATTTCCAATGACATTGCTTAATGTGCAGTTGTTTATAGAACATATTTTGTTTTACAAAACCGATCGCTTTTAAGGTAGTCTGGGGTATCTTGATGCCGTGTTAATACCAAATGAGGGCACAAGAAAGCTAATGGGAAATGAAAACCATCTCAGGATCTAATTTTACCTGAAGTCCCCACCTGAAGACAAAAAACGTGAGGTAGGACATGAGTATTGAAATTACTTAACCTTAAGGGGTGGTAATGTAGCATAGTGGTTAAAGCGTTTGCTCGTCACGCCGAAGACCCGGGTTCGATTCCCGACATGGGTACAAAGTGTGAAGTCCATTTCGAGTGTATTGCTGGAATATTGCTAAAAGCGGCGTTACTTTGGTTTTCAGTGATCCATTCATAAAATATTCAACACCATTTACCAAGCCCATGTGAAGCCCATTTCCGGTGTCCGCCGCCGTGATATTGCTGGAATATTGCTAAAAGCGGCGTAAAACCATACTCACTCACTCACTTAACCTTGAAGTAATAGCTACACGTACATCTACCTTTAACAGTTATATTAAAACAATAACAGGTAAGAACTAATTATCGAAATGAGTTCACCTAATCCAAGTCAAGTGATATCCGTATTGATATAATCACCTACCTGCCATGGGAAAAGACGCCGTTACAAGCCACAGTCCCTCTTTCACAGTGAACTTCTTTCGTGCCTTGTGCTGATCCTTGTTGTAGGGACTGAAGGGACTCAAGCGTTCGAAGACACACACGAGGAGACCCGACAGGAGAAGGACGGACGCCCAACACGCCCACACCTCCCCGGAAAACACGTTAGCAAATGCCAGTAGAGATGTGCCCGGGTTATTGTTCTTGATGAGGATTTGAAAGCCCCCGAATTCGTAGTATGGAGTTGTGAAGTCGGCTACCATGTCTCTCTCAGTTGTCATGGACATGGACGCTACAGCTATGTCGGCATACTGGGTGGAGAAACGTTACATTTAGTCTGCAGACACCTGAGGGACGGTAGGTTGTATTGTCTTAAAGTAACCCAGGGCTATCGTCAGCAATATCTCATAATCTTCTGCCTGCATACACCTTACTTATTTTATATTATTCGAGGGCGACGTAACAATATGTATTTAACTTCTTACACAGACGTGATATGCATATTTTAGCGTCATCGAAACGATATACGTTTGTCCAAATAAATACCGGAAGACCACTTCAAAGTATCATTAAAGGCGTTCAGTGTAACATTTAAAATAATCTTAATTCAGTGGAAGCTGTTAAACCATTATTTTTTCAGCATTGGCCCAAGCCCACTCGACACGAAAACGCAAATATTTGGGTATCGATTAGACACAAGTATTAATTCTAATCGTAACACAGTTTGAACTAATTCTTTCCTATAGATTCATTGAAAACTTTTGTACATCTTTATTTGTCCGAGGTCGAAATAAAACTAAAACTACATTCTTATATCTTTTAACTATTAAATCAGTGTCTTCGACCGTATTTGGATTTTCTTTCTTTTTTTGGTAGTATTGTAAATCTGGCACTTTTTGTGACGGTAAAAATGTTTTAGCGTTCAGATGTAAACAAAGCCACACATTGTTTGGATATTTGGTGAAGCTTCAGCTTCTCGTCGTTACTGCATTTCGCCCTTCCGCCAAAGTAGATTCAGTATCAGAGATATCAGTAACGAATTATAATATTTGGCCTTTTTTTCAATTTCACCTCATGACTGTAAAGTCCGCGCGATCTGACACGCTTACAAGATCGACCGAAGTGTGATGTGTAGAATTCCGGATAAGTTGGTACCCATGACTCTGCCTCGTACACCGTCAGAGTGAGTGAGTACGGTTTTACGCCGCTTTTAGCAAAATTCCAGCAATATCACGGCGGGGGGACAACAGAAATGGGCTTCACACATTTTACCTATGTCGGGAATCGAACCCGGGTCTTCGGCGTGACGAGCAAACGCTTAAACTACTAGGCTACCCGACCGCCCCCGTACACCGACAGAAACCACAGTAAAACAATTTGGTGTTTCTCGCTATGAACATCGACACACATCTAAGGCTCTAGCTCAATAAACGTTACGAAACCGTACGAGTGGATGGACGGAAGGACGGACAAATGACGGACGATATACGCACATGCATGAATTGTTAAATTTAAAATGATCACGAAATGTCAACTGGGCTTTTCAAAACATATTCAATAATTTTATAGCATGTGTAAAAGGCCGGTGGACTTAAGACATGCTCATACATATATTGTTTAAAATATTGTTTCACAAAAAAAAATACCAACAAATCAACTTGGTAGTGCAAAACACATTCAGTTATGTCTGTGCACGTATAGAAGATGTATAATCAGAATGTTTTACCCCAGTCAGTATTTCACCCATCAGTCCTGTCCACGTTCCGTCAGGGTTCTGTTTGCCATACTGTCCATCCCTGGGTTCATACACCGTGAAGTCGAGGTCAAGGCGCCGTGAGATCTCCTTGAACACGTCCATGGAGAACCCCGTGTACTGTGTTCCGTTCTCGGTCTCTTCGCGTATCACAAACGGGGGTTCCTGGAATGGGATGCCCAGGATAATTATTTATTCCAGGCGTAAAGCTATGAAACGGGTTAGCGAGCAATGCATACACGTTTTCATGAAACCGAAATATGTCAATAGATGAGCAAGTGAGTAAGTGGGTGAGCTTTGAACAGAATTTCAGTCATGTCACGGCGTGTCAGCTTGACGTGAGAGGAAAGCCCGCTGTGACGCAGATCTTGGATGTTTCAAGGTTGATTAAACCAACAAGCACGGGAATGGTGCTGACAAATCTAAAAACGACATCAGAGCAAATCTGAGATTCCAACCAACGATCACAGCAAAGCTCAGTGTCGTAGACTTCTGGGGCACTCGAATCTCCGTCAGTACATAACCTATTCAGTTATCACCTGTGAAGATCCGGGTAAGAATTGGTCTTCAACTATCCTTGCGTGTGTGTATTTTTGTTTGTTGTTCAACGTCGCACTCAGCAATATTCAAGCTGTAAATTATCCAGTCTGGACCATACAACCTAGCAATTGACATCCTGAACATCGATCTACGGAATTTGCATATGATAACATGCATCAACCAAGTCAGCGCGATTGCCCCCCGATCTCGTGTGTCGCCTCTTACGTCAAGCATGGGTTGCTGTAGAACAACCCGGATCTTCATGGGCCATCAGGGGGCACGGGTGGCCCAGTCGTCTAAGGCGTCGCGATTCCATGTGCAGAGTTGCGTCCCTTGGACACGCCAGAAATCTATAATTGTGGGTTCGAATCCCGGTTCGCCCCGATTATGTTACTAGGTTTGTCAGCACCATACCCGTGCTCGTGGGTTTCACCGAAGTGGTAAACGTCTGAGACCTGCATCACTTCGGGCTTTCCTCCCACATCAAGCTGACACGCCGCGATATAACTGGAATACTGTTAAAAGCGGCGTTAAACCCAACTCACTCACTCACTCATGGGCCAGCATAATTATTTAAATGTATGATACGCTAGCCTAATACAATCACTTAATATAAAACAGTCTGGGCTGTAGGGTGAGTGATTTAACTGTACATCCCAGATTTAGCCCCCAGTCACTATTTCCTGTTCCGGCAAATGAAATCTGCCCTACGTGGAAGACGCTTCCAGGATGACGAGGACATAAAGGCTGCCACAGAGGCGTGGTCAGAGGGCCATCTATAAAAGTGGTATTAAAAGCATGAAGGACAAATGGAACAAGTGTATTGAGGTGAATGTAGATTATATTGAAAAATAAAAGTGAAAAAGATATTCTGCAACTTGGTCTTATAAGTTGTAAAACTTATTGAACGCTCCTCGTATAATGTGAATCGTGATTCACAACAGTTCACAACAGACAGTCTTCAAATACATTTATTCCTTGGTCCATACCGGTGTCCAATTGTAGTATCTCAAATTTACTATAAATGTGTTTCATGATATATTTTCCAATTTTCCAATATTCTTTGATTTGATTCATATGTATTTTGTCCAAAAGGAAAAGGATTGGGCAGAAGTTTACACAACTTAGGTAGCCCCCATTAGCGTTATATAATAACACAACTGAGGTATGAACAAAATACAGAGTACATACAAACAGAGAGAATGATCAGGAAACAGGGTTTTACATTTACATAAATCCATTAGCGTGAACCAACTGTACATTTGCGGTGTAGCTGAGACGTGAGCTCCCACTTGACAATATCGACAAATCAAGGACTAGGTTGTTTTTGCAATACAAAAACTTAAGTCGGTCCATTTCCTGTTGCATCCGGAGGGGTAACGTCTGTTTGCAATCACACAGCTGCCCTTTTTTCTCGCAGTGTGATAAGACCGGTGATAAACTTTTTTTTCATACGGAGGACTACAGAGACGGTTAGGACTGTCTAATAAACCAAGTATCTATTGGCGAGGTGAGGTGAGATGAAATGGTGTTTAACGTCGCGTTCAAGATTATTGCACATTATTTGTACTAGTCCAGACTAATTCGGATTTTATAGGGCATGTCCACTGAGATACCATGCTCTAGTGTAACATGAATACCCCACTCAGAGACAGTATACTAGCTCCAAGACGACCAGTACTTGTTTTACCTCCTTTGTGACGATCGCCAGGTAGGGTAACAACAAATAACTATTTTAACGTCGGCGGGGGATCGAACCCCTGACCTTCCGCTCTCTGGGCATTTGCTCTAACCACTAGGCCCTAGAGGCGGTTTCAATTCTGTATAAGTCATAAATGAACGGACTGGCTTTAAAAGAGCTTTAGAGTACTGGAGTCTCTAAATGACAGGGGTAAATAAGTTCCTAATTTTACAAAAGCCGGCATAAATGACTGACTTAACAGATGTGTCTTGCTTATGGTATTGATACGTTTCGTGCACTTATTGAACGTGTACACAGATATTGCATCAGCAGTATTTAGTTAAAGTGCACATAAGTATCAAGGGACTACAACATTGTTGATTTTGTTAAACTAGCAGAACTTACGACACGTTCTTCTTTCTGTTTGTGCATGCTTTGCTAATTAGCGTCTCATATATTGATTGACATTAAAGGATTGTGATGACGTACATAAGCGATCTATATGGTAAATGAGGGTTTACGTTAATGGTACTTATGATATGGATTGTACAAGGAACATTAAGTTTCATACAAAGAAAGCAGAGACCATGATTAATACTTACGTGTTTGGTTACGACAACTACATTGGGCCTCTTGTGACCTTGAGTTGAAGCATTATGGAGTTGTATACTGCTTTGTCTTGACCATGTCCCTATCTATGACAAAAACCAGACGAAGAGCGTGCAAGTGATTTTAATTCAAGTTATGCAGCCGTTGGACATACTTTTTTTTACCTGCAACCTGATCTTTCCGGAAGTCCATTGCTGGAGGACATCACTACAGTATAGTATTGGTTTGTACATTAGGACTCACAGTACAATAGGATATGTTTTATCATGATGTTCTCAGTTGTAGTGCAAATGCAATCATTCATACATCTCAGTAATGGAGGACGTTATCGCAATATGTAACCATAATCATTACCCACGGCGTTCGTAATACACAAGAAAATGTGCTTAATTCAGAGGTTCTCTTCATCAAGAAGGTAAGGCCTGCTAGTATAATTGTTATTCGAACTCAACAACATATCAGTCCATTTACTATAATGTGCCACATTAGTACTTACTTCTGTTGGTTTTGTCTTTAAATAATTGTGCTGTAATATTTCTAGCACCATAGTCTCAGTCCGCGAAGGAGTTGATGATATATTACCAATGACGCCGGGGTACTGAAATGTATAAGGATCAATGGATTTGTTACCAGCTATTGACACCTATGTACATGTACATGGAGGTTATAACGATAGTGTAGTGTGGGGTAGTTCTTATTTTGTAATAGTTATAAATTATTTATTTAGCAAGCCTTGGGGTGGTAAATACACAATGAATCGCATCGTGAAACAACAGATAGACTCGCTGGAGTTGATCGTGGATCAGATGGACACAATGACATTTGCCATCAAATCTAACTAAAGCTTGATGGTTACGTTTCCAGTTCCCTTCCACTGGTTAACCCACCAGAGAACAGTGAAACCGCCTTATCTGTTTCATTAGGTATATAATGCCTTAAGATTCAGAGTTACAAGGAAACATCCACAAGACTATATGACAAGAGGGGTATATTCAACTCTCCAGTCTACTTTCCCTTTACGTCGAGCAATATCCCAGCAGCCTTAATTATGGATGTCTACATTTTACAGCGTTTGAGGTATGATTTAACAAAGCGTCATAACAGTTTTTTGACTAGAATGTACACCATTCCAGGCCTCGGGAAAGCTTTCAGAAGCTTTATGTAGTCATTCTGAGAGAAATACATTTCCTAATATGACGCATCAATGACAAAAGTTATGTCTGATACAGTTCCTTATTTTGAGGCGTACCATATTTTTCCGAGTTTGTTCAGATGAACACTTGACTTGCATGTGTTGCTGACGGGTGCCACCTTTGGGGCAGGATACGCTTACCATTTATCTCACCTGGTATCTTCACTATTATATGATAATTCATAAACACATGCTTACTGTATAGTCGAAATCGTACACTGAACTCTGTTTTTATCAGAGACTTCTTGTGATTGTGGAAAGGGCTTGTTGCGTTTATTTCCACACATGTATACATGATGAGAAAATTAAGCCTTGTTATCTTACTTTGCCAGATTGCACTCCAGAAGTATTGTCTTCTTTTGAAAAGGATATCTCACTACATGGCTTAATCCAGTCATCGTCACCTTGGTTGCTTGCTAAAAGCATGGCTGTCGTCAAACCATCAATGAGAAATCCAGTATCTACCTGTAATCAACATATTCATTATAAACAATGCCTGTCCAGGTATTGATACAACAAATTCCATTACCTATTTTCCGCATCCGGAGAGGTAACGTCTGTTTGCAATCACACAGCTGCAGCAACTGTTTTTTTGTGCTCATATTCATAGCAAACATAATATAGCATTTTGTTATTAAGTGAGGTGAAATGGGGTTGAACGCTGCGTTCACATATATAGCGACGGACATGCAGTGTAGCTGTGACTGGACACCGGTTTTATAGTACTAGTCAACTGGAATAACATGCTGCTTTTTAACATTGATAGGTGAGGTGAGGTGAGGTGAGGTGAGATGAAATGGGGTTTAACGTCGCGTCCAAGATTATTGCACTTATATAGCGACGAGCAGTACGTGTGCGTGTGTGTGTGGCTGCTTGTACTAGTTCGGACTTATGCCGATTTATAGTGTTAGCTCACTGAGATACCATGCCGCAGATTAACATGAATACCCCACTCAGACACAGTATACTGACTCCGAGCCGACCAGTCCTTGTTTTAGTCCCTGAATGCCGAGCACCAGACAGGGTAACAACAAGTACCATCTTTTAACGTCTTTTGGTATGACGCGGCCGGGGTTCAAACCCGGACGCTCTACCACTTGACCACGGAGGCGGTCTTTAACATTGATACCCTACTCAGACACATAATACTGACTCCGAACCAGTGAGTCCTCAATTCATCCCTTAATACCATGGTACAGCAACAGCAAGTACCATCTTTAAACGTCGTTTAGTATGACGCAGCTAGCATATCGAACCACCGACCTTCCGCTTTTAATGCAGACATTCTACTCACTACAACACAGATTTGGTCATATATTTTTGTATTATTCAATAACATAAACATTTAGACTGGCATAATGATACATGTTAATGTGAATTATGTAATTCGGACGATTACACTTACGCTGCTATTGATCTCAACGCCTGGTACGTTGGTCCACGTGAGCCGGTGTCTAAAAATGACCAGGTGCTTGAAGGGACAGGCAGGCATGTTGAGCTGTAATGCGTCGGTAAGAACTACTACCCAGTGGAAGGTATCGGGGACACCATCTCTACAAGCCTGTAAACATTACACTCAGCTATGTCATAAAATTATGAACTTTGTTTGCATATGTCACCTATGTGGAGAGTATGATCTAGACTCTACTGGTTTGCCCAATAAGCTCAAGGGATAACGACGATGCGTTTACATGAATTAAACGATTGACGATTATAACGGATAACTTACCTTAGTATTATAGAGAATTTCAGAGCTACTACATATAATGTGGAAACTGGGACGATCCACAAGCTCCAAATGGGTGGCATCACTTGATCACCTTACCGCGGAATTTACGTCATGTTGCGCTGAGTTGCCGTCATATTACATTTGTTATTGTACATTTCTGCCACGCGATCATACGCTTTGCTGCATCATAGGTCTTAGCTCAACAGTAATGATGAATAATACTTGTAACAGTTGTTACAAGTTACATCTTAGAAGACAGTTTACATGGGAAAAGTTTGCAGTTTAATGCATTCGTTAACATATTTATAAACGTTAACAAAAGTAGTAACAAAAATAATAAATACAACTTCCTTCTGAAGAAATAAGTTATATTTTAACAAATCTCTAATCTATTCAGGTACACATTTAACTTCAGCAAATCCTACCATCTCGAACAGGGTTTGTAGAGATGACTTTGTTCCCACTGCCACAATATAACGCAATATTTTCTTGGATGCCAGCTGTGTTACCCATGCCTTCAAGCTTCTGGCCGATGTCATCACCATCATCTTTCGGATGAGGGCATTGGGTAGCTCATGATATAAAAGGTCCGGGATGCTGTCATTACCTGAACACAAGATTACCAACCGCGTTTATAATATATAATTTTATAACAATAATTTTAAGAATTTAATTGCTGAATTTCATTTTCAGTTTGTTTGACCAAATTACAACTATCTAAGAAATACAAATACAGAACTGTATTTTAATGTACATCCCACTCAACAACACGTTATATCGATTCTGTCAACAACTGATAATTCTACTCTGAACATATTATCAATGTTCATTTATCATGCTTGTGGTCTTGTGGAAAGAAACAATGAGTTATAAGGTGAGGTGAGGTGAAATGGGATTTAACGTCGCGTCCAAGATTATTACACTTATGTAGCGACGTGCATGTACGTGTGTTTGTTAGTGTGGCTGCTTGTACTAGACCGGACTTATGCCGATTTATAGTGCTAGCTCACTGAGATACCATGCCGCAATTTAACATGACTACCCCGCTCAGACACAGTATACTGACTCCGAGCCGACCAGTCCTTGTTTTGGCCCCTTAATGCCGATCGCCAGACAGGGTAACAACAAGTACCATCTTTTAACGTCTTTTGGTATGACGCGGCCGGGGATCGAACCCCGGACCTTCCGCTCTCCGGGCGGACGCTCTACCACTAGACCACGGAGGCGGTCCAGTGAGTTGTAAATGGTATTTGGCAGTTTGTAGATAGGTTCATGAATTCATGATGATGCAAACTGCGAATATATTCATTTGATGAAAGGGCAATAATTAGTCCCCACCTTGCGGAAAACAACTGAACATAAGGCATTAATATATTTTCATATTTTTCCAATTCCTTTTTGTGTTGACAAGTTTTCTGAGCCATCAGCTTGACATTTGTATATTGTTTTGTCACTGTCAAATGTCTTTATGGAAACACGCGTGTGAATTTGTTAAATATGTCGAAAACAAGTCACGAAATTATCATATTATTCATGATTGTTTTTGAAACTGTTATCAGCTTGGTTGGAGGAGCACACATATAAGTGGAGAGTAATGTTTCTTCTGAATAACGATATAGATATTAGCAATATAGACCTACATTGATACCCTCTTTTACACAAAACATGTAGCTATATTATTTATTCAAAATGTTTTCAGGCAAATATCGGCTGATGTTTTATATGAAAGTTTTACCGCACACAGTTCATCGAAACCTTTTTCGAAAGGGAAGTCGCGGTAGCCTGGTGGTTAAAGTTCTCTCGTCTCGCAAGTTTCGATTCCCCACATTGGTACAATATGTGAAGCCCATTTCTGTGTTCCCTGCCTCGATATTTCTGACATATTGCTTAAAACGGCGTGAAACACATATTCACTTATTCATATTTGAAGGGACAAAACATGTAGCATAATATAGGCTTTTACTCACCGAAGATGTCATCGTACAGGAAGACAGTCCTTGCTACAGTTGTTTTTCCTAGGTCAGTGAAACTTAATGCAGCCTCGCTGTAAAATGTCAAATCAGGACGTATGTTTATTACCTTCTGGCCGTTGCACTTTCTGTTGGATACCCGTACGTAATGTCTGAACAAGGTCGCAGCAACGTTGGCAAACGTGCACGAGGCAGTGGTGTCAAGTATTACAACAATATCCTCCCTGTATTTGCCACATACTGAAAAGAAAAATGTTATATCAATAAACATATTACTGAATTACAAAATATATAAACAGGCTCCGTCCGTCACGTTTCATAATCCATTTACCGTTCAATATGTCTGATTGAAACATTTGTATGCACATCAAACCTGTTCTGACCTTTTGCCTTTTGCTATTCAAGAATTTCTATTTCCTTTGCATTTCTACGCCAACAAGTTGGACTTCAAACGAAGGTAGGGTTTGAGTCCGTAGCATACTTCATAAATTGTTTAATAATTCTTCGTCAAACATTTTGTATAAACATCACGCAAGCACAGATCTGGTGCCTTCTTTTCTTTTACTATTCGGGAGCCTTTGAAAATGCGTTTTCAAGGCAATAATTTGGACTTGAGGTTAACTGAGGGTAGGGTTCGTTTCCGAAATAAAACTTGTAATGTTAGTGGGAATTCGGTGTTAGAACAAGACGTTCCCAACAACCTTTGTTTGTGAGAGGCGACTAAATGGATCGGGTTGTCAGGCGTGTTTGACTTCGTTCATCGCCAGCGGTGGACGTTGCTAATAATGTTATCATTAATACTGGTTTATCTGGTCCAAACCTTAATCTGTACAGGCCGCCTTCATATAGCTGGACTAGTGCTGAACGCGGTTTATTAACAAACAAAACACCATATACATGAGATTGTAGATTAGTTTAGTAATTGTTTAAATGTATTTTGTTGCGGAAATATCGTAATTTCGAGTTTGAATATATTATACAATGTGTCATAACTATCAAAAGCAAGATTCTGTCTGTTGGCAAGTAACATAACTACATGTAATTAATTTGATTGGCAGGTATAAAAGCATTTTAAGAATAGAAGGAATCATCTTAATAGCATTATCATTGTATTCTGCAAGGGTTCATCATAATATCATTGTATAAGCTTCAGGGCTAACCCCAGTTTTTAATGTTATAGGCAGATACTTGTACACGACATATCAATTAGTTTCATAAACATATTGAAAACATCAATGGCTTTGTCATATTGTTACTCATTGACTACAACTATCAAAGTAAGTTATTACCGCCAAACGACGTGGATTGAGATCCTTCTTAAGTAAGTTGTAGCAAGAGCAGTTCAATGAACAACTCCCTACTTTGCACATAAATTATTTACTCATAAGCTTAACAGTTTGCCTACAAACCAAAGACGATTTCGGTCCAGTAAACGATGATACTCACAGGAAGAGATATGAAGAGGAGTGTTTGTATTGTTCATCCGATAAGTCCGAATTTCTGATGACGATACATTGTATGCAACTGACAAAAGCGATGACAAATCGCGTGAGAAGAAGTCGGCATACAAGTCCCGGTCGACGAGGACGACTGTAAAATGAATTAAATGGATTACACCTAAAATTAAGATTTCATTTTAAAGAAATCGAATAGATGGGTGACCCTATCGACAGAGGCCTTGTGCGAGCCATGATGCGGAGATCCTGGATCGGAATAATAGATTCGCCCTGATTCTTAGTTTGCTTACCTGGTCAACGTATAGGTCCTGCATCAATTTAAGCTGTGTTAACTGAACAATATTCGAAAACACCACTTATTCACCCACATATTAAACAATAACATATAAACATAATATGAATATAATTAAATAACCAGAAATTGAATATGGAAATATATTATATCACTTCAGCCCTATATGAAACAAGACTTTATAAAAGTGTATTGTATTATCTTATTGACCATTTGGGTAGGAGGACAGTTATAACAAAATTTTAATACATAATATATATATGTTGTTTGTTTATACCAGCAAGCACATTATTGATCAAAGTTGATCAAATCAATTTTGAAGAATTATTACTGTTACCGACATGTGTTTGATCACCAATCTGTACTTTTCTCACATGGGTGTAGATGTAATATTGCCATGATGTACATTTCCCAAAGGCATAGATAAATACCAAATCCATAAGCGATGTAATAGGAATCCCATGACTCCCTCCTACCTATTTTCCTCGACAAAGCACGGCTTCCAGAATGCGCCAGTCCCACAAGTACGGTAGCAAGCAGTACCGAGAACATTCGGTCCAAATTCGTCTTCCAAAGTGTTTTTATTCCAGATCTGAATATTTGTTCTTGCCCGATATAAATCCGACATTTTCCTCCAAGCACCCGTGACCATTAGGGTGAGGAGGGAAGACTAGTTTTCAGTTGGCTTGTGTTTCCCCTCCACAGGTAGACAACACTCATCAACTGGCCTCGGGGGTTGATACTCGTAACTCGACCCAGTTCGAATAGGACTCGGGTAATCCTTTTCACAGGGATATTTCGTTCTTACAAGTTATTGAAACAGGGTTGGCGGGGGTGGGTAGGTGGTACGTTTATAGAAACAAAAACAGCAAACAAATAAGTAGTGTTGTTGACGTTGTTGATGACAGACATAAATGTAGATAACATTCCACCAAATGTCTAAAAATGCAATTTTGATTTTTAAAAATGTACCTTTAGGCAGGCTTTTGGAACTTTAATGTAGGTTATACGAATACATGGCGCTTATATTTAGTTATACATTTCTCACATTCGCACTGTACCCTTGTGGGAGCCGGACAGGAATAGGCCCCAAATCAACGCTGCTTGAGCCCGTACAGCGGCCTACAGGTCTGTCATGCTTTCTATTACTGGTTTATCTGGTCCAAACGGTTACAGACTGCCGTGAAAATAGTTGGAATATTGGCTTACTGATATTTGCTCACTCCGTCCACTGTCAATGACTACACCATGTACATTTTTATATACAGCTTACACGTTTAGGTACTTCATATCACAAAATAGTATGATATATACCCAAAACGTATATGTATTTTTTCCATGCAGTTTGCAGCTTTTAATATATTTCAGAGTGAGCAAATATTTTTAATATGCATTTATGATTTCGAAACTTAGAGGTAAATATGTGATTTCTTCGTTGCACAAGAAAGGTAACGCATTTGTAAAGGGGATAAATTTAAATAGTAGTAGAACTGATTTAATACTTCATTTAGTCAACTTGTAACTCAATAGGTATACATCATATATTAATTCATTCAAGAATTGTTTTCGAAATTCTACATTCCCGTGTTTCAATCAAACTGTGCCAAGAAGGCTGCGGTGTATTGATTGTCTCGACCGTGGATGGTTGTACAATGCTCAGTGCTCATAGCCGTCAACAGAGAGAACGAGAACACTGTCCACCTGTTCTATTAATATTGATAACAAGCGTTTGGTTTTGGACATCTCAACCATGACCACTTGGTCAGGATTCACATGATCTATCAGACTTGAAGTTCTCTTTTAATACACTTCAAAAGACGTAACAACAAATTTGTGCTTGCTGTTTGACAGTAATCACATCTGTCTCAATTTGGATCAAATATTAAATTTACGCGTTGACATCAATTGTGGAATGATATTTCATTTTTATTATGTAGTAATTTAATGGTTGGCAAGATAATATTAAACGTCAACGCCATTAGGCGTAAAATGAAAAATGGTGTTGAATATTTTATGAATGGATCACTGAAAACCAAAGCGAGTGAGTGAGGTTTTACGCCGCTTTTAGCAATATTCCTCTTTTGTGTACATGCCGCCGGCATAGCTGGCATATTGCTGAGTGCTGCGTTAAACAACAGACCAACAATCAAAACAACATCTATTATAAAGTATAAAGGAAAAGCATATTTGCACATCTGCGAAAAATATACAAGTATAAAACATATCATTAATAGCAGTCAGCATCCGCTTCTGTCCATGTACAAAACAATCTGCTTTGAACATATGGTGCCCTCCCGGAAACACACTATGTCAATGAGCTTTAAGCCTCCAAGGCAAAACAAACCCATATCGTTCTATATAACATTTAATTAACTCAAGAGGTTGTTACTCAATGAAAAGAAGCCCTTGATAATCCCAATGATATATATGTACTCAGACAGGAAGCAAACACTGCAACATATGCGTTCTAATATAAGCCTGCCAGTTCAATCTATAGAGACATGACAAGGAATTGGATATGATGAGAGTGTCTCCAATGGTCATCCTAATGTCTAAACCATCAAGACGTGTTTACTCTTATTGATTAGGAGAGTAATAATCATTGCAATATTTACCCACAACCTAATAATTGATGCGAATGCAGTGTCCACTTACTGTTCGTTTTATTGATTTGAAAGGGAGGTCTGTATTATCAGTGTTGAAATATGCAATTTAAACACTCGGAAAATATTCGTAAGATTTACCAAAGCGGTGTGTCCATTTACTATAGATTTCAACCAAATAATAAGGGCACTTAAAATACTTCATAGGCAGATGAGAACGGAAAACCAAATTGATATGGTTGATTTCACTGGGAATATTGCATCAATTAAACATACCTATGAATCACGAAACACAATCAGTTCACTTTCATTCGAATGGATCTAAATAGGGGGTGTCGAAATATATTACAATAATTAAAAAAAACCATGAAAACCGTTTGGCAATATATAAATGATATGAAACTGACAATGGAAGATATCCTCATGATTTACAAAGATACATGTAAATCGTTCACTGACCATGATGAATGTTCTGACCAATAACGTGTGCTGGGTCCCCAAGCAATTGTTCAGAGAAGGCTAATTGTAAAACTGACTGAAAATATACACTGTCTCAAACAAAACAAACAGGTCTGTCTCCCCTCTCATCAGACTATTATTATTTGGTCGATCCCTATCTGTGTCAGTACGAATAGGCAAGTCAGTACGTTGACTGTACTCCTTACTTTGAGAGCATTTGACTAATTTGCTTTCACATTTCTACATGTACATATTCATATAGTACTTGGGTTCGTTCCGTTCCTTCTTAAAGGAGATTTTGTCTGTTTGAAGTCTTTCTGCACCGACAAAGGTTAAACTGTAAAGAAGTACTTGGAAATCCAATCCCTTTGTATCTACTAACTAAAGATAAACCACAACAACCACATACAAAGCATGCACATATTCTTTTCCATAAGGTTAAAAAATATATGGTATAAAAATGGGTAAATGGAATACTTATTGTGAGAGAAAAACTACTTAACGGGTTCAAGGTGAGCACGACATAATAGGTCGAATACAAAAGTTCTGATCGAAGTCCTCAGCAGTAATTACTACATAACCAACCATGTGAGTCTCATCTGAAGATTGGAATAGGCAGTATCCGACTCCATCATCAACCAATATATATTTATCCTACTGAGCAGGTCATTAAATCTGCACTCATTGCACTATGCTTCATTTTCAAGCTCATTTAGTAACTCCCAATTACCCAGATGGCCGGAACCGCAGTCTACTCAAGGAGTCCATCTGATAGAGCATTTGATTGCAATATCTTTCATTACAAATGGGACAGCAGTTTAGGTGCGTGCTGCTGATCAGTGGGCAATTAACATACGCTTTAAGTACTAGTATCTTTCCTGTATATACATGCACATAATGAATAGCAGTTTTGGAAACTACTTTTCACCCAGATTACTTCGACATCGGTGCCACTGCAACTGGAACGATAACATTCAAGTGGTGTACACTTTGTTTCTAACGACAAAAAATGCTAGGTATGCATCGAGTTATGAATTACGCATGTATGCCCAATCCTCTATAATTATAACCAGTTAGTAAATTCAGTATTTCTTCACAATCCTTCTTACATATACATTTATCTGTCAGGCCAGATTTGAATTGGATTATTGTTTTCATTGTTGGTATCATGGCGTCTTTATAGAACTATTTGTAATTTGGAAATGTGTCTTAATTTCTATAGAAATACGTGGGACGATATTAGATTGAATTTAAGTCTGGATTAACATGTGCTTTGATTATCTCAAAACCGTACTATTTTGCAGGGAGCCTAGCATGCTGTTAACATAAATCATACATATTCATAAATGTTTTATATCGGTGTTAAGTTTTAAAGAAAGATTCGTAAACGGAGTTTTTGAAAGGCCTTTGGACAGCTAGCGTTAGTGCATGACATGCATGTTTCAAAGCACTTTCAAAGTATTGCATACTGCTGTGTACACAGTACTACATCATACATCACATACAACAAAATAGTTTCCAAAGCTGGTATATGGACACACATGATGTTCATTTTCAAACATGCTCTTCATTATTTTGCTCCAACATGGTAAATGAATTTGATTATTTTCATTTCATGTTATCCGTTGTAAATATTGACACTCATGACATTGTTTACCTCCCGCAGCTAAACAATATTCAAAGAAGTGAGATGTCTTGTTATTAAGCATTTAAAATCGAAATCAATTTGGTTCCCGTGTTATTCGATACTTCTTTCAATATATATTGTTGATTTAATTCGAGTCTAGTGGTGAGCACATATTTTCCTTTGTTTAAAGTTTTCAGTCGCTTCGGAAGAACTGTCATGGGTAATGAGCAGATTTCTTTGATAATATCCTCACCAAATACGTTCCTTCAAACACGTTTCTGTTGATAGTATATGTTTTAGAAAGAACTTATGATTTCCTAAAACATTCAATCATTTGTTGTTCTTTGAAGAAGATATGATTTCATATAAATGTTCTTATGAATTTGCTATGACTGTTAGCATCCAATGCAGCTTCATTAATAGGAATCCCCTAACAATACAAATATCTGTCATCAGCATCTTATTAAGAAACAATTATCTATAGTATGGCACTCGTTGCTCCTATAACAAAGAAGAGATACAAACAAAATGTCATTGAACACTCGCCGTTTTATTTGAATCTAAGAACATGAAGCTTTTCCTCATAATCACTACTGCTAGTAATGACAGTACTGAGAAAGGGTAATATTAATCAATTTCAGTAATAAAACATGACTGAAACATTTCCGTACGGATTGTTGTTGGGCAACTTTCATCTCACCATTCGAAACCCAACTTGAAACAGATTTGTGTGCAACATTACATTATTTGTCGTTTGTGGGTTGAATGAAGGTCTATGGACACATCCAAGAAACCATAACGGTCGGACCCATAACAAAATATTATTTAGACAAAGGCGTTTATACTAAGAAACGTAAAGTCCGTTACCTCAAATAGAAAATGTTTCAGAATTAGAATTGTATTTCCCATATAATCTCGTTCAATATATTTGGCCCAGCTTTGCGCCAGTTTTGATATCCCTGCCGTAGAAAAGTTTTCATCAAGGTGCCCCCAAAATACCTCGACGGCCGTAATTACATAGTCGTTACTGGCAATAAATTCAACCATGTAAAAATTATCTTCGTGCCTTTTCTGTGGTGACATGCCCGTTTTTGTACAGTTACGTAATAACAGATCATTTATCAGTTTTAACGTTTAATATTGCATTTTAGCAACTTTATATATTTTTATATTGGGTAATGCAATCTGTTTCGGCAGCTTATCGAGTCTGATTATTCTCTTGCGTTGACGTTTTATAGTTGTGAGGCCCATCCGGACAAAACACAGCCGTCGCAATGCAATATTATATTTCGCAAGGCAATGTGTTTTAAAGGTCGGCATATCTGACGTTCGTCAATCAGTCATGCTTTACGTGTTGGTCCTTCATATCTTTGACGAAATAGGATATTATTCATCGAGGATAAAGCAATAGACTTCCCAGGTCTTCCGGATAGTGTCACCTACAATGTACGCTCCACGTAGTTCGTGAACGTAATTTATTTGTGTTACCCTACGTGCTCATGATTCAGAGCAAAGCGTAAAAGCAAAACATACAATAAAACGAACATTTGCCATCTGGCTTAACCATTTATTATCAGGATGACTGCATGACGTCTCAGATTACTTCACAAATACGCATCTGAAACGCATTCATTGTTATTCCCCTTGATATTCTGTCGGGTTCAAAGCTTGTCATTGAGGTACGATTTCGCTTCAATGTCACGAATCCAAATAATATACATCAGCATTTTTTGCTATGGGCAAGTTAGTGATGGGTGAGTATGGTTTTACGCCGCTTTTGGCAATGTTCAACCAATATCACGGTGGAGGTCACCAGAAATGGGCTTCACTCATTGTACCCATGGATGGCACCCCGGCGTGACGAACGAACGCTTTGACCACTAGCGACCCCTTCCCACCTTGCAGTGGGTGAGTGAGTTGTGGTTTACACCGCTATAGGCTATATTCCAGCAATATGGGGCAGGTAGTTGCTGTGGGACAGGTTTCAGTGCGATGTTTTCTTATATATGCCAGTCTGTAAATGAACCGTCATATACGACCCTCGTGTGCGTGAGTGAGTTATGGTTTATTGTTGGAGACTAGTCTGAATCCATGCATGACAACTTGGACGTTAGTTACCACTTTGTTGAACCCAAGAATACGTGTCCGGTGCTGACAATCCAAGAACCTTAATTTGGAAGAATCGGTGATTCTAATTGACAATATTCACTTAAACCATATCTTGTCACATAAACACCGCTTGTACAGGAACAGCAATAAAACTTGCACAGAAACATCAAGGTCGGTATCGATCGTCAGCATTGTAGAGTTGTATTGTACCACAATAAGGGGTTGAAGTTTGTTATAAGCGTCATTTGATACAATCTAGTAATTGGAAATCAAACGAGATCCAGCAGAGCGAAATGTGCTCAAGCCAGAAGGTATTATATGTGCCTACAGTCCAACCTGTTGCTACCCATTGATGAACTACAAGGGGATTCTGTCAGCACTGTCAACTTCTGTAACCATATGTTAGAATATTGAACCAGTTACATAAGTGACGTTGTCGATGTGTAGTTATACATGCAGCGTACATGTTCAATGTGGTAGCAAGAGCAATGAGGAAACTGTACATGCATGCTAGCATGGTATGGCAAAGAAGGAGACGGGATTGAACTTGTTGATGTGCGTTGCCACTACTCTTTTCCGATCAACATGTCTCCAACTTGTCGCCATCGCAGTACTTTTTATCAAATTTGGAACAAGTTTGCTGCAGTGCATTAGCATGGGACGTTACGACTTCTATTCAGAACCACTTATAGACTTTATACGCCATAAAGTACGTCATGCAGCAAGCTATCTGCGTGGATGCCATGCTATAGCTAAAGTGAGTGAGTGAGTTTGGTTTAACGCCGCTTTAACATTATTCCAGTTATATCACGGCGTGTCAGCTTAATGTGGGAGGAAAGCCCGAAGTGATGCAGGTCTCAGACGTTTACCACTTCGGTGAAACCCACTAGCACGGGTATGGTGCTGACAAACCTAGAAACATAATTGGGGCGAACCGCGATTCGAACCCACAATCATAGGTTTCTGGCGTGCCCAAGGGACGCAACTCTGCACAGCGAATCGCGGCGCCTTAGACGAGTGGGCCACCCGTGCCCCCTATAGCTAAAACATTTGTCGTTTCCAAGTGCAACTGCAACCCCACAAGCAGTTTTCAGATACAGATTATGTCCAATGCCTCCACTTACGCCCCAGGGTTAAAGCGTTCTCTCGTCACGCCGACGACCAGGGTTCGATTCCCTTTGGGTACAATGTGTGAAACCCATTTCTGGCGTCCCCCGCTGTGATATTGCTGCAATATTGCTAAAAGCGGCGTAAAACCATACCCACTCTCTCACTCTACGTTCGCACTCTACTTACTTTACACTTTGAAAAATGTATTGCAGTCGGACTGTTCGAAACATGTTACAAATAAAAAAATACGTTTGATTTCCATAACTTTAACCGACCTAAAAACGAATAAATGACACTAAAATGTATCCGAAACGGAATCAGAAGAATTCAGGTAATTATTTTGGCGGAAACGTATTGGAAACCGACTGGAAATAGGTAACTGCAACCTTTTAACCTTAATGAGAAGAGTATATATTAATTCCTACCCAACAAAAATCTTGAACGCAACGTTAACCTCATTTCAACTCACCTTTGCCGAACAAATATTCCTAATTTTCTGTTTAGATTCAATTAGCTACATTACATGGTGGATTAATTCCGAAACCGCATATATCGAGGTCATAAAATAGTAGTCATAAAGAAGCAGGGTCGTGGTGACACAGTAGCGTCTGTGATATATGTATCAGGGCTGTTCATGACTATCATACTTAATTAGTCAAGATCAAACAGAGTGGATACCATCTATGACCTCCACCATCTGGCCAACCCCCTTTGTGGCCTAGTGGAGAAGGCCCGGGGTTCGATCCTCGGCCGTGTCATACCAAAAGCCTGACCACTGAGCTATGGCAGAAATACAGCGTTTAAAACACCGTCAAGCCTAAAATCACTCTCAGCGGCGTACCGTTTATAGCCTGTGAACACGTTGAACGTATACGTGTCGCGCATCCAAACCGATCCCTGCTTTTGGTCATACTTATACGTAACACCGCACCCCCCCCCCCCCCCCTCCCCCCACCCCCCCTCCTCCACCCCCCCAACACACACACACACACACGAAAAGGACCATTGTTTACTCAATGGTGAAGCAAAGGTCTCTGTCATCATATAAATTCACATTTTTGTGTTCGGTTGCACACAGACATTTAGAAGAGTTGCTGCTTAGAAGGCTACAAACCCATTTAAAAATAACTAGATATTTCCATTTCAGATTATCCTTAATTAGCTTTTAACATGTTGACAATTGCATTATGATTAACCGAAAGATACGACCCCATACTCATTTTCATACTTTTGTGAGCCACTGCATTGATTGGGTATAATTACACATGTCCAACTTCCACCGTGTAACACTTCTGGATTACGATCAAAGCAACAAGCCTCGCTACCTTGAACATGTTCCCACTAAACTTAGTGTTCGTAAACATTTTAATAACTGCCAATGTCAATCACATTGATCAAAAGACCATTTTTTCATGTGTATCTGTCGTGTTCTTGCAATAACATGATGTTCTGTACATGCTCTAATTACCCCTCATTGAAATTGTTGTGCAAGGTTGTTTGACTAGGACAAAAATATATACTAACCAAAGGACATGTTGTTGTGCAAAATTAACAGCACTGTTTCCGTAATGGCTGTTTGATTTTGATCACAAATAACCTTTTGACAGCATATTATCAAACATATTTTATTGTCCAAAAAGACAAAGGGATTAGGCACAAGTGCTACGCTTATTACCGCCTTCTCCCTATATACAGTTAAACATAATATTGCATAATGGAAATGAACAATTTACAACTGAAGCTTGACATTGTGGAAACATAGTGCGCAATATATATACAGTGCTCATATGAAGAATATGTACAATGTGCTGGAAAGTGAAGACAGTGTGCATCTCATACAAAAGCAAATATTATACATTTTGTGTTTATATATAAAACATTTAGGTTTGGGTCACCAAAAAGATTACTATGTAGAGTCTGTTGTCCTCCAAGATTAGCGATAGCTGTCAGTAATGTCTCCCTAAAATCATCATATAAGGTTTATTCGAAGAAGAAATGGAATGAAATTTGCTATTACTCAATCTATCTTGTTGAGAATTTTTTTAATGGGGTAATTAATGAGTTTATATATGAGCGGATAGTGGTATTAGTGGACAGTCGAGTTGTGATTCGTCATAATAACTTGTCATCGAATATCAAATGCCTTGAGCGACAAACCAAATCGGGATGTTGGGCGTAAAACGCTACAGTTGCATATTTGAATACAATCAAAACATATCACTCGATCGAAAGCCATCAGAACTTCGGTGAAGTGTTGACAGAACATGTTTTAAGGTCATTCTGGTTTGGTGGAGCGATATGTTGAATTCTACACTTAACACAATCATATTCGTGTATTAACACATGTTTTCATACTATTATTTTGCATGAATATGTTTAGATAACCATGTGAAGAAGATACGTTAACACGTGCATGGCATGCTTAACAAAAGCCAACGTTTGCCGTCAGGGCAAAACACAGCTGTTCTACATACACAGTGTCGCGTTTCACCTTCTCTATCGGGTACAATATTGAGGATATGTGGGCCAAACTCACAGCCCGATTTTAGTTCCAGGAATATCGTATGTACAGGGATTACAGTATCACCTCATTAGTATGGCCCTCGATAGTCTAGAATCCCTGCTTTCAGGACAGTCTTCTTGTTTGGAACGCCTACATACATTAGTTCCTTTGATTCGTTAATACTTACATATGTCGATTTGTTTTCAAACGGTATTTTCGGATTAATTTGGTTTAATTGTACTGAAATAATATAAGTTGTATATGACGTCCACAATTATGTTCTCTCATAGTTCCATAAAAATGGTTTACATAACCTTTACCCATTGTTATGTATACTACTCAAAAGAAGTTGAGGATCACCTGATTCTTCCATATTACAATAGTTTCTCATGCCATGACAGACTAACATTACCAATATGAAAGAATCGGGTGATCCTTAACTTCTTTTGAGTAGTATATTTTAGTGACTTGTACTGAGACTATGTAAGTTGTATGTAATGTCTACAATTATGGTAATTCCATAAGAAATGGTTTATATATATTAACCCATTTTTATGCATTTTAGTGACTTGTTTGTGTTGGACAAAAGGTGAGACTTGAAATAAATTGTTTGTCTGCATGTCTGTCGAAGCACTATGACAGGTTTGTATAACGGGGTCCGGCCGCAAGAGGTTGAATATCATGTGAAAAGTCAAAAGCTAGTTTCACATTTCACAGATAACGATCATATTCTAATTGTCATTATTTTGCCAAGAAGACCAAGGATGTCGACAATTCATGATACTTTCTTCCTGTGTGAACACACGTAAACCTCTAATTGAACCAGACCTGCAGTGCCCCACGACTATAAAAACCTGGCTTCCTATTCACAATGTTCATGTTGGACTTAAGTACGTGTATGACAGACTACCAGCCACGTACATAGAGGCAACTTCTGAAGACCGGCCTCACGCATTCCTGTCCCTCATCGACATATATATATATATACAATAAAAAAGTAACGGCTGTATATATATATGTGTATATAAATTTGTAAATCCTTCATGGTTTCAGAAGAATTCAAAATGTCGATGGGGGAATTTATATATATAATATAATATAATACTATTATGATTTTGTGGAAACAACAAATACAAGTTTGTTAAAGACTGTGCAGTTGAGGAAGTAAAACTTGTGACATTACTAGGTGGTATAACCCCTATTGTAGAGGATATGAGCCGTGACAGCTGGGCATGATTCAAATCTTATGTATCACGAGAAATAAACTCCTGGAACCTGCGATCAATGACCTATCAATAGACAGTATATCTCATACCAGGATCACGCCATGTAAATATTCAGTATTGTGAATCATTCAATTTCTCTGCATAATGTTCTTGTAAATATGTTGTATCAACATGATTACAAATAGAGATCACTCTCCGAAATTAATGGAGGAAATAAAGATCATTCATACACTCACTCGTTAACAGCTGATGGGAGTAGGTGCCCAAACAGAATGAGATATATAAAAATAATCCTACAAGTATCATTACAGACATTTATATATGTCAAGATACTGTAATGATTGTGTAAAAACAACAACGTCATTTTATCAAAATATGTATTTGAGAACAAAATCAATACCACTACAAAAACGAGAGTAGTATTACATGTACATTATACATAATCAATATGGACGACATATGTGACTAGCTGGGTGTACGGGACCTACAAGCTGCATGAGACCGGAGGGGTGTACAAGATCGTTCAGCTTGTAAAATCACCTTCACCCACCTAGTGACACATGCATATAAAACCGACAAAACCCTTTCCACAATCATAATAAATATCTGCTAAAAGCAGATGAATCCGATTCCGACTACATCTTAAGCACGTGTTTGTGGATCAATATCAAATAGTGGTGACACAAGGGTGAACGAATCCTGTCAGACCGGTGGCACCCGTCACACACATATGTACATGCAAGTGATCTGTTTACCTGAAGGAACACGGGAAAACTTGATACAACATAACGAAGTTATCGTTGCGTGTTCACAAGTACAGGTACACATATTAGGTAAAATATGGTTATGTAACGATATCAAAGAGTGTGAACTGTAAATATGAGCAGGGTCTGTTATGACAGATGCAGATGACGTCATATCAAACACTGTGACGTCATGCTGTCAGTGCAGCATGATGTGAAGAAGAGGACATTAGATATGATGAAATCTACAACATATTAGTTACATACCTTTTTCGACGTATTTAGCACCCCGCTCCAATAAGCACCCATGGCGATATTTGCTAATATATTGGCTAGTGAACAATCCCAATTCGCACCCCTTTCGATTGATCAATGTTCACAAAACTTTTTTGTTCGTGTATAATACGCAATCGTGTGTTTTATGAACACTTAATAATGGGCAATTAAATTCTGGAAAATATATATCTGTCGTATATAAACATTTCAGGCTGTCAGCAAAACCACGAAATTTATCTTTCAACTCTGTTTTTTTCCACCAAAATAATACTCTAAGAAGAACCCCCTATTTCTAGTTTTGAGAGCGCCCTGGGCGCTTATTACGTCGAATACGGTATATTTCATTTATACTGTTACCTCTTATGTTGCCCGGAATCAGTTAATCGTATACGTTTACATCTGTTACGTCATATATTTATTTGATAATACACAGGTTATCATTATGCGTTAGAGTCACCTGATCAAACACAAGGTGACCTTTTAATAACGCTGAAGAATCATTTAACCCCAGTCGTCAGACAAGGTTACACGCTCGAGTCAGTTGATTACAAAAAGAGATATCTGTTACACCACAGCGTTACTCCTAATTCCCGTTACGTCCTTGAATCGCTGCGGTGCAGAGATAAATCCTGTGTTCCTGATGACTGACATTGCTTTATCTTTTGACACAACATGTTCAGTTTAGTTACATGTAACCCAAGTTCAAAAATGAGACACAGTAAAGCCACTCCCACCACGGAAGCATATATAAGAAATGGTCCAGCCAAACTGTCAAGACCTAGTATTGTTGCCGAACTTGTCCTCTCTGAACCGCTACACTTGTCTGAACTCGGCCACCATTTTTGTTTCCATTTATCAATCAAGCCAGCTTCCTGCATTTTCATTATGCTGAAAAAATAAAAACCGTATTTCCTTAATATTATAAAGAAGCCACTGATATTTGCATGCAATTTGTAAAATAACAAGTTCTTAGATGTGAACCTATATTTCAACCTACCGTATATGAATGCCATGGTGATTATATGTAAAAGGATAGGAATTCTGCCATCCACATTAATGTTTAAGTTTAACTTTTTTAGAGATAAATTTAAACCTAAATGCCTTCAACGGTAACAACAGTTTCACTTTCCAGCAAATTATAAATTGTATAATGTTAACCACTATTAATGTTAGCATTCTACGAGAGTATTACCGCATTTAATTACTTGACTTTAATGTAAGATATTGAACAACATATATCCTTTCCCACAATTGACTTATTCTCAGAATACCATTAAGGGCAAACATGACGTTGCAATTTATAACAAAAACGACACAACTCTTTCTATGTTTTTAAGGAATATTATCGATAGTGGATTGTACAATTGTATAGTGCGATTGTACATATGACGAACATGCGTCCATGAATCACCATCAAATATTGATAATACCAGATGTTCCCAAAAAGGTATCACGTTTGAACAGACAGAAACATAAAAAAAGATTATACATGTGCCATATTCGGCTTTAGGGCATACCATTACAACTTTGATCATTTCAGTGATTCGCCCGATAGCCCCAGCCGTTTAACGTTCGAAGTAAAGTGTATAAAAGGTTTTGGATTTGTAAAAAAACACAACATTGGACCAGTGATTTCAAGTGCATTCCGTTTACAATGTATTCTTTATAATTGCAGTTAAAAAATAATGATGTTACGAAGTGCAAAGCCATTAAATTACCCGTGGTAAGTTACTTCCGAAAAGTGGATTCTTTTCAACATGTAGATGACGAGAGCATTAATGTGTATGTGTTGTGACGCCCTTGCGTGCAGCTTCAGAAGCTGCACGGGCGGATGGTATTAAGATAAATGGAAAACAATTAGTCTTTTATCTCAGTTTTACACAAACACATTTTGGCACCAGTCAATAAAATAAATGGAAGAAATTGGTACTTTAGAACTAAATCAATGTTGGTGATGGTATTAACACACACTAGGTATACACGCAATGTCTTGTTCTGGAATGAAGACCAAGTGATACAAACAAGTTGAATGTAGTGTATTGGATGAGAAGGTCTTCCCTGGGGCGTTTCCGCTATTTGCACAAACCTTCATTGTTGGGAATAACACTTTGGCTCCTAATTTGACTAGGATGAAGTCTTGGTGTCGTGCCGTGTGTACAAATACAAATTGTGTTTAGTCATTCGCGATTCGTTGGCAGTAAAACGTGTTCGTTACTTCATCTCGTAAAATATGTAAGATTTAAAGAGGATATTTCTCTTTAAGGGTGAAATAACAAATAAATACACTCGACAAAACCCTTTCAGCAATCATAAGAACTCTCTGCCAATTGTTTTACGTCACGAGATGTTATAAGACAATAAAGCAGAATATTTATTTTTTATTTTCGTTCTGCTTTTTGTCAATGATGTTATTGAGGTATGGTCTGTCTCAAAAATATGAAAAGTCTATATGTTCGGTGTTCAGTGTTTGAATCCAACCACGATGAGTGGAACATTTTTAGACATGTAATGCTATCAATATGTGTCTCTAGAAGACTGTCGTTTATTAAAAATATATTACTATACTAATTTAATCAGACTATCATCTTGGTCTTGGAAGAAAACACGCACTACATATATTCTTAGGAGAAGGAGTACCATGCTTACTTATAGTTAAATGCTTCTAAAAATGGGGAATTCTCTGGAACAACGAATCCGAGTCCTGCAGTGTTGAAGATTTCGTCCGCCAGGGAGTATTGTTCACAGTCATGCAACAGAATGTATTCTAACTGTGACCTGTCAGTCATGTAGGCCATTGTCCCATCTCTCACGTGTCGCAGGGCCTCATCGTTACTCTTGACGACAGGATAGCCTCTCATCTTTCCCCACACGTCTTTATATACTCCGTTGTCAGCGTCCTAAAAGAGGCAGGTGAGGTGAGGTGAGGTGAGGTGATGTGAAATGGTGTTTAACGTCGCGTTCAAAATTATTACACTTATACAGTGACGTCTGAAAGTTGTATAAATTACAACGCCCTTATTGTAGTAGTGGCGGAATGGGGTTTAACGTCGCGTCCAAGATTATTGCACGTATATAGTGACGTGCATGTACGTGTGTGTGTTTGTGCGGCTGCTTGTACTAGTTCGGACTGACGCCGATTTATAGTGCTAGCCCACTGAGATACCATGCCGCAGTTTAACATGAATACCCTACTCAGACACAGTATACTGACTCCGAGCCGACCAGTCCTTGTTTTGGCCCCGAGCGCCAGACAGGGTAACAACAAGTACCATCTTTTAACGTCTTTTGGTGTGACGCGACCTGAGATCGAACCCCGGACCTTCCGCTCTCCGGGCGGACGCTCTACCACTAGACCACGGAGGCGGTCCCTTATTGTAGTAATAGACAGACACAACTCATATATAATATACCTACAACCGGTCATTTGAAGCAACAAATGTATATATTCCATAAGCTTCCATATTGTATACGAATCATTGCACCCGAAATGTGGATATTTGACATTGATGAAGGTATTCTTCCACAATGGAACATTTGTAGAAGTTTGGTACTATGGTATCATTCCTGTTACTGTAAAGTGTAATGTTAGATTTACACAAGAGAAAATATGTAAATCTAAATCAATTGCTGTATGTCATGTTTATAACACTTATTACTTTATCAATAGTGGATACGGTTTAGGATATAGGTATGCGAATACCAGAAGTTACATATCTTGTGTATGTGAGTGTGTATGATAATCCTATCATATGGTTTTAAGACCAGCGTACCACCCCTGCAATGGTTTGTTTATTTTTAATCTTTTTTGTTTTTGTTTTGTTGTTTCACGCCTCTTCCAGCTATGAGACAACCACCTGTGTACAATCGAGTCTGGGCTTGACAAACCAGTGATATTTTTTGCAACAATTGTTTCCGTCGGGGTACGATGACATGTAATCAACAAAGTCAACAAGCCAGACCACCCAATCAATGACGTTACCTCGGACGACAAGAATAGATTGCCGGGGACCAACTCTAACCCGGGATTCCGACAGGGTCGCCTGCAACAGGATTACTTAAAGGCACATAAACAACTATTTGCTTTACCTTAAACAATGAATACAGGTTACTTCCAAATTTGACCAAAGGCTGCATTTCATCCTGTGCAGCCAGTTCTGCGAGACTATTGATGGGCTTCTCGGCGATGGTGACTGTAAGGAAGGCTGCCAGGTTGGCAGTGTACGTTGAGGCCATCAGGATGGTGAACAACCACCAAAACCCAAGAATACAACGGCCGGAAGTGCTGTTTGGATGGGGATCTCCACCTGCAAAGTTGAGGTTTAAGTGTTGGGTAGACATACGTTATATGAACACGGCAATGGAAACACCCGACTATTCAATGTAGAATTACATGAAACTATGTCTTGTTTAATATTTAAATCTAACCTTCTTATATCAGTACATTAAGTAGGCTATACTATTTGATTGCAATAATAACATAAATTAGAAGATTCACAATATGTGACCTTCGTTTTCGTCACACACGGTATATATATATATATATATATATATATATATATATATATATATATATATATATATATATATATATATATATATATATATATATATATATATATATATATAATACCAACCAAACCACCGAGTCTGACCACCCGATCAACTTAGTGACATCTGACGAGAATCATACGCCAAGCAGATGTGTACATGTTAAATGAAAAATAAATGTCCAAATTTGCTATGAAATGAACAAGTCAGTGATCGGTTAATTCCAATAACTGCATCAATACATTGTTCAATATAGGAACCATTTATTGGCATCTTACGAGAATCATACGCCAAGCAGAGGTTAAATGTTAAATGAAATATATGTACAAATTTGCTATGAGATGAACAAGTCAGTGATCGGTTAATTCCGATAAATGCATCAATACCTTGTTCAATACAGGAACCATTTATTGGCATCTTACGAGAATCATACGCCAAGCAGAGGTTAAATGTTAAATGAAATAAATGTACAAATTTGCTATGAAATGAACAAATCAGTGATCGGTTAATTCCAATAACTGCATCAATACATTGTTCAATATAGGAACCATTTATTGGCATCTTACGAGAATCATACGCCAAGCAGAGGTTAAATGTTAAATGAAATAAATGTACAAATTTGCTATGAGATGAACAAGTCAGTGATCGGTTAATTCCAATAACTGCATCAATACCTTGTTCAACATAGGAACCATTTATTGGCATCTTACGAGAATCATACGCCAAGCAGAGGTTAAATGTTAAATGAAATAAATGTACAAATTTGCTATGAAATGAACAAGTCAGTGATCGGTTAATTTCGATAACTGCATCAATACCTTGTTCCATATAGGAACCGTAGATGAGCCACAATGTCGTCTTCAAGCTCATCATTTCAGCGTGGGAACCTGCGTGTCCTGACTCTGGTAACACCTTATGGGCAGCAAAAGGGCTGTATCTGTTGACAAGGTAGAGTAAGACGCTCACTACAATAATCGCGATGACAATGCACCCCCACACAATGGGAGCAAACGGTGTGAACATCTTGAACATCTTCTGGGATTCTCCATCTGGTCTACGTGTAATAATCCCAGCGCCGTCTTCCATGAAGGGTTTTGTAAAGTCTATGACCGATTCCCGTATTGATGTAATGGTAAACGGACCTACCCCGAAATCCAGCTCCTGAAATATAGATAGATACATTTACATAAATTACGTGATGGAATAGAGATTTTATGATGGTAACTATGGGATACTTTATCCAGGTATTATTAAGGAACAATAAATACTTATGCGGGTATGTTATCGCAAATATATCAAATGCAAATATTTGAAAACATGCTGTCGGGGATTACGAGAAATGCAGAGCCACGAACAAGGCTGTATATGTTTATATGTTTATATGTTTATAAATATTTCAAACTATCTAACTGTTAGTTTTACAGTGTTGGGTCAAATATAGCCGTAGCCAAGATTGACTATTACACGTCCGCAGAGCATACGAGGCGGGTTCGAGACCCGCTGGGAATATGTTTTCCGACAAAATTTAAATTAATTCACTTGAGTGACAAAATAGTTCCGTCAATTCTATGTGTACATTAAGTGAAATGTTGTGGATTCAAGATAACATATACGTCAACCACTAATGGCCAAATTGTCCATTCGTACAAACATTAGAGTGACACAGATGTGTTTCAACTTGAAAGAAAGAACAACATAATGAAGCATAATGTTGTGATTATATGTAATAATGTAACACAACAGGCTGACTCAATCAAAAGCATAAAAGCTTCCAAGGGATAACATCGCTTCATCAAATGTTTCACATCCTTCTTTTATGAAGATGGACAGGTATCGCTGATATTCATTATGTTCAATTTTTATGCAAAGTTTAGCTTTACGATTTCCAAAACTAACCTTTCTTACGATCATTCCAACGATGCCATTCCAATCGCCTTTGTCATTTATTGGTGCACCCCATATCCTGTCTAAGGGTTCAACGATTGTGTAACTGAAAACAAGCATCGTCAAATAGCTTAATGTGTGAAATCGTCCATTCCAATACGATTACGTAAATATTTTCGGCAATCAAGTTTCAAATTGGTGCAAAAAATGATGTTCCAGGCGACTGTAGAAAATGTTGTATGGTTTCATTTTGAAACTGCCGTAAAAGTGAGTAATATATGATATAAATCACATGTTGTGAAGCTCATTTCATCATAAGAGTTTTATTGAAATCCAGATGGCTACATACAGTGCTACCATGCAATCAATCTGTGACTACTAGGTGTCTTGGGATTAATTATGCTTTATTGTACGGAAAACATCGAACCGGTCATGATCCCACAGGATAGAATGGTTCAGTAAGCACACCTGTCACTGAAACTCGCACGGGAGCAAGATACAGTCTGCTTTAGAAAGACCTAATAGCGTTACAATACAAAGTGCCTTCTTAAAAAAAAGTTGTACCTCCGAAAATATTTGAAATAATTTTTTGACTCCCAAAATGCCTCCCCCCGTACAAAACTGCATTGAAGAGATGGTATTATGATAGCCATAATCTCACCCTGGCATCAATAATATATCTTTATCTTTTCCTTTGTATACATCCCGTACAACAGATGGGGAGCATCAATTTATAAAACCATATGTCGCTAATAATTAGATGCTTGATATGATCTGGATATATTCTAAATCAGGTGGTATAGCCTAAGGATCTAGTGGTAGTTTTAAATCGCCCCATGTTGAAGCATTATATTAATAGTAAATGCTCATAGATGACATCGCCGGTGGCTCAACGTATGTACATGTACATTTACGGGGCATTAGAAATGGTGCAAAGGTGATGTGATGTGAAGGCTTACTTGAAATTAAATCTGAGCGCCAGTTCATCAAGTATGTCGATGCAGAAGCCAGTGAAAACGGTCCTATTATCAATGATATTCTTCACAACAAATGGGAGGGCCTGTGGAAATATATGACTAAACTTATTACACAGCTTTAGTACAGTTGAAACTAGTTATCTCGAATCTAGCAGGGCCGTTTTCGTTTGTTACTTCGAGATATCCGGACAAGTACGATTTTATACACGAGAAATTAAGAACACCACACGCGTATGCAATGACGTATTGCAATAGTGTGATAATGTTACGTGCGACGTTTTTTTAGTCCGTTCTATTATAGATACATTTAAATTCCACCACATGTGGAAATAAGAGTTATCACTTAATAATTTCATACTTTGAAGTTTACACTGTTTCTTTCATGCTGATTGGCTGAATGGGTAGTCACGTGATCTGACATTTGGAGTTCACACACTTGTGAACGGACAAAAAAAGTTCTCACGATGTGAACAATTTTTTGTGAAATTGATCGTGTGAACTTTTGCCGGAACTACTTTCCGGGGATTCCCCGAATTCTCGATCGGTGTTTACGATCAACTCGTTTTTTCTATTTTCTTTTTTATCCCTGCATTTATCAGCAATATAATTAATTTAGTATTTTTGCCTGGTCTTGCAAGCTCGGAGGTTCACACAGTTTAACCAGCGCCTTTAAATCGTTCACACTTCAATGAACCCATCCAAACTGACGTTCAATTCTTAAATGAATCATGTCTAAACATACAAAAGCCTAATGTTGCCATTTTGGTAGCAAATTCTATTGTTTTTTATTCGAAATTTTCGAGAATATTTCTCGTTATTTCAGTTATTTGATATTTCATTCTGATTACAAATGGCAACATTAGGCTTTCGTATAAACAAACCGCACAATTTATTAATATATATTATCTCTTCAAATCATACAAATCAATTTTGGTGATGAAAAATGAATATTCTCATCGCTAGAGTACATATTTCTGTTAGGGTACATTTCTCATCGTAATACAACATACAATCATATATCTACCTCTTGAGATCCGATTAATAATGTTGTATTTCCAAAATTTCTAAATGTATTTTCGAATATCTCTTCATCAAATACTTCTAGACGACTTTCCTCTGACCAAGTGCCGACATTATGGAACCATTGTGGACGTTTGTCAGATGTGCTGACGATATTGTAGCTCCGCGCTGTCACATATCCGGCGTCGTCAAATTTGTAATGTCTTGTTTTTCCGACAAAAGACGTCTGAAACAAAGTATAACATGTTATAATGTCCATCTAAATTAGGGAAAGGGACACCTGAGCTGGATAACTTTTACCCAATCCCATTGACCATATGTGTTAATAGATATGTTTAAATGTGTAATGCAAAACATTGCATTGTGTTCTACTTTATCTTTTCCAAGTACTTGTAAGCTTCGGAGAAGTAGCAAAGAACTTCAGGCATACATAGAGAATCTACCTGTCTTTTGATATCAATTGTATCAACACGAGTCAATAAAAGGTAAACACTCCGACACTTTTATCGCCTCGTGTTGATAAATTTTACGAGGGTCAGTTTGTATTAATCATCTATAATTCATCATCCATTCATGTCCTGTCAGGTTTACAGGAGAATCTTCAGTAACTAGTGACTTGGATTTTGTGTTTTTCATTTACTATGACGCCCTCTACATATTCTGGGTCGTACAATGGATGGGCCTCTGTGTCAAAATCACAAGCAGGACGAAGAATAAAAGGATCGAGCCATTCCATCATGTCACTTAAGATACTGTGCCAAAGATTGGCTTCAACTGACAATGTGTTGGAAATTATTGGTGGTGGTGTTATGATTATTATTACTTTTATTAAGTAAGTTCAACTAATTGTTACCTGGATACGATAAAGTACGGTTATAACGAACTCAAAGGGACTACTAATTTTAGTTCGTTATAACCGTAGTTTTTTATAAGCATATATACAGCATAACTACAGCAAATAGTCGGGACCAAAAAAGTAAGTTCGTTATATCCGTCAGTTCGTTATAAGTGTGTTTGTTATAACCGTAGTTTACTGTATTTGACTACATGGTGTAGCTGTAATAGAAGTGAAGTGTAAACAGGATTTAATGACTTAATTCGTCTTAAACGAGTTTATTTAAACATATAGTAATGTTGAAGTCCATGACAAATGTCTAAAAAGTACATACCTTTCTGATAATATTTACCAGTTCCCTTTTCCCTGATACAAGCTGGGGATCTTTCTCTGAAACAATTCCATCGGAGCACCCTGGACCCAGGTTGAGAAGCAGATCCGGGTGTGAGATCTGTTGCGTGGAATGCACAATAATATGGAATGCGTCGTGTATTTCCATGAGATATACCTAAACACACAATAAAAACAATAAACATAATTGTTTCAGCACTTGAATCAATGACTTGGCATGGCAAGAACGTATATTAAAAGCTAGCTGTTTTAACTTACACACGCCGACAGAACCCGTACTAAGCTTGGCAAACGTCCCAAAGTGAGTGAGGTGGATTTTACGCCGATTGGAGCATTTTTGCTGCGGGGTACACAAAAACTGGGTTTCATAAATTGTCCCTTCAGGGGGAATCGAATCGGGTCGTTGGTGTGACGAACCGAAGCTTTAACAACTTGCCTAATATCATCCTACCGCCTAATGTTCAGAATTGGCATCCACGTAAACATGATACGAGAGAGTGCTCTCTTTCAAGAACAACATGTGTCATAAACATAGCATCTAGAATATAACGCGAGTTCATATTTTCATATCTAATGATATGACAAACATTACTCATATTTTCATATATAACAAGAAAACAACGTTGTCATTATCCCAAGTCATGGGGCACATTAGCACTCTGTCCATATAGCAGTGAATATACTTGGAGAAAGGGAGCGTAACTCAAGAAAAAAAACATTATAGCATAAATTTTTCAACTCTGTCTTGACAAGTTGACTGGAACTTTTTGTCAATGGCCTAATTGCAAGCACTAAAATAGTTATTGAGCCCACTGCAAGAAGAGTAGGCTGGTTTGTGTTTTGCCACCATTCACCCTATACCTGAGGTACAAGTTCCTTTGACAAGTGTTATACATCTCAATTAGGTATTTACGGTAACTATTCTCAAACAACCCTGCGTAAATCTTTATGTGGAAAATCCAAAATAGCGTGCCAATTTAAGTTCTCTGTTAATATGGGTATAACGTTTCAAGGCTAATATACTTTATGGATATAGGATCCAGAAATTAACACTACAACCCATCTGGGTGGTTTTAAGTTACGCTCTGGTAATGAAAGTAAACTGCATTGGGGTTGAGTCCAACTTGTTGCCACGGAACAGCAAAAAGCACGGGTTCAGCAAGTGTTCGATACATATTCAAAGGTTCCAAATAAAATATTAAACGGCTTCCTCGTTATGCCCCGGAAACGAATGCTACGATTTTTTTAGTCGAGGCCCGGTTTGTTGCTCAGGAAACCAAAACATAAAAGGCACCAGTTCAGCACAAAAATGCAAAGTTTGATAATACAGTATAAATATTTTTCCGAGCAATGCTCCGGAAACCAAACATGACGGACTGACGGACACTTGGAGGAATGAACGGAAGGGCGGACGGATATCACCCAGACCTATATCCTACTCTCACTTCGTGGCGGGGGGATAATGATATACTTGCTGCTCATGAAAGGAACTGATGCTCTTGAAGGTATACTAATTTTAAGCTATCTTAACATGTGAATCCATGATGCAGTCTCAAGTAGAGTCCATGTTTTTATGACAATGATGTCATGGTAACTATGGCTGCACAGGTGGTCACGAGTGTATAAAAATATCCCTGAGTATGTGTGGAAGGATACAACCAGGCCTCTGTGCTGCCAATAGATAGTTTGTTCAAACAATTCTATTCAATACTGATCGAGTACAATGACAAGTTCAAATTAAGGTTAAAGCATCCAAGGTCTACATTCATTATGATACAAGACTATTGCGTTAAATTATTGTGAAAGATTCCTTACTTGAATATAACGGACGATCAGAGAACAATTAAACACCGTGTGATGTGAAAACCTGTATGATAAAGTCTCAGGTACAAAAATCACATTTCTTCCAGTTTCTTACACCTCTAGTGTCATGTTTTCACAACATGACTCTCAAGATACGATGTCCCTTAATGAACTATTTAATAACACATTGTTCATAATCACATTCAATTACATATATTCACATGTAAACCATAAATAAGCAAAATCAAAATTACACATTTTCAGTTTCAATGTTGATCATTTCTCTTTAATAACATACATATACTTCCTGTGTATCACTTTTCAAGGATAACCTCATTGTACTACATGACAGGGGAGTCTGTAACAAGTTAACAGCTACTTGGATATCAAAAGGATGAAAAGTAAGTTTCTATTTCAATCCATCGAGTGAGAGATATCACACCTTTCAATCAAAGTATATTGTCAAAGACATGCATCAAATGTCAAAGGTACAGAAGCTATCAATTTACGAAATGTCACTGAACCGAAAACAGGAAAGCACTATAAAAGTAGCTAATGCAAACATTTCGTGTTTGATTGCCTAGCGCGGGGATCAATGTCATTTCGTGACAACAAAATTGATGTTCGGTGTTTGAGATCATGTCATCGATACGTCGTTCTTACAGTTAGGTATCGAGATGGACTGTTTGACGGTGAGTGAGTGGACTGGGTTGTACGTTGGTTTTAGCAGAAACCATAAATATCTATTATATGGTCTCTGGTTTTAGCACTACTGAAGCTATATCACGCCACCAATAATCTTCACAAGTTATTCCGATGTATTCGCCATGAACGAGCTTTACGCTTTAACGGCTTGACTATCCCACAACCCCGGAGTGTTTCATATGCCTGGTGCAAAGCTATTTCAAAGTGAAATTCCCCCCGATCTCACGGGTGAAATCAGTAAATAAACAAACATAGCTGTGAGTGAGTGAGTGAGTTTGGTTTAACGCCGCTTTTAACAGTATTCCAGTTATATCACGGCATGTCAGCTTAATGTGGGAGGAAAGCCCGAAGTGATGCAGGTCTCAGACGTTTACCACTTCGGTGAAACCCACGAGTACGGGTATGGTGCTGACAAACCTAGAAACATAATCGGGACGAGCCGGGATTCGAACCCACAATCATAGGTTTCTGGCGTTCCCAAGGGACGCAACTCTGCACAGCGAATCGCGGCGCCCTAGACGACTGGGCCACCCGTGCCCACTACAAACATAGGTAATTGGTAATGAATAGTATACTACTGCAAAGTAAACATGTACCAATAAACATGTAAGAGAATGGAAATCAACCCATGAGTACAAAGACCAATACTTCTTCTGAATGAAAGTTTTAACAAGACAAAACAACAAAACTGCATCTTATTTGGTCCGCATTAGCATAAAGAACAATTCTTCTTCTGAATGAAATGTTGTAACAAGACAACAACAACAAAAAAATGCATCTTATTTGGATTGCATGAAAGTCCAATTCTTCTTCTGAATGAAATTCTGTAACAAAAATAAACAAAAAACTACCAAGTTTCTTGAACTGTCATGTATATCCATATTCATTTATGTACAAATCAGAAATATTCAGTCACATGCTACAATACTGGGATCCCTAACTACCTTGGTAAGGTTTTCTCCTTTTGTAACCAGGTGTTTTTGCATAATATAAATCTTAATTACAATACGATATAAGCAACTGTTGCCAAACTAGCATGTACCATACTAGCACGACAATAACATTCGCTCATTCACATTCATATCCCTTCTTGTCTGCCAGGTCTTGTTTCAAAAGTTTGTTTGAATATCCACTTAGCAGTCATATGCGTTTCGAGTATGATTTAATCATTTGGTTTGTATTTCCATAACAATGAATGTCTAAAAGAGTTTAAACTTATTCATTTTTCGTAACAAAATATTGTCCCTTTAAATAGGATATTACACATGAACGAGGAATTGTCGAACCAAACGTCAACGCATAATGTCGAATAACACTGTCTGTTTTGTTTACATTGATGTCTACTTTCGTTGGACATACATGGTTGGACATATTTGTTGTTTTCAAGGCCTCAGTAAAGCTTATAAAATGTTTTATGGTAGACATGTGGAGGACATGTCCACACTTGACGCATCACTGACAAAAATGATGTCTGATGCAGTTCCCTAGTTTGACTTGTAACATTTATTCCCATGTTATGTCGGGTGCACAATTGACTTGCCTTGGCATGTGTTTGTGACGGGTGCCACCGGTGGGTCAGGATACGCTCACCTTTTCGCGAACACCTGGTATCATCAATATTTGACAGTGATTCATAAACACATGCTCACGATATAGTAGTACAATCGACTCTGCCTTATGCGGAGATTTCTATTGGATATGGAAAGGGTTTTGTCGCTTTATTTACCTGGGATTGGTTGTACAAAGGGCACGATAACGGTACATGCTTATCACACTCATCCCATGGGCCTGGGGCGTCATCTGTCCTTATGATGACAACGTTACTGCGTTCCCTTAACATAGAGGTCAAGGTTGGGAATGTCAGGCTGTCCGATACAACTATCCAGAAGTACTTCTGTCCGAGTATCTTGTGTTGGTAGGCCTGCAAATGTAAGAAGCAATGTCGAAAATGCAATGGATTTCACTATCGGGTGGCCATTGGAAATATATCCAGAACAACTCCGCAACTCAGTGAATATTGATAATATTTTCAATTTTCGTATCAATTACTCTACCTCTAATTTCTACCTGTACATTGAAATAGTGAAGTTTATTAATATAGCAATTAAAACCTTCAATGATGTGTGGTGTGATTACACAAATTAAGGCATATTGTAAACGCCAGAGCGGAGGTCACCCACTCCAACTAGCAAGGGGATATTTGTCATTTCTGTAGTTCCAGGTAGCTTTCTTAAAACGAATTCTTCCTTCTGTCGCCTTTTTTTATTGCTTTGCTCGAAATAATTAAACTATATATGATCGGCAATATACGTTGTTATAAATATATTGTATATCATAAACCAAGTATTGTCCAGAAAATTAAACTGTTCAACACCATAACGTGTATCCCTTTGGGGCCTTCGAGTGTGGCGCATCCAATTAGTCAATCATGGGTTTAATTGACAGTTGACTGTACATTATTAGAAACGTATAGGATGACGTCAATCAATTTTTCACAAATTTATTATCAGTTTGGATTACGTGTCCTTATTCCCAAATTTTGCGATAGCGAGTACGGCCCACTGGATTACAAAATTGCCATAGATAGATTGGTCCCTTTATTCCAACCAATGATGAACAACGTCTTTGTGGCAACTGTCTGGTTATCACCGACCCTGTACTTTATTACCTAGTCTGCGTGGTACGGTAGGCCAGAGAACAGGTTTCATTATTGTTTCTTACCTGTTTTATTAATTCGTTCACTGTTGTGTCCGTAGCTACAATAACTATGTTCTTATATTGGACAGTTGAGACGCCTCTTATGCTCTCGGTCACTGTGGAGCTGATTGACCTTGCTTCAGACAGGTCAATCACTGTTGTTCCTACAAAACTGTCCGACAGTCTGTTCAAAAGGTCAGCCAGTTGGTTGTTTTCTGAAACACCATAGAACCACAGATTCGTCATAAACAAGAACTTCTCTAATTCGTTGTACAGTCGTTACATTGTGCATACATGAACAGAGTCGAACATCATTCATTATCATGCTATTGTTGGAGTGGCTAGCTATGCGCAAAGATTCAGAGTGACAAAAAGCTATCGAAGAGAGGGATGACTTTAACCTTCCAGCTGTCAACTTTCTTTTTATGTCGAGAAATTCCTGCTGCTCCGCTCTTTGATGCCGATATTTCACAATTGTTTAGGTACAGCCAGGCTGTACATACGGACTCCCTTGTATAAATCGTGCACGCTCTTTCTTTAGATATGTCAAAGATGGCGTAGTACTCGTATTCTAAAGCTTACAAAATGTTTTATGGTAGAAGACTTTTCCAAATTTGACACAGTGACAAAAATGATGTCCGATGCAATTCCTTATTTGTTCAGGTGTTATTCTCTGAAAAATGAATTTACCTTTGCATGTATGTATGTCGTGTGCCACCGATAGAGCAAGAGACGCTTACATTTTCGCGAAGGCTTGTTGATTCATAAACACATGTTTGTGACTCAGTCGAAATCGTTTAATGGAAAATTCGTATGATTATGGAAAGTTTTTTGTGTTTTTTATTTCACAACACAATGTCATTGATATTGGAAGAGGAAACTGTGATGCCATTCGCACGGGTATGCAATGGATAATTCGTGTATATACTCTTCAAAAAAAGAAACGCAATGCCAGATTTGTGTGAGGTAGGAACATACATTTATACGAGGAACTGTACAAGGTATTAAGCCAAAATGTTGAGGAGAGAACACTTAGTGATTGTAGTCATCTCAGTTATCGGTAAATAGGAAAAGTCCAAGGTGAAGGTCAGCTACCATCAATAACGCGTATGTCCCACGTTTGAATCGATAGCAGCCTGACATTTCCTGCCCATGGAAGAGACGAGTATGCGCATCTCATCCTGGGGAATGGTAGCCCACTCGGTCTGCAACGCAAAAGCCAACTGATCCAATTCATCTCACAGGTGCTCTTTCGGGTTCAAATGCGGGGATCTGGAGGGCCAGGGAAGAACATCAACGTTGTTGTTGTGTAGACGGAGGAGAAATCTTGATTCATCGCTGAACCAGACATCTCTCCATCGCAGTTGAGGCCATCCCCTGAGTTGACTACACCAATGCAGTCATTGTTGACGATGTTGTCGACTCATTAGACGCGTCGAAAAGGACGTCTTGCTCGTAGATCTGTTGCTCTTAAACGATTTCATACGGTCTGGCCGGAGATTCTGCGCAGTCCGGGTACTTGGGATGCGGTTGATGTGGCTGTGGCCGTCCTTTCACGTAGGTGGCGCAGGCGGATGTAGCGATCTTGGGCGGGGGTGGTTACTCTTGGTCGTCCCGACCTTGGCCGATCATGTGTTGACCCATGCTGTTGAAACCGATCCCATAGCCTTGTGATGGTGCTGGGCGCTACGTTGAAAACCCCGACTACAGCTGATCGGGATTCCCCTGCCTGCAAGCGGCCTATGACGTTGTTTCTTTGCACTTCTGTTAATCTTGGCATGTTGTTGAACTGTCACTGTTCAATGAACGTAGATACCAGGCAATCAAAAAACCGTTCATAGTGCTGCTGCAGTGCGTGCAGCTCCATGGCCGTTTTGTTGATGCACTGGATGCGTTCAAAATCTTACGTGTTTCCCGACTAATGGTCTGCATGTCCTTATTGTGATCATTTTGATCCGGGAAAGGCTATAATACATTAAACCTCTTCATTTTGCACCTTTTGGTCCGCTAATTTTGCTTTTATGGCCAAAAATATCCGTATTGCTTTTCTGTTTTTGAAGAGTATATTTGTAATATGATGCTTCTCACGTGATTTCGGGAGGTACATACTGCAGCTACGAGCCATGACAATACTCTTTACCCGTCGCGAATTCGGAGATTAAAATTGTCATGTCTGTATAATATTTACAACAATCAATCAAAACAAACTTTTCATTTCGTGACCACAAAATTGAAGTTGGAGTTTGGGTATTTAAGATCATATATGGATTATGGGTGTTTGATAGTGAGTGAGTGGGTTGGATTCTAAGCTGCTTTCAGCCTTATTCCAGCTATATAAAAGAGGTGTCAAAAATGGGCGTCATTGTAATATAACACCGTCAGTGTGACGAGCGAACGTTTTACCACGAGGCTACCTCACCGCCCCTTATTTGTTACAGTGAGTTTGGTTTAACGTTGCTTTAAACATTATGAGTGAGTGAGTAGGGTTTAACGCCGCTTTTAACAGTATTCCAGTTACATCGCGGCCTGTCAGCTTAATGTGGGAGGAAATCGTTTACCACTTCGGTGAAACCCGCGAGCACGGGTATGGTGCTGACAAACCTAGAAACATAATCTGGGCGAACCGGGATTCGAACCCACAATCATAGGTTTCTTTCGTGCCCAAGGGACGCAACTCTTCACAGCGAATCGTGGCGCCTTAGACGACTGGGCCACCCGTGCCCCCTTAAACATCATGTCAGCTATATCACGTAGTTCCAGCTTACTGGGGACGCCAGAATTCACGCATGCTCTGAAGCACGGGTGACGCAGATGTAACAGGCATCAGTATCAATTAGAATCTGGAATTTGAAGCCATGATCTACGGATCCTGACACATGACTAAGGGACGCATACTGCTCTGTGATTTACCGCTACTGAGAGCGAGATACGATTAATGCTCACTGACCGCAGCGGCATAGATGTTCCAGTCGTCTCAGGTGCCACAATTTGCCATGCGCCCTTGAGCACACACGAAATCTATGATCGTGGGTTCGAATCCCGGTTTGCCCTAGTTATGTTTCTAGGTATGTCAGTATCATACGTGTATTTCACCAAAGTGGTAAACGTTTAAGACCTGCATCACTTTGAGCGTTCCTCCTACATCAAGCTGTCAAGGGGACACGGGTGACCTAGTCGTCTAAGGCGCCGTGATTTTCTGTGCAGTGTTGCGTCCCTTGGGCACGTCAGAAACCTATGTGTTCGAATCCCGGTTCGCCCCGATTGTTTTTCTTGGTTTGTCAGCACCATACCCGTGCTCGTGGGTTTCACCGAAGTGGTAAACGTCTGAGATCTGCATCACTTCGGGCTCTCCTCCCATTTTAAGCTGACATGCCGTGATATAACTGGAATACTGTTAAAAGCGGCGTTAAACCAAACTCACTCACTTAAGCTGACAGGACGAGATATAACTGGAATACTGTTCGAAGCGGCGATAAACCTAATTCACTCACCGACTCACTTACACTTCGAATTTTGTTAACATGTCGTGTAATGTCATCTGAATTGTATATTGGTTAGGACTTTTGACCGGAAGCAACTAAAATGTTTGTTCAGCGACACTTCGCGCAAGGATGCGTGGTTTGAAATACCCGTTGCTCTTACGCCAGAAATGTACATGTACCAAACGTCTTATTTGGATTCCGAAGGGCGTGGAATAAGCGTTGGTTGGCTACCAAATACAGGTGTGTTGCATTGATACAAAAAAAAATCCAATACGATTTCCGTAAGAATATTGGTAACATTGATTTTAAGCAAGCAGGATGTTATCATTTTCTCCCTGAGTATGATATTGATTTTATCACATGTTGGACAATGGTTGAGTAAATGATAATAATTGACATCATGTCATTAATTCACAGATGTAGACGTGACATTCGGGCACAGTTCGCGTGGGTGTACGAGGTAACATTGCCATGAATACCACACCCGATATGTAACATTTAGTGAATATAAAACAAATTATATGAATTGATCACTACAAATCAGTGATGATACCATCATGACGCGAAATCCAGTCAACTTGAGTGAGTGAGTGAGTATTGTTTTACGCCGCTTTCAGCAATATTCCAGCAATATCACGGCGGGCTGACACACCAGAAATGAGCTTCACACATTGTACCCATGTCGGGAATCGAATCCGGGTCTTCGGTGTGACGGGCGAACACTTTAACCACTAGGCTACCCGGCCGCTCCCCTCGCCCTGTCAACTTCAAACCAGAGGACCACTGAATATGTTATCCGTTGTTCGTGACAAGCGGAGTGTCCCTATTGGTGCTGATTGTCTGGCATTTACAGACCGCCGCCATGAACCTGGAATATTGCTGAATGCGGCGTAAAAAACAACAACATATTGGTGCTGACGAGGATTCTGCCAAGACCATAAAACCACATCGTCTTAAACGATATATCGAGCCAACAACGTTAGTTAATGATGTCTGTATGTATTATATTACACGTTACATTGGGAGGGGAAATACCTACCTAGAAGAGAATCGTACATTATAACAACGTCAGACCATTCTTCTTGGACAACAATGTCAGATATCAACTTATTCTGCGTGGTAAAGTGTGGGATCATCTTGACTCCATGCGAGCTGACAAAGTCACATGCTCTGTTGGTGAACATCACGTGTGGTATGACGTGTTCTTCAGCCCAAAAGTCTATGAAAATGGCATGTGAGCAGTCAGCAAATGTGATAAGACCAGTGCAGGTCATGTTGAATATTGTACAGTCTGAAAATAATAAAATATATTCAAGATTAAAACCAATGTTTGCAACAGGCATACTCCTAAACCCGTCACTAAGTAGCACGCTTCTTCATATCAATAATGTGCAAGGCTTTCAATGTGTGTATGATACTCAAAACATTAATACTATATCATGTCTGATGAAAATTAACTAAACATGTAGTTATCATGGCAACATCACACTTTGTCATTTTAACCGAATGACCCTGTGTTTAGTCGTAGCAAAGGTCGATCGGAGGAAACCGCTTGATGTCAATATTGTTAAACCTGTTATGAATGACCTGTCATAACACTATCGACAAAATTACCAAGCAATGTCACAGCACGTCCGTAGTACGCTTAAAGCATGGCGCTAAAATTACATAATGGAACAGTGAGTGCAATATTGAAACAGCTGTTAGAATTGCATGCTTTCATATTATATCGTCAGTAATATCAAATATTTGCTTATTCTTCCATTTCGATCAGGGATTTGCATTAACTGACAAAAGGGGTTTCGATTCTTATTTCAAATATGTGGAGTAAACAGTTTCTTTTAGATGGCAATCGGGTATGAATAGAGGTAAATGAAGCGACAAAGGCAATGTGTCTCTTGTGTCGACGTGACTAAATGTACCCTTAGTGTAACGCGAGTGTATGGGCGGTGATGAGAGAGCAACGATTTACGCAATCGGGTGCAATGACATATGGATGATTCTACCAAATGTGGCAATATTGACACATGATTTCCTCACAAATTGGGTAATAAATGTATTTGTTTAGTTTAACGATTGTACACTATGCTAATTAATGTTTATAAAAATATACTTTGCAGCGAAGTTTGCACGATATTAATTCATAATAAAGGTGTGAAAAACAGAAAAATAATCACCTCAATTGTTATTACCACAACATATCTGACTATTACCATAAATCTGAAAAAGTTAGGATTAATCTCAGAATTATTTCTACTGTAAGTTGCGGTCGGGTTATTTTAGGTTTACTGATATAGCACTTGATTATATACCCAATACCAACACGCCCACTGATGTGAACAAATAACAAATTATATGATTTACAGATTTGGAAAGTGATTTCATATAAAATAGATAAAGAAATGTATTTAAAGAAAAATTAACTTTGCACTAACAACAACCAAAATGAGAATCAGGATAGACAGTGAAATGAATATGAACTTATTCCTTCATAAAAGTACAACAAAGTGTGTTAGATTCCATTTTAAAACACACAATCATGCTGTAAGTACTGTTGTAATGACTGTTCTGGTAATGACAGTTCAGAAGAAAATGCCCCAAATAAATGTCAATGTACATTTAGGATGTAGCCTGAACATTATCACTGGTTTCAGGTAACCCAAAATTGTATCATTATGTATGCATGATTAATAAAATCCCTCTCATTTTCAGTACTAGTTTTTTTTAATCGAACTGTGACAAAACCCTTCATGTATGGCATATGTTTCCTTCGCGCCATTCATTATTCCCTCCGCCAGAACATTCTGGTCATGTGACCCTGTTCAAATAATAACCTTCCTTGGACTGTAAGCCCCAAAAGAAAGTTTTGTAGTGGCGGGTTAAATATATATAAATGTAAAAAACTTCATGGATAGATCTTCTTGTCCTAAAAAAGGTCACTCTTGGTGGTATTTTTTTATTTTGATAAAAAAAATAACAATTCGAGTTATAATTTCAAATTGCACTCAGGGACATGAACAAAAATTTCAAATGTCATGTCTGGTCTTATATACACTTGAACACAATAAAATAGTGTTTGTATATTTTGATATATCCTATTGAAACACAGAAGTGAAAACAATATTCTCATAAAAAACAAGACGAGAATAACATGCTTTAGTCAGGAACATCATTTTGCCATTTTCTGTAGAAAGACCAAATATAGATATAGTGTATATGAGAGGCATTTAGAAGGTTGAAGAACATGAAGACGAACCACCTTTTTGGACGGAACTTCTTTATTGTTATTCTCAGTACTCAGTACTTTTGATACTTTAAAGAAGTTGTTATCCATGAAAGTGTAATTAAAGTGGAGATCAGCCAGGTCACACATTGCAACGGCTTGATTCCCAAAGGAGTAGACAACTACAATCATGTTGAAGTTGTCATCAACTTGTACGTTTTGGTAATTTGTATACGGTTGGTAACGTGACATTTACTTCTAGTTACATATTGATGTTTTCCACACGATGTGTCACAATGTCGGATTGTATATTGTGTATATCAATATTTATAGATATATTGACAAAATGTTATTGTCACATTTTTGGTCGATGTATTTAGATCTGAACATGATGGGCGAATGCATTGTGCATAATTATAAAAAAAAACAAAAAACATTTTCCTGGAAGTTGAGCTGAATAATATCTATCACTTAGGGCTATTTTGACTGGCTAATCACATTGTTGCTCCACAGATGGCTATATAGGTTAATTATTGGAAAATCTAAAGCCCTGTGCTACCCGGAAGTGCGATGTGCATGTTTTAACCAATACGAACAACGTGAGCCTACAACGTACCTGGTTCCGCGATAGATGAAAATGATACTGGATTGAGCGTTGCTATAGATACGGATAAACTGACATTTGCTTGATCAGAAAATGTCATCGCAGCCAGGTGTATGGCGTCGTCAGTGATGTCACCATATCCAGGCAGCTTCACAACACCTGCAGGGACATTGGTACAACAGTCAACACAAAGCTGTTTATCATGGACGTTCGCGTCCTACATACAATGCACAGGCAACATACAATAGTTCAGTATAACAGGCTAACGTGAACGCCAGAGATTAATCAGGTTAGGTTAGGTTATTTGTTGTTTAACGCCGCAATCAGCAATATTCCAGCTATATAACGACGGTCTGTAAATAATAGCGTCTGGACCAGACAATCCAGTGATTGACATCATGATCATCGATCCACGCAATTAAGATACGATGACTATTTCATAAACGAAGGTCTGTGTGTGTGTGTGTGTGTGTGTGTGTGTGTGTGTGTGTGTGTGTGTGTGTGTGTGTGTGTGAGAGAGAGAGAGAGAGAGGGTCTTAAACAGATAAATACGTGTAACATCTCTTTTCGCTCATAGTGAGTGAGTATGGTTTTACGCCGCTTTTAGCAATATTCCAGCAACATCACGGCGGGGGACTCAAGAAATGGGTTTCACACATTGTACCCATGTCGGGAATCGGACCCGAGTCTTGGGTTTGACGAGCGAACGCTTTAACCACTAGGCTACCCGACCGCCCCTATTCGCTCATAAATCGCCAAGCGGTAACAAAGTAGAGGTTTACAGTGACAAGCGGAATTTGTGAAAATGTTGTGTTTTGTGAACAGAATACATTATTGATTATCTCAATGAACATAGAAAGCACATTTAACACTGATGACAATTAAATAGTTGACAAAATGGGATGGTGTTTGGTCTAATGAATCTGCTGCAGATGTACAACTCTAGTTCCTTTTTACAGAAATCACAATTAAAAAGGTAATTCGTCTCCAATCTAAATTGCAAAGAGGACAGTCTTCTCTTATGATTATATGCTGTTTATTTATAATAATGATAAAAAAAATGATTCGTCTTGGGGCTCTGGTATACTAATACCACCGCAGCCTCCTCCTCCCCCGACATACATTCCTTTTACAAAACTGTAAGAAAGCAAAGGTCACAAACTACAGATATAACAAAAACTCGACTATGAGGGAGAGAGTGTCACAACACCCTCGGACATTTGTAGATTGTGGGGAAAATATTACTCTGATCTAGCTCAGCCATATTGCTTAGACACTTTTGATGAAAATTTTCGAAAAGAAATATCATCTTCCCTAGAACGTATTCACGAAGAGATAGGGGCACATGATGAGGAACTAGAAAGACAATTTTCTACTGTAGAAATAAACGAAACTGTGAAAACACTGAGTAGAAACAAGTCCCCTGGGCCTGATAAAGTCACAAACGAGCATATAATTCACGGGGGTGAATCCTTGATAAGATATCTGTGTGCCCTGTTTAATGCTATGTTAAGACTACAATACATTCCTTTTAATTATAGACTAGGAATGGTCATTCCTATATACAAGGGTAAGAATGACAAATCGGATCCCCGAAACTATAGAGGTATAACCTTAACTTCATGCATTGGAAAGCTGTTTGAAAAACGTATTGCTAAGTGCCTTGAACTAAAAATGATAAACACAAATCCTGATTTCCCTGATATGCTCCAGTTCGGCTTTAGGAAAGAACATGGGGTAATAATGTCCGTTTTTACCCTTATTGAAAGTATTCAATTTTACATACAGCGAAATTCTACAGTATTATATGCTGCTTTCTTAGACAATGAAAAGGCTTTCGACAGAATATGGCAGGACGGCCTTTTTTTTACAAATTACACCAAATGGGTATCAGAGTAAATGCATGGAAGTTATTACACCATAGCTATACAAATAGACATGCTTTTGTTACTTATCAGGGTGAACAGTCAGATATATACCATGTAAGGCAAGGTGTCGGACAAGGAAGAGTTCTCTCTGCTTGGTTCTTCTTAGTCTTTATTAATTACCTTACAACAGCTCTTAGACAAGCAAATAGTGGTATTTGTGTATTTGGTCTAGATATTCCAACTGTTTTGCTTGCAGACGACACAACGCTTGTTAGCACCTCACCACAAGGGCTAAAAAAAACACTTGATACAGTACATTCATATGCCTCAAAGTGGCGACTAACGTATAACCCTTTTCTAAGACAAAAGGGGTTAGATATTAACTGCAAACTTGGTGATATAAATATAACAACCTCTGACTCTGTCATGTATTGTGGCATACTACTAACACATAACCTGTCATGTAAAAATCTATGGGACTCAACAGCTTAAGGGTCAAAACATCAATGTCATTGAAGATACTCAACGCTATTTCGCACGAACCGTACAAAGACTTGATAAAAGATCTCCATCAGAATACACTATTGCTAATCTTGGGCTTTGGACAAGTGTAAACTTCAGCTGCTTGGCCGCTTATGTAACTTAACTTGTAACAATTTTGCTAAACATATTTTTTGTGCATATATTGCAAATCCAACTAATCCTAAATCTGTATGTGGAGATTTGTTATCAGTTCTTAACAAGTATAACCTACGAAACAACCTTTGTACATATGTTAGCTGTTGTGAATTTCCTACAAAGAGAAACTGGAAGCAACTGGTTAATAAAACCATTCATGAATATGAAGAAAATATGTGGAGCAGAAAAGTTTCGGTCAATACAGGTCTTTCACGCTTCATGCTAATACACACAAAACTTACTCACCATATATTATAGCAACTAGCATATCTGTACCCAGAACAGAGGTCAAGTTTAAAATTTTGTGTTAGAGTTTCATCACGAAACAAAACTTCAAGGGACTGTTTAGTGTGTAACAAGCATGCCGTTGATTATGATAATCACATCATATTACATTGTGAAGCTCTACTGCAGGAAAGAAATGAACTGTTTTCAACTTTTATTGATCTGCTTGATGTTGAAACCTATGTCCAGTTGGAATTACAAGATGAAGAAGATATGTCGTCATTTTTCTTTGGTGCTGATACTCACTTCTCACAATGTATTGATATATAGTTACATGGAAATCTGTTATACTGATATTTTCTGCTTATGTACTTACACTGAAGCCTTACCTTGATTATGTCATCTGATCTATCCTTTTGTACTGTGTGAATGGCATGACACTGGTGCTACTGTCTTGTATTGTATATATGTACACGTAATATGAGTTTGTGTGAATACGTTTGATTAATTATGTATAATCTTCGGATTAACTTCTGGAGGAAATAAAGTGAGTGAGTGAGTGAGTGAGTAGGGTTTTACGCCGCTTACAGTATTCCAGTTATACCACGGCGTGGAGGAAATAAAGAATCTCTCTCTCTCTCTCTCTCTCTCTCTCTCTCTCTCTCTCTCTCTCTCTCTCTCTCTCTCTCTCTTCGGTGAAACCCACGAGCACGGATATTGTGCTGACAAACCTAGAAACACAATCGGGGCGAAGCGCGATTCGAACCCACAATCATAGGTTTCTGGCATGCCCAAGGGACGCAACTCTGCACAGCGAATCGCGGCGCCTAAGACGACTGGGCAACCCGTGCGTGTATGTGGATATATGTGTTTGTGTATAATACTGTATATATGTACGTGTGTACGTATGTATGAGTGTATTATTCACATTACTTGTATATAATTTCTATGCACTGTACATTTATACTGCAATATCATTATTCATATATTACAATGTAATAAAAATCTGTGTTGGAGAAGGCCTCTTAAGTGTGTCACTTATCCATTTGATTTTTTTCTGCAATAACATTTTCAAATCAAATACTGGACGGTTTTCCAAAAGGTGATTATTTGCTTTATAAGAAGAGAGGAAGTCGGCATTGCAAAGTCCAAATCGAGTCTGGAGCGAACTCATACCCATACAGCTATGACAAGATATCAGTAATGACCCTGCCAGCATCAATGACTACCCCAAGTACCTTCCACGCCATGCGGACTCCTAGCTACCAGGTATTCTCGTTAGGGGCTCTGTTTATCACAAGCCAGCAATCAATGCCTGCTCTCCCAAGTGTTTTGTATACAACATAATACAAACATGATTGGGCAACATCATTTCGGACGTAAATGAATTTATTGAGATAAGAGAAACCGACAACAGACATTCCCGACATGTCCATTTGTAAACTTGTAAACTCGCGATCAAAGCTACATGGTAAAAAGTATTATTTATCATGAATATTATTAACGTGCATCATATAGCGTTGAAGTGAGATTCTATACCCTTATACTTAAAACCACCAAAAGCATCTAATTGTGGATGAGTTACGATTAAGTCAACATTTCTTCTGAGGATCGGACGATCCCTTGCAATATTCAACACCATAATGACGCATGCAACTCAATATATGACAAATATGTGTTCTTTATTTCAGTGTCTTAGCAATCTATATATCCCGCATTCAATTAATGCTGCGGTACTAAACAAAATACATGTAAAATAAGGCTTTTAATATACATGTAATATTGAATAAATTATTAATTCTTTGAAGCGTATCAAGCGCTGTTAAGAAACGGTTTGGCAAATCAAAATGGGGTTTGTTGCTCTCGTGATGGCATTCCCCGTGTGTCAGAGTCGCAACCTGCAATGGTTTCGGGCCCGTATCTCCACACTTTGAGATACAGGGAGCGCGACCAAGGGTCACATGGACACGCCGAACAGTAGAAACAAATTTACTGTTATATACTTGTAAGCGACTTAAGAATAAAGCAATAAACGCACACACAAACACACACACACGCACATATGCACGCACGTACGCACTCAAAAAATACACACACACCTCTATCCTGACATTTGAGGAAAATATGTGAAACACGAATAATATTTCAATTGGCCTTATGCCTTATGCTATGGAAACATCGGTCAGTCTTACTTCTCGTGGTGACTAGAATATGTCATGGGCGTCTACGACATTGGTATGTAAAACATGAACCGGGATTTCTTTAAAAACAGCAAACATCTTACTTCGTCTTCAGTTTTTATCACGTAGCAGGAAGTCTACAATTATTGATTATGAACATATCGTTATGTTACAAGGTTGTTTAAAAGCCACTAAAACGGATATATGTTTTGAGTGTATTTGTCCATATTGATTAATGCACTTTATGCCTCGCCATAAGCACAGATATTGAAGGCACGAAGTTTCTTAAAATCGAAAACATTTTATACCACTCACGCTTGTCTAGGCCTGACTAAAAATAAACCTTATACCCATATTACCCAGGCAACAAATAACAAAAAGAACTGAGAAAAAACCGCAACCTCTAATGCATCACAGAAAGTAAGGGCAAACATTTGCCAATGAGCACATATGCATTTATATATTTCATTGATTGTTGAAATAACCTTCATTTTCTTTCTTTGGTTTTGTGCGGAAATCATGTCAGGAACACAATGTCAGTGCTAACTAAACATAATGCATAGTTTATGTATATATGCAAGGAGCAAATATTTTGACAGAAACCATAAATTCCATAGCTTATAAATAAACCTGTCGGGTTCGGACACATTCAACACATTAAAGTAACATTTCCCACTGGAATTTGGTAACTCAATGAATTTGTCGAACTGGTTGTCCTATTCTGTTATTCACATGCTGACATCACCAATTACTATCACGACAGTTCTGTAAACTGGGCTACCCGTACGAATTAGTACATTTCACAACATATGGTATATATATATATATTGTCGTGATAGTAATTGGGGATGTTAGCATATGGATATTCTATCAGAATAGGACAACCAGTTCGACAAATTCATTGAGTATATTCATATACCATATATTGTGAAATGTCCAGAATCCCAGATTTGTCAAGTGTGCAAACCGAAATAATCACCTTGATTAAAGAGTTTCCGGCCAAGCAAGAAGCTGCGTCAAGTACCTCAATAAGTGTTGTCAGCTAGCAGCACTGGGCCATGGGGAATATTGCATTAATGGAAATTGCATAGTGGCAAGTTATTGCTGTCCCATTTGTCGTACATAATTGTCTATTATCTTGATATCCATTAATAATGTATGAGAAGGGAGAAACATGTATCGATGCACTGATTAATAAATGTGGGTTCTGTGAGTGAGTTTGTAGCGATTAATGGCAGAAGCATCAAAGCTATAGCTGTTGTGAGGCTTGTTAACCTATAAACACTGAAACAATATGGGTGGAAAACGGGAAAATTACATTAAGGTGAAAACCTCGATTACTGGAGACCATCTTATAGTTACCGCGTTACCAGGGATCGATAAAAGGGGTGGGGCCTACAAACAAATGGTTGATATTATGAGCAACATACCACGTCGTCGGGCTATATTTACATGTAATCTTCCACATCACTAGTCAAACTACTCGATCTAATGTATTCTCCTCGTACTACCAACAATAGAGATCTGGAGCTCTATCATGACCAAAGATCCAACGGGCTGTGTTACATACGTACACACGTACATATATACAGTATTATACACAAACAAATATATCCACATACACGCACGGGTGGCCCAGTCGTCTTAGGCGCCGCGATTCGCTGTGCAGAGTTGCGTCCCTTGGGCATGCCAGTGGGTTCGAATCGCGGTTCGCCCCAATTATGTTTCTAGGTTTGTCGTCTGACACGCCGTGATATAACTGGAATAATGTTAAATGCGGCGTTAAACCCAACTCACTCACACACTGTTACCAAGATATGACAGAATATAAACTATGCTTATAACCAAGATATAACATTTCATATATAAATATCAAGCATTACTCCGCTTCTGAAACCAGCTAAGGCCTAATAGTACAGTAAAGTACGGTTATAACGAACTCAAAGGGACCACTAATTTTAGTTCGTTATAACCGTAGTTCGTTATAAGCAACTACAGAAAATACTCGGGACCAAAAGAGTAAGTTCGTTATATCCGTCAGTTCGTTATAAGCATGTTCGTTATAACCGCAGTTTAGATATTGTCGGTCTCACATATGTTTCAGATGTTTTAGATTGATGAGATGCATGACGAAACATTCTGTCAAATATTCAGCATGCGTTCCATTATCAGGCCTCGTGCTAATCACAGTCTAGATACTTTTACTGCATATATAGAATGTCAGTAAGTGCAAACATATTGACACGTGGTACTCCCGTGTTCTGGTCATTTGATCGTTGGGTAGATGTTAATTGGATGTCATTGTATGCAGTAAAGCACTTCTATGAACCGAGCGGTAGATTGTGGCATTAGATTCCATGAATGACGGGTGCATATTTATACATTTATTACATCGAACTTACGAACCGGATGATACAGTGGCTTTTGATCATGGTAGCTGAACATTTGTTTGATCTTAGTCATGACACCTACGGGCTCTATGCATTATTCATTACATGTCATCATGGAGACCCGTCCCCAATGACATTCCTGACACTTTACACATTGTATCATGAGATAAATTAGTATGTATTGACAAGAGGACATTTGCTGATTACAATGCACTAGTTTATCGTGTGTTACCGATCACATCGACATCGTTGCGTGTGTCACATTATAATCATCGTTCATTGACATACAATTCAAATATAAACATGTTGTACTTCTTTGTTATGAGATAAATGTCGATGTGTTATCCCTATTATTGTCTGAAGTGATAACATATTAATTTGTGGACTTAATTAAATTCCTTATTTTTTTACAAGAGGTCAGGTGGACTTATATGTTAGTAACCATTCTATACAAAGCAGGTTATAAGTTAAATTTCATATACTGTTATTATTATTTAATATATTTTATTGTCCTAAAAAACAAAAGGATTGGGCAAAAGTGCAAAACTTATTACCGCCTTCTCCCTATAGACTGTTAAACATAATATTGCATAATGGAAATGAACAATTTACAATTGAAGCTCGACATTGTGGAAACAGAGTGCGCAATATATATATATATATGAGTGCTCATATGGAGGAACAAATTTGAACAAGAATGGCAAGCCGCGAATACTCAATTAGGTTATCAGTTCCATCAAACTGTTTCATTAGGGATATAGGCCACCATACACGAACTCATCCACATGTTTCCCGCGTGTCTGTTGTGACGCCCCATCACCACGGCTCATATTACTCTGTATTTCCCCAGCTGTGCAACTTGAACCAGTTACCTCAGGTTCATCTGACATGACAGAACCTTTCAAGAACACCTGTTGAGCCAGCGATGAAGATCGTGCTGGAGATGCACCGAGCGAATATGCTATGTTTTATGAACATATACCATAATATCATATCGGTATAATGATGTTCTAAGTGAAATTAAATATAACAAATTAAATATCATTATTGATCTTGTTACCGTCATTGCAGAAATTCAGAACAAGGTTATAACAGTGGGATTAAAAGGGTGAAAGTTTCAAGAGTTCGGTTAGGAATAATCTGTATGAAGTTTTGTTAATACAGCCTGAATTCTCTTACAAAATCGTAACCCCTTTGGGATTCCTGGTTAGAATTTGTCCATCGCAGTGAATGCTGGTCGTAGGAGGCGACAAGAGGATCTGGTGGTCAGGGTCGGTGTCTTGGTTGATTACGTGTCATCGTACCCCGACGACGTGGATTGTTAATATCAATTACTGGATTGTCTAATTCAGGCGCTTATATTTACAGAAATATTGCTGGAATATTGCTGAGCGCGGCGTTAAGCTACAAACCTTGATATGGGTGACACGTTAGATAGGGTTGGTACTCCTTCCTATCAAATCGGATTAAGAATCATTGTTGGTTTGGTTTCCTCTGTACATATGCAGAGCTTCAAAAAGTAATCGACAAACTAAAACCATGATCAGAGCGAATATGGGATTTGGACCCACTATCACAGGATTCTGGCACGCCTAAGGGACGCAACTCTACACGGCGGATAGCGGCACTTAGATAAATGGGCAATCTGGTGTCCCTGGGCGCTTATTAGATAAAATATATTTTGATATAGAACATGTATACAGTGTTTGTAGAAGGAAAGATAGCATTTGGCGCTATTGATTTCCGATTTGGCTGCTACATGCAACCATTAACGAAGTTTACAGTTTTAATATATATTTATATATAACCGAGAAAAACATCAAGTGCTAAAATATGTTGGCGGTTGTGTAAACAATGATTAAAATTATCACATGATAAGTCTGTTTTGTGTTGGGATATCATCCGAATCGCGCGCTGCGTCTTCACAGCCTACATGCACGTACAGAACATATTGATCCTGTTGAAAGATCACTATTATAAAACTTTATACATACATATTATCGTTTCACACCTGCGTCTGTGAGCGGGGGATGCTGACAGTTTCGTTACGACCTATATTCTCTTGTTAAAATATACTGAACAACAAAAGTTCCTGTGACATTGACCCAAGATTTAATGCAAAGTTATGTTTTTTTACCAAATCTGAAACAATTTCGGTTTGCAACAGATAAAAGACTCCTGTAAGTGTTCAAATGGTTTAATTTGCCATACTGTCTTCAGAAAATGCGTGATTTCATAAAAAAACATGAACATGCCAAAATGTCAATTTACAAGTCAATAGCGTGTGTGTCCACCTCTGGTTGCGATGCAAGCAACACATCTTCTTCTCATGGAATGGACCAGGCGTCGCACAAAGTCCTGTGGGATATCTGCCCATATCTGCTGGAGCATGTTTCGAAGTTCCTGGAGTGTCTGTGGAACACGTGGTTGACGTCGAAGGCGCCGATCCATCTCCTCCCACATGTGCTCGAAACGGCCAGGGGATGACATTCATGTTGTTTTGTTGAAGAGAGTCCTGAACAAGTCGAGCAATATGAGGCCGGGCGTTGTCATGTTGGAAGGTAATGTCTGGGCCATGACGACGCAAAAACGGTAGAAAAACAGGGCCGATAATCTCGTCGCGGTAGCGCTGTCCATTGAGATTTCCCTCTACCACTATCAAACGGGTCCTTTGTCTTGCTGTAATCCCACCCCATACCATAACGCTGCCGCCCCCGAACCGATCTTCTTCCATGACACAATGATTGACGTAACGTTCACCTCGACGTCGGTACACTCGAATCCGTCCATCGCTGTGGCTGAAGTGAAAACGAGACTCGTCAGTGAATAGAACTTGTCCCCACTGCATGACCGTCCAGCGTAGACGCTGTCTGCACCACTGTAGATGTGCTTGACGGTGGTTTCCTGTAAAAATGGGATGTCTGGCGGGTCTTCTAGCGACATTCCCTGCACATCTGAGGCGACGACGTACGGTTTGTGAAGATATTCGTCGGAGGCCAGGGATGCTTCTTGCAGTCACTATTGCTGGCTGGAATCGATTTCGGAGGTGTGTTGTTCGAATCTCTGACTGCATACGTCTGTTGCCAACATTGCCATAAACACCAAATGGTGTTTCTGTGGACGTTAAATTGTCTTGCAACATCACGTTGACTCAATCCTGCTTCAAGCATACCAATGGCTCACAGACACTCATTTTCGGACAGGCGTGGCATTTCGTAATGTTGAATAATTGCGTAATTTTGCTGTTTTTCTGAGTGGTTGTTGACAGCACGATGCTAAACAATGCATATGGAATCCCGTTTAAGCACATGTTTTTATACCCATTCTTGGGTAGTGAAATGCATGGGGCTTGCATAAAAGTCAACTTTTGCATGGAATCATGCTTTTCTGTAGCAGTTGCGTTTTTTGTGACTTGATTCCATACATGTACTACAATATTGAAAACCAAACTTTACTTGTTTGAAAAATACACTAAAATATTGGTGTCACAGGAACTTTTGTTGTTGAGTATATGTTTGTACTGCGGTACTGCGGTACATCTACTTAAAGAAGTAACTATGACCTCATGTTTCCCTGACATTCTACGACAGATTTGTGACTTAGGTGCCTAGTACAAGAACTCGACACTCATTGGCACAATGACCCAAGACTCAACGACACAATAACCCAAGACGCAGTGACACAATAACCCCAGACACAATGACACAAAGACAGAGTTACACAATAACCCAAAACTCACTGACACAATGACCCAAGACTCACGGCACAATAACCAAAGACGCAGTGACACAATAACCCCAGACACAATGACACAAAGACAGAGTTACACAATAACCCAAAACTCACTGACACAATGACCCAAGACACAACGGCACAATAACCCAAGACGCAGTGACACAATGACCATAGATACAATGACACAAAGACACAATAACCCTAGACACAATGACCCGAGACACAATTACACAATAACCCTAAACACAATGACACAATAACCCAAGACACAATGACACAAAGACACAATTACACAATAATCCTAAACGCAATGACACAAAGACACAATTACATAATAACCCTAAACGCAATTACACAAAGACACAATTACACAATAAACCTTAACACAATGACACAATAATCCTTGACACAATGACAGACACAATTACACAATAACCCTTGACACAATTACACAATAACCCTAAACGCAATGACACAAAGACACAATTACATAATAAACCTTAACAGAATGACACAATAATCCTTGACACAATGACTCAAAGACACAATTACACAATAACCACAGTGTTTGCGATGACACCATAAACAGCTTTCTGCACAAGTTATCAAATTATAACCCCATTTCATTATTACTATGTGCTCTAACTGAAACAATTAATCAATTAAATGCATTTAATGTACAGAGGAACATGACATTTGCATTTTTACAGTGTGCCAGTTTACAGTACCACGTCGGAACTATTGTTGCGCGTTAAAATTAAAATATTTAACATTTGTGAAGGTCATGAGAAACCATTATGGCAAATTATCTGTGATTAAGGTAAGATCTATTATATTGAGAAGTGCTTGAAGTGTTTGAAGCACACAACTCAATCACCTCTTCTTCTTTGGACGATTTAAAGCATACCAGCGTTTAATCAAGCTGAATATTGACCCGAAGGATTTGTAATAAAATTTCCATTATTTCAAATACATCGTTACATGATAGTGTTCATATCATGCTGAATATTTAGCTATTTTCCCCCCGTTCCTGTTCAAAGAAACAGACATTTTTACTTATGACTTGCTTTTTTTATCCATATTCGCATTCAAACGGCATCTAACGATCCTGGTCAGTCTTGACAATTATGTTGTTTACGCGGAAGTGTGGTTAAGCCATATAGCACATACATGTCAACCATCATAACAGTATAAGCACGTCATCGATTGTCAGTTCGTATCAATTAATTCTTATGATCACTATTGAGCAGACTTGCGATGAAGTGCTATCAAATGCTCGCTTTAAGGAAATCTTTAATTCGCTTTTCAAGAAATATATCAATATATATTTAGTTTCCCTCCAATTGTTTAAAATATCAGCATTATGTAGGTCGGGTATCCAAATGGGGGATAACGTACATTTGGGGTTTAAGGTAGTCTAAATGTATAATAGATACCTCTAATTTGAATTACAGTAAACTACGGTAATAACGAACTCAAAGGGACTACTATTTTTAGTTCGTTATAACCGTAGTTCGTTATAAGCATATATACAGCATAACTACAGCAAATAGTCGGGACTAAAAAGTGAGTTCGTTATATCCGCCAGTTCGTTATAAGCGTGTTCGTTATAACCGTAGTTTACTGTACGAAACAGTAGCAGGAGTACTTTGAAATAGATGCTCTCGTGAACAAGTGCTTACCCATGGGCAAATATACCGGCTATCTTAATACATACCGAAAATAAAACGATATTACTCAAGTTCAAGATTAATTACGTATATTCAAAATAATGCACCATTTGTAACTCCCCAGTAACAGTAATACATAATTCGGAATGGCTATCTTTCCACTTCGAACTTCAACATGGCTGAACTTGACCTTCCTCCTTCATTGCCCATGGCAGCCAAAAGAGTAGCTCACGATGGCAGTACTCTTTCCACAGTGTCCCGGAGCATTCTCTAATTATGTTCACCATTACCGTGATGACTTACTGGTTAAAATTATCCTGCCGGCACAACCTCAATACCAACGGAACCACCCTGAAGTATGGCTGAATACCGCCCTTTTGACATGAAGACGATTCAGCATTGTACGCCATGAGTCTGAGAGACTGAAATGATTGTGTGGCTCTGACACAGTTTCTAAAGTGTGTCTGACTTAATTGTGTGTTCTGAAATAGATTTCATCATGTTTGATAAGCTGTTGCTCTGATATTGCACATATACAATCCTAATGAGTTATCGGCAGCTATTGTTAAATGCATCGATGCGGCCATTGATAAATCGATGTTTTCATACGCAATGTCTTAACCAATTGAATTAGATACCTGATTGTGATCTTAGTTTGACCAGTCATAATCAATCATTCCTCATGGTAGAATATGATTTAGTCCTTAAAAAGATAAATTCAAATAAGCCCAAATTTTGATAAACTTCATATCTGCATCATGTATATACACATGGTATCATCACTATTTGATACATATTTATGAACAGATGCTTATGATCTATGACAATGGACTCTAATTCAAGCAGAATTTTCTTCTGATTGCGGACCGGAATTTGTGGCTTTTATTTACGTGAACCAAGTCTATTTGTCTGCTGGTGATCATGTTGCATTTAACGTAGCATTTTACTAAAATACTAAAAGACAAAACCGCCCCACTACGCTGCAGACGGGATGCTGCAACACGAATATAGTTCAGATTGCAGTCCTCGGGATTGGAATAAACCCATTCTACTCCAGCAAGCTGTCATTGTTTGGCTGCATGAAAAGTTGGTAGTCTCACTGACGAAGTCTCAAATAATATAGCCATTATTTGTAAAGATCATCACATTAGTTGTATAATCAATGAAGTTGGAATAAGTCAAGTAATGTCAAACATAATGCCAATATGTTACCCCAGGAAGAAATCTGCTAACACTATGCATCAGTACCATTGAGTTGGCTTGACTCAAAAACCTGAAAACATGTCCATTCCTATTGTGTACTGGATTCAAAAATTATGATTTTTGTTGTAATCTCAGAAATTAAACAAGTTCAATTATATCAAAACATTTGATTGTTCAACTTTGAACAACACTTTCCCACCCGGCAAACGTAATGACAAAATTCATTCCTTGATCCATGGGACATTTTTCTTTTAACGTGGTCACCATAGATATAGTTACTTCTCTATCTTCACAGAATCAGGGTACCTTGTCAAAAATTAAAGCAAATGTCATCTCAAGTTAACTGAGAAAACAAAATGTGCAAATTGCTGGACTTCCTGACAGATAACATCAATGTGGAATTTGGAGATGGGACATTTTGGCAAGACGTAGGCATCCCAATTGTCGCCACTTGTGCTGCCTTCCCTGCTGGTTGGGATTTCTGTTAGGAATGGCAAAATCAAAACAGGAGAATTTGGTCAAGACGTTGACCTTAAGCTTCAGGTATGTGATGATCTGATATCGTTCAATAATGTCCAAACGGACAATTCCTTTTTACTGATTTACCCACCTGAGCTAGAAATATAAGACATCATAAGATTCACATTTAGATCTATGCATAAAGATTCAGGTGACAAAAAATACCCTCGAGACTTGACGACAGGAGTGATGACTTAATTTTTCCACAAGGGAAATTTCCTTTCATGTCGAACAATATTCAAACCTTTGGTGTTCACATTTCACAACTTTTCGAGGCACAATTGAGAATGCTGTTTTTCAAAGTTTTCTAGAGTGTCATACGACTCTTTCCCAAATGTTACTTAATCAGGGTTACAACAGTTAGAGCAGTCAAGGCCTTAGTCAAATTTTGGGGTGTTTTTTTTAAACAAATGATCTGAACTTCAATATGTCCTAGATATCACATTTCGTAACACTACATGTGTGACTTAAGAAGAGCTGTGTCCTTTAAGAACTAACTAGAGAACTATCCAAAGCTAAAGTAGCTGCAATATGGCATAGCGTTATTAACTTTTTTTAATCCTGAAGGTGCGACTAATTTGGAAAATATATCATTCTATACATGCCTATTTCCAGTCTATGTTTTGACTTTGTATTTAGGGGGAAGGTGTAGTAGCCTAGTGGTACACGCGTTCGTTCGTTACGACAAAGAACCGAGTTCGATTCCCCACATGGGTATAATGTGTGAAACATATTCCTGGTGGTATTGCTGGAATATTGCCCAAAGCGTCATAAAACCATTTCCACTCACTCACATTGTATTTAGTGCCCCATGTTCATCTTTCAGCAAATTTCAAGCTTTGAGATTATGGCTGTGTATGCAGCGTAACGATAAACACATAAAAATAGTACTCACATAAATTCAAACCGACTGCAAATGCCATAGATACTTTTAAAACTGTTACCCAGAGAAGCATCGTTCCGGAGGACCTATTTCTGAAAAAAAGGAAGATTTAAGAAGTGTATTTCTTTCATGTACAAATAAGGTTAATGTCGTAATAGGAATCTTTTTTCTTGAAAGATTATGGAAACACTCGAACCTGCAACTATGTCCGTTCAAACAAATGGCATGCGAAAAATATACATGTATCAAGTATTAAGAAAAACAAATTGTCATTTGCAAACTTTCTGAAGACTTTAATCGATAGATTTCGGATAGAAAAATCAATTGCACTCAACAACAATACAATAAGACAGTTTGGCATAAATGGAAAAAAATGGCAAATGAATTGTCTACTTAATATGTCTCTATTTTGAACACGAACAATTTCCACTAATGTGCTGTAAGTATTCAGCTTCACACTTAGTTAATGACGACCCCAATAACATGGAAAATATAGCCTGCTCGTTTCACTACTTGTAAACATTGTTGTACACATATAGCCAAATAAGATTTGCTGTCTGCTGTACAGGTATCCAACTACGCCTAATAAGTATATTACATGTCATATTACTCTATGCAAAACTATGTAACATCATATACTGATTGACCGCCTCCGTGGTCTAATGGTAGAGAGTCCGCCCGGAGAGCGGAAGGTCCGGAGTTCGATCCCCAGCCGCGTCATACCAAAAGACGTTAAAAGATGTTACTTCTTGTTACCCAGTCTGGCGCTCGGCATTAAGGGGCTAAAACAAGGACTGGTCGGCTCGGAGTCCGTATACTGTGTGTGTGTATTCATGTTAAACTGCGGCATGGTATCTCAGTGAGCTAGCACTATAAATCGACATCAGTCCGGACTAGTACAAGCAGCCACACACACACATCTGCATGCGCGTCGCTATACAAGTGCAATAATCTTGGACGCGACGTTAAACCCCATTTCACCTCACCTCATATACTGATTTGAATAAAAAATATTATAAAAACAACAACTGTATGATACCATACACAATAACAACTAAAGGGGGCAGGCGCGCCGGTGACCTGGACTCCTTTCACCACATGGGTACCTATTGTGTGAAACCTATTTTTGGTGACCCTTGCAGTGATATTGTTGGAATATTGCCAAAAGCGGCGTAAAACAATATCCACTACCTCACAATAATAAAAAAATCATGTAAGAATTACATATGTGCACATCTGAGTTATTAAGGAATAGTAAAGACATAACGGTTCGCGATGGTAAAAATACTATAATCTCAGCGCAAGTACCATGAAAGTACAGTTTAGAGAGATGGAAGTAGGCCTTCACCTTTATTTTCGCATGAAGGCACATTGCTGAACGAAGAATTTTATATAAACCTGATATATGTATCTATAAAAAGGTATTTCAAATGTGCCTTGTGAGAGCAAATATGATAGATTTTATGGAACAAGTAGTAGATGGATAGAGTTTATGGATCAAGTGATGATCAAGTATACTGCAGGATTTAGTGTGCACATCCATGCTTGCAACACAATAGGCTTTGAGCGTAAGGCGTAATTCTACCATCCTGGGTGCCGTTGTACAAAACAACCTTAGCGCTACGACTGTCGTAAGTCTATGTTAAGTATGGGAGTTACGATCACCTTAGCTCTAAGATCGCTTTGTACAACGGCACCCTGACTTTTAAGGAACAGGCGTTCTGATTGCTCCGGCAGTGATATAAACGATATGTTAGACCATGATGTTGTTTATGGCCTCAAACCCACCAGGCAGGATTTTCAAGATACTGATCTTACTTAATAAGCGTTTCTAAAAAAACGTGTTGTGGTTCCTAGATTATTCAAAGCAAGTGGGGCAATATTTTTATGCGGCATAGTTTTCAAACAATTATTGAGCGAGTGTAGGTAGAAAGACCGCCTCCGTGGTCTAGTGGTAGAGCATCCGCCCGGAGAGCCGGGGTTCGATCCCCGACCGCGTCATACCAAAAGACGTTAAAAGATGGAACCTGTTGTTTCCCAGTCTGGCGCTCGGCATTAAGGGGCTAAAACAAGGACTGGTCGGCTCGGAGTCAGTATACTGTGTCTGAGTGGGTTATTCATGTTAAACTGCGGCATGGTATCTCAGTGAGCTAGCACTATAAATCGGCATCAGTCCGGACTAGTACAAGCAGCCACACAAACACACACACACGTACATGCACGTCGCTATATAAGTGGAATAATCTTGGACGCGACGTTAAACCCCATTTCACCTCAATTTAGAAAGCCATTGAGTTTAACGCCGCTTTAAACAGTATTCCAATCATATCACCTCGTGTCGGAGGAGGAAAGCCCGAAATGACACAGGTCTCAGACGTGAACCACTTTGGTGAAACCCATGGGTTCAAGTTAGAGACTTGGAAATATAACAACAATTACTGCAAAGCATGTAACATAAGGTATAGGTGGTGAGACGTCCGGCCATATTGTCATATCTCATAACGCTACAGATGAGACTTAAGAAGACCTGTGCAATTGAAGAACCAATCAATGGATCAGTTAATTGCAAATTCATATATGGTTATTAACGTGTGCCAGTAATTGGGGCTAAAAGGTTCGACTGAAATCAAAAGCATTGTAAATATTACCATGCTCAACAATCCATTGCGTTTTTCCTGTGTACGTTTTGACGTTGTAGTCGTTTCCTTGTGTAAAAACCTTCTCTGTATGTTTAGCGAAATCAATAATACGAGACAGATGTACAAAGAGTGTACGATGGATGTTCAAAGAGTGTACGAATGTGTATTTCCTCCTTGTTAACTGTGGCTTACATTATCTTGTAAATCCGTATTTTCTAACAAACATAGTGCCATTTATTGCACACTTTCTTTTAAAAAGTTGACAATATTCGTGTCATAAATAATGTTGATATTAATTCCAACAGTTGCAGCTGAACCATGCTTCTGGTAGGGCAGGACATGTTCACCCTTTTTGCGAACGCCTGGTGTTGTCACTGAGTTTCAGTGATCTATTTATGTAATTTTCACCGCTCTTTTGCCTTGTACGCCAAATGGAAACTGTTTCGTTTCATAATCAAGATGGTTATTTTCTTGAGTTGACGGTTAGGATGTCAATGTTTGTCAGCACCATTCTCATGGTCATTGGTTTCGCCAAGGTGGTGAAGGTCAAATAAAGCCTGATGACCCCACGGGTATATCTAAGGTGTCTTTTTGGGGTTAATCAATAGTACACAATATTACTTTTAAATGGCAACGGCCTGATCGGTAATTTATTCTAACGTTTCTTGATTAGACCAGAAAATCAAAACACAATGGAAAAGAGACGAATGTTTAAAAGAAATTATAATTAAAATGTTTGGGGTCAAGTCAGCTAACTCACTAAAGAGTAATAGTTTAGCACGGGTCGCATAATGGATTTAGACTGAAATACGCTGGAACTGCAATCAAACGCATTTCTGATCCGTTACATGTGTTGTGAGATATGATCAATCTGATAACGGGCCATTAACACAATGTATGGTTGTGCGCTGTGACAGTGTCATGAAAAAGTTCCCAAATGAGATCTGGCCATTGTGATTAAAGCTGAAATGGGGGTAATTTCTAACAGGGGTTAGTCGCTTTTATTATACAAATGTCTGAGCTATTCAAATCTGATATATTCTATTTTTTTTGTACAATATTTAAAAGGTAATATTAGTAGGTTTAACGCAATACATGATACAGTTTTCTGGTGCAAACATAAAATATAATATATGTAATATATACTTACCACACAATACAATAACATTGATACAAGTGTTACTAATTATGACATTTGAAAATCTACCAAAACGTGATTTATAAAAATAATACTTTCAGTACGTTGTAGATGCTATTAAAGGAAAAGATGTCATCTTTATTGTGAGGAACACAACGTTTCGGAGTATATATGCTCACTCCTTCATCAGGTGAATGAATGCCATGAGGCAGAGAGCATATGTACGGACAAAATAATAAGATAACAAAAGGAAAGCAATAGACAGTGAAAGCCAGAACTTAAGTACTGGCATCCATACCCTCAGCGCTAATTACTGTAATGTTTTGGCTTCCATTGTCTATTGCTAATCACCTATCAGCGCCAACCATCTGTTGGCTTTCCTTGTTATTTTCTACCCTTTGTTATTTTCTACCTTTTGTTATCTAATTATTTCGTTGTCCTTACATGTACATATATATACTCTCTGCCTCATGGCATTCATTCACCTGATGAAGGAGTAAGCATGTACTCCGAAACGTTGTGTTCCTCATAATAAAGAAGTTGACATCCATATATTCTCTTCCTTATGTGTATCACTTCTAAATGCCTTTCAAAGAGCTAACACAGTTTTGTCAAGACGAATAATAATGTAATACTTACCATCAAGGAGGTGACAATGACGATGATGTTTTACCTTAGGTAATCGTCACAATGGCAGAACTATAATTGTTCAATAAAATATGGAATATACATACAGCGACAGGGGAAGACACAGATAAATCCTCGGCCACATTATACCAAGGAAATCCAATATTAGTCAGTAATGCAGTTGTCGACATCACGATCGATGCCACCGACCCAGCAGACCGCTAGGTGGCAGTAGTGATGCTTATGTAAATAATGCCAAAATAAATACCTTGGGTGGTGAAGACCTCGCAGGATGATAAGAAGCGATAATGCCTCTGGTAAAAGCACAATCTATAAATCTATAGTTTTTCATCGTGGGGGAAATACTGAAATATTGATCGAAGACTCAGTGTGAGAGTTAACATTGCGCCGTCGGTAAAGCTGTTCTAATCAAGTGTTTGAAAGGGATGGTCCTTGATAATCATTAAAGTGAATCTTTCCAACCACTTGTAGGAATCATCTGGAAGAATTCACACGTATTGATGTCACAGCAAATATCACTTATTTATATTCCTCGAATGACATGTATTTTAGGTAATAAATATTGTATTTTTGCCAATGATGGGTTTTTCCAATGTATAACAAATATAAATACGAAGGTGCATTTCGGACAATGCATATTGAAGTTTTCTTACACAACATGTACACGACTGTGTAATTATCTGTTGTTTCAAGTTTTGAGACATGTGAAAAAACGTCGTGGCTGCGATGCGATCACGTGAGAGTCACGTGTTCTCAATTACAATTATCAGTTTAATTTATGTAACAGTGATTATACTGAATATTATATGTATTTGATTTATTTTAAAATGTGGCGATGTATTAATGAGATCATTTTGTGGTAAGTCGATAATGCGGGAAGGGTGGGTATCGGTATAACAGGGTTGTTATACGGTAATCGACGATGATAAAAATGTCAATATAACACGTCCATTTGGTTACAGGCCGACAAAGCCACCTTTCGAAAATAGATAGCCCAAATTGATGTGGCTCTCGCGGCAATGGTTATGGTTGCGTGATTGTATAATGTGGCTCTCGCGGCTATGCTGTCAAAATTGTGATTCTAACAGGTTACCGTATATAACAAAACAAGTCTTGTTTTCTCATTTTCTATTCAACAAGGATAACATATTCATCAGCAGGAGAGTCAGCAGGAGAGGCATCAAGCCACACATCATCCACTTTGTCACGAGGTACTAGAGGGAGGGCAGCAGCTCTTGTCACCAGAAAGAAACACCCTCTAACTAATGTCCAAGGAAATACCTCAGTCACGGCATTGTGAGCTGCACGTTCAAAGTCCAACTGAATTGTAAGTAGGGCAAACTCTAGACCTCCTCTACTAGCAAAATCGCATAGGCACTGAAACATGTTGACATAACTTTTGTTCGATTGGACAACAAACAGTAAACTAATGGAAACATATGGCCAAACACCTCAGCATGTAAACAATAAATCTGATCAAACAACTTGGGACAGGCATAAAATGTACCATCACAAAATACAATGTCTGCAGTACACAAATGTTCAATGTTCTTGTCTGTAGTGAAGATGATGATGTCGTCACTAACACGGTGTAGGAACTGGTCGCCTCGCTCAGTCTGGGAGTACCGCGCTTAGTAATTTAAATGTGGGACACTCATATAAAGGTATCGGTAATCGGATTAATTAATTACCCGCTAGAATAGGCAAAATGCACTCAGCTGAAAATGTGGCTTTACCGGCAATAGCCATTTCTGAAATGTGGCTCTCCCGGCTAGACACCGTCCATTTACACTACAGAGGAACAATAGGCGTGATCTATAGCTAGCCAATCAGCGTGCAGCAAAATTTATAATTGGCATGGGGATTGAAAATAGTTTCCTCGATAGCTCTTAGAGTAAAATGTGTCCATGTCTTTGGGACGAAAAAGACTACTCGGCCTTCAGTCAAGCTACATAAACACTCACGGGTAACTGTCAAAAGCCTCTATCCGAACTTATCGTGAACATTCTACAGCAGGTAATCAGGCATAACAGTTCCTGTTAGGTTATCTTATTTGGCTGTTTATCGGATTGTGATATCATGTTTACAAGATTGGGTTATCGCATCGATAATATTATCCATTATTTGGTAATGTGCAAGATATGTATCAGTCAATCACATATTCAACAAAGAATTAAAAAAAAATCTTTTATTGATTCATTTTTATTATTTCATTGTTATCTCCCTGGGGAGTATACAACCCTTATGAGGCGCTAGAACATTAACAACTACATTGCCATTTCATCTTACCGGGTACGCATGCAATGACAGAGGCGTATTTCGAAAACAACTCTCTTGCACCTGTAAATGTGCTTCGTTGTGATGCAGGGCCGAAGCCCTACAAACTCTCAGACGTCAAGTTTTCCCAACACCTCACCCATCCAACGATTCTCCGCAACAACGCTGCTTAACTGCGCCTAACTTTGTATCATATATTGTCAGTCCCAATGTTATGTTCAAATCCAGAATTTTGTTGTTGAAAAAATAGAACAGTCTCATTTTTGTTACACACACACGCACGCGCGCACACACACACACACACACACACACACGTGCGCTCACACGCACACACACACACATTAGTCAAATTGTGCATGCTTAACTTCCCATGGTGTGAAACGGGAGTCTTAAATAACGCATGGTCTATGTTGTTATTATGTTCTTCCAGCAACCCATTCAAATCAATGAATTGAAGCCCTCTGTCCTTGGCGTGACGTTCAAGATCCATATTTGTGGATGTGTGGGAAACCGGAGCAGCTGACAAATCTATTTTATTGATCCAGATATTGATAAGTGATATCCGGAAACGTAGATTAATGTAAAGTAATGATTGTGTCAACGCAGACTGATTTCATTTGAAACTGAACCAACCAGATTAAAAAAAGACTGCACTTGCTGTATGAAGTGAACGTAAAGATCACGATTTGGGGGTGGGGTGGGGGGGGGGGGGGGGGGGGTGGGGGGGGGGTGGGGGAGAGTTTCTGGGGCTTCGGTCCTTCCCCCCAATGAAGCAAATGTAACACAGGTGGTGTCTCATCGGGCAAGTAACGCGGACATATTAATCCATGATGTCACTGAAACCGTTCAAAACGGCGTTAAACGCTACTCACTCATCTGTTTTAACGGTTAGGCTGTCAGGTGCGGAGTGGGGTGTGGTCACTGGCTACTCGTTCACTGTTTTTGTTTGTTTGATGTTTAACGACGCACTCAGCAATATGCCAGCTATATGACGGTGGTTTGTAAATAATCGAGTCTGGACCAGCAATCCAGTGATTGATATCATGAGCATCGATCCACGCAATTTGGGATCGATGACATGTATCAACCAAATCAGCGAGCCTGACCACCCGATCCCGTTAGTCGCCTTTTACGACAAGTATAGTCACCTTTTACGGCAAGCATGGGTTGCTGAAGACCTATTCTACCCCGGAATCTTCACAGATCCCATGCAATTAGGATACCAAGTCAGCGAGCCTGACCACCCGATCCCGTTGGTCGCCTCTTACGACAAGAATAGTCACCTTTTACGGCAAGCATGGGTTGAGGAAGACCTATTGTACCCCGGATCTTCACGGATCTCATTCACTTTAAGCCAGATAAGACTAGAATGTCCTTCGCGCGACAATTTCAAATTTATTCTCTCGCGCTTTTGTGTGAATCAGTTTGTAAGTAATAATAAGCCAAAAGCTACCGTAAATGGGTATGCCTGTATACATTATGAAAGCTAACTGCAGATGTTTACGTGCACTTTCAATTCCTTTTATGTCAAACGTTCACAGAAGATGGACTGAAATACAGCTTTTCGTAAGTCGACCATTTTCAGCGGAAATGGCCGATCGTGTTAAAAGTGGTCCATTCCATTCGTGACCAACTCGTGTTATTCCGGGACAGGCTACGGAAAGGGGCACAGTTTAATGTATTCAATCATACTGTATAATTCTGCACGTCCCGATGTGCTTTAAATTGCATCTAAAATATAAATAATATATGGGGAAAATGCGTGAACCATTATGCAACAAGTTGACAATTATTTTAGGTATGCCCGTTTGCGCTAAGACGGAACCCGGTCGCAAAAATGGCCACGAGATGGGCACGAGTCGCTATTCGGCTTGTCCCGGAATAACACGAGTTGGTCACGAATGGAATGGAAAGTGGTGTTTGTGCAACAACGTCGAGTTTCGTGCATTAACCAACATGACGCCAAAGCGTAATTCGCCCACCAAAAAGGTTCACATTGTCCAGGAAGCTGTCAATGTGTAAGGTACCTCTGATTATTGTCTGATATTAGAGACCCGTGAAGATCCGGGTTAGCATAGGTCTGCCGTAAAAAGAGACTATGCTTGTCGTAAGAGGCGACTAACGGCGACATCGTATCCCAATTGCGTCGATCGATGCTTATGAAATCGATCACTGGATTGTCTGGTCCAAACTCGATTATTTACAGACCGCCGCCATATAGCTGGAATATTGCTGAGTACGGTGTTAAACAACAAACAAAATCTGACATTAGATTATTTACGTTTTCTAAATGGATAGACAAGTGTCTCGAAGCAGAGTCTATTTTGGATGTAAACGAATTGAAAAGTTAATTATAAACAGTATGTATCTTTCTTGTTTTGCGTCTATGGATACTGTGGATAAATTGACAGTTGGACATGCACAAATGAACATACCTTTTATGAGAGCTTCACTTCTCGAGGATATGATCTGCAATGTTTACAATTTTCAGTTCAACTCCTCTGGGTATATTTGCTTGATGAAATGTCATGAGTATCTTGCGATATTCACACATATAGTCTTGGGCATCAAAGACCTAATCTCATTAACATATCTGTGTTAAGATAATTTTGCCTTGGAGACAAATTCCATCTTTTCTAAAATGACAAATGATAACTAGTTGGGCAGATTAAGCGCAAACTGTGGGGGATGATATAAGCACTTTACAAGCATTCGGCAGTTTTAATTTGGACATAAGTGTTCTCGCTGATGCATGACGCCTTTAACCGTATTGGTCATCATAATGAGGCGGCCATTTGGACGGGGTGGTCAAGCTTGGTGACATGGTTGATAGGGTGTCATCGCATGTCTCTTTGGCAAGTGTATCTTTCACAGGCCTCCATCAGCTGGACTGGTGTTAAATGTTGCGAAAAACAACAAACAAACGCATACATGTCGGATCGACACTCGGCTTCATACAAAACTTTCACGTCGCATTTCATCGAAACGATATTCCAACAAGAAAAGTCACGTTTTGTTCCGTCTTTTAAACCCTCCGCTTTTAAAGGCTATCACCAGCGATAAGGCAACCTCAGTCAAGTGTCGAAAATGTGCACGGCTTACAGGGGGGAGATATTCTAGAGTCATGTTAGTATTTAGGCGAATTGTAAACGTAATTGAACAGACAATTTGTCTGCAATTATTTTGTTTTTGAAACGGTACAGAAAAATATAGCGTTAATTATTGACTCTCCTCACTTCAATCACTATATATATGAAAATATACCTGCAAGTTACACAAACCGTGTTTACCTCCCTTACCTCACAGCCACGATAGCAACAACATGTACTCATTAATTTTATTATTTTTTGTGGTCTTTAAATAATCGAGTCTGGACCAGACAATCCATTGATTGACATAAGTATCGATCCACACAACTGGGATACGAAGTCAACATGCATCAACCAAGTCAGCGAGCATAGTCACCATTTACGTCAAGCATGGGTTGCTGAAGACCGATTCTACCCCGCTTGGGTTTGTCAATCTTTGATCCCAGGTGTGTCGGCACCCACTCATGGGGTAACATCAGAACCTGCAGAGGTATGCCAGGAAGAAAACACATGACAGTATTTATTGTTGTAAACATTGTTTATTGTGAAAAAATATATTATCCGAGTCTTCTGTGTTTTCTCCTATTGTCAAACAAGTTGATACAACATGGGCCATGAATGAATGGAGTGATGGATTGACAAGACATGGAACAATATGTACTATCAACATCGACTGGTGGCTACAGTCACTGGATATGCACAGATCACAAGACAGCAGCCCAGTCATACAAAATTGTGTGACAAGGGTATGGCATCATCCCTTTATAACAATCTTTGATATTACTGAGAAACATATCAACATAAAGTTCATTAAATCTTCTCTAAATTATATTAACAAAAGGCAAAGGAGAACTGAAACTAGCTGATAAATGTTTGCATCAAGTCACGAGAAAATACCAAAATAATCACCAAGAAACCTTGATGACAATTGAGCAAATATCGTTCAAGGATAATGTTACATCCGTTGTTGGACAACATTAGACTGATCACCCAATAGATAAGGCCACCCGTATTGGGATAGTGAGTGAGTGAGTTGGGTTTAACATCGCTTTTAACAGTATTCCAGTTATATCGCGGCGTGTCAGCTTAATGTGGGAGGAAAGCCCGAAGTGATGCATGTCTCAGATGTTTACCAATTCGGTGAAACCCATGAGCATGGTGTTAACAAACCTAGAAACATAATCGGGGCGATCTTGGATTTGAACCCACAATCATAGGTTTCTGACGTAACCAAGGGACGCAGTTCTGCACAGCGAATCATGGTGCCTTAGACGACTGGGCCACCTGTGTTGTGCCCCCCATATTGGGATAATAGTACACGACCAGTACTATCAGTACTGGGAAGTAACTAGTACTGTGACAGTATTCTGTACACCTCTAGTACTATGACAGTAACCAGTACAGTCATTCCTTGTTCACTTGTGGAGAAACTCAGTTCGAACGTATATCATATTACAATTTGTCTCACAACTTTTGGTCAAACAGGAATTTCATAATTTTCAACATGGACAAATCCAAAGCACAGCACATCAGCTAAAGAGCCCCAGTGCACATCAGTCTGTAGATAACTCGTTCAGATTACCAAACAGAACCAACTTTTGTTATAATTTTTGGATTTGTAATGAGAAATGATGGTACATGGACAACAGTATTGCCCATTAATCCCTAACTAAGAAGAATGAGGGATACATAACTGCCCTACTGAGTGAGTGAGTGAGTATGGTTTTACGTCGCTTTTAGCAATATTCCAGCAATATCACGGCGGGGGACACCAGAAATGGGCTTCACACATTGTACCCATGTCGGGAATCGAACCTGGGTCTTGGGTGTGACGAGCTAATGCTTTAACACTAGGCTACCCGACCGCCCCTCTGCCCTACTGAACACTGTTTGCTGTACTTGGCATTTCAAACACATCTTGAGTATTAACTGACATTAAAAATAATAACAGAGAATACTTAAAATAACTAGTTGTACCGGTTGTCATGTTCCACATAACTCTCAATGTTTGTTATGGGACTTCAACTTTCTCTTTGTACATAAAATGGTAACAAAGTGTAAATGAGAAAATAACACTCACATTGCACACAAGCCAGACAGCTACGCAAGGAGCAAACACACGTCATCTCTAAAGTCCCACTGAATTCTTATCACCATATTGCCAACACAAGCAAACTCACAACAGGGCAACTTTCAATGTGTGTTCGAAGGACTGGGCGCCCACTATATTCACTGAATCAAAATTTTCAAAGTCGGGTAAAGAATTTCAAGACGGAGCCGCAGTGAGATTATATACAATTGATGGTGCTAAGTTGTGTAGTAAATAGTTAGTCATCCAGTCGTAAGAGAGCATAACTTATGAAAATATGGTGATAAATATTTCTTGTGATTTCAGGATGAAAAACAACATGATAAAAATATGTACAATATGGCCCCAAATCAAAAAGCCTTAAAACTTTGTTCATGATATGGCTGAAAAGTCAGGCAAAGAGTGCTGATTATGCATACAAAAGTATCAAAATTAGATCGTGAATAAATAAATAATTCTATGTGAAAACCTGCTAATGCGTCATGACTAGAACATATGGACATACAGTTGCATTGGTAAATAGAAATGGCTACCACACAAAGAATCTTTTGTATCACTTACTAAAGTAGTTTTCACAATCAAAGAGATCCAAGCAAAGTGATTGTCTCAGCTCCATACTTTCAGAGGGGCCCACAACAGTTGCTAAGTTGAGATTGTTGGAAGGAACATGACAGCTTTGGGAATCTGCCAATCCTTTAGAAGTTCTATTTAATTCATTGAAATGGCTAGAAAGCTGATAATATTTCTGAAAATAACCTTGCCCATGATTTCAAATTGTGTCAAATTTTGCTATTCCTCTGAACAATAACATTATTTTCCACTGCTGTGTATAAGAAAGGTTCACAGGCACAAATTACTCCACTTCCATGAATAAATTACATAAGATTATTTTTCACCAAATGTAAAAAGTTGAACATGCACTTACATCTGGACTCAGTTCCCAAAAGCGATCTTAGTGCCAAGACGATTGTAATCCTGCTTCAGCATAGATTTCAGTAAGTCATGGTGCCAAGAGCACTTTGTGGAACACGACCCTGTTTAATCTACAAGCTAACAGAATGGAACCTATTGCAAAGCATTTATTCAACATTGTCAAACAAAAACAATAAATACTACAAGAAGTGCGCAAAGGCTTAAAACGGAAATAAAAGTTAAAAACTTGTGCTTGCTTGAAAGCATCAAAAACTATTGGACACAAAGTTTAGCTTGTTTTTTAATTAAAAATGGAATACTTTTCCGATGAACAGTGTTGGTTGTAGCTATTAAGTAATCAAATTTACATTGGCGACGGATGGATATTTTTCTATTACATAGTGAAATCCTGTTTGTCCAGTCAGGTGCTTTCCCTGTGAAATTGTCCTGGTTACTGAGTGTCCAGATTAACAATAACCATCACGGATTCACGTCTCATTGTACACATGGAAGCATTCCCAGCAGAAAGCATCCAGATAAACAGGTTTCGGACAAATGAGGTCTCACTTTTAGGACTGTTCTTATTGTAGCCGTATTCAATAGCCCCAACAAAAAAAGAATATGTCAGTGCTTCTTTCTTTGTATTAAGAACACTGTGGAAAAACAAGCTAGAAGTTGTGGCTATAGTGTTTGGGGAAGTTTGGTTATGATTGTAGAATACTGTTGTTTCACCATAAATAAATACCGTATATCATTTGTATTCACACTGAAGAAGAAAATAGTCTATAATGTAAGACACTATTTTAACATGTTTAACAGAAACCAACTGTTTTCTGAAAAACTACAAGACTAGGATCATCATAATAGAAAAAGCAGTAAAACGATCAACGGCTCATTTATATATACATCTACTGATATATTACAAAATAGATAGAAAGCTCCATAGATAGAGATTTCTTATACGTGAACTACCACCAAATATATGACAAGATGCCTTACCAGGTCGAGATATAATAGTCATTAATATAGCCGCCTACAAACAATACATGACAAAATTTGATCACAAAATCTGCATAGCCTGTTCTCTTGTTCTGATTAGAAATATAATTTTTTTTTTAAAAATTACATTTACCTTTAACAGATAATACCTGGTACATTAATTAATTATAGTCAGCTTTTGTTACATTTTGCAGAAGCACACATTGTACTGTACTAGTCTTGATGTGAGGTTCCACTGGTACAAGTGAGATAGAATAAATAGCTGGATAAAACCAACAATGTATTTGGAAGCCCTCACCAAACTCTAGCTGTCTCCACTTCTGTAGCAGACTCTATGGAGTATTATTGTGTAACATATCTTTGGTGAAACTGCATTGTTCTTGATGCCCATATCTTTAATTGTTTTTTATGGATTGATAATACTGATAAATCTGTCCAGCCACGTTATCATGTTGTCTGTAAAAAGTATGTGTTACAGATATTTGTGTAATGACACAATAATAAACACACATCAAGAAACCTTTTTGAAAACCTAGTAGAAGTAGCAGTTGTGGTAGTGGTAGTAGTAGTAGTAGCTATGGTCCAGTAGTAGTAGTGGTGGTGAGGTGAGGTGAGGTTAAATGGGGTTTAACGTCGTGTCCAAGATTATTGCACTTAGATAGTGATGTGTATGCACGTGTGTGTGTGGCTGCTTGTCCAGACTGAAGCCGATTTTATAGAGCTACTCCACTGAGATACCATGCTGCAGTTTAACATGAATATCCCACTAAGACACAGTATAGTGACTCCAAGCCGATCAGTCCTTGTTTTTGCCCCTTAAGGCTGAGCGCCAGGGAAGGTAACAAAAACATATTTTGGTATGACGCGGCCGGGGATCAAACCTCAGACCTTCCCCTCTCCGGGTGGATGCTCTTCCACCACACCAAGAAGGCAGTCATTACAAGTGGTGGTAGTAGTAGTAGTAGTTGTGGTAGAAGTTGCAGTAGTAGTTGTGGTAGTGGTAGTAGTTTTGGTCCAGTTGTAGTATTAGTAGGAGTTTTGGTCCAGTAGTAGTAGTAGAAATAGTAGTAGTAGTAGTAGTCGAGGGGGTAGTCGTAGTAGTAGTAGTAGAAGTTGCGGTAGTGGTAGTAGTTTTGGTCCAGTTGTAGTATTAGTAGTAGTTTTGGTCCAGTAGTAGTAGTAGTAGTCGAGGGGGAAGTCGTCGTGGTAGAATTAGTAGGAGTAGTAGTAGTAGTAGTAGTTTGGGTCCAGTAGTAGTGGCGGTGGTAGTCCACATATGGCCTGTATAGGTATTTCATGAGTTATCTCCCTTACATTATATACCTCTCAACTTTCATAATTGATCTTTGAGTATGAAATACTGATACATATACATAATAAGCGATTCCAAGGATTGCAGTCTAATAATTATCAAGAAAGTGATCTTGCCAATTGGTCATATCTGTATTCCTTGAGTTGGGAAGAATATTCATGACATAATTATTTTAATGTGAAATATATAATACCTTAACATACAATATTCCTTGTGATAATCAGGTTATTACCTGTACTCTACCTAGGCCAGTGTTAAAGCAATAAACATGTGCTTGATGCAGGGCCTATTGTGTATAAATGTTGCTCAAAATAGTCATGGCGAGAAGATGTATCACAATGTCACAGGATCACAAAATCTATTGCTTCAGACTAATAATTCACACTGGTATAGATCAAACTTGTGTCATAAAAATATATTCAACAATTTGATGGCGTTAGTAAAAGTGTAAAGTCATCTTCACAGTATAGAAACAAGAACATTTTAAAAAAGAATGAATTATTTGTGCATACTGTTTTGTGTCATGAGCTTCAATAAGATATTGATACACCGTTAAAAAAATTGTAACAATTTTGTGAAAAATAAATTCTCTTTACACAGACCAACAATCCATTACATCACCAATAGTTTGTTTTTTGTTATCTAACAAACATTTCACCAATTGAATCATAGATGTCAAGTTACACGCGATCATAACACGTAGATACATGTTGCCAAATTTTAATGTTGAAGTCTTATCAATAACTTGTATGGTGCCACTATCAACATTGAATTATTTTCAAAATGTTTGTATCTAAATTACACAGAGAATAAAATTCCTGTCTAGATGAACTGTACAAGCGTTTCAACTAGACAAATAATTTCTATTCAAATTGATAAAACAAGTCTAACAGAACAGACAAAACATCCAACTGCTGACATAAACTGGTCCCATAACTTTCATACAAATCACAACTGACATTTTAGTCTGTGATCTTGGTCCAAAAGACAGTTGCATGCAGTTATGTGCAGTAAGAGTTAATGCCAAGTGAATGTTTGTAAGTAAGTAATAATACCTCAATTCTTGCTAGTTCTTCACGAAATAAATGTAAATGGTAGCATGCAAAAGGATAAACATAGTGTGATTTTTAACAATGATATATCCTACTTGTTGAAGAATGAAGTAATCAAATCCTGATCAATTTTATTTTGAGGCTATTTCGTGTCACATTCCATACTTTGTATTTGATTTCCATTTTTAGTATGCACCGGCCATAAGAGGACATTACTGTAGTTTGTACCTCATATCACCGAGAAAAGTTACAATGGACTTTTGAAATGAACTTAGTTCTTCAAACACTAGTAACTATACAATAGTAAACTGCAATATCTTCGATACCCTCAGCCAAGCAATGAAATAACTAGGATGAAAGTTTACATGTCACTACAAAGAGAGAACAACGTAGTTATAACCATGCCTTTCTAGTATTGAAGTTACACTCACAACCGTGTCCTAGGTTAATATAATAAGCACTTTCACATTGGTCTCTGGATATGTTAAACATGGTCTGATAAGGATTGAGCTGCACAATTTTCACATAACTCACAATGCTTTGTGTTTAGAGGGGAAACACGTGAGAACAACATTTGGATTGCTCAAGATCTTCATGAAACAATCAAAATGAAAGTGTTCTGTCACAGTGCACATACAGTAGAAGATGGTTATCTCAAACACGGAAGTGGACTAACAGTCATGATGAACTATTTCAAAAGTCTGACAGATACATTATCATTTAAGGAAGTCTCATGATGACTTTACAGCAAGCTGATTTTTCTGATTAGAATAATGTTTTACCAATGTGGGAATCATACTGTCAACAGTGTCAGTCACCATGAGGGAAACAATGTACAACTAATTATCCTGTTACTGTACACTAAAGTTATTTACAGGTTGTTTTCAATATAACAAGGAATATAGAATCTATCAAACTTTTCAGATTATCGACTTTGAATGATAAGAATGGCTGTTGAAATCAAAATGGCAGACGTGGTTCCACAAGAAGTGAACAAGGTCTACACCAATCCAATTTCACCAGTCCTTTGGAATTCATTCCAACCATGTTTTACTGTATACACTTTACTGTGAACCCCGGACATTCACAAAGCAGAGAGAAGTAGTGGTACAACTCAATAAAACTTGCACAAGTTGAGATTCTGACAGAGATAGCAGACGGTCAGAATTCAAAACTATGTACAAGACGTTTGGGTCTTTTTGTGCTGTCTCCCATGATGATGAAGGATAACTTCCTTGTTGTGATTTCATTCAAGTGGTAGTTGTTCATGGGAAATACTCTTGTTATCCCAGTTCACAGCAGATGCAAGACCTGAAAATAGTCATTGTGAAGTAATTATAAAATTAATAAAAAATATAAGGTTTGTTTGTTTGTTTGTTTAATGCCGTACTTAGCAAAATTCCAGCTATATGACGGTGCTTTGTAAATAATCGAGTCTGGATCAGACAATCCAGTGATTGACACCATGAGCATCCAAACCACACAATTCGTATACAATGACACACATCAACCAAGTCAGCGAGTCTGACCACATGATCCCATTAGTCGCCTCTTAACGACATGCATAGTCACCTTTGCAGGAAGCATGGATTGCTGAAGACCTATGCTAATCCGGATCTTCATGGGTACAAAAACATAAGGATTTGAATCTCAGGGATGTGAAATAATTTAAGAACAGTACATCCACTAACGTACATAAAAGATAAAAGATAGAAAACCCTTTCCACATGTAAGATTTCACAAGAAAAGCAGAGCTGATTGTACAATTCTGACAAAATCATTTGCATATGTTTATCAATCACTATATTTGCGAAAAGGTGAAGACGTCTTTAAGAGACATAACCGTCGGAGATCGATATGAACAAACATGACAAAGGTGTGATGTGATGTGCAGATGAAAAGATCTTCACACTAACCTGTTTAGCCTAATGAAGGGTGCTGTACATGTCAATCTACTTCATCCGAAAGGTTATCGTCATTGTCCTGAAAAATCAAACAAGAACATAAACCTTGAACATAGTAATAAACAGAGGGCACCTAATGCTTGGACTGATTCTGCTACACTGAGATCCATGAGGTCAACCTCTGCCACAGTCCATTCAACAACTTGCACATGTCTTTCATCTATTTCATTAATAAAATCAACTCAATTAGATAAACAAATCTTTACGTCATGAAATGTTCAACTTTCACTGAAAAAACATAAAATTGTGAAAAACTATTTCAGTTTTCGTATTTGTCCTTTGTTTGCAATGGTTGTACTGTTCCACGGGTAGACGGCGGTCTGTAAATAATCGAGTCTGGACCAGACATTCCAGTTACGACAAGCATAGTTGCCTTTTACGGCAAGCATGGGTTGCTGAAGACCTATTCTGATGTAAATGGTTATATGTGGACATGAGTGAAGGATGTAAATGGCTATACGTGAACATGAGTGAAGGATGTAAATGGCTATACGTGGGCATGAGTGAAGGAATTGTAAATGGCTACATGTGGACATGAGTGAAGGAATTGTAAATGGTTATATGTGGACATGAGTGAAGGAATTGTAAATGGCTATATGTGGACATGAGTGAAGGATGTAAATGGTTATATGTGGACATGAGTGAAGGATGTAAAAGGCTATATGTGGACATGAGTGAAGGATGTAAATGGCTATATGTGGACATGAGTGAAGGATGTAAATGGCTACATGTGGACATGAGTGAAGGAATTGTAAATGGCTATGTGGACATGAGTGAAGGATGTAAATGGCTATATGTGGACATGAGTGAAGGAATTGTAAATGGCTATATGTTGACATGAGTGAAGGAATTGTAAATGGTTATATGTGGACATGAGTGAAGGATGTAAATGGTTATATGTGGACATGAGTGAAGGATGTAAGTGGCTATATGTGGACATGAGTGAAGTGTTGTAAATGGCTGTATGTTGACATGAGTGAAGTGTTGTAAATGGCTATATGTGGACATGAGTGAAGTGTTGTAAATGGCTATATGTGGACATGAGTGAAGTGTTGTTAAGGGCTACATGTGGACATGGGTGAAGTGAGGGATGTAAGGGGCTATATGAGGGTTATTTTGGGTGTTAGCTGACCTAGCACACGCCATACACCACCTGCCCCTCTTCCAAGCCAGCAGACAGCCAGCTATTATCAGATTAACTCATTATCACATGTACTAGGAGCGCTGGCTTACTCTCTACAGGTCATTTTCCTTTGCATGTTTACTGACTATGCTACTGCAATCACAGACAGATCCTGTTCATCTTATATCAAGCCAGATGAAACCAAGAAAACAAATCAGGCTACTTTTGATGAATGTGATCTCAATGCCCTTATATCACTGCAGGTTGTCAAAGCAGATGCAAGGTTGTTCATCGTTACTAGATTATATGTCTTAATATACAAGATGAGCAATCATTATAACAGAATTATCCCTGAGAATATGATCACTGACTTAGGTTAATTTAGTAATCTAGAACACTGTTACATTTAATGACTTGTCAAACTATTGCCAGTTTGTTTGTTTTTTAAGCCACACTCAGCAATATTCCAGTTATATGATGGCGGTTTGTAAATAATCAAGGATAATCCAGTGATCGACATCATGAGCATCGATCCACGCAATTGCGATATGATGACATGCCATTAGAAGCGACTAAATGGATCCGTTGGTCAGGCCCAGTGACATGGTTGATTGCATATCATCATAACTCAACTGCATGGATTGATGCTCATGATATCAATCATTTTATTGCCTGGTACATCCGATTATTACAGACCACCATGATATAGATGCAATATTGCTTGATTGTTTTATAGTGTAGCCCACAGCATTATCATGTTAACATGTAGTTTGAAATATAGTATTAAGCTTTAAATTTTGAAAACATAATGTAACAATGTGTCAACAAGCAAGATGAAGGGGACATATTTTCATCCAAATCTCCATACACTTAAGGTTGCTGGAGTGAGTGAGTGAGTTGGGTCCAACGCCACTTTTAACATTATTCTAGTTACATCACTGCGTGTCAGCTTAATGTGGGAGGAAAGCCCGAAGTGATGCAGGTCTCATAAGTTTACCACTTCGGTGAAACCCAGGAGCACAGGTATATTTTCTGGCATGCCCAAGGGACACAACTCTGCACAGCGAATCACGGTGTCTTAGACGACTGGGCCACCCGTGCCCCCTGAAGGTAGCTTGAAGGCATCAAAGGTTTGACATAATCTCATTCAACAGAGTTTGCCATCATGTTGTTGCAGTTTTGGAGAGTTAAGTCAAACATTACCTTTGTACAACTCAACATTGTATTAAACACTGGTAATGAGCAGTGTTACCTGAAGTACAGAGGACAGCCTGGCCAGCTGAGACTTGAGCAGATGGAGTTCGTCCAGGAGCTGACAGTAGGCCGACATGTTCATCATCACCATCTCCTGGCCGTTCACCATGGAGACGGTTACGTCCTGGGGCAGCGTCACACCCGACAACACAAAGCTGTCCTCAGACTCACTCATGCTGTGCCTGGAAAACATAAAAACAAATCAATGACCTTTACCTATAAATTCTATCGATTGTGACAATGCCAACACTGTCCATTTCCTGTGACAAAAGAACACAGGATTTCGCAGGACTCCGGTATCCTGCGTTTTCATCTACATTTACCATGTTTACTCCTAATCAGATTCATGATGAGTCAGACTAGATGCAATACATTTATCAGTTGATACTAGTTCATATACATCCAAGGAACAGAAACAGCGTTTGATAATATTTTTCCATCATGACATGTTTCAATCAACATTATGTTCAGGAATGTTACCATATATGACCGTAGATAAGCCATCCCATATATATCATATAAAGCCGAGGTATTAACTTGGTCCTTGAAATCTGTATCAACATGTCATGTGCGTTAAGTAAGCCAGGCCCATAACCTTAAACTACGTCTTGTTATGATGTGTGATCGAAAAAAGAATATCAAGAAGTCCATATTGAATTAAGCAAGTTAATCATGTAGTTACATATACAATATAATATAAAAAAGTGTTTTATTGTATATCTGGACTCATGTTTGTAATCCACGTAATTAGAGTATAAATTTTATTCACCTGAAGCAATACAATGTAGATTTTTCACCAACAACGAAAAAAGAGTTTGATGAAAGTGTAACCCATACATAAGCCGACCCCTTTCTACAGAATCTTTTTTCTGGTCCTACAGTAATTGTTACATTGGACCCGTGAAGATTCCGGGGTACAATAGGTCTTCAGCAACCCATGCTTGCCATAGACGGCGACTACGCTTGTCGTAAAAGGCGACTTACGGGATCGGGTGGTCAGGCTCACTGACTTGGTTGATACATGTCATCAATCCCAATTGCGTGGATCGATGCTCATGATATTAATCACTGGATTGTCTGGTCCAGACTTGATTATTTACAGACCGCCGTCATATAGCTGGAATATTGCTGAGTGCGGCGTTAAACAACAAACAAACATATGTTTATCAATATCTTTTTGGCTGAATGTTACATTCATGTAAGACAGAGTCTCTAAATGATGCTCATGACTCTCCATAGAATATGCAGTGAGTCATGTGACATGGGCCTGCAGATAGGCTACAAAATTTCCTGTGGCCTTGAGAATTCAACCTTACATGCATATTTACTAGTGAAATATATTTTTACATGCAATCCAGTGGCGTATGTCCAGACACTAGGTCTCATAACCAGGTTGCCAACAACAGAAGCATCAGTGCTTCTGTAGGGCGACTGACACAGATGTACATGATGTAGGTCAAGAGTACAGTCTCCATACTTTTGGTCCAATGGTTGTGATGTTTTGATACTTTCTAATGACATTTTCAAAGACATCACCTATGATTTGGGAAAAAAAATTTAAAACAGAAAGTCCCTTGCTTCTAGCTACTTCCATTGAAAAGCATGTGGGTCACTGTAACATAGTATTGTTATCGAAACATTGTCATTACTTGTCACTCTTCATGCTCAAGTGTATTAAATCATGTTACCATGGCAATTATCTGCCTACAAAACAGCAGCAGGAAAAAGGCTGTTCAGTGAAAATGGCAAACCCACTTTATGCCACAACTGTCCCCTTTTCTGTGACCCAGATCTTATACCATGTACATAAAAGTCCTTCACAACCTCCTTCTGAATGCCCTTTTCCAAAAGATAACAGGCACTAAAGACCTAGAGGGTGACCTTGAGGATGACCATGACAATTGACAAGGCGGATCAGCGTAAAAAGTAATCCAAAGGACACAAAACATGGTGATAACTGAAATAATGATACTTGACAAGTTATCTTTGACATGTCCACACTTATCAGCACCGCATGGTCGAAAACATTCTGACAAAACCATAACATGCTTAAAGAATTCACATTTACATGCAGCTGCTTATTTATCAGGATTATCATTGATTATACTCCCATCAGCGAACATCTGATCAACAATGAACTTCAATCCTATGTACAGAAGCACCCTGACTATTCTGTAAAGCAACTGAATTACTGATTGTTGCTTGAAATAAAAGAATATAAATTTGTGATCATCTATCGTTCTCTGATGATTCACACACACTATTACCAGAATGTGTGATATACATGACCAAGGTCTAGCATTACCTTAGTGCAAATACACAGCAACATGATGAGATCTGAGAGAAACAGCCGGCCCATGGATCTGTATACAAGTTGCTTCATAGTTCTTTAGTCATCAATCATTGTGTCACACCATGTTTCACTGAACAGGGTTGCGGATTGCATAGATGCCTTCGTAAGATTCAGACAGTGGGAATTGATTGCGATACTGTAAACTAAACCATTTTGGCAGAGAGTCAATATATTGACAAGTTAGAGGTGACATGTTTAACATGCCCTTTCAACACATGGTAATGACTACATGTCAACAGAGTTGGATTGGTTGGATTGTTGTTGAATGCCGCACCCCGCAATATTCCAACTATATGACAGCGGTCTGTAAATAATCGAGTCTGGACCAGACAATCCAGTTGTTGACATCATGTGCATCGATGCATGTATTTGGGATTGATGTCATGCTTAAAAAAAGTCAGCGAGCTTGACCACCCAATCCCATTAGTCGCCCCTTACGACAAGCATGGGTTGCTAAAGACCTATTCTACCCCGGATTTTCACGGGTTTGTCAACGGATAGGCCTGATTGGGGAGGGGTCTATGGTGTGAGGAGTGAACGCTTTAACCACTGGGCTACACCACTGCCCCGGCAAACTTTAGACCCATATCATGCTTACAACATGTACAATAACGCTTTCTTATTTAAATCAGCATGGTCAGCAAGTTACATCCATCCACACTGAAACACATCACTGATATCAGTGAACGAAGAACCACATTACGATGTTGACAATCAAAGAAATTTAACCTACCCGGGTACATACAGGATATATCCTGAAAAATGTTGATCAATATGTCTAATGACTTGTACACCATGTACATTGATCAATGTACACTTGTTTCAGTGGGCCAACTACGTGAGAGTCCACTAGCCTGAACTGATGTTATTGACTATCACCTATTTGTTGAGCTTACAATTGAAAAGTAGTTTACTATACTCTGGCTTCAGATGAGTGGACGATGCAGCCCACTGTTTTCATTCATCATTAATGGTCTAGAATCGGACAAAAGAATCATCCATCCCCTTCTCTCATAATGACAACTAGAATATGCAATGCTTAACTTAACAATCTGGGAAGCTTGCCGAACAACATGAGGTCTTACAGGTTAAAGCGCTATCTAAGAAAGTTTTAATACATCATCTTTGATAGTGGTGTTACTGCTGTTTGATGAGGGGCAGCATTCTTTGGGCCTGGACCAGTATAGACTTGCTGACTATTGGGCTGTTTTGAAGGGAGTGAGTGAGTGAGTGAGTGTTAATGCCGCTTTTAACAGTATTCCAGTTATATCACCATGGAAACATTTATGTTTTCTGTTGCTAGGGATTTTCAGATATTTAAGCAGAGGTAACACTGAACTGGTGTAACAAATCTGACATTAATAGTATTCATTATCCATTCTTTTTGTTTGTTGTTTAACCCTGCACTCAGTTTGAATAAGTTTGAATAAGTTGCATGGTATGAAACTGCTACCTTCTGATTGTAGTGTATGGTACTGGTAGTTCTAAGTGAAAAAACAAACAATTTCATATCTGCATTCCTCTCAACTCTCACACATCACAGGGTCACCATGCTGATGTCGATGTGCAAGGATTCTCAAGTTTAAGAATACATGTTTTTTCAAACATGGTGTTGTCATTGCTGCATGTCCGTGGGAACCTATCTGTTTATCTTTTTATACAGAAAACGATCAGAATCAGACTGTTTGGCTAGCCCATATCTGTCAAGACAATTTATTAAAAGACATCAACCAGGAAGTTTCAAGTACACAAAGCTTAGATAATATGCTTTGTCAGCATAATCATTGCTCATACTGATCTGATATGACTCTTAACAAAAAAAACACTAAAAATAAGCATGATAGCAATATAGTTAGTACTTGTAACACTTGAATTATCTTTTTGTATCATGCAGGGTTTTACGTGATGCACAAATGAGCATCCAGTACGCACAAATGCAAAGAATGCAGAAAATAAATATACTGCCTCCCAAAGGACGCACAATGATATTCTTTGTAGCTAAAGCATAAAAAGAGCAGCAATGGGTGTCTCTTATTTCATCCATCAATTAATGACCACTGTTCACATGATCATCAGATTCATTATAAGGCTCTAAAGTGAATATCAAGATGTACAGTACACTACACCATATCATTACTGTACAGGACCCTCATATTGCCTGCAAGGACCCTTAAAAGAAATTATTGGGGGACCTGGACCCCAAGTTTTGTAAGCCAAAGTTAAAACCCTGATCATGCTTATTAAATAGTAATTGTTTTAAAATGTTCATAATTTGTATTCCACTTCAAAGTACTTAGTTGGGAACATTAAATAGCCATGATAGAATATTTTTATTTTCAGACCTAGCTGAATTTCATTCATATTTTTTAAAAGTTGTTATTCACCATCTGTGGTTGTGAAAATCATGAGCCATGACTGCATGAATTGATCCTTGAGATAACATGGACTGCCATGTCTTCATGCTATCTCCATCCTCTTCCCAGCTGGCTCCCCTCCCTGGTGAATCACTCCCAACAACTCCTGGGTATTTATAGATCTATATATCAGATGTTACCTAATGCAGTCGGAGCTGACTCATGGCATATGAAGTTTTTCTTTTTTTTCTGAAATGCTTATTATGTATTCGGTTCGATGAATGCAGAGATAATATATATGTGCTAACTTGTGGTAATTGCAACCCGCAGGAAATGTTTCTAATATACACGAACCTTGCCTATTGATTTGAAATGTAGGTATCTTAAATTGTCAAGGGCCCGTTCCTCAAACGATCTTAACACTATTGGGGAAGTCAAAGTATAGGACTTTCTTAGCACAAGGATCACTTTGGGGAATAGGGCCCATGATGAGATGACATTCGAGAATAATCATCAGATCATAACAGCATATGCATACTTGTTATTAATACTTTCATTAAAAGATATACTAAAGTAGCTATGGTAACACATTCTCCACAATAACATTAGAAAAGTAGAATGAAATTGTCAACATGGTAAAGATTATAATAGCATAAACTATCAAACATACATAAAATATGTATTGCAGGTTAAAATGTATACTATATTTCTACCAGACACAGGGACTCATAGCCCTTGCATTTAATGGACCATGCCCTATTTTACCAGACAATATCCAATTTATTCCAGGGAGTGGAAACATGCATGGGTTTAGCACCTAGAGACCAAGGATTATGATCACACTCCAGCTCAGAGGCTGGGTCTAGGAAGTGCTCAGTCATCTGTAATCCCTGCTAAGCCACCCAGTATGAACGTAATAATCGACACAAGTACATGTCACCGAGGAGGATATATATATATATATCAATCAATACCATATCCAGGGGGTTGTGTCGGTGTGTTGATGGCTGAACACACACCTGACTATACTGCCAGTGTCGGAGTTGGTTGGTTGGTTTGTTGTTTTAACGCCGCATTCAGCAATATTCCAGCTATATGACGTCGGTCTGTAAATAATTGAGTCTGGACCAGACAATCCAGTGATTGATATCATGAGCATCGATCCACGCAATTGGGATCGATGACAGCCAGTGTCGGAGATGTACTGGTGAAACCCACCACAGAATACCTCTACACCTGTAGTATGTCATCTGCACAAGATCACCAATGGCTTGTCACTGACCACACAAACCTGAGCATAGTTTGTTTTTTGTTTAATGCTGCACTCAGCAAAGTTCCATCTATATGATGTCATGATTGACATCATGAACATCGATCCATACGATCGCATGCATCAACCAAGTCAGCGAGTCTGACCACCCGATCCTGTTAGTCGCCTCTTACGACAAGCATGGGTTGCTGAAGACCTATTCTAACCTGGATCTTATGGGTTCCTGAGCATAGTGCCTGTGTCAGTGATATACTGGTGAAACTCCACGTCTACACCATGCACAATGTACTTGCATAAACACAAAGTCAGTGACTCGGATGGTTCACGTGTCATGGGTTCACTCATCTCCCCGAAAGCCTGAGTTCAATTCCCACATGGGTACAATGTGTGAAGCCCATTTCTGGTGTGCACCACCATGATATTTGAAGGAATACTGCTAAAAGCAACACAAGACCACTCACTCACTCGGACAACACAAACCTCATCACAGAACAAGCAAAAATAATGTCAGGGTGTAAGCCACACAAGAATACGTCTACACCCTGCACAGCACAATCATGTACACAAAGTCACCCATGGCCTATAACTGATCAATAATGGATTCCTACAACATTGCCCATCTGGAAAGTGTCTTAAACTAAATGGACCATTTCCCGGTTTGGATTAAGGTCTGAAATGGGCTGACCTTTGTTTGAGGATGTAACATCATGACCTGTGAGTGAAGAGTTGATGTTGCTGCAGCTGATACCAGGAAGTAATGAAGGCTGATGCACCTAATATCAGCAGGTCCTGAAAGATCAGGTTTTAATGTCTGTTGTCTACTGTTACCGACACCAACCTATCATGTTACCTCAGTACTCAGCCCACACTGACACAATCCCTATCTATATCTCTATGTAACAAATGTTATGTTTGGGATAACACTTTCTTGTCAGCAATGTAACCCACTCAGCCACCGAGGCTTCCATGTGTGTTAGATTGCTGACTTTGTGTGCTGGCGATTAGGGGCCTCACCCCCAAAAGAACTTGAATCTGTATTTTACTAAGAAAGTGTTATCCCAAATATAACATTTGTTACATTTGACCACTTTCTAAATGGCATTGTGTGTTTATTTCTGTATGCTTGTCAACTGTTTTTAAAAAATCCCATATGGAGGTTTATAATGCTTCCATTTATCATGATTATGTATAATGATTTGAGAAACATGTTTACAAAAGAAGAACATAGTTTTGAATCTATCTCAATCTGCTGCCATGGCAACAGCTAACAAAAATCACTCAATCATCATTACTTCAGTGGCATGTGTACATGGTGGAGGTGACAACAATGTTACTACACCTGAGGCACCTTCAGTCAACAGCTGATGGGGATGCAAATTAACCTGAAACCTTTACAAGCCCAAATAGTGATGACATATCAAACACCCCAAAATGCCTTACATTTTAATAGGCCTAAGGACACTTATAAACACTAGACTAACTGACTTGGTTAGCAGGCTAATTACCGCCTTATACACAGCGATATACGGTATGTCTAAGTTCCCACAAGCGAGATGTTATCCTGACATTTCATCAGTAAATGAAGAAGATCAGGGTGCCATTGTACAAAATCCTCAGAGCTACAACTGTTGTAAGTCTATGTTAAGGTATGGCTGTTATGATCACCTTTGCGCTAAGATCGCTTTGTACAACAGCACCCAGAAACTAAACACCTTACGAAAAATGAAAAGTTTATGTTGGTTTTTTAATTCTACAGTATATTATCTTTATAACAAACATGTTCATTGTTCATAACAAACTGATGGACATAACAAACTTATCTATTGTGTCCCGGCCATTTGCTTCATATATGCTGTATATGTGCTTATAAAGAAATATGGTTATCACAAACTAAAATAAGTAGTCCCTTGAGTTAGTTAAAACCATAGATTTCTGTGCTAGTGTTTTTTAAATATTTTCATGCATACTTGTACACATGGATCTTAAAATTGGGTTATTGTGTTTTTTGCATAAATTACGTAGATAAGCATCTTGTCTGGAGCTCTGGCATGCTCTGGAAACAGGAGGGTGGGGACACAACATACAAGCATTCCCTCCTCAACTTCATCAATCTGATGTTGGGGTCTCCACCGGCTCCCTGGTGATGGATGGGTATGTGTGAGTGCTACACTGTGCTGACAGCTGACAGTGGACATGATGGTGACATTGCTAATGGATAAATGATGGAAACCTATCTGCCCAGCCCCATGATTAAATTACACACACGGCCATGATGACTGGTGACCACAAGAGTGACCTTAAAGTATTAGGTCACATTAGCTTCATCGACCATCACAATGGTTCAGACTTCGTATTACCACACTGTACACATAACATCTGTCAAGGAATTACTTCATGAGCAAGATGAACCAATTACCTGATGGGGGCCATCAGTCACTGATACTGACAGTACAGCAAGTGAGTGATCTGATATACAATATGTACTTGATTGATGTCAGGTCACTTTTCCACACAGCTTGCTAATACTGAACAGTTCATCATAACTCATAATTTGGATTTATTTGGCAAAATATTAGAATCTGTTAATGGTGTTATTACCCTTAGTCAAAATGCTTTGTAAAAGGCAATATGATATCACTTTTATAGTACAGTTAGATACATGTAATGTTGGACTCTTTAATCACAGGGTGTTGTGAATTGTTTATGGCTGAACTTTTTGTTCCAAAGGGCAATAAATCTCCTTTTGAAATGACTTAAGGGTCAGTCCAACTTGTCACTACTAGTCTGTTTCCCAGAAGAATGTGCGGTGCAACAACTATTGACATGTAGAGACGAAGCCAGGCTAAAAAGTAACCCTGTTGCACCTTAATCCCAAAACGGATGTTTACTACTGAATATTTTTAACTAGCACATATTTTGAAGTGATTATTAGTTTAGAATATCGACATTTGTTCAGTATTCAACTAAAACGCGAATTGACAGGATGGAAGATAGCAGGAAAAGTGCAATGAAAAACGGTATATTGCCACTGCATTTTCTATGTAAAAAAACAGTGAGGCATTCTGTCAGTCTGGGGTAACATCACATCAGTGAAATAATGCAAACACGTTCTATTTATCAGCCTTTGAGTTTTTACCCATGGCAAGTCCTTAACTACTGCAGCATTCAAACATAACAAATACTTTTCTTACTTGTAACCATGGATTTCAATGTAATAAAATTGGGAGAAACACCTTCATTTACAGCACACGAACATCGGATATATAATTATTATACATCTGTGCATTTATTAATAATTGAAGAATAAATAATGTTCAGAATAAAATAATTGATCTTAAATGTTACTTTGATATCAACATGTCCTCTTACATCTGATTTCATGGCTTTTTTATTCTGACAATATATTCTAGATATATACTGAATGAAAATCTACCATGCATCCAGCATCCAGCAACAAATCAGTTACCCAGTTGCCATGGTTGCAATATACCTGTCATCATAGTTTGAACAGTTGAAATAAAAGATTTATCCAGATTATTCTTGCCCTTGTAAAATGTGTCCCATCATTTATATTCAGTGCTTTGAGTCATCACTGGTGTTAATTCACTGATATATCATTTCTTACATAATTCTGATACTCTTAAAATAGTAGTAAATTACATATATTTGTCCCAACCAATAACAAGTCATACAGACTACCCCATAAGATGTGTATGATACATAAATAGATGTAAACGATAGTTACAGCTTCTTGTTTTGGTAACATATTGTGTTGACAAGTTATTTCCCTTACAACCCATTCACTATCCTTCTATGGCTATATATCCTGATTTTCATTCCAAAGTGCTTCTAGACACTTGTAGCATTTAGTCTATTTATTAGATATTATGATATAGCAAATGTGATTTTAGAAAGTAATATCTAATATTTTTACCATGACACAAATGCAAGTTTAAACCCACAATCATTTGATGTAGGTATGTCTACCATGTTAGGCCTCTTTTTTTTACGGTTTTAAATGCGGTTTCAGCTTGACATAGAGTTAAATTGAGTAAAGGTACTTAAACTTCAAAGCATACAGTGTTTTCACAATAAGTTGGCTGCACCTCCCAATCAGAGTCGGCTAGTAAATTGGAGTAGGGGGCTAATTTCTAAGGTAAACTTGTTTAAACATTTCGCAATTATTTGTGTTTGTAAGTGACAATGTGAGTTTAATTTCATTTATTTTACTTTAAAGCATGTTATGTTTTTACAATAAGGTGAGTTGCATATAGGCTAAGTTGGAATATAGTTGGAGTAGAGGCTAATTTCTAATGTAAACTTGTTTTAACATTTTACAATTATTGGTGTTTGCAAGTTACCATGTAAGTTTAATTCCATTTATTTGACCAAGGTAAAAAACAAATAAGGTGTCGTTTTCGGCAGGCAATAGTAGCCGTTTTTGCTCGAAGCGAGGTGCCGTATTCGCCAATCAGTGATGTTTTGCTGAGGTTCCGTTTTAGCTATAACCCCGACCAACCCTTTGTGTAATTTGTAAAGCAAAAGCTCTGATGAAGCAAGTCTAGGTTTTCTAATCTCACATCTCACTGGGGCTCCTTTTCAGTGTAAATGGGGTTATTTGTTTCTATCAAATATATATATATTTTCAGAGAGTTAGCATTAATCATAGGAAGCAAGTTAAGGAACAAAGATTTGTTATATTTCAGAGGATTCAATCGACAAATCCCATCAGTGTTTGATCATATGAATGCTAAGACATTATCTAAAATATGTATTAAGATTCCTTGTTTCTTTTCAGCAATAGTAAAGAGTCAATATCAGCATCCATGGTTGAGTGTCTAGATGGTTTTTATGATGTAACGTTAAACGACTCAAGTACGGCATCATGAGCATGACATCAATATTCTTTTAAAAAAAAGACACAAATGACGAAATACTGCTTAACATAAATTAGAACTTGCTGCTTATTGCAACAAAGAAGACAAACAAAATGTCACCTAGACTTGATCTAGGTCCCACTAAGTATTTTCAATAATAACCTTCGATGGTGGTCGGTTCAAAGACAACTATAACGAAAAACAATCTTAGGCATAATGACGTAAACATTACCCTGTTACACCCTTCTGATACAAAATAAGATGTCAAAGCTCATTTGCATTGAGTTTACTGACACAGGGAAATAACAGTCCCAAATCTTACTGCCTGCTCGTTCATGACCACCTCATCAGGGCTCCCATGATATCTGCAAGCATTGAGGCTAAATTATACATTACCTTCTTCCATAAACTCTGATATCCTCAGTGTTCCACACTCATTAGCTGAGCATAATTACCAACTCTGAATATCATATGATACACCTTCCTGTCAATAAACTGCCTGTCTGCTTTGCTTTTATGGTCAATCTAGTTAAATTCTGCAAGTGTTTACCAATAATGCACCGTTCTCCTAATATTTACAAACCTTCCTGGCACTTTTATTGCTTGACTTAAGCAATGGCGCCAAGCTTTGAAATCTAGCAACATCAACATTAACGACTGAATCATGACAACAAAGCACTATTCACAGAAGTACATGAACAGTATTGTTAGCTGTGATATCGTCAAGTACCTACCTGAAAGAATTAGGTCTTGAGATCCTATCCTTCAAAGAAACTGTTGTGAGAGATGCTGACAATTCTTCCTTGCCATTGCGCGCATAAACTTGACTTCTAGAAATGTCTCCATTCTTCTGTGCATCTCTACTCAGAAACAAAGGTCTAGCCATATCCTTCTTGGAAAATGAACTCCTCAAAACATCCTCGGTAAATCCATTTATGCAACTTTCACTTCGTTCGGGTGAGATCCGTGAATGTTGATCATTATTGTCCTGGTTGTCCTTATCAGTATGTCCAGTTTCACTTGGTCTGTTCGAATGTACTCCACACTGACATATGCGAATGGTCAAATCTTCAATCTGACTGAGTGTCCTCTCTCTGCGGGATGCATCCTCTGAATCAAGCTGACAATCAACTGAATCAAATGCCGCAAGCGGTGCCCTCAAACTCACATCATCACCAAATATTTCGGACACAACGCTCTGGGCATTGTCCATGCTGGTCATCATTGCACCAGCATAGTCTAAACTGTCAGAGGATTTGCATGAGAACTGGGACCTTCTTTCTGGTATCCTTCTCCTTCCCCTTTTTGAACTAGATTTTACTTCGATGACATCGGAATGACGGTAAAATTTAGGGCTATGGGGATGTGTCTTGCATATAAGGTTCTTCTGCCACGTGTGTAATCGGGCGTTTCTTGGTCCACAAGAACAATAGGTATCTGGTTCCGATTTACTTGGCGAACATTTCAGCTGGATTTGCCCACAGTGTTGGCATGATGTCTGACTCTGCTTCGGATACCGGTGGTTGCACTTCTTGCATGTGTCATCTTGACTTTCATCTGTAGAAGGTCCCAGACTCTCAATCCCGCTGTCTGATGGGACAACACCCTTATCGGCTGCCTGGTCCTCTGTCCTCATCAACTTCTCTCTCTCCTCTTCCTCATCCTTGTCCAGGCTACTGTGGGTTCCATATGCACATGTGTCCTCATCTCTAGTCTTAAAGCTACGGCCTCGTTTCCGTATAAAAGAACCCCTCCGATCCGCGGAGGAGCAGTTCCCCATGATCTTCACTCAGCTGTTACTTCTGAAAAAGGAATCATAATTCATGAAGGATTTGTTTGTTTGTTGTTTAATGCCGTACTCGGCAATATTCCAGCTATATGACGGTATTTCATGAAGGATATAAATATGATAAATGCATTTATTGATATGGGGCACAAGGATATAATGACATTAATACAAATATAATAATTTACATAATTGAATTAACATGATTAACGTAATGGTAACAATATATATTAGAATCTATCTAACACAACTCATGACATTAATAAAAACAATAACAAACTTAATAATATCATCAATCACAAACATATCCAAAGACATTAAAACAAACATGGAAAGCATAAAATGTGGCAAACAAGAATTCAAAACAAACTCCTAACAATGCTTAATGCACACAAAAGCAGACTTTCTGGAACAAAAGCCTCTACAGCCTCAAAAACGAACCTCTTCAGCTGTTGGCAAACCCAGACATACCATCAGTAAACAATAAAGCAAATAATATCCTCCCAAATGATAACCCAAAGCATCAAATATGACAAGAACAAACAAATGTAACAAAGAGCCGATGAGCCTGAACAATGTCCAGGGCTCACATCCACCTGTAATCAGCTCATCAACATTACCAGGTGTGTGGCAAGAACTGGCAGCTGCTGACCGGCCGACATGTATTCCCCCACCTCCCACACCTGGACGTGACAAGTGAACAGCTTTCTCCCAGGATGTGGGAACCTCCACAAGACGGGGACTGTTCTCTGATTGATCCACAGCCCAGTCTACATCACCTTACACACCAGTCATTGTTAGTATGTGATGTTTAGTGTGCAAACAACCAACCAACCCTGAGCACATACCTACTGACCTACATACACATAGAACAGTCACCTAACTTGTTGAAATCAAGCTATAAGATGGTTTTGTTGCAGAAGCCTCAAGTTCCTGAGTCTAATCACTGTAAAAACTTTACATTAACAACAGCTCCTTTGTTTGGAACCAGGGATTAACTAACTCAATTGTTGGCCAAACATAACTTGGAAAAGACAACCTTTTTATCACTGACTTGATGGTAGACAATTTGCTGTAAAAAATATGTCGCCACCTGGATTGAACCTATGAAGTCCACACAAAAGGCTAAGGAATGTAGTCTTTTGCCACTGTGATATAGAAGTTCTGTGGATTTAACAACTAAATATTTACTAACATCAATTTGTCAACCTCTTTATCATAATCTGGAACCTCGGGCTAAAGTGCTCGTTTCAAAATTATAATGAAGGTATCTATTCTACAGTGGGACTACCTCAAATTTCAAAACACAGCAGGTTTATCTCCTAATTGGAAAGAAATATTTAAGTTATTGATGAATGTGTTTGAGTAGATCCCATATAAATTGTATACTAGCCCTGAAACTGCATTTCGTCACCCGTCAGTAGCCAGTCTTAGGTGAAAGACTCTGAGAATAACATTTCAGGTGCAGGAATAATTCAGTGTTCTCACAGTTATTTTGATTTTTACAGTCGTCAAATCAATGTTGTTTCACCATTTAGATAGTTAGGTTCTTTCAACAGTGTTCTCACAGTTAACATGGTTAAGCACAGATTTCGTGAATATGCAGTCTTCAAAACAATGTTGTTTCAGGATTTTAGACAGCTAGATTCTTTCAAATTGGTCAATAAAAGCAGTATAGGAAATAGGTTACACCACTCGGAGCCCTAGCATCTAATCATTAAAATGGTTCACACCAGGTCCTCCACTTTTAATAGATAATCAATCGTAGAAATAGCACTAAAGCATTCAGTTCTTGTGTCCTGACGTTTACATTCATAGTGTTGAATAAATAGCTTACCAGCTTTAGAAGCCACAATATATTGACTGTTCAAGCAACAAATACCAGCTATGTTGTGAACAGGCAACCATTCTCAACTTCTGTGTAAGGACACTTCTTTAGATGTTACTACACATCCCTCTTTGAATTGATAAGGTCTGACAACACAAAGGCCTCCTGCACATACAACAAACATTTGTGATGTTGGTTTCTGCTGCAGACACTGAGCTAATATGTACAATCACATTGTTGAAATAGCATGAAACCTATGTTCCAGTTATTGTTGTTTATCCTTACACAATGTTAACAAGCAGCACCTGTTCCCTCCATCACGCTGAGTGAATAACTATTTGTGTGTGCAAAAACAAGTAACAGAGCTGCTGTCAAGACACAACCTTGTCGCAGCACAAGGTTAATGACATAAAATGCCTGTGTGGACAAATGTTCTCACCTGAACTAATATAGATTAGGTTGTCTTCCAAATTAAAACTTGTGTGTTGACAATTTCAATTCCTGAGCTATACTTCTTATGTGTTCTGCTGTGGAAGTTTGCTGTGAATACATGATATTTAGTTGACTCACTGGCGTATCTCAGGGTCTATTTGCACCGTGTGTGACATGCACCACCACACAAAGCTTCACTTAAGTCTTATTTCATCTTTCTATTATTCTGAACTCAACTTTCTGGAGTATATCTGGTCAAAGAAACAAAACATCAGCAATATTTTCCAGCTCTGTCAGCTACAGCTGCAAAAACACACATATTTTTTTTTATTAAAAGCTACGAGTCGAAATATTTTCTTTCAAAAGATATCTTGCAAACAATGTATTTTTTGTTGCTCAGTCTCAACAGTTTGAAGCATTAATATATTTGGAAGCATTGTCGGGAATAATTTATTTTTTTAAAGATAAAATTCCAGCTTTCCCCAGCATATTGATTGGCCAGCCTCTAAATTGTTGAATTTGTTCAGGAGTTAATTATATTGTATACTCCTATTCAAAATTGATATCTTTAATATATCTTACAATTACTTAAGTAAATTGTTCCATTCGAGCTATAAGTTCTCAGCCTTCATATTTACAGCAAAAGAAGAAACTAGAAATATTTATACATGTATTAATAAAACTATTTCTTTCTCATGAAACGATAATAAAGTTAATTTCCAGTAAGTTTCACATTTTACTGCTACCCAATCTTTTCTTCTCCTGCTCAAGTTGGATGGACCATTAAATGATTTGGGGAGGCAGATTTATAAAAGATCTCCAAGAAACCATGTTAATAGCCATGGCTATCTGTTGCTGTAATGAGGCATGGCAAATTGGTGGGAATAACCATCTTTCAGATCTTTGAGAGGCGTTTAGAAGATGGAAAAGAAAGGATAAGATATGTGGATGAACAACTTCCTTAATACAATTAGGAGTGATGGTTTGGTGTAGGTTCTAATACTGTTGCAGCGTAATACAGAGTATATTATTCAGTCTATCATCACATAAACTGCAGTTAATGTTCATGCTTAGACGCACTTGAGTGATTTGTGCCTGTCAGTAGCCACATAAACAGCCTCACCTTACTCTCAACACCTTGCCACAGACAAACAGCATCCAGTAGTACACACCTGTCTTTCACACTGGCATAAATACTTATCAATAATCAACACCCTTATTACGAAGTCTTCAATGATTCATCAGTCCATTTCAATAAACCTGGTGATATGATACACAATATTTTTTTGCTTTGATTTAGAAATCTTCTTCCAGTTTGAAGTTTGTTTTACAGAAATATTTAAATTATGAGTTAATTCTGACAGTTTAAGTTTGCTGTAACAAAATAAAAGTCCATATCCCAATCTGTTCATTAACTAATCTTAATTAAAAAGCGTGTCTATTAACCTTCTATAGATACTCACTGCCAAAAGAAACGCGAACCATAGAAACATATAGAGAAGTATGTACATTAAGAACAGATGTTTTCATTGTGTACCACTTACTGATCCAACTAACAACCAGTCAAGTGTTTAACCACAGAGTGTCTTTATTCTAATCATGATATGCTGCACATGATTTCCAAACTTAATATGCTCTATATGCTATACACTCACATGAAAGGATTTCAAAAATGGTAGGCATGTATTATACACAAGAATACATGGTACAATGAAAAAATATATTCAAACATTTGATGTTTTTATCTTCCTGTCTATCAATAGACAGGATATTAATACATGTCTATAGATATTAACATCCAAAAAAATAATTATATTGGGATGGTCTTAAATCAAAATGAAAAGATTAATATGTACAACTTAAGTGTATGTATCATTTCAGTCCTAGTGTGCCTATTATTACAAGCATAATTAAAGATGAATCAAAGTATCTAAATGTATTAAAATGGTCTCAGTCACCATGTTAGAAATTACTACAATTGAAAATACTTAGCTACAAATCTGTTATGTGTCTGGAACCATATGTTCATTTGTCACCAATGTAAGAAATCTAAATAATTCCGGCAAAAATGTCATTCATAAATATGAGTGTATGATCCTTTAAGATATCATATATTTCAACAATACATATAATATGATCATGCTCAACATCCAGGACTTTAGAGGAAAAAATTAAATCACAAAAGATTTCATTGTTATTCAAACACATTACAAGTTGACATAACACTGTATACAAAAACACAGTTCTTGGTTATGCATGGTCAGCTGGTCAAGTGTCTTTGTTAACAAGCTCTTAATAGTCCTCTAATTGCCTTCCTTCACATGTGTGTCTGCTGCAAGACAATACCAGTTGACTGACATAACTTCTCACGCCTTCCCTACACTAATTGACTTGGCACCTGGTCAAGTGTAATTAACCATGTCCTGCTGTCATTTAGTAATTAGCACTTGTGTATAGCTGTCATGCAGTGATGTTTGTACACACTTGTCATGCTTGGTATACACATTACTTATTATTACTTTCCAGACTTGTCTCAGGGTGATTTCATTATGGGTTTGTTTTTGTTTCTTTGTTGTTTAACGCCTCACTCAGCAATATTCCAGCGATATGGTGGCCGCCTGTAAATAATCCAGTCTGGACCAGACAATCCAGGAACTGACATCATGAGCATCGATCCACACAATCAGAGCTATTGAACTGTTAAGTGTTGGCTTCCAATTGTCCATTGCTAATCACCTATCAGCGCAAATTAACTGTTGGCTTCCTGTTAAAGTTTCCACCTTTGTTATCTTATTACTTTTGTTGTTATTACAGGTACATATTTATTCACCTGATGAAGGAGTAGAAAGTGGACATCTGGAAATTCTCTTCTTTATAATATAATATATATTTTTTAACAATTGTGTGTAAATATATTTACAAAAATGTATGTACTGTTGAAATACTTTGAACTTGTAAGTCCTAAGTCCTAAGTGATCTGCAAGCCAAATGATGCCACTCAGTAGTCACTTCCTAGTGAATCAACAAATCAGATATGCAGCAGGTTCTGAGCAAACAGCTGTTTGTCATTGATTCTGCATCAGTGAGTGAGGTAGGACTTAATACTGAGCTTAATGTAGAAGAAAAGCCCTTAGTGATGCAGGTGTTAGATCATATTACCACTTTAGTGACATTCTCGAGTAAAGGTATGGTGCTGAATAACTAAATAAATAATCAGAGCAATTCAGGAACTTGAACATTTCATGATACGGTTCTGTCGTTTATAAGGACTAAACTCTTCACAGCTAATTCAAAATCAAGGATATATCCATCCGACTTCATCATCGCCATTTCCATGCTCTCCCATTACCACAAAATGCCAAGAAGCTTGACAGATCAGTAGAAGAAACCAGGACAGTGGACTATGTCAACACCTGAACTAACAGCCCTGATTCAGAAGTATTACAGGAACAACATGCTTAGCGCTTGAACTGTTTGCCTCCTACCCACTGATGCCATTGTCCACTAACTCTGGCAATAGACATGAACAGCTGGAAATTGAAGTCATCAAATCAGGAGGTTAAACTTCACTTATTTCTTAAATAGACTACACACAAAGAAGGTTCATTTCATTGTTAAGATCTAGGTAGAATAGGTCGCCAGCAACCCATGCTGCCGATGATAAGGAGCCCAAGTAAAAACATAAAGCCAACAGACAGACAGACAGACTCCCAAGGATGTCTTAAAAAAGTGTGCACAAAACTCATGACACTAGAGAAAATATGGTACTGAAAGTACTATTCTCCTTGCCAGCTATGGAACCTGTGAAGATCTGGGTTAGAATGGTTCTTCAGCAACCCACCAAGTCATAAGGACGCGACTAACGGTATCGGGTGGTGAGGCTCATGGACTTGGTTGATACATGTTATTGTATCCCAATTGCGATGCTCATGATATGAATCACCGGATTGTCTGGTCCAGACTCGATTATTTACAGACTGCCACCATACAGCTGGAATATTGCTGAGTGCGGCGTTAAACAAACAAAACAAATATCAGCCATTGATGTCCAATGTCTACATAAGAATAATCGATTTATTGAATGTTGTTTTGTTCTGCTATCGTCACCATATATCCTTTCAACAATAGCCCGAAACAGGTATATACCATAGCAGGGGAGATAATCAATACTATTCATTATTACCACCGACAATTGGTCAGTCAGATCACGCACTGCAACCATCTGATCCTATATTTAGTGAACTCATAATCCCAGAATTCTCACACAATTTAACTATGGATAAATCATTGACCAGAAAGGCCCAATGATACCGCCTAAAATATCAGTTAATTATTTCAAAACCGTGCAAGGACTGAGATGGGTGTTGTCATAACAGTGGGTATTGATCAGTTATGAGTATGAAAATCACTACTTATTATACTATCACATCAATGTACCAGAAATAATTTAATAATGCTTTAACCACTAGGCTACCCGACCGCCCCTCAAAATTAGAGAACTAAATGTCTAGACCAGACTTGATTACCTACAGGCCATCAGGACCTGCTGGAATAACTGACTGCCACATTTAACAACTAACAGCATGACAGATATGTATGTCAACAAACACAGATGGTGCTCCCTCTCAACATTTTATCAGGAAGGCAAGCATTAACAAAGAATTTTTTTTCTAATATTTCTAGACAAACAGTACGGGTGAAAAAGCAAGTCCCAGTATCTGAGCATGTCGCTGTGGTCATGTAATAGTAGTGACAAGTATGAGTATGGTCAGTAGGTGGATCAGAGGTTATCTATTAGCTATCTTTCACCCATACTGCAATGCCTAGTGAGCTGGTTTAATGATTACTGATATAGATTAGAAGATCTTGACTACAGCCAGTAATCTTTCATCCATATCCAAGATTGAGCATGAAAGTGAAGGAATCCTTGTTGGTTGGTTGGTTTGTTGTTTAACGCCGCACTCAGCAATATTCCAGCTATATGACGGCGGTCTTTAAATAATCGAGTCTGGATCAGACAATGCAGTGATTAATATCATGGACATCGATCCACGCAATTGGGATTGATGACATGTATCAACCAAGTCAGTGAGCCTGACCACCCGATCCCGTTAGTCACCTTTTACGACAAGTATGGGTTGCTGAAGACCTATTCTACCCTGGAATCTTCACGGGTCAGGAATCCTTGTCATAACCCTAATATTAAAAGGTAAAATGTAGAGGTCAAGTATGATAGGAACAAACCACAAGGGCCCGTACTACTTTCAGACTTTTCCTATCCTACTCCCCGGTATTAAGGCCATCATGGCAGGTATAGTATAGTTAGGATCATACAGGAAATGCACGTGCCCAGGGTGCCGTTGTACAAGGCGACCTTAACGCTAAAGTGATCGTAACTCCCACACTTTAACATTATGAGACTTACGACAGTCGTAGTGCTACGGTTGTTTTGTACAACGGCACCCTGGCATATAAATCAGTCAACACAGACTGCTATCCTAAGTAATTCATTCTAACACAAAACAGGCTTTGTACATGTTCCAGTTTTTAACTTTTTAATGTATGTCACTGCAATAAATCTACTTTATTTATAATTCTTGTCAGAATAATTGCTAAATACAGCTCCTAAAGCTAAAATAATCTGATAAAAGTCATTTCATATGTGTTAAATGTTCCACAAAGTATCTTCTTCCTTGAAACAAATCCTTTCCTTTTTCATGTTCAGCAGATATGGTTAAACTGCGACCTAGTCAAACAGAACAAAGATCTTACCTCTCTCACTGTATGTACCAATCTCACAGAAAGATACCAATCTTTCAGCCTGAATCAACTTTCACCACATACACACAAAAAAAACCGGTAGAAGTCCTACCTTTATCACAAAAGCTGATAACAGCACTATGTCCTGCCGTGAACAGTACTCCTACCATGGAGTGTTGCGTGACACCAACCCAGTGCACCAGGTACCAAGGCAAATGCAACTTTCAAACTGTACACAAAGCAAGGCGGCAAACACAGGCTGCCTAGTCAGCCCTACACGTGCTAAATGTTAGCCAGTCATCCCATTATCTCATAAGACATGGGCTCAACATCTGGGCAAGTCCTGAGCCAGGAAAGTCAGTTCAGGAGCTGACAGCTGTATGCTCCTGTAATTCGATCCATTACTACAGCATCTCTATCAATGAGCTTGCCTGCATGACCCTGTTGAGTTGAGGCCTGTTGAGTTTCAAGCTGACATGGGCTAGTGTTGTACCTCCTGGGATCTTGTTTACATTCTCCACTTCAAAGTGTCCCTTCCCCTGTTAACTTGGAACTTTTGATTGGTAATGGGTGATGGCATAAGATAGAAGGTTCTTTCAAGTTTAAAATAACTCTTTATCGTTACTTCAAGTTGGCTGTTCTTTGTCAGAACATCATTTTGCTCTCTGTTTTCTTAATAATAATAACAACATCAATAACAATAATAACAACAGTTGTAGAAGAAGAAGAAGAAGAAGAAGTAGTATCATAATCAGTGTTAGAAATTAAGGAGGGAGGGGGTCTCAGGTTCCTTGATATGTGACGCCATTGTATATAATTGCAGCAATGCAACACGATCCGTGAAGATCTAAGGCAGAATAAGTCTCCAGCAACCCATGCTTGCCGTAACAGGCGACTATGCTTGTCGCTGACTTGGTTGATGAATGTCATCGTATCCTGATTGTGTGGATCTATGCTCATGATGTCAGTCACTGGATTGTCTGGTCCAGAGTGGACTATTTACAGACAGACATCATATAGCTGGAATAGTGCGACGTTAAACATCAAACAAACAAATAAATGCAGCACCCCTCCCTAAATCTATACTTTTAACATAAGTATTATGACCTCTTGACATTCACTTTTAATTAAACTAACGATTACACAGTTCTGTAAACATAAGTTGCTAGAAATTCAAAATGGTATCAAATTGTACAAACAATAACCAAAATGTATACACGTTACTATGTTCATATTCATTAACAGAATATACATTGGGTATACACTTGTTAATACTTGTATTTCACTTGGAATTTTAGATTGCATGTATTTAAAAGAATTGACAAAGGAAGAGTTAGCATGAGTACTGATACACATAATATCCAAAATATCTTTTTTCACCAACTACATTTACTCGATTCAAGATCCCCTACCGTCTTATCCATCACCTCGCTTGGGTGAATTTGTACCCATACTGGACAAGTGCTGGAAGACCCCTATTAAACCACCAGGCACACTAGACAACGGCCCTATCGTTGTAATTGTGAAGCGCTTCAAACACTGGTAACCTCAGTGGAGGAATTTTTTATTTGGAGGATGATTTTGCTTGTCATTTTTTATCTTCCGTTTTACAGTATTTCTCTTTTTCAAATTTAATTTCTTTTTTGAATTTGAGATTTGGTATTCCCTAAAGTATTAAATTCTGCAAACTTGCTATGTTGACTTAACTTGCACCTTAAGAATAGGTCCATAATAAGGACATCTTGACCAGTTGACTTCATGCTTAATCTAAAACACTGTAAAATAGACCCTGATAGATGTATATGTCAGCGAAGATGTGACATGTAATTTCAAATAGGGCTGGGCTTATAATAGATTAGTAGTATTATATTCAGCAAGTAAGTGTTAAGTGAAGTTGGTTAGAGTACAGTTGCAGAACAACTTCCTGGTGTGACAACACCTAAACATCCCTGCTGAACACATTGTACCCATCTCGGGAATCGAACCCGTGTCTTCGGTGTGATGAGCGAACGCTTTAACTATAGGCTACCCAACCGCCCCTTTTCTGTAAATAAATGCCTCCTATAACATGGAGAAAATGACACACAGTCAGAGATATGGTAGGCGGTTTCAAAATTGTGTCTGCTTCAGGGGATTGCAGTGTAACACTATTCTATGTCCTGGAGCAGTTCTACAGTTCATCAGCAATCATATCAAAAGGCAAAGTCAAAGTCTAACCAAGGTTAAATTTTGGGCTGAGGCCAAAAGCAAAATACAGTACCCAAAAGAAGTAAAAAAACCACTTGATTCTTTCATATTACTATGGTTAATCTCTCATGTCAATAAATGGTTATTAGTCAAAATATTCGAAACAATTTCCTGAATATCATTTCAAAGAGATTCAACATGTTCATCAAAGGTCATTGAATTCAGATCCCCAGATATATCCACTAGTCAGTGACTACATAAAGTCACTATGGTTTATTACATCTAAAATAAAAACATTCAAGCATGTACATGATCTGGGTTGTATACTCCCCAGGGAGCTGAGAATGCAAATCGAGTGCACCTTGATCAACTGACCAGGGTTATAGTAATGCTTTGAGCATGCTTTAGGATGTGGATTTGGTGCATTTAAAATATGGACTTTATTATCATGATCATATCAAGAAAACAGCACTCTTTTGAAATACTGTAAATCGTGAAATTAATGCGCCTCAAAAAGAATGCGAACGCTGGTCCCAAGCCAAAAATGTGACTCAATATGAATGTGCCACCCCTCTCTCAAGAATCAGTGTATTTATATCTTAAGAAAATGTCCTCTGCGAGGTTTACAGGAGAATCCTCACCTTAATCCAACCTTACATTAATCCAATCACACACCAAATAGCACCGCTATTAGCGCTGAGTAGTGTACTTCCCCTAAAACAATACATGCACGCTTGCTCGTGTCGGCCTTTGATGCAGTCGCAAACAACAAAGACACTGTGTTGCGTGGGTGGCGTCTGTCTGGACTTGCAGGTGTGTTCAGTGATGACAAAAGTAAGTAGAACTTGTCTTGACCCAAGCAGTGACAATTCAGAGGATGTAATCAACATTTGAATGACATTGTTTATTTATTTGTTACAAGTGCTGCTCAATAAACAGTGATGTGGAATACATAGTTGTTTGTTTTCAGCAAATGTCTAAGTTGGTATTTCTGCTTTCCAAAATGTCTTATTGTCAATATAAATGTGATGTTGAATGATGCGAGCAAAGAGCACTCAAATTTTTCGCATTTAATTCACGTTCGCGTTAATTTCAAGATTTACAGTAATTCCCACACCCAACATCCCTACTAGACAGGGCTATCTGACACATATAGAATTCTATCTTGGCGTAATGATACCATGTCAAAGTATAACAAGGTATACAAATAGAGCACGATGAGTCACAGCACTAAGCTGACTGTGTGAAATGGGACAAGTCATACGAGGCGTCCCTTTCTTATCACTACACCTGCTCTAAACTAATTTCAAGTGGGAAAAGATATCAACCTTTCTCTTAGTGCTTTCCACTGAGTATACACTCGGAATATGTTTAGTGAAAAATATCACCATTCTATCAAATGTGTAGAGATTAGATCGTCAGCAACCCATGCTTGTGGTAAGAGGCAGCTAGAGGGATTGGGTGGTCTGGCTCTCTGACTTGGTTGATGCGTGTCTTCGTATCCCAATGACGTAGATCAATGTACATGATATCAATTACTGGTTTTTCTGGTCCATACTCAATTATTTAGAGACTGCCGTTATATAGATTGAATAATGCTGGGTGTGGCATTAATTAACAAACAAACATTAAATGTATTATAATGAGACAAAAAAAAACATTCTGGAGTATTGTGTATCCACTACAGCTAGCCTTCAAGCTGAATTATAAATTATTAAACATTACTTCCAAGAGTTTTCGTCAGAGCAAACTGAAATGGGGATTGGATGATTAAAATGTGTGGCCGGGCTGATTCTATGTCATTGTATCCCAGATATTGTGGAGTAGGGCTTGGGCGGGAAAATTGTGTACCCGAGTCAGATGGATCTGGAGTAGGACCTGGGTACCCACAGGATTTCCTGAACCCATAGTTAGTCACATGATATGTAGTATAATGGCAGCGAAAATACTATAAAATCATTCGTGGTTACAATAATAGTCACAAAATAAGGCTGCATGCGTCATTTCTTTCTGATCAGGCACACATCTGGTCTAGATGCATTTATTTAGAACCTGCCATACTTTAGGTGAATTATTGCTGAAAAATAACAAAGGATGAAATATTTATGACTTCTGTATATAAAAATGAAAAGGCTCAGTCAATGTCAGCATGAGAAAGATAAGAGTGTAAAATTTCCGTCATTTCACCAATCATCCCTGTATGACTCATTTGTAAACATGGAGAAATTAACACTTTATAGTAATTCACTGAATTTGTTCTTCCAAAATGATAAGTCACTCACATGTCTCAAATATACATGTACATACCTGGGACATAACAAACATTTGTAGACATGGAGAAATTTACACTTTATAGGCATTTACTGAAGGTGTTGTTCCGAAATGATAAGCCACTCGCTTGGCTCATATATACATGGCAGCTTGTACCTACCTAGGATATAACAGGTACCCAATATAACTTCAAAGAATTTTAATGCAACAGTTGGAAGAAATTTAATCTGAAACCATAACTGAACCCAAAATTAATATATTCTAACGTAATGTCATTTTAGTAGCTGTTTTTATTATATATAATTAAAACAAAAAATAATTATACTCTTGTTATACGGGTTATTTTCTACATATGAAACAGTTTCGGACAGTCACCATATTAGATCTACCAATCAGCAATCGCAACAACAGGGTCTCCCGATATTGTCATGAAATAACAAATCAGTGAGTGTGAGTGAGTTTGATTTTACGCCGCTTTTAGCAACATTCCAGCAATATCATGGCGGGGGACACCAGAATCTGGTGACTTGTTTTCAGTTAAAGGATGGCATTTATGACGTATGTGTCCATTCTCTTGCTACCAGGGTTTGTTTCAAGGCATCAATAGTAATAGTCTGAATGGGGTTGCTGTAAATAAAGGCATGATGGTGAAATCTGACGATGAGTTTACAAACTATTTCACCGAAACCAAAGACAATAGTACTGAATGGAATGTTGAACAAAATAAAATAAAAATAGAAGCCAGATATATAATTAACTCTTTTTTCAGACAGTGTAATAACAGGACTTACTTAAGTACTTAAGTGCATATTTGTTGACAAGATATTTTGGCCGTTACGTGCCAGGGGTAAAGTTGATTATGGCTTTGAAGGGAAAAATCAAAGCTTATTGTCCGCATGTAAAATGCACACACCCACTAAATAGTTGTAATTAAAATATGTGCATTACACACCAAAATACAGTATTTATTAAAGATCTGAATATGAATGAACCTCGTGTCTACGATGTGACTATGTACAGCCGGTACCCGGGTTGTAAATTTTGACGCATCCAAGCCCTATAGTGGAGCACTGCTGATGCAAGCAACCACTGTATTTTCTGGGACTAGCATCACAAAATGACCTATAAACAAGTTAAGCTAAGCGCTACAAATGTCATTACTCACATAATCTAACAAAGACTTAGGATCGTCGCAATGCTAAAGTCCCTTTGTATAACTGACCCCTAGACTTGATTATTTACAGGTAGATGTTCCATTGGCATAAAGTTAACTAAATTTGGTTACTGCTGTTTTTGTTCCAACTCTCAACACTGTATTGACATGAAGATGACAGAGTAAGATGTTCACTATATCCTGATCAGCTGATTCTGCAGATTGAAAACATTTATTTGAATGAAAAAAATCCATGATACCCGTAAGCATGCTCAAATAGGGTCAAATAGGAATAATGTCAAACAACATGAAGCATACATTAACACATATTTCTTAGTAATAAGAGATTACGGAAACTCCTAATCACGAATCCTACAATGCAATGCAATCGTCATCACCTAAACTATCCATTCAAACTATCATCACATTTTCCGCCCAAAACGTATTCGCTACAAACTGGTACAGTGAAGTATTACATGTGCTACAATGTTGTCGACTGTTCCACACGTTACTACGAATCAATGAGTGTGTAGACTGTGCTGTAACTTACGTCTGATCGTGTCACTGTTGAGGGGAGATCGGCGAAATAGTTGACACCTAAAACAAACGCCCGAAAGGTAAAATAGAAGAACCACGGTCACGTTGACACGAGCGGACCCTGAGTCAGCGCCCTCTCGCTCGCGTGCAGATTCCAACAAGAGTTACCTGCCCTTCGCTCGAAAAAATATGACCATTTGGACAATTGTAGCTCGTGAGGAGACCTACGAGGCACCGTTTTACTTGTTTTTTTTGTTTTATTATCCCCTAATTATTTTTTTCACAGCACAAATTCGATTATTGGTATCAGCATAATTTGAATATCATTGGGATTTGTCCTAAAATATAACAAATCGACGCCGCAACCGCGAATATCTGATGTGTTCTATAAATAATTCAGGAAATCATTAGATCTACATACTGTTGAGTACCTTATACATACTTTACGAATAAAGCAAATCTCAAGTCAATGTCTGGTGTATGGATACAGGGGCGAAATTACCACTGTAGCAGAAAAGCAATTGCTTACACCTGAAAAAAGCACAATTTTTGTTTACACCTAAAACATCACATTTTTTTATAAGTAAACCTCAAATTACCATCTATGCGGTACATTATTCATTCAAACTCTACACGGTCGAAAGTAAAATATTTATCGTCTAACTTAAAAATCGGAATCTTTACGCACTTTAGGATTTTAGTGGTAGATGGTTTTGTGATGAAAGCAAACCGCGTTCACACAATAAGTTTCATTATAATGATAAATCGGCTCGCTTTAAAATATGAAAAAATAAATAACCATCACATTCTACGAATGAACATATAAAAACATATCAAAGTAATATTATCGTTTTAATGTTAAAATTTCATTTGTCATCAAAGATGTTTCTTGCATAAAAAGTTGAAAATACTTTGGTCAAACGCGTAGATCTATATCTATATAAACCATATATATAATTTTATATATAGCGTCTAATTTTAAAAAGATTCTAGCGGAGCATGCTCCTAAACCCCCATAGCGGGTCCGCGTAACATTTAATTTGCTTGTACACCTAAACTTAGCCCTCTTGCACCCCTGGATATGCTTGTGTAACTTTTCAAAATCTATATGCTATTACTCTTTATTGTTTGTTTTTTGTTGCACTTGTGTATTGACCAGACAATCCAGTGATCGATATTATGACCATTGATCCAGTGTCGATCATCGTCAGGGTACGATGACACCAGAGACCATGAAATAATTATTTTGTGGTCTCGGATGACACGCAATCAACCAAGTCACAGAGATTGTCAATGCGATCCACGTTGTCGTCTCTTACCACCAGCATTTCCGCACAACCGCAATTCGTATGAATTAATTATTATAGTTTTACTTTAATTTATAATTCCGAGACAATAGATTCATTTGTATCATCAATTTATCAAGTACAGTAGTGGTAGTTGGAAGTCCTCGTGGAGAGCTCTAGCCGTAGTACCCTGATACAAATATGTATATCAAATACAGCCCATGCAAGTCTATAATGTTTGGCAAGTCTAGATTACTGCAGTATCAGGCGCTGAAAGGTCCATTGGCGCTCAGAATTACGTCCCTTTAATATGTCGCCATAATGAATGATGCACACATAAAATATATATTCCCCATACGTGTAGTCGTGTACGTGCATTGCAGGTGGACTTCCTGTCGATTGAAAAGAGTGACAAACAAGGAACAGCGTTTATGTTTTAGATGGTTTAAAAACTGCCTGTCTGTCTAACAATCTGTCTGTCTGTCTGTCTGTCTCTATGAATAATCGATTTATTGATATTGTGAGCCGTCGGGATACACTGACACGCATTCAACCCTGTCACCGAGTCTGACCACCCGGTCCATCTAGTCGGGCCGAGTTCTATCCCCGAACCCCATACGGGTCCACTAAGTCTCCCCTTTCTTCCAGCATGGATTGCTGGTAGTCTGTCTCCCTAGAGAATTAAGAAGTTGTTGTTGCATTTAGTGTTAAGAGGTCGGCTTCTGCCCAAGCAATTTCGGCTGACCTGTCCCTCTTGTGTGAGTAGGGTACACATATCTATTGTGAGGTTGGTATTCACATAATTTCTGTTTTTGTATTGATATGATTTCTATTTTCTTATATTGATATGATTTCATTTTTATCTTTGGTTGCTCCGTTTATATACGTTCGAGTAGCTGTCCAATAGAGTTAGTTTGGCCTTCGCTGTTGCATCTCTTGGCTTTAGGAGATCTATGACAGATAGCGGATCTAACTGCAATTCTTGTTTTAACCTAGCCCGGGCTGGGGCATGGCCTTGACATTGTAGTAATACGTGAGCAATGGTTTCAGCCTGATTGCAAGATGAACAAACCTTGTCATAGTGCTTTTTGTGACCGAATCTGAGGCGTGAGATGGCATTTTCAATTTTCCTTTCATTTGAGTATGAGTTTGGCTTTGTTGGACCTTGGGTTGAATTTTGTATAGCCATATGCCGATCTTACTTGCGTCCCATTGGGCTTGCCATCTTTCTGCTATAGAGGCTTTGATTTTGATTTTTATCGTTAGTTTACTGAAGGGAATAGGCTGTATATCCGCATTGTCTAGAGCTAGCTTCGCCAGTGATTCTGCTTTTTCATTTCCATGAATATCTATGTGAGAGGGGATCCAACACAGCTCCACCTGTTGCCCTTGGTCCGATAGTTTTGTATATTCGTATAGAATATTGTTGACTGTGTTTGGCCTGGAGTTTGAGTTTCTGGCACTGATGGCTTGAAGTGCACTTAGCGAGTCTGATAGGACGACCGCCTTTGCTTCCGGAAGGTCCGGTATGAGTTTGAGTGCATGATGAATTGCCTGAAATTGAGCCGTGAATACTGACTGACCATCAGGCAAGCCAACTGAATGTGCTTGGGGTTTGGAGCTGTGGATATGGATCCCGTAACCAGCACTGTTGTTGATAGGATTCTTGGATCCATCAGTGTATAAAAGGGCCCAGCTGTCCCAGGTAGTTTGAATTTTAGTGATAGCTACTGATCGTAGTAGGGTTGGGTTTTCTTTTTTAGTGACTTCTGATGTTAAAGCAGTGTGGGAGTTTTTAAAGTCCAGGGAGGGTGTAACCCTTTGTAGTGACTTTCTGGAGGCTGAATGTCATCACAATTGTGACTTCGGATGAGTTCACCTACTAATATCCCAGATGGCTTTAGTGAGGGATTTTTTCGAGTTAGGGCTTCATCTCGAGTGTTTTTGTCTTGCCATATCTTTTTAACCAAAGGGTGTGATGTTCGTCCCCAGAACGATACTATTGCATCCTCTCTTCTTAGTTTCAGTGGGAGTTCTCCAATTTCTACTTGTAGTGCTTCTAGTGAGGTGCCTTTTGGTGCGCCCGTGGCCAGCATTAGAGCTTTGTATTGTATCCTGTCGAGGCAGCTCAAGACAGTATTGGATGCTGAGTGAAAGGCCTAAAAACCATAGTCAATTTTTGATCTGATAAGAGATTTGTAGAGGTCCAGCTGAGTGTCCCTTGATGTGCCCCAAGATGTGCCTGAAATTGCCCGTAATACGTTCAGGTCTTTTTGACATCTGTTTTCCACATATTCTATAAGTTTGCGCTAAGTGGGGCGTTGATCAAGGATCACCCCAAGAAATATTTTTCAAATTTGATTGGTTTGCTCTTATGGAGACACGAGGTATCATAGCATCTTTCCCCCGACGTTTGAATAGAACTCAAACAGTTTTTTCACTTGAAAGGGTGAATCCTCATTTGTTGCACTATTGATCTACTCCGTCCAGGGCTGACTTGAGGGTTTTTTTTCTGATTTGTGAAATATCTCTGTGCTTTACCCATATTGCTCCGTCATCAGCGAATTTAGAAGTTTGGGTAGGAGAGTTGACATGGTCCAAAAGATTATTGATCATGATGTTATACAGGGTTGGGCTTATAATGCTGCCTTTTGGCGTGCCATTGTCCATTGCCATGGGATCAGATCGATTGTTCCCTATTTTACCTGATAGCAACCTGTCTTGCAGGAAGCTGTCTATGAAGTTTGCCATGTTCCCTTCTACTCCATTTTGTGCTAGTTTTGTGAGGAGTCCATCATGCCATACCATGTCAGAAGGCTTTGCTAGGCGGCTAGGTATTGTCTGTTTAAATGAGCTTTTTTTATTTCATTTCCAGTCTTAGAATATGATCTAGACACGAGTGTCCCTTCCTGAAGCCACTTTGGTCATGTTTGATGTGGTTGCCAGTTTCAAGGTGATGCATGAGCCTTTTCGTAACCATGGCTTCCATAGCTTTGCACATGTTTGAGGTGAGTGAGATCGGTGGATAAGAGTTTGGTAGGGCTTCGTCTTTCCCTTGCTTTAGAAGCGGACTAACTGCAGCATGTTTCCACGCTTTTGGGACTTCTCCTTTGGACCATATCGTCTTATACAAGTCAGTGAGTATGCTTTTGGTTTGACCGGGTAGGTTTTTCAATATCTCGTAACTGGTTCTGTCAAAACCAGGTGCTGTGTCTGTTAAATTGATTTGTCTGAATTATCAATGCCACTCCATTCATTAAATAAAGATTAAAAGCCATTTGTTATAAGAGAATATGCGTTTCGTTTGCTGTGACTGACATAATGAGCTGAACATGTCAAATAACACAGATTGTAGTTTTTGTTTTGTGTCCGGGCACACTAATATTAATAGAAAATTATAATCAGTTGAGACAGATGAAAAAATGGGGAAATGCCATACTAATTGTCAATATCGTTCTCTTAATAGGTCTTCAGCAACCCATGCTTGCCGTAAGAGGCGACTACCGGGATCGGGTGGTCAGGCTTCGCTGACTTGGTTGATGCATGTCATCGATCCCAATTGCGTGGATCGATGCTCATGATATCAATGACTGGATTGTCTGGTCCAGACTCGATTATTTACAGACCGCCGTCATACAGCTGCAATATTGCTGAGTGCGGCGTGAAACAACAAACCAACCAATGTTAGTTTTCATTACATTGTTGGTTGGTTATGTAAGTGTTTAAAGCTTCCAGTGTTCTTTTTAACATCTAATGTTCTAATAAATATATAAATGACGAATACAATAAAACACTGCAGGGAGACTCAACCAGTGTTTTATTGTACGATAACAACGATCACTCGTCGTTAATATATCTAGTAGATCATTGGATGTTAAACAGAATACTGGAAGCTTTAAACAAACCCACGGATCCATGAAGTTGCCTCTAACGACCAACATAGATTGCTGGGGACCAGTTCTATCCCAGAATCCCCAATTCGCCCCTAACGACCGACATAGGTTGCTGGGGACCAGTTCTATCACAGAATCCTCACTGATCCATCAATTCGCCCCTAACGACTGACATAGATTGCTGGGGACCAGTTCTATCCCAGAATCCCCACTGATCCATCAATTCGCCCCTTAACGACCGACATAGATTGCTGGGGACCAGTTCTATCTCAGAATCCTCACTGATCCATCAATTCGCCCCAAACGACCGACACAGGTTGCTGGGAACCAGTTCTATCCCAGAATCCCCACTGATCCATCAATTCGCCTCTAACGACCAACATAGATTGCTGGGGACCAGTTCTATCCCAGAATCCCCACTGATCCATCAATTCCCCCCTTAACGACCGACATAGGTTGCTGGGGACCAGTTCTATCCCAGAATCCTCACTGATCCATCAATTCCCCCCTTAACGACCGACATAGGTTGCTGGGGACCAGTTCTATCCCAGAATCCTCACTGATCCATCAATTCGCCCCTAACGACTGACATAGATTGCTGGGGACCAGTTCTATCCCAGAATCCTCACTGATCCATCAATTCGCCCCTAACGACTGACATAGATTGCTGGGGACCAGTTCTATCCCAGAATCCTCACTGATCCATCAATTCCCCCCTTAACGACCGACATAGGTTGCTGGGGACCAGTTCTATCCCAGAATCCTCACTGATCCATCAATTCGCCCCTAACGACTGACATAGATTGCTGGGGACCAGTTCTATCCCAGAATCCTCACTGATCCATCAATTCCCCCCTTAACGACCGACATAGGTTGCTGGGGACCAGTTCTATCACAGAATCCTCACTGATCCATCAATTCGCCCCTAACGACTGACATAGATTGCTGGGGACCAGTTCTATCCCAGAATCCTCACTGATCCATCGATTCACCTTCAACGACCGACATAGGTTGCTGGGAACCAATTCTGCATTGAGATTCACGATTGTGTTCAGGCTTATTTTCAGATAATAGTCCATCAAAATTCTTAGATTAATTCCCTTTTTGACATAGATCCGTTTCAGTACTGACTGATTGGTATACACCACACAATATATTTAATTATCAACCGGGTGTGACCCAACGTACAAAGGCTTGATACACCCACATACAGACATGGTCCACTGAAGTGAAGTCAGATGAGTTAAACAGTAAGACACATTTTGCTTGAAAAAATACCCCTTACATCCAGTCACAAAGTGGCTTACGAGGCACTAATGCATTTGATCTAAACAGTAAATACTAAAATACAACATGACAACACATTTACACGATAACGGACCCATGTGATGCAGAACACGTCTTGTTTGACAGCATAGAGGTTAACACTTTAGCAGACATGAATCCAATCTCATTAAAACCAGACCTTAGTTCTCGCCACCGCTAAACAAAGATCTCAGGACATCCCATTAGGGAACGACCTTTCATCCGACTAATCAGAGCGTCGCTAACCAGATCATGAAAGTGACAGTCGGAATGTGATTTCTAATCATGCAACCTCGAAAGCCTTAACACGGGGTATGGGGCTTAACGACTGAATCCACACAATCTATATTAGCCATTCCAGAATATTCTTTTGTTCAGGTTAAAAATTTTAATCGAGAATTTGTCAAAATTTGTTTCGAAGCGTAGTCGCCTATTTGAAATTAGTGCCGTAAAGCACGAGAAAGCTGCCTCGAATGTCGACATTTTGTCAGTCATTCCATTGGTCGGTCAAAGTTCGCGGCCGGTTTGACGTGACCCGTAATGGGATGTCCTCAGATCTTTGTTTAGCGGTAGCGAGACATAAGATCTGATTTTAATGAGATTGACATGCATCTGCCTCTCTAACCAGGGTTGCTGGTAGAGAGTGAGGAAGTTGGGTGGTGTTGAACCAAGCTTTGAGCAGCGCCCTTTTCAGTTATTAATACACCAGGCAGTTGGCAGATTTACATCATAGCCTTAATATTAGGTAACTAACACATTCTACAGGAGGCCTGAGTCCCTATATATACGGAGCCCAGTGGCAGATACTTCATTCTGCCACGAATATAGACTCAAATGGTCTCAGCAGCCTTCTCTTTGTTTAAAGGTAAGATAACATTTATTTTCTTGTTAAATTCTCCTTGCCTTCAACTTATATGATATCGTGTGCAAGCAACTGTATATTTACCATGGTTTGTAATATTTAAGAATAAGTTATATGTCATTTATTATGCCGCAGAGCAACATGAACGTTAATTGTATGTTTGTGGTTTACAGATATTAGTAGATTATTTCACTTGTACATTAACTGTTGATATGCCAAGTGATAGATAAAGCCGTACATTACATAGCATGAGACAGAGTACATTGTGGTAAATACCCGCGGGTAATCTCACGTAAATACCATCTCATGCGAATATAGCCCATGCTACCTCTATCATTTGGCTAAGCATTTACGGTATTGAAATTATACAGTATGTTAAATATATTTGTATGTAAATATACTCAACAACAAAAGTTCCTGTGACACCAATATTTAAGTGTATTTTTCAAACAAGTAAAGTTTGGTTTTCAATAGTGTAGTACATGAATGGAATCAAGTCACAAAAACGCAACTGCTACAGAAAAGTATGCATGACTTTTATGCAAGCCCATGCATTTCAGTACCCAAGAATGGGTATAAAAATATTGCGTTAACGGGATTCAATATGCATTGTTTAGCATCGTGCTGACAACAACCACTCAGAAAAAACATCAAAATTACGCAATTATTCAACATTACGAAACGCCACGCCTGTCCGAAAATGAGCGTCTGCGAGCCATTGGTGTGCTTGTAGCAGGATCGAGTCAACGTGATGTTGCAAGACAATTTACATTTGGTGTTTATGACAACGTTGGCAACAGACGAATGCAGTCAGAGACCATCCTCGGAGTGGCAGGCCACGCATAACCAATAATCGACAAGACAACTGGATTCGAACAACATACCTACGAAATCGATTCCAGCCAGCAACATTGACTGCAAGAAGCATCCCTGGCTTTCGACGAATATCTTCACAAACCGTCCGTCGTCGCCTCAGACGTGCAGGGATTGTCGCCAGAAGATCCGCCAGACGTCCAATTTGACAGGAAACCACCGTCAAGCACGTCTACAGTAGTGCAGACAGCGTCTACGCTGGACGGCCATGCAGTGGGGACAAGTTCTATTCACTGACGAGTCTCGTTTCCACCTCAGCCTCAGCGATGGACGGATTCGAGTGTACCGACGTCGAGGTGAACGTTACGTCAATCATTGTGTCCTGGAAGACGATCGGTTCGGGGGCGGCAGCGTTATGGTATGGGGTGGGATTACAGCAAGACAGAAGACCCGTTTGATAGTGGTAGAGGGAAATCTCAATACATAGCGTTAACGCGAGATCATCGACCCTGTTTTTCTTCCGTTTTTGCGTCGTCATGGCCAAGGCATTACCTTTCAACATTACAACGCCCGGCCTCATATTGCTCGACTTGTTCAGGACTCTCTTCAACAAAACAACGTGAATGTCATCTCCTGGCCGGGTCGCTCCCCTGATCTCTCACCATTCGAGCACCTGTGGTATGAGATGGATCAGCGCCTTCGACGTCAACCACGTTTTCCACAGACACTCCAGGAACTTCGAAACATGCTCGAGCAGATATGGACAAATATCCCACAGGACTTTGTGCGACGCCTGGTCCATTCCGTGAGACGAAGATGTGTTGCTTGCATCGCAACCAGAGGTGGACCTTACGCTATTGATTTGTAAATTGACATTTTGGCATGTTCATGTTTTTTTTAATGAAATCACGCATTTTCTGAAGTCAGTATTGCAAATTAAACCATTTGAACACTTTACAGGAGTCTTTTATCTGTTGCAAACCGAAATTGTTTCAGATTTGATAAAAAACATAACTTTGCATTAAATCTTATTCAATGTCACATAAACTTTTGTTGTTCAGTATACATCAGTAACACAAGAATGCCGTAAATGTAAATGTTAACAGTTCCTGTATGAAATGTCACAGCACAAAATACTTCTCAGTCCATTATCATTCACAATTCGCTTTTTGTACCTTATCTATTAGAACAATCCTGTTAAGAAAGTTCAAACCAGTCACTATCAATTCATGTATGGTTGTCAATTATATATTTAATGTGCATCTATCTTGTAATGTAATATTGTTTACATATCTCGCTATATATGAAATTTCACTCTGCCATGAATAAAGACTCCAAGGGATCAGCAGTCTTCTCTCTGTTTAAAGGTTTACAGCCGAGTAATCAGCTCTACCAAGTTAATTCCCCCACTATCTTGGTCATTTTGATGTAGCAAACGGGACCACGCCCACACAAGGCAAAACGGTCCCAAAGCTATCATGATAAAGGGAGGATAGTACCTTGACAGAAACGTTTTTAATAGAACGTAAACCTGTCTTAAAATTTACCTCTTATTGTCACGATTGATAGATTTATGCCTAGTGCCCTTCCACCACTGAGTTGCAAACACCGTTATTAATCACGTCACTTTCAAATCAATCAACATTTATTACACACAAACAACGAGAAAAGAAACATCATCATGAATTTGTAAGATGAGATAAAACTAAAGCATCTGCTGATATATAAATATTCTATTTGTATCCTTTTTACAGTTAAATACATTCATAATGACGCGTATGTCGCTTTCCATTTTCTGAAAAAAACATCTTGTGTTACATAAGCCATTTAGTCGCATGTTCACGTCTCATCATGCTAACTGCCTTACAATACTTACTACATTTGTGTCTCATACTTTACGTCAGCTAGGTGCACGATCAGACACACATTCTCATATTACGTTGGAACCGTCTATTTATTTTTGGACATTCTATCGTGTTCGACGGGTGATGAAGAGCATTTTGTTCGGAAACTGTGTATTTACCAAATGACACTCGTCACGATAAAAACAGATTTTAAGTATCGGATCACAGCAATAAGATATTTATATTAAAACCGGCGACGTTCACACAAGACAATAAGATGTACCATTATGTAAGAGGATTTATGGAAATTAAGTGCCGTTCGTCCGTCCTTCACTTTAATTGATATCAATTAGGAGCTAGTGATAAATTATCCAATTTCTAATTGTTGAAGCAATGGCCTTTTTTAGCGTTTTTAAATGAATGTCCTAATGCGCTCCTAATATCCTGCAGCTCCATAACTGGACTTATCGCAGATATATTTAAAACTAGTATTTAACCAGAAAAATATATCCTATATATACTGAGTCAAATTAAAAACTTCACATTTTTAAAAGTAATCCCATATATGATATACAACGGACAAATGTATCAGAGAAGGTAATTTTTAATCATTAATGTCCAAAGAAGAATTTTAATTAACGGTGGTAACCATAATTTGTTCCAAGCACATACGGTATTCGGTAATAACATCAACAGTTTAAATCATAAGTCCCAAGGACGAGAATCTGATGGCACACAAGTTCAGTAGCGTGTATGGCCACCGTGTGCGTTGACAACTGCCACACAACGCCTCCGCATGGACCTTGTGATGCTTGTGAACACACGATTGGGAAGACGACGCCATTGTTGCTGCAAAATGGTGCCAAGATCTTGCAAATTCTGTGGTTGGTTCTGGAGAGTGCGCAGACTTCTGCCAAGAGCATCCCAGACGTGTTCGATGGGATTAAGGTCGGGAGACCTTGACGGCCAGTCCATGACGTTGATTCCCGCATTCTGAAGGAAATTCCTTGTCAAAATTGTGTGGGGTCTGGCATTGTCGTGTTGGAAGATTAAACCGGGTCCATGTGCTGCCATAAAAGGCAGAAGTTCTGGTGCCAGTACCTTGCCACAGAAAGCACCCCACACCATGACACTTCCGCCTCGAAATCTGTCAACTTCCTGTACACAACACTGGGCGTAACGTTCATGACGGCGCCTCCACACACAACCCCCCCCCCACCATCAGCAAATCGAAGATTAAATCGGGATTCATCACTGAAGACGACTTGATTCCAATTCCTCTGAGTCCATCGTAAGTGTCGCTATGCCCACAATTGACGTTGACGTCTGTGTAATTGAGTCAGAATGGGCCCGCAGTATGGCCGTGGTGCTTGAAGGTGAGCAGTTCTCAGACGGTTTCGAACAGTTTGCGCAATCAGTTCACCCCTAAACAGTTAATTTCTGGTTGATGTAGCCGTCAAAAATCGGTTACGGAGGATCCTCTGCATGTGACGTCACACGTGGTCAACCTGGCCGAGGGTGATCAGCGGTGGTACCCGTTTGCTGTAGACGCGTCTGTAGATCATAAACAGTCCGTCGACTACAACCCATCGTCCTTGCGACTTTCCCGTCTGCAACATGCCGATGGCACGTTCACGTTGCGCATTTGAAAGGCGTGGCATGACAAATGGCTGTAAAGACTTTTGTTTTCTTGTGTTTTTCTTTTTTGTTAATGACTGCTAACAAGTATGGCTGAAAACACGTACGGAATTATGGCCACGTGACCAGCTGCACGTGAAAAACCGCTTTTGCCACTATAGTGCTGTGCACATGATTTTCATCTATTCACCTGCACAAAATGGGTGTTATCTGAAGACAATACGTGGCCATTACTTTTTAAATACACAATAAGGGCCCACAATGATAACTGGTCAAAATGTTAAAATTAAAGGATTTTGATGTTTTTAATTTGGTTCAGTATATAACAATATATGATATAAACCGAGCTGTAGATCGCCAGCAACTGAAGGTAGATCACCATACTAGGGACCATGGGGACTTACAGTACTTATGCTATCTGCATGGACCCTAGCAGGATTTACACCATCCCTTCAGTGGCTGGCTATTGAACGTAAATTTAGCCGCAATTAAAATGACAAATGTTCTACGTTTAAAAGACTAGTAGATATAATTTTTTTGAACGACATGGACTTACGATATCTCCAGAGGTCTCAGTAATCTTATACTACTTTAACACCCTTCGAGGATACAGCCATGAACAATTTCAGATATATATTCATTCTACCAATTTTAATCGGCTATTTATTTTATACAACACATATCAACAAATGTTATTATGCAATTCTATATATCTAGAAACAATAATTAAATGGCAACTAATATTATGAAAACGATCCTTAATGGATGAAACATTTGAAATAGTTATCCCTTCTGATGGAAGATTCAACACAGTCTAGCAGGACTTTCATCACAAGAGATACAAAATGGAGGATCCTCACCTTTCAATAACTACTCATGAGTATATCTACTATGGCCAATACGACATCGTCGCTCTTTTACCTCATCAAATCTGGACTGACAACCCAAGTAGATGTAACCGATATTTGGTTTCATTTCATGTAATTTATTCATACCTACTTGGGTGTCCCACTTCTTTTGCATGAGATCTCGGATATAAGATCTAAACACGGGTTATAATCAGTGAATGGGATTAGAAGAGGTGTCACAGATTTGTTGAGGGCTGCTTTTGGTGCAGCATCAGCCATTGTGTTACCACAATTCCAAGAAAAGACGATGTCGTATTGACCAGTAGAAACATCATTACTTAACACAATCATTTCGAATAAAAGTGGTTGTTTGCAAGACTGATTTTTAATTTCCTAAAGGCAGACTAGACAGGCTAAGTTGTTTATTTATATTCTAGTTAATATATTGACTTTGACTAAGCCGTACAAATAGAACTGTTATCTGGTAATCTGGATCCAGTGATGGTGGCGCTGGCAACTGCGTCACCATCCTTGGATCCATCTGTAGATATAAATTTATAAGTATCATATGTGTGTCTCAATTGATTATATTCTTTTTGATAAATAAGTTGATTTGTTTCAGATTGCTTCAATTTAGTTAAGTTTAGATTCACCTCTGGCTTTACTAATTGCCATGGTGGAGAAGTCTGCAGAAATATGAGATTGTATTCTTATTCCTAGAGGTGGCATAAGAGATGATTTTTTTATTGTAAAGCTCTTCATAAAGAGGATTAAAAACACATGATTTAATACGACGTTGTTTTAAGGACGGCTCATCAGCCTCGACACATAGACGTTGAATCGAAGAAGTTCTAAAGGCTCAAAGACAGAGCCTCAGTCCCTGACAGTAAATAGAATCAAGTTTTTTAAACTGCTTCCACAAGCTCCACCATAGACGATGAAGCCATAGTCCACTTAAGAGCTGATGGGCGCTCTGTATAGTTGGAGGAGTCTTTTCTGATCCCCTCCCAACATTGAATTTGAAACGACCTTCAATAGATCAAGTGCCTTCAGACATTTTTTAGTAATTCATGTGTGGTAAAAGGTCAATTGATGGTCAGAATAACACCAAGAACCTGGCTTCTTCTTGATAAAACTGAATCGGGGTCCTAATGAGGCTTATATTTCCTACAAAAACGAATATAGTTTGTTTTAGATTAGAAAGCTTAAATTCATTTCAAGCGACCATCTATGAAATTTATTTAAACATAATTGGAGTTTCCTTTCAAACATTTTTAACACGACAGGAGATATTAAAAGTGATCCATCAATTGAATCATTTAAAACTTTTGATAAAGTATTTATCTTCATGTTGAATAACGAGACAGAATAATTACTGCCTTGTGGGACATACTGATCCCGATTTAAATGATCAGACAGAGCAGAACCCACACGGATTTGAAAGTGTCTATCTGTTAAAAACTTGGATATTAACTGAAGCAACTGACTTCGCAATCCAAAGTTATGTAAATCTTTAAAAATACCGTGTTTCCATGTAGTGTCATATGCTGTTTCGAGTTCTAAAAAGATTGACACTTAAAGTTGTTTGTTTACTATGGCATTTTTCACCAATGATTCTAAACGTACTAAATGATCGATATTACTTCTGTTTTTACGAAAAAAGACATTGTATATTTGAAATGGGATTATTGGTCCCAAACAAGGCGATTATTTATCATGCGTTCCATACTTTTGCAAGCCCAGCTTGTTAATGAAAATGGTCGATAATTTATTGGATCGGTATGATCACGTCCAGGTTTAGGCATTAGAACAACAACGGCATCAGGCCAAGAAGGTGGGAACCTTCCTGACGTCCAAACTTCATTAAAATATTTGATTCATGATTCTGATAAGAGCATCAGGAGTTAATAATACATTTTATCAGCTCCTGTAGCAGTATCGTGATCTTGTTCAAGGGCAGGATGTTGTTCATGAGAGGTAACTATTTCATTGTAATCTTCCTCATTATCTGAATATAAAATAATAGCTTTCTTTTCCTGCTGTTTTGGTATTTTGGGGTATTGTAGTACATAGTTGGATGAGGAAGAATGTTTAGCAAATGTTTCACCCAGGTTATTAGCAATATCAAATTATCAATTGAAAATTCATTTCCATTTTTAAGATGGTGGATACCAGATTTCGACCCCTTTCCTTTGATTTTTTACACATGTTCCATACCTGGGGAATGGGCGTACATGAAACGTAAGCTTGCCATGTGTGCCGTGCCTTAGCATTTACAATTTTGAATTTATTTAAATTATGTTCCATAGGAAATAATGTTCCGCTTTCTTCCGTGCCTGCCTAGCTTGTTTGAAAGTATAATTAAACTATGGTTTACGGAATTAGGAACATCAACAAAACGATCAGGATTTAATTTGCTTGTATAGAGTAACTCGAACACCGGCTATTAAGCTTCGGTAAATTATTATCTCAGTTCTTGACGATGGAGAAACATCAGTTGGAGTTGTTTGAAGAATAGTCGGAAAATATTCACTTCTACAGAGGTCGTCGTGGACTGACCATTCGAATTCATTCAGCAAATCTGCGCTTGTAATAGATAAATCAAGAGAATAATATGTGCCTGTAGCAGGAAGTAAATATGTTTTAGAGTTATCATTAAAAATGAATAGATCGCTGTAAGAAATGACATGTTCTAATATCTCCCCTTTGCGGTTTGAATCAGCACTACCACTAAGTGGATTATGCCCTTTTAAATCGCCGATATTGATACAGGGCTTGGGGAGCTGATCAGAGAGCGTCTGAAGATCAGTTATGTATAACACCCCACTGCCTCACAAATACTCAAGATCCCCCAGTGGTTCTAGGTCCTGAAGGAGAGAGTTAGTTCTGTGAATCATATTGCCTTATCTGGATTTGCTCAGTATCTTTGAAATAGGTTTCCTGTAAACAAGAATCTTGTATCAATAACTAAAAATCATTAAAATTATTCTTTGTTCCACTGAATAATGTTGATGGAGCCTTTCATGGTGGCTCAACTGGAGATCGTGTACGAGAGGAAGGCCCCGCCCATTCCCATGGACTGGGATTGAGGGACCGACATCCATCTCCAAAGGGTCAAAAAGGTTAAGAACCTCTACTGGGGTATTTGTAAGAGAAGGCACCTCCAAATGTTGAAGTGCCCCAGCCCTTCTCATTTGCTTCTGTTTTTTTACAGAAAGGGCTTCACCCTGAACTTTTTTAATTTTATTTGTCATGTCTGGTTCTGTTGGTTTAGAAGGTGTTGTAGATTGGGTCAGATTCTCTGTTTGGGAAGCAGGTGTCATTAACAACGGGTCACCAAAGTGTATCTGGTCAGCATTCACCCAAGAAATGTCAGTTTGAGTTGCGACTGTTGACATTTTTTGAAACTGGATTTGTTGAAGACACTGCACCTAAATAGAGTTTGTTAGAAGGAGATAAGGATGGATGGAAAAAGTAACGTTTGGCTTATGTGTTAGAAATGCTGTTTGCAAATTTAAGGTTTAATATTTTAGTTTCAGGATTTGGATGAGGACAAGTGCTGTCCGTCGCAATTGGCACATTTGATCTCATTTGTGTACTCTGAAATGAGTTCCACTGCAACGGAAGCAACTTGTCTTGGCAGTGCACAATTTAGCCTCGGGACAGAATTTCTGACAACACTTGTAACACGGGAGTGGATTTGGAACATAACCCCCCACCACGATGTTAAAGTAAGCAGCTTTGACTGGTTTGGAGAAACGTTTAACTGTAGTGACATCTTGGTTTTTCAATTCAATTACGATGTCTTCCTCTGTCATGTCACAGAGAAAGGGAGCACGATCTCTCACAAAATCTTTGCTGGAATTCAGTGATTTGTGTTGAGAAACAACAACCTTTGTGACAGCAAACTGCTCGAGACTAATTAACAGAATGCCGCTTCCGATCACAAGGATTTCTACAAGGATTGTCGGGTGACGTTCTTAACTTCCTCACAAATACTTTGTATTCCCTTAGAGATTGCAAAAGAGTTCAGCTTTAGAGGATTGCCATCATCGGATGAGATGACCATGAACCTTGGCTTTAAATCAGTGACTTGTGAAGGGACATCTTCATCTGATGAAAAGGAATCTTTTGTCTGCGTTTGATTGCTTTGATGTAACCTAAATGTAGATTCAAAGACACCCCTGATTCCCAAATGCCATCGAATGTCAACAAGTACGGTGTCACATTGGAAGCCAGGTTGCAACACCAGGGCTACAGGGGTGTTATACACCAGAAATAAAGACATGAAAAGCTGTTGTTAATAAAAGAAAAAATGTCAGGCTGGTTCGGCCTATGGCATTTTCGTATATGAACACAGAATTCAGGGGTCCGTATCACCAGACTGGCCCATGAGCCAACACCTTTTGGTATAGGACTTAAGGCAAAATATAAATTTGCACCAATAACGTTATCATATTTCATGATAAACATCAATGCAAGTTTTCCATACACAGCGCATGGCGTGACGAGCCGATTGATAGAATCGGGCCCATTCTTCCGACCGTCTAGGTGAAGTGAGGGTCGCAGTGGTGTGTTGGGCAAAAGAAACACCTGTTCCTGACAAACCTAGAAACATAATCGGGGCGAACCGGGATTTGAACCCACAATTATAGGTATCTGGCGAGCCCAAGGGACGCAACTGTGCACAGCGAATCGTGGTGCTTAGACGACTGGGCCACCCGTGGCCCCGAATGGTTTCGAGCGAATGCTCCCATGAGTTCGCGATTCAGCAGAATCGTGGGGACGAGGTCGTAATTAGTATGAAACAATAAAACGTGAGTGAGGGAGTGACTTGGGATTAACGCCGCTTCTAACAGTATTCCACTTACATCACGGTGTGTCAGCTTAATGTAGGAGGAAGGTCAGAAGTAATCCAGGTCTCACTTTGGTGAAGCCTACGAGCACGGGAATGGTGCTGACAAACCTAGAAACATAATCGGGGCGAACTGGGATTCGAACCCCCAATCATAGGTTTCTGGCATCCCATTGGACGCAACTCTGCACAGCGAATTGTTGCGCATAAGATGACTGGTCGACCCGTGCCCCCACATTTGGATGACCTAACTTAGTCATTTCCCACTCGAAACAGTCAATGTGCGATTTTGCATCAAAATGTAAACATGAAATATAGATTATGCACAGTTTAATGAGACTGTCCAACACGGGTGGCCCAGTCGTCTAAGGCGCCGCGATTCGCTATGCAGGGCACGCAAGAAACCTATGAGTGTGGGTTCGAATCCCGGTTCGCCCCGATTATGTTTCTAGGTTTGTCAGCATCATAGTTTGTCTCTAATCTGCATCCCTAAGTACGTACAGGCCTGACCTTCCACGAGATGGTCAATAACTCCTTACTCAAGTAAACTGACCGATCCCCTTGCCACGTGAAGATTGTTGCATTTGTCGAGCCCAAAGGACATCCCAATATCATTAGAAAAGGGCTCGGAAAAGGAGAATCTGTTTTTTCAGTGTGGGCTCTCTACTGGCCATACGTTCAAGGTCATCCTGTATAGGAGGTAAGTAAGAGGTGTTGGGGATTTGTGCTGAGAGGGACGATAACCTTCTTCTTTGCTGAGCAAAAAGCTTCAAGGATTTAGTGTTAAACAGTATTTCAGTTATATCTCTTTGCAATTTGTCATCTTGATGTGGGCGGAAATCACGAAGTGATGCATGTCGTAGACGTGTACTGCTTTGGTGAAACACACACGCACAGGTATGGTGTTGACAGACCCATAAACAATTTAATATGAGATAACAAGGATTCAAACGCATTATTATAAGGTTAAAAGGGTCTTTTCGAGTGTGAGAACAAAAGATGAATGATTTATTAAAATGTATATCAACGTTGTGTTTGGGAAATACCTTGTTCATCACAACTTGAGGCGAGTTATAGTTGCTCAGTCGTGGCTAAGTCTTAGTTCGAACAAAGCTACTTGCAGTAAACTGTGTATTTGTCACCTTTATATTTCATCTTTTAAGGACAGAAAGGTAAATCATGTTGTAAGCATGAAATGAAGATTCTTTTCCAGACCTGGTGTATGTCTATAAGTATTCTTTACGAATATATATTCAGTGTCAGTGCCGTTAAACTTAACCGTTTCTGTGTTCTCGTATTTTGCACCTGAACGATTGACATGCCTTTGCATGTGTTTGTGCCACGTGCCACCGGTGGGGCGGACATTCTCACCTTTTCGATAAACACATGCTCGTGATATGGTCAGAATCGTACAGTGGATTCTTATGAATGTGGAAAAGGTTTTGTCGCTTTTATTTACATCATTAAATACAAAGAATGTCTATATTTTTCAGATTTATTTGCAGTACGAACATATATATATATATCCTTCGTAATTCTTTTAGTTCCATGTAATACCCTCCTTTATACTTCCCCTCTAAACAGCCGCAAATATCCCGTGACTTTCCGGGTAATAATTGGTCTTTAGAAACCCATTTCGCCGAAAGAGGTGACCGACAGGGTGTGGGTGGTCAGGCTCGATGACTTGATCGATGCTTGTTATCGTTTCCCAATCGCGTAGGTCGATGCTCGTGGTGACAGTCACTGGGTTGGCTGCTCCAGACTCGATTGTCTACAAACCGCCGTCATATAGCTGGAGTATTTCTGAGTGCGGCATAACAAACAGAGTCAGGGGTGTTTGAATATGTACACAGGTACCGACATCACTCTGTACATGACAAAAAGCAAACATGGCAAGATATATTAAAAAACCCATTGTACTTCACCCAGTTCGAAAAATGCCTAATGTTACATGCATTGCATGAATACTATAACACTTTGGTCTTCTGTGCTGTGTGTAGTTGTAAGGTTGTTTTGAATATTCAAGAATCATACAGGTGCATTAAGCAACGAATTTTCATATTTGAAATTCCACACCTCCACGAATGCAGGACATGTTATAGGTCAACAGTCTATCTACATATGGGTGCTGGGATACGGAAAAGGCTTATTTGTGTATCCCGGAATACAAGGTCGGTTTAGGGCGAACGCCTGACGAAGTAGGAGGCGAACATTTCTGGTACAGATGAAGGAGACCCCAATGAAGACCCCCTGTAGGGTGTTGGTGACGATGTAGAGGTACGTGGTAACTGGATGAGGGACAAAGGCTGATAGGAACCCTAGACTCCACGTTATCCCCATCGCAAGGAACAGCTTGACGTAGACAAGAAACTCGCTTCTTTGTTCAGATCCAAGGATCCGAGCAGATGACTTCTTCAATGAACAAATAATGGTTGATGTACAGATGAAGAAGATGGTATTCAGGACAACAATCATGCCAAGCGGTGCAGCAAAGAAGATCAAGAGTGACAACTTGCTTGTAATCCAACAAATTCCTTTTCCATATCCAGGAGAATACACAGAGGAGGAATCCACTAGGTCCAGTGTCAAGGCTGAGATGACTGGAACAAGAGGGGACATCCATGCATACATGCTGTACGTCAGAAATCGTTTCCATTTCTTTCCTGGTTCCCTGGCTCTCACGAGACATCTTGAAAATGTAAACCAGACATCGACAGCAATGATGTTCATCCAGAGAAATGCTGCCAGGAAAAAGTAGTGCATACCAATGGCGAACGCTTTGCAAACTATTGGTTGTGTTTCTGTGTACGGGGCTAACGTCATCAATACTTCTGCGGTAAACAGAGCAATTGACAGTGACAAAATGCAGAGTCCGGGGCGGTTCTGTAACTTTTTGAAAGTCAGATAAATCACAATAGTAATAAACAGTGAAACAGCTGATAGTATTGTACCTACACGACTGACGATTTCTTCAATGTGTGAAGTGTTTTGATACAAGATCTTACGTTTTGTTGGAGGGATGCACCTGTCGTCACGAGAAGTGATGCTCTCCGACAATTCTGTTTGCGAGTCACCTTTTCTTGAAGCAACTGAAATAATTGAACAATTGGTGATGGTGTCGTTAGGGGAAGTTTCGAAAATACCAACTGCCTGCTTCAGTTGAGATCCACATGTGAACGTTGCATTATTGGAATCACAGAGGACTAAACGGCACACGTTTGAAAACGGATCCCAATATTCTCCAAACGAACATTTATTGTGGCGTATGAAGCTGGTGGTTGTTGTTTCGAAAAAGGATCGTTTTTCCATCGTCCCGCTATTTATATTTATATCAAGCAAAATGGAAAATGAGTATGTTCCAAAGTCATGAAACGAGGGCACACATGAAGATGGCACATAGTGCATATCACATTTTGCAGACATTTTACTATTACATGCAGCACAATGTTTATTGAGGTATATTTTGCTTTGAACAAACACCAGCTCCCGGTTAGATGCGTTCGTACACCTGTCTCTTAATGACTGACTTCCCGACAGACACGAGGTAATGATATTTGTGTAACATGGTCGGAAGCTGCTTGTATTACTTGGCTGATGAAACTGTAGTTTACACTTTCTATTCGCTAGAACGTCATTGAATGGGGTCGTTTCATTAAAGTTCAGTGATGACCGGCTCAAACAATTGACCCGAGGCTTCCAAAACTCGGCATCTTCCGAATGACACTGGGCGCAGAAAATATTCTTGTACACAAGACCTGTCTTCTTGCCTGTTAACGGCGTTTGAAGAAAGAGATCGTTTGTGTGATCTTTCCTGCATTGCTCAGCTACAGCTGTGTTCTTGCCATCGGGGCACTCATGGACAACGTAGAGTGATACGCCTCCATCAATGTAACAATTGTCAACACACTTGATATTGTCCTGCAGTCTGGCATTTACTGGCTTTTGTATTGTGAGATCAGCGTCGCCACAACAATCATCAAAAACTGTGCACATGTCATCACAAAAACAACCCGGGGAGCTGTTGTACTGACCTGGCTGAACTTCCTGTTTTGGTCGATTCTTGCATGTCCACTGTTGTTCGCAGGTTATATTAATCTCATGAGAAGTGGTGATTATACCATTTACTAGCACCTGGCATGAAATACTAGTAATCACCATTAACAACAGGGTAGTCAGCAGACTTGCACTCATCGTTCTCAGCTTATACAAGAAGCGTTGTTGTGCAAGACTGTCCTTAAGGGAGAATTTGTAGCTTGGTGTTCTACTGAATGTCTTACATGTAATCTGGCGAATCCGGGTCCACAATGCTGGCTCCGCCTATCACAGTCACTTACGCAGCACTACCTTACACGCAGGCTCCCGATCGAGCCTTTCTGTGATTGTCATTCGTTCGCATTTGTAGCTATAAAATATTTGTGTTTGATCGCTAAAAATTACTTTTTCATCATTCTAATAAATTATCATACATCATTTACATGACACATGTCCAACCTTCCCCATATGTCGAGCAATTTCCAAGCAGTGCCAGCCTTTGGTGACTACATATCACAAAAATTGATCAGAAGATTTCAAAGTACGTTATACGACTCGTTCTTAAAAGTTGTTTGATCAGGGTTTACAGCATTCAACGTCTTACTAAATAAAGCTTTCAAAGGGTTTTATGGCAGACACATGGAGGACATTTCCACATTTGATGCAAGCGTGTCACCGGTGGGGCGTGATACGTGCAACTTTTAGAGAAAACCGGTATCATCACTATTTGATAGCGATTTGTAAACTCCTGCTTGAATACAGTGGGAATCGTACTATGGACTTAGATATCTTATGATTGTGGAAAGTGATTTGTCTCGTTTGTATGGCTTTGTATTACACGTGATTGCTTTCTCATGTTTGCTATGTAATTCATTTTGTTCCATACCACATTATCTACAGTCAGATTACTGATTATAAGAACGTATATGTAATTATAGTTTTATGCACAGCTGATTACTTTTTTGTGATACATGCAATGTGTAAGGAAGAGAATTTATGGATGTCAACTTCATCATTATTTATTTGTTATCTTATTACTTATCCCTACATATATATGCTCTCTGCCTCATAGCATTCATTCACCTGATGAAGAAGTAAACACATATACCGAAAATTTTTTTAACGTTGTGTTCCTCATAATAAAGAAGTTGACATCCATATATTCTCTTCCTCATGTGTATCACTTCTAAATGTCTTTCAAGGACCTGAAACATAACTTTAGTTACGAAAATAAAGTTTGTGTTTAAAGTTAACTTAAAATTTCTTTTAAAGATCCCTCGAGTATTAATTTCCGGAAAAAGGGATGACAACAGCTGCCAGAGCTGAGAAGATGGTGAGAATGGAATCGTGATGATTTGGAGAGGATCAGCCGGTTGTGATGGAAAGTACTATAGGCCGGCGACCTGTGTTGCTTTGAGGAGTGATATGACGAAAACAAGAACACAAGTAACAGATGCAATGTGTACACTACTAATCAAACCTAACGTTTCCTCGATCGTTGCGGTCTTGACCCGAACATAAACATCCTAATAAGAGCAGCGAATACAGATTTATGTTCATGTTAAATTATACCTAATGGTAGCTCTCCTAGAAATATCATCCTGTGCATAGGCTCCAGCACTATATGTGGTCAGGGCCTGTGACGAGGCTGGTGACATGCGATCGTGATGAATCTGTTGACCGTGTCAGTTTGTCTGTCACATCCATCATGCGAACGGAATAACATCTAAACATTATGTGATTCCGTTTTTTACCATTTCTTCTTCTCACTTAGGGGTATAAATGCACTCGCTGGACATCTGTGGACGACGCCGAAGACGGGGGCATAATGGTGGACACCATCGGCTTCATTTGATTGTAAATATGTTCACCATCACCACCACACGATAGATCGCTCAATATCCAGACCTGGAACTTATCTTCATTTTACTGTTACTTTACTTTAAGTTTGTGAGAACTGTATCACACTCAAATTATTAATGAACACGGATAAACGAAGTTAGCAGTCTCATTGATACTACATGGCGCCTTAGAAACCGAACTACGATCACTGATCTTAAACACAGAACCTACTCGTGTTCACAGTTCATTTGGGGGCATGGGTGGCCAAGTCGTCTAAGGCGTCGCGATTCGCTGTGCACAGTTGCGTCCCTTGGGCACGCCAGAAACTTATTGTGGGTTCTAATCCCGGTTCGCCCCGAATATGTTTCTAGGTTTGTCAGCACCATACCCGTTACCGTTACCCGAGACCTGCATCACTTATGGCTTTCCTCCCATATTAAGCTGACATGTCGTGATATAACTGGAAAACTGTTAAAAGCGGCATTAAACCCCACTGATATTTCATTATCACAGACAATCCTGACAGCATCTTCGAAGTAGCGGGATGTGGGCTGCTTCCTTCATAGTCCGACTCTTGGATCAATTTGATGTTGTAGAACGATTCTTCTGCAGGATCACTTTTGTTTTGACAGTTGTGTATGCCTATCTTTTAAAACCTCGTCCATTTCAGCCTTGAACAGTAACATGGAATCCACTAACTGATACCCAATTTCATTAGTATACACATAGTTACAATTGGAGTTTCATTGCCCGCTTTCTCGTTGGTGTTATGATTATCTTCATTTCTCAATGAAAACGTCAATGCCAAATAATTTTTTTTTTAAGTGTCTACTCTCCATCTACTCGTCTACAGATACTCCCGTACTAGGTAGTCGTGCACCGGGGTGGGAATAAACGCCTTAAGACGAGCAAGAACCTGAAAATAAATAGGAACAATGAAATAATTCAGTTGTGAGATATCGGCCTAAGGTTTTGGTGGATGTGGGACCGGGAGGTTGAAGTGAGGTGAGGTGAAATTGGGTTTAACGTCGCTCAACGTAAAGATTATTGCACTTATATAGCGACGTGCATGTACGTGTGTGTGTTTGTGTGGCTGCTTGTACTAGTCCGGACTGATGCCGATTTATAGTGCTAGCTCAATGAGATACCATGCCGCAGTTTAACATGAATACCCCACTCAGACACAGTATACTGACTCCGGGCGGACGCTCCACCACTAGAGCACGGAGGCGGTCCCGGGAGGTTGAAGGGTGGGATGGGTTGGGATGGACAGTACAAAATACAATGATCGCACTTGATGGCTACACTGTAATCTTTTTCAAACACATTAATACAAAAGTCATTTTGGTAAGCATATTTTTATTAAGTAAGAAAAGATAACCACAACAGAACAGATAACTCAGTAATATTATTCAGATGACTCATATGAATAAACTACTAATGATGGCTACAAGAAATCAGATTATCGACGTTATGACGTTCACAAACAACATTATCAAAACCAAACTCACGCAGTAGATATCACATGTCCTGTTTCCTCCGTGTATCAGATATCGATAACAAGGTGTTGCCGCTAGCACCGCATCCTCCATGCAATTAATGACTGGGGTCAGGTCTTTTCGTCCGATTTTGGCTGCAGAAACCAGTTTTGAATAGCAGTCCTGCAGGTATTGCCTGCCGTACACTTGTCTGACGTCATCACTTGCCTCAAGCCACATCCTGTCGTAGTTCTTTCGATGTATTTCCATCTGTTAAAGCATACAGTGGCTCTTTATCATAACCCGTTAAATGTGGGAAGGGGCGGGTTATGACTACTCAACTTTCGATAGAGATAGGAGTATTTATTTCTCAGAAAAACCACTCTCGGTGGTACATGATATATAATTATATACAATTTTCAATATGTACAAAATGGCAGGATTTAACAAGAGTAATGAAAATAGGATTCGTAGATACGAATACATTTTATCAATTGTATTATACACTTGATTAAGAAATTTTTGGAGGCCTTTTAGATCTCTAACATTGTTAGTGGTCATAAGTTTCCTAAGCTGGAAACCGCCTCCGTGGTCTGGTGGTAGAGCGTCCGCCCGGAGAGCGGGTTCGATACCCTGCCGCGTCATACCAAAAGACGTTAAAAGATGGTACTTGCTGTTACGCAGCATTAAGGGGCTTAAACAAGGACTGGTCGGCTCGGAGTATGTATACTGTGTCTGAGTGGGGTATTCATGTTAAACTGCGGAATGCACGTGCATGCACGTCGCTATATAAGTGCAATAATCTTGGACGTGACGTTCAACCCGATTTCACCTCACCTTAAAAGCGAACAGGTTCTAAAACTTATTCATTTAAGAGTTCATATTGTTGTAGGAGAAAAGCTTCACGTGACAATAAATAATGAAACTCATCTCCCACAGCGATTGAACCATACAGTGGACACTGGAATGTTCAGCCATCAACCATTTTCAACGATTAATCTATGATTAGTAGTCCTGAATATTAATACATAACAAGGAGAAATATTGATTTTGAGAGTAAAAGATATTTTTCAAATGAAGGTTGGTTCTTTGGGTACTTCTAATACGGCCCTCTAGAGCTTGATGCAACAGTGGATTTCAAGTTCGGAAGGAATTGAGATCTAAATAATTTCAACCTTTAAGGCCAGCCATGGCGTGGAAAATACCGATGGGTTTTCAAATACATACGGTAGGCCGCAGTTATCGAATACATTCTTATTAAATTCTAACCATGGGATATTTTCAACTTCTTTATGGAAAGGATACATGTATTTGTAAAGTGTTCGGGACGGTTTATAATACACTTCTGTAGAAGCAAGCGTATGCCAAAAGGAAAAGACCGCCTATGTGGTCTAGCGGAGAGAGGAAGGTCCGCACGCACGCACGCACGCACGCACACACACACACACACACACACACACGCACACACACACACACACCGGTCTGTATGTCGCTATGTCAGTGCAATAATCTTGGTCACGAAGATAACCCTATTTCACCTCACCTCACCCAAAAGGAAATACCAGTAACATGTTTCTATACGTTAACACGTAGTGGTTTCCGGCCCAATTCGCCATACAACATAGCATTTAGGGTTGTCTTTTGTTATCCAGGTGGCTCTAAATGCGACTGTTTGCCCGGATATGTTGTCATACGAATAGCATTCGCCATGCCATGCCGTAAGTTGTCACAGTAGCAAACATTTCAGTATCCTTATCGAGGGGAGGGGAGGTGCGTGTGTGTGTCGGGAGGGGGGGGGGGGGGGGGTGGAGGGGGGGTGGGGGGGGGGGGGGATGATTTTGTATCGAGCAGATATATTTCTTCAGCTACAGCTATAAAACCTGATTTCTAATTTAAGAAAAACACCTCGAAACAAATGTAATTTTTGTGGTAGGCAATTTCTTTTTTTTCAACAGTCTGTCGTTTATTTATTTTTTTTCATGTATTTTCGGGGTCAATTTATTTTTTTCATACAACTCCAGGCTCCCGTTAATTCGATTCCAGGATTCGCCGTGATCGTACTTCTTGGTTTCCAAGCTTAGTACAGACCCATGGGTTTTAGTTTAATTATAAGACGTGCATCACTTTTTGTGAAATCGAGATTAGACTCATACGAACGTAGTGATTTACTAATTATCCACACTGTAGTGAAGGAGAGGTATTTCTGTATTGAACATCGCGTCGGGAAAATACAGTCATATGAAGTCAACAATTATATGCTATGATGTAATCTAATGTACTGCCATTACACATCTCTGTGGCACTGAAGCCTGCACAATATATATGTAAACTTGTAATAAGCACATCAACTAAAAAATTAAACACGGTTAGCCATAGACTGTAAATGCATACAGGTAAAGAGATGTATGTTCACGTAGCATTCACATTAACAAAACATGAAACCCTGGTTAGCCATACACTGTAAATGTACATGTAAAGAGATGCAATATTTGTGTAACATTCATGTTAACTACACATGATGTTAGCCATACACTGTCAATGTCCATGTAAAGAGATGCAATATTCGTGTAACATTCATGTTAACTGCACATGAAATCCGATGGGCCATACACTGTCAATGTCCATGTAAAGAGATGCAATATTCGTGTAACATTCATGTTAACTGCACATGAAATCGGATTGGCCATACACTGTCAATGTCCATGTAAAGAGATGTAATATTTGTGTTACATTCACGTTAACTACACATGAAATCCCGGTTAGTCATACACTGTAAATGTACATGTAAAGAGATGCAATATTCGTGTAACATTCATGTTAACTACACATGATGTTAGCCATACACTGTAAATGTACATGTAAAGAGATGCAATATTTGTGTAACATTCATGTTAACTGCACATGAATCACTTGCTTGATAACGGTGTTAGAACCTACACCGAAATGTCGCTCTGAATTGTAATAAAGAAGTTGTTCATCCATAAATTCTTATCCTTACTTAGTACTCCAACTTCTAAATGCCTATCAAAGAAGTCAAAAGTACAGATGTTGATAGTGTCAAATTGTGTACTAAATTCAGACATATACTCTGTGATTCGCTCGTCACGCCGAAAGCCTTGGTTCGATTTTCCACATTGTGTGAAGCGCATTTCACATGTCCCGCCGTGATATTTCTGGAAGATTGCTAAAAGCGGCGTAAAACCTACTCACTCACACTATCGAACAGCTCACATTTCCCAACATCCCCGTTCCTCCACCATAGTCTCCAGGTTCTATTATGGACACTTTGATTCCGAAACGTGCCATTTCCAATCGGAGTGAATCTGAGAATGCCTCCCCTGCGAATTTAGTCATGTGATAGGCAGCACTGTGGGTGGTGCAGATTAAGCCCTTGACGCTTGTCACGTTAACAATTCGACCTGAAACGAACAAGCTCTCATTTATGCATATTTTCAATTGGAAATATGATGAAAAAAGATAACCCCATCTTTGATTTGGCAAAACCGCTCGAGTTCGAGAGTAGAGTTATCCCCCTTGCCATGTGTAAAACGCAAGCTCCTTCCCAGTGCGTGTCTCCTTTGTTACCTTCACGGTACCATCGCTGCTACAAGTGGGGAAACCCTCATTACCCTCATATTTGATGACATGACTTGACATGTTATGACGTTACGTGACGTGACGTGACGTGACGTGACGTGACGTGACTAATATAATAAATAAAATATAATAGTTACAGACGATAACAATACATTGGGATAAGATAATTATTGCAAAATATATCTATTCTTTTTATTATTCTCCTATTTCAGCAGCTGTATATACCTTGGCATTTTCTGATGAGAGGCAAAAAGAATTTCGTCACGCGCACCATGCCAAACATATTGACTTCCGCTGTCTGTTTGAAATCGTCCATAGTGTAGAACTCTACGTCGCCAAGCGGCATGATTCCTGCATTGTTGACAACAGCCCAAAGGCCTAGAAAAAGAAAGGTATATTCATGGATACATCGATGTCCGCACATTTACATAATGAATTTACGCAATGTTTCGTTGTTATGTTGCTAAACTAAAACGTCATGAACAAACATTAATAAACGCTTGCAATTTATGTATACTTGTATATGAGTCATTTTCAAAAGATGTCACTATTTGAGTTTCCAAAATTACAAAATCCAATGGTTGATATAATATCTTTTTTTGGTTTAAATGGAGTAACAAATATCTGAAGCTGTCAGTAACATCAAATGGAAGTCTTAATGATGCTTTTTTGAAAGAAGAATAACCAGTTACCATGGCAACTGAAACTTGGCTTGTCTTTCCCATAACAATGTTTGTGTGAATTATTTTGGTTTAAAATTCATGAAAATGCAAAAAGCACATACGAAACATATTTATTTCTTCATATTTTTGTATATTAAACTTGAAGTGAGGATGGAGGGCATTTATTTAGTCTCTTAATGACCAATATGTACTCAGTGTCAATTCTATGAAATACTGTTACCCCTTCAACATAAATATTATGATTTCTAAATTTTCAAGATTTCTTGGAGGTTTTTTATTTGATAAACAAAGATAAACTGTGATCAACTTATGTCTCATTGCGGAAACTAAAGACATATTAAGATATATATTTTTTTTAAATGAGTGCGTTATAGGAAAGACATGCATGTTACAGGATTGACTATATTTGTTACAGAAAAGACATTGCAAATTCATATCATCAATATGAAAAGAGTGGTAAAGATTATCTTAAATGTTTCTCATGTACATAATAATGCTTGCAAAAGTAATACCAGTCATTATCTTTTTCAGTTATATTGATAAATTTATTCCAACTTTTTAAAGGATAAATTCTAAAATATGTTACAGTAAGGACAAAGGTTTGTTACATGACAGAACAAATTACCATACAATGACATTTTAGATCACCAAGCAGTTTCCGCATTTTTACTGTAATAGCAAATGTGTTACTTTGAATAGCAATGCACATGTTTGTTATATTTATATTTTTAAATGATTAATATGAAGAATGTTACCTATGACCTACATTATAACTGTTACAGGAAAGACCTAAGACGTTACAGTACTGACAATGTGAAACAAAGTTTTGGTCAGCCTAGTTAGTTCACTATCATAAGTAAACAAAGGTTTACCAAACAGGGGTGCCACTAGATATAGTTATTGTTATATTTCCATCTCATTGTGAAATCTCCAGACTGATGTGATAGAAGACAGTTATGGTGAAGACAACATTTTGTTACATGAAAGACATTTAGAGAATAGTTTTCATGTCTTTTTATGGTTTCTATGATCAACAATCAAATCCAAAGTTTTTGAGGTTGAGTATTAATTTTACTAATATTGTGAAACACTGAAAGTATTTGGTAAAAGAATTGTGGTATACTTGAGACAATAAAGACTTGGTCAACTTGTAGAATGAACAATTCAGAAAATGTCAGAAAACACATGGCCTACAATTAGAACACAACTTTCAACTGCAAGTAAGAATCTAAACTACAACCTGGAATGCAACACTTGAAACATCAAGCCATCTAAGAAGAAAGTTGAAAGATTATAGCTGTCTTCCCAAGACATTATACCCCTTCAAGGTGGCTTTTAACTGTAGACCAAATGTTATTGTCAACCTCACAATGAGATGATTCTGGAGTCTTCTGTAACTTTGGGATGATTGTCTCCATCACTAGCCTCCTCATCTTCAGCCTTCACCTTCTCTCCATCACTAGCCCCCTCATCTTCAGCCTTCACCTTCTCTCCATCACTAGCCTCTCATCTTCAGCCTTCACCTTCTTTCGATCTCTAGCCTCCTCATCTCCAGCCTTCACCTTCTCTCTATCACTAGCCTCATCTTCAACCTACACTTTCTCTCCATCACTAGCCTCCTCATCTTCGGCCTTCACCTTCTTTCCATCTCTAGCCTCCTCATCTTCAGCCTTCACCTTCTCTCCATCACTAGCCTCATATTCAACCTACACTTTTTCTCCATCACTAGCCTCCTCATCTTCGGCCTTCACCTTCTTTCCATCTCTAGCCTCCTCATCTTCAGCCTTCACCCTTTCACTAGCCTCCTCATCTTCAGCCTTCACCTTCTTTCCATCACTATAGTTTCTTCATCTTCAGCCTTCGATCACCTTCTCTCCATCACTAGCCTCATCTTCAGCCTTCACCTTTTCTCCATCACGAGCCTCTTCATCTTCACTTTCTCTCTATCTCTAACAACATCTTCAGCCTTCACCTTCTCTCCTTCACTAACCACGTTTGGGGTAGATTGTGTGTAGTGGTCTGTTCAAAACATTGGCTAAAGTGTGAATTTGCCAGATTCCCATAAAAGACTTGTCCCTCTTCACTTTGAGGGTTTTGAGTCGAAATATGCTTTGGACTATGATGTCTGTGAGACAAGTTCCTAGAACATATATGTCAGAATACTGAGCATAATGACGTGGCAAGTTATGTCCCTTTACACTGACATCCTTCCTTTATGCCTTGAGACTGGAAATTTCCATCAAGATCTTTGGCTTCATTGGCAACAAGTTCAGAGACTATTTTCACTGTCATTTCTGCTGCTCTGTCAATTGTCCCAAAAGCAAGTACACTGCCACATGATGGTGAGCAGTTACCATTTGATAACATAGTACAAGTATACAGCTCGCCATTTGTCATTGCCATGGTTAATTTAGTTGTACAGTTCCACTTTCGAGTTGCTTTGTATTCCAGTCAAGCAAACATTGCTATTCAGTAAACCTTCATGAAATCAGCATTAGTGAATTTCAAATTATTTTGATGATGTAATGAAATCTATACATTGTCATACTTGAGTGTTTGTCTTTGCCAACAAAGACCTTTTCAGAAAATAAAGAAGCGTGGAGAGTTGAATTTTAGTGCAGTGAAGAAATGTTTTTCTCCAAAACTCGTATTCTAAAACATGTTTGACCTTTTAAAATAGAAAATACCCATAAGCTATTAGGTACTTCATGATCACTGCCATGATTCAATATTAAATGTAAAGTTTGTCTTTTCTATAACCATGGTACCATATTAACTCCGAAATCATAAACACTTATTTTAGCAAGCTTAGGAACAAGTAACTAAAATCTCATTGATCCCTTTAGTACAATATATCATCAAACATAACAGAGAGTAGTTACTTTGATTCTGATTGTCTTATGGAAATGTAGAATGTCATTACTGAAGCAAAACTGTCTTTGCCGTAACACATTTCTTATAACCATTAGGTGTTTCAATAATTTTGCATAAAATGATGAAGTGCAAGTTTATCCTACAAACTGCTTGATTGAAATAATTAATTAGAATATTGAAAAAGAACAGAGTAATTTACTTTGCTTCTTTATAACATTTCAATTGCAAAATGTCATTACAATAACAAAATATGTCTTTACTGTAACACAATTCTTATAAAAACCATATGTTCTGACAATGTTGCTCAAAATGATAAAATACAGCTTTGTCTTTCAAACTGCTGAATAAAAATATTCAGCTGGAATGTTGTAAAAGAACAGAAAGTAATAGTTTTCTTACTTTATAGCTTATTAAGTGGAGAAAGTCATTACCATAACAAAATCTGTCTTAGCTGTAACAGAATTTAGTGTTACAGGAAAGACTGTTACAGGAAAGACAAATCATTAGATAAAAAATTATATTGACTAATTAATGGTCCCTTCATGAAGCTGAATGTTCACACAATTTTCTGTTCATGAATCGGCACATAAACTTGGATCTTGAAATAACTATTTCGCATCTGTTCCATTGAATTATAGCGTTATGGGAAAGACATGAAATGAAAATACTCATCATTTCCTTACCTTTTTGGTTAACTTTCAGTGCTTATTTGTCTCCTGGTGCACATGGCACATCACACTCCTATTGTATAGGAAATGGTACTAGGCATGACAGAAAGTACTGATATCCTTGCATTGGGGATCATTGATTATTCCAAAGTTTTATTAAGTGTTACAGGAAAGACACAAAATCTAAGGACGGTGTTATATATGATTATTATTCAGGAATTATATCAGTTAGATTGAAATCATACACTGAAATTCCTAAATGAATCTCGTTTTTATAAGATAACCACAGTAATATTATATATATGCCAATATTTATAAAATGACAGTTTCTCAAATTTGAAGCTAAATGCACTGGGACAGCCAAAAATGCACTTTTTACCCATTTAAAACGCATCAAAAACACATAATATGACACAATGATTGAAAATAACCATTTTACTAGATGCATTACTTTGCAGGTGATAATCTATACAAATTGCAATGTCAATATATTTTTTTTAAATTTTGTAATGGGTTCGGACAGAAATAGTGACATCTTTTGAAAATGACTCATACACACCTGCTTCGCCAACAACTCCTCGCACATGCTCCACACATTGTCTGACGCTGTTATCGGAAGTGACGTCAAGGGCCAGCACGTGCATGCGTTCAGAAGAGACTCGTTTTAGTTCAGAAGCTCCGTCCCCTCGTTTTAGCAGACATGTCGCTATTACATTACAACCTCGTTCATCCAGACGTTGTGCCAACTGATGACCAAAACCTTAAGAACATAATTATAGAAAATGACCTAAAGTGATATGTCTAAAGAAAACCCAAACATGCATCGTATCATTATCCGGTTAAATTATAAACATATACTCTTCAGAAACACAATACGCATATTTTTGGCCATAAAAGCAAAACAAGCGGACCAAGAGGTGCAAAATAAAGAGGTTTAATGTGTTTTAGTGTCAGTGACAAACTTCCCGGATCAAAATGATCACAACAAGGACATGCAAACCATTAGTCGGGAAACACGTACGATTCGGGAAAACGCATCCAGTGCATTAACAAAAAGGCCATGGAGATCCACGTAATACACGTGCAGCAGCACTTTGAACGGCCGAATGCTGTTCAGCTGTAGCCAGGGTTTTCAATGTAGCGACCAGCACCACAACAAGGCTGTGGGATCGGTTTCAACTGCATGGGTCAACACGTGATCGGCCAGGGTCGGGAGGACCAAGAGTAACCACCCCCGCCAAGATCGCTAAATCCGGCTGCGCCACCTACGTGAAAGGACGACCACCACCACCTCAACCGCATCCAAAATGCCCGGACTGCGCCAGAATCTCCTACTAGACCGTACAAAACCGTTTAAGAGCAGCAGGTCTACGAGCAAGACGTCCTGTTCGACGCGTCATATTGAGTAGACAACATCGTCAACAACGACTAGATTGGTGTCGTCAACACAGGGTATGGCCTCAACTGCGATGGAGGGATGTCTGGTTCAGCGACGAATCAAGATTTCTCCTCCGTCGAGGGGATGGAAGAGCTTGGGTCTACAGACGTCGGGGAGAACGTTACGCCGGAAGTTACGTACAGGAAGTGGACAGATTTGGTGGTGGTAGCGTTATGATGTGGGCGGATATCTCTCATCATGGCAGGATAGGTTTGGTCCTTATCCAGGGCAATCTTACGGCTCAACGATACATCAACGATATTCTCCTACCACACGTCCTCCCATCGGCAACGGTGTATTCCAGCAGGACAACGCTCAGCCGCATACATAACGGATCACAAGAGTCTGTCTACACAACAACAACGTTGATGCTCTTCCCTGGCCCTCCAGATCCCCGCATTTGAACCCGATAGAGCATCTGTGGGATAAATTGAATAGACGGCTAAGCCGTAGTCAACCACAACCCTAAACTTTGCAGCAGTTGGTTTTTGCGTTGCAGGCCGGATGGGCTACCATTCACCAGGATGTGATTTGCATACTCCTCTCTTCTATTGGAAGGAGATGTCAGGCCGCTATCGATTCCAACTGGGGGCACACGCGTTATAAATGGTAGCTGACCTTCAACTTGGACTTTTCCTATTTACCGATAACTGAGATGACTACAATCACCAAGTGTTCTCTCCACAACACTTTGGCTTAATACCTTGTACGGATCCTCGTGTCAATGTATTTTCCTGCCTCACACAAATCTGGCTCTGCGTTTCTTTTTTTGGAGAGTATATAATACGGTATATACAGCTAAATGAAATCATGTTCGCAAACATAACAATATTATGTGCAATTCATATTCCAATGACTTCCTTGGTGCTTTTATATCATATGTATATCGTGGAAAATGAAAATACCACTTTGCGAACTTGTTGACAGAATTGTATTTCAGTCCTTTTGATAAGTTTTCCGCGTTTGATGTTGGCCTGGCATCTGAAACAATGTACGAGTGGTTATCTGTGTCGATGTAAACCCTCCTTAACGTCGACGGAAGTTTTAGCCATATGGGCTTAGATTCGGAAGGATCTCATTTAAATATCCAGATGGGGCTCTGTACACTTGCCCTATTAACGGAAAGGATCCATTGTTCTGTTCCTGGTGCACACAAACTACCGCATTCGTGACCGTGCGTTTCATTCCGGAACAAGCGAATGTCGACTCCATTCGTGACCAACTCGTGTTATTCCGGAACAAGCCGAATAGCGACTCGTGCCTCTCTCGTGGCCATTTTTGCGACTGGGTTCCGTCTAAGCGCAAACGGACATCGCTAAAAGAATTGTCAACTCGTTGCGTAATGATTCACGTACATTTCACTCATATATCATATATATTCTTGATGCTACTGAAAACACATTGGGACTTACATTATTATACTGTACAGTTGATCACATTTAAATGTATTTTTAAATGCAAGACATATGTAAAATCAAAACTTATTCCTTAGAGATTCTTTGGCCGAAGTAATTGAAGTCATACGCGCATTCTGTTTGGTTTGACGTATTTTCGCACATAGCTTTCGTCGATAGAGGGACTAGTCTTCTTGTAGGTTTCGGAAAGGGGCGAATGTGTTGACTCGTGTCTCTCGCGTGGCCAGTTTACTGACTGGGTTCCATCTCAGCGCAGTCTTCTTATATGTTACGGAAAGGGGAGAAGTGCTGATCTGGAAAGCCTACATATCAGTCCTACATATCGGTCCGACTCGAAGCACTTTCGACAAAAATACAGAAAATTAGAAAATATACTTATTTGATTTTATGTTAATATTTGTCAGGAAGCATCATCATCATGTTTATGTTCGACTGACCCAATACTTGCTATACAGTAAAATACAAATATCGAGAAAAAACAAGCACCATCATTCTCAAATTTCTTCGCTTAAAACAAATAGGGGGCAGCAAATTCGCTGAGCAGAGTTGCGTCCCTTCGGCACGCCATAAACCTATAATTGTGGACTCGAAACACGTTTCGCACCATACCCATGCTCGTGGGTTTCACCAAAGTGGTAAACGTAGACCTACATCACTTCGGACTTTCCTTCCACATCAAGCTGACCCTCCGTGATATAACTGGAATATTGTTCAAGGCGGCGTTAAACCAACGCACTCATTCAAATAGAAACATTGTCGTCCTTTAGGACAGGATTCCTCCAATTTCTGTGGGACGTTGAGCAGTATTTCAGTTAGATAACGACGTATGTAAATGGAGTGTCTATAGCACACGTGTTCTGATATAATACATTTGCCCCTTACATGACCCACTCATTCCCATCCTCATCAATGCACATCCCTCTGTAACATACATGACCATACTGTCACGTAGACAGACCGTCAACAGCAACATCGTCACTGTCTTCACTGTGTTGTCGGGTAAATATGCTCCCGTTTGTATTCTATGTTTTACATACCATTGAAGTGGTAATATTACTTCAAGTTATAATAAATCAAGCTTTTTCAAAGAACATTGTTCTTACACGATGTTTGTATTTGTTTGGTGATGGCATACACAATACGTTTTCGTTCATGCATAGACAATATTAGCGTACGGCTGTCTTCAGTGTAACGTGGACTTACAATGGACGAAATACTCCTTGAGATGTATTTGTCCATAGAATGCCATCAATCCCAAACCCGAAGCTGGACTTACGAAGGGCGAAACTGCTTTATGGTATTTTGTATAGAACATACAGTCTCACTTTGAATCTATACCATATAGGATAACATTTATTTAACAGTTTCTAAGTTTCACGTAATCCTAGATTGAACTGTCAGAATAGGAATAAGAACCTTGGTGATGTGCATCTTTTGTCATCTACAATTGCTAAACGAGTAGAAGGAATTATCGAAACGGGATGCATCTCATTTTAAATTATTTTATAGACTACGATTTGCTTCACATGGATTTGGTTGGGGATTGATTTTGTGCTATTTCATGTAGAAATATGTTTACTCAAACATGTGTTACTTTAGCTAAACAGGCAAACAAGGCTCTAGTACCTATTAAAAGAATGATGGTCAAATATCCAGACGTAAACGTTGATACATACTTCAAAACTTTGATTGTGAAATGTTACTCATTTTGCTATATGGTGCGGAAATATGGTGTACAGAAGTAAGAAAAAGCATTGCAATTATACATAATAACTTTTGTAAATATATTTTGAGAATAGGATACAAATCTTCAAATGCTACTGTATAAGGTGAACGTGGAAGAACGATAATGTATGGATATGGTATTGGATTAAGCTTTTAAGAATGCCTCTGTGTAAATATCCAAAGCATTGCTATTTCATGCTATGTAAATATGATGAATTAGGTTATAAAAATTGGGTTTCATTTGTAAGATATACATTGTTTAGTTATTGTTTGGTAATGTGTGGTTGATGCAAGATGTCGGAGACTGTGATGTTTTTATTCATACATTTAAGGAAAGAACAAGAGATTTGTTTATGCAAGAATAGTCAGATGTTATATCTTATTCACCAAGGCTAGATTTATATTGCACTTACACATCCTTACTAAAACCAGAAAAATATCTATCATCTATTAAGACTGTAAATTTAAGAAGATCTTTAACACAATTAAGATGTTGTTCAAATGATTTTTAAATAAATAAATATAGAATGTCTAGTGTCCATGACTTTGCTGTCAGTCTATGCAATTTCGGTAAAGAAGACTTAGATGATGAATACCATGCACTATTTATATGTCTAGCTTATACTAACTTATGTCTAACTTATACTAAGGTAAAGGTATTTGTCCTCGTATTATTATCAATATCCTACTATGCACAAGTTTGTAGTGTTACTCACAACAAATGACGACAGCATTTTATTTCAGCTAGCTGTTTATATTGAAAAAATGTTTAAACGTAGAAAATCAAAAGCTAATGTAAACTGAAGCGCTCAATATGTCAAATATTATCCAATCATCTGTACTATTGGACTCATGGCCAGATTATACGAAATAAATTCTGATTATGTGCAACATTGAGAAAAAATGCTTTCTTTTGGGACGAACGAATAAATATGTCCATGGTCAATAATTCAGTTTAGACAAGGAGGTAAATCGCAAGAAAAATACATACCGTTATGCAGAATGAAGATTGCAGTGGTTCGGCGATAGTTTTCAGGACAGACCGTTTTGATAAAAAAAAAAACAATGTTTCGTCAAATCCGATTTTCATGTGTATAGTTCTATTACCCGACAGTTTATAAAATCCCGCTTTAGAAAAATACTACTTCGTGCCATTGGTTTTCTTCATACTTAAACCATCTGCCCTTTCCCTTTTTAGAGCTCTCAACACCATTCTAGCGAAGAATAACGATTCGGAATCGATTTCTATATATATCTTTAACAACAACAACTAACTCATCAGTTGTACTTAACCGATAAAAAAGGCAGATATTTGTTGCTGTCTTCCGCACGCACCTTCTCTAAGAAGCCGAGTAGACGGACAATAACAAAATATTATTGAATTCCCCACAGAGAATATACATTTTACCAATGTCATATGTACGTTTCAGATATGTTTTATCCAATGGACAACAATTCGTCGTTTTTTAATATGACAACAGCCACCGAGTCATCATCTAAAATTAACGAAGCATCGCCAAGCAACGACCTTGATGCAACCAAATACATACTGGATTTGGAAGCAGAAAAGAGGGCCATATTGCAACCTGCGATCTTCTTTACTGGACTCGTCGGTCCGATTTCTTTCTTCGGCAACATTACGATTCTCATAGTGTATTCCAGACAGTTTAAGGAAAGTGCCACAAGAAGCTTCATTCTAACCGTAGCTCTGTTCGATTTGCTGAGCACATCAATAGCTCTACCCGCTGAGATCTTTTCCCTGTTGAACAATGCGTCTTTTCCAAGCCCTATCTTGTGTAAATGTTATGTGTTTGTGGAACAATTCTGCGCCACTGCATCGTCCGGAGCACTGGTTGTGTTCGCTGGCCATCGATTCAGAAAGATTTGTACTCCTTTAAAGAATCAGATGACTGTTACAACAGCTCGCAGTTTTAGACTCTGTGTGTGTACGCTTGCTCTTGGGTTAACTTGGCCTGCCTTTGTTTTATACGGGGATCAAACAACAACGACACCGTTCGATGATGTTCTTGTCCGTACTTGTGGTGTACAGGATTATTTCAAAGATAGCGTCTTCACAGTCATATACAGGTGTGTTTTCATGGCTATGTTCACGCTTGGAGCAGTTCCCATAGCTGTGTTATACATTCTTATTGCTCGAAAGTTGCTTTTGCTGCGCCGGTGTCAATGCAAAGCTGCACTTCCATATCAAAAGGTCATGCGTGAAATGATAGCGACTGTCAAGCTGCGTTCGATATCAGAATCCAGCAATACTTCTTGGAGAAGAGCCAAGATCTCAGCAAGCACTTTGAGATATTCGACAAAACAATCAAATATGTTTACTGTACCTAAACGCACAACACTCATGATTGCAACAACAACAGTCGTCATCTATTTGAGCTTTCTACCCAACTTAATCCTACGTCTCCTTGAACACTTCAACACTGATTTTTTGGTCAACCAAAGCTTCCCCGCGCTAAGTGTTTACCATTTATTTTTGAGATTTTATTATCTTCACTGTGCAGCGAATCCTATTATATACAGCACATTTAGCGTCAAATTTAGACAAGAATTCCAGAATTGTATGTGTGGAATCACACAGAGATGCACGGGAACCGGAAGTCCTACCAGAAGGCCTTCTAAAGGAAGGTTTGACGACCAGGAAATGCATAGACTTTCTGTTTTTCAGTGATTGTGCATGACTTCTTTTCTTTAGATAGGCCTCAGTAGAATGTGTTTGGTTTTGATAACGTACTTTCAATTTGTAAAACATTCAATTTCGATCATAGCGAACTCACGAACAGCCTGTTGTAACAAACCCGATTTTTATTTCCAAAGTCCCGTCTGCACAAACCGAATGTTATGCTACGAGTATCGTAACTCCCAGACATTGATAAATACTTACAAAAGCCCAGCGCCACCATGGCTTTGACAAAGAGGATTCAGGGGTAGTAACTATTCATACGAATAACCAAACTTAGGTGATTACGGGGTTTCCTTGGAGTGATTGAATGGATGCTGTTTAACGCCGCAGTTAGCAATATTTAAGCCTGGTCGCAGCGATATGCAAGTGATCGTGTCTGGGCCAGACAAACCGGTGATATGAGCAACATCTCACGCCATCAAGCAAGTCACCAAGCCTAACCACCTACTTGGGGAATCAAACCCAGGCCTTCAGACTGACAAGCGAACACTTCAACCACAAGGCTACCCCACTACCCGAATGACAGTCAGAGCTTATAATTATAATGCGAACTGTGAAAATCATGAGAAGGTGATTTTGTCGGATGGAGTTTTTACGTTCTTAATAATCAAATCTTTATTAATGTATGTAACACTTTGTCGCTTTAATGTATTTGTTTTTATTCTGTCCATGATTATACTAAAATGGTGTATATTTTATATCTGCTATAAAAATCATTATTCATCGTTGTTTGGTTTTGATGACACCAACTTTCATACTTCCATATGAAACACTGGAAGGGATTACAGTTAGAAATTTACAGTTACTGTTAACTCTGGTAGCATTAAAGTGTACTCTCTCTCTCTCTCTCTCTCTCTCCCTCTCTCTCCCCCCCCCCCTCTCTCTCTCTCTCTCTCTCTCTCTCTCTCTCTATGATAAAATCATTGCGTCACAACCAATCTTTACAACTTGTTATAAGCACTTCTAATATCACTCATGTGCTAAACACCCCGTAATGTACAGCTTACTGAATGCTACGTTTCCAAACGTATGAAAGCTTGTGGAGTTCAGTAAACCCAATAAACAGTTGTAACCGTTTCACGTGTTTTTTTACCGTGTCACGCAGCAACAACCATGTGAAACACGTTTTAAATTATACTCGTAACATTATGTCAAATACAAAACAAAGTATGTTGTATATGGTATTATCTGACACAATAAGTAAATGAGTAAGAGAGTGAGTTAGCTTGGTTTACATTACATTAAGGTTGTTCATTATTTATTTATTCTACTGCATGTTAGCTTAACGTTGGAGGAAAGTCAAAAGTGATGCATGTGTTAGGTGTTTTAAATACCACTTTGGTGAAATTCAAGACCACAGGTTTGGTGCTGAAAAAACAGAGAAATAGACCTGAAGGAAAAAAAACTCTGTCACAATTAAATCTACGCACACAATATTTTGCTACAACAAAAATAACTACCTATTCAAGCACATAATTCTTCTTGCAAAAAAATACATTCACCAGTCAAGCATTAAGAAAACTCCATTATGCTTTCCTTTTTTCATAACAATATTGTAAGATGTATGTAAAAGAGAAAAAAATCATCGCAATGAAAAATAGTAGAATCGACTAGAGATTCGACAGAAAATGGAAGGAATTATCAGCCTACTTATTATAATTTCTCAGTCAATCAATATATGTACTTACCCATATCGGATCATGTTTTTATGATTCTATGAATTGATACATGTATATACCTCATGTACCAATGTTGCATATATGTCTTCTGAATTGAAATAAAAAAAATTTTTTTTTAAATCTACGCAAACAACCTGATTAAATATTTGCATGAATACATCCCACTATCCCTTTGAGGCATCAAGTTGAACAGCGATGTTCAAGTGCAGGATGTATATATGTCCAGTGTGGAATCGGTAACTTGTGTTGAAACTAGTGTGAGTAAGTGGGTGACTGAGGGGGTAGGTAGTTGAGTGGATGGGTGGGTGGATGTATGAGTAAGCCAATGCTAATGTTATTACAAGATATCACTGGTTTGACGAAAACGTCAATAGGAAACTTTAAAATCAGATTAAAAGGGATTTGACAATTTGAAATTTCATTCAAAATTTAATAACTACATGGCCATTTCTTTTATGAACGTTTTTTCTCTGAATTTGACGTTTTAGGTGACGTTTTATCATTGCACATGTTTGGAATTCAGAATCGCATAAAATACTCGCTTCCGCATCGTGTGCTGGAGATGTAACTATCCGGGTTAGAATAGGTTTTCAGCAACTCATTCTTGCCGTAAAAGGCCACTATGTTTGTCGTAAGATGAGACTAACGGGATCGGGTGGTCACGTTCTCTGACTTTGTTGATGCATGTCGTTTCCAATTTGCGTGAATCGATGCTCATGATGTCAATCACAAGATTGTCTGGTCCAGACTCGATTATGTACAGATCGCCATCATATAGCTTGAAAACTGCGTCGTTAAACAACAAACAAAACAGGAGATGTCTTTTCGAAACAACGTAAGACAATTACTGAGTTCGTCTTGTCATTTTGACATATTTCCGTCGTCGACGGCGTCTCCCTATGTCTTTATTTTCTGAAAGGTGATCGCGCAGATCCAAATAGATGATGTAAATGAACGCGTTGTTCGAATAAGAACAATAACAATAAATGCCACTTAATTTTCACTCGGACTGTACGCATGAACAAGAAATCTAAGCCCTTACCCGTGTCACATCCTGTTATCAGAACATACTTCCCAAGTGGAGACACTTGCTGTGCCAGTTTTTTTCGTCTCATGGTGTAAAGGAGGAACACGGCGATCACAATACAAGCCACGCAGAACATGTCACGTGCCGACCTCACTCCCGGTCTCACTGCAGCTGAAACTGAGACAGCATCGGATAAAGTTCTCGTACAATGTAGATAGCGGCAAGGAACAATACACGACTAATAATGAATTATATTGTTTACCGTTAGGTCTCGTACTCTCGTCCATTAGAGCGCAAACCATGTAACATCTACCACCCCCCACCCCCCAACCCCATCACCCACCCCCCGACCCCACCCCCCTACCCACCAAGCCCCTCCGATCGTTTTGAATGTTGACATTGGGAGTTGAGTTGTCGCTATTTCGGATTAGGTTATACCACGCCCCATTCGCTATTCGGCTTGTCCCGAAATAACACGAGCTGCTCACGAATGACCACACCCAACACTCTTCATCCCCAGTTCCTTATTGCTAAGTGTAGGCGGTATATCTGTGTTCAATATCGTTGTTGTTGTATGGTACTTGTTGTTGTTGCCGCACTTATTCCAGCGATATGACGGCGGTCTGTAAATAATCGAGTCTGGACCAGACAATCCAGTGATTTACATCATGAGCATCGATCCAGGAAATTGGGATACGATGACATGCATCAACCAAGTCAGCGAGCGTGACCACTCGATCCCGTTAGTCGCCTCTTACGACAAGCATAGTCGCCTTTTACGGCAAACATATCCTACCTCGGATCTTCACGTGTCCTCTTAATATTCCTGCTATATGACAACGGCCTGTATATAATTGAACCTGAAACAGACAAACCAGTGATTGTTATTATGAGCAACGCCCAACGCTGTCAGGGTGCGATGACACGCAATCGACCAAGTCACCGAACCTTACCATCCGAATCATTTAGTCGCCTCGCACGACAATCAGATCAAATCACATATTTGACTCCGATGAAATACCCCCGAAGATCCGAGCATACATTCATAAAATGTCGCACCAGGACGACCATCTGATCAGCCAATCAGCGTCGAGGTTACTAATTTCTCAGCACTTGTAAGCCAAGCATTAAGACAAGGGTATCCGAATGCAAATTATTAATGCCGAGATATTACACTGTTGCGGCTATTTTATACGTCCTGTCGTCTCTAAGCGTCACGGATTCCACATCTAAAAGGGTGTTCTATCAAGATAATATATTTTGGAATGTGTGGATTTTCGTTAAGTTCGAAATGCCTAAATGAGGCGGTAACGAAAGGAAGGCGAAACCTGACATATCACAGGCTCAAGAACCCACCCATTCACCATATATTTTTAAGGCCAAAGAGGCAGAGGAGTGAGTGACTATGAATTTACGCCGCTTCAGCAAAATTCCTGTAATATCACGGCTGGGAACACCAGACATGGGCTTTACACATTGTTACCATATTGGGAATCGAACCGGGTCTTTGGCGTAAATGGCGAAAGCCTTAACCACTAGAGACGGTAGAGAGGTATCGAAGTAAAAGATCTGACTTTTATTATATTACGTTGTTTTGTACAGATTCCACGGGGGCACGGGTGGCGGAGTTGCGTCCCTTGGGCACGCCAGAAACCTATGATTGTGGGTTCGAATCCCGGTTCGCCCCGATTATGTTTCTAGGTTTGTCAGCACCATACCCGTGCTCGTAGGTTTCACCGAAGTGGTAAACGTTTGAGACCTGCATCACTTCGGGCTTTCCTCCTACATTAAGCTGACACGCCACGATATGACTGGAATACTGTTAAAAGCGGAGTTAAACCCAACTCACTCACTCACTCACACTCACACGGATTCAAACCCAGTACACCCACAGGGTCTGACTCATCGTCCTTAACACAAAACACATAAACATAACTGCAACATCCATTGTGGATGGATATAAGTAGCGATGATTACAAGGTACACATACACTGCAACCCTGTTAATCCGGACACCTCTACTTCCATCCCAGGTCGCGTCCTACCGACAGGCGTTAAGGGACTAAAACAAGGACTGAAGTCAGTATACTGTGTCTGAGTAGGGTTTGTTTAACTGCGGCATGATATCTCGGTGGGCTATCACTATAAAATCGGCATTAGTCCGGGCTTTTACAAGCAGCCACACACGTGGTATGTACACGTTCCTGTCTTGGACACGAAGTTAAACCTTATTTCACCTTTCACCTCACCCAAAAGGAAATACCAGTAACACGTCGCTATGTAAGTGCAATAATCTTGAACGTGACTTTAAACCCTATTACACCTCACCTATTTATAATTAAGAGTACGCTATTTTTCAGGGCATCGTCATTTGCAGAAGCTCGAGGTCTGTATTGTGAGTGAGTTGGGTTTAACGCCGCTTTTAACAGTATTCCAGTTATATCACAGCGTGTCAGCTTAATGTGGGAGGAAAGCCCGAAGTGATGCAGGTCTCAAACGTTTACCACTTCGGTGAAACCCACGAGCACGGGTTTAGTGCTGACAAACCTAGAAACATAATCGGGGCGAACCGGGATTCGAACCCACAATCATAGGTTTCTGGCGTGCCCAAGGGACGCAACTCTGCACAGCGAATTGCGGCGCCTTAGACGACTGGGCCACCAGTGCCCCCTCGAGTTCTATTAACGAAGGAGAGCACTTGAACAGTCCGGTGGCTTCTGCAAATGAAAATGCCCTGTAAAATAGTGTTACCGTTGTTGTAGGTAAAAAGAAGTTGAATGTGTCTTTAGCGAGATAATCTACCTAACATAACCCAACAAACTATGTCATCATCGTATGGTAAGCAGTTATTCATATGAATAACACAACAGAGGTCAGTGTGACACGGGTCAAGCAACATGTCATCAACAGTGGATTACATCACTATACGCGTCACGTTAACCTCTGTTCTTCGTGTGAGTAGCACCTACGTACAATGCATAATCGGGGCGAACCGGGATTCGAACCCACAATCATAGGTTTCTGGCGTGTCCAAGGGACGCAACTCTGCACAGCGAATCGCGGCGCCTTAGACGACGGGGCTACACGTGCCCCCTCACACATTGTACCCAGATGGGTGTTTGGCGTGACGAGCGAACGCTTTAACCACGAGGCTACCCCACCGCGCCACGAATTAATAATAACTAAAAAGTCAAATGACAAACACTGATTAAGTTATCAACCCACTTTTCATCATATATTTATTTGTATTGTCTATTTTCATGGAATGATGTGAAAGATGTGGCTAACGTCTAACGGTTTTACGCCGCTTTTAGCAATATTGCAATTATATCACGGCGGGGGACACTAGAAAAGGGCTTCACACGTTGTACCCATGTCGGGAATCGAACCCGGGTCCTCAGCGTGACGATCTAATGCTTTAACCACTAGGCCACCACTAAGTTCAATAAACATCAAACAATTAACAGGCCTTGCTGTGTATTATGCAGCCTGTTCTTGTGGGAATGATGTTTGTTGTTGTCGGAGTGAGTGAGTGAGTGAGTGAGGTGGTTTTACCGCCGCTTAGATCAGTATTTCAGCTATAGTGCAGCAGGTCAGCTTGATGTGGGAGGAAAGCTCAAAGTGGCCGCTTTGGTGTATCCAACGAGAAAAGCTATGGACTACCAAACGCAGAAACGAATTTGGGATTCGAAACCATGACTATAAGTTCCTGGCACGCCTAAGGGACGCAACTCTGCATAGATGTTTATTGTTGGAATAGACACGTGTTGTTGTAACATGAACACATACACATAGAAGGGGTCTAGAAGAGAGTGTTGCCGAGACGATTGGTCGTAAAACCGCTGATGCTGCAATTGCAAAATTAACTCCCCCACTCACCATGTAACAGAGGGAGGATCTCATCGCATCACGATGTGAGCGCAAACAAGGAATATTGACAAGAAGATTGCAATCTGCAGAGCAGAACTTTAATTCATTATCGCCATGTGGTACACAGCATTCAGCAAATGACGCCAGAAACAGTAAGATTGTATCAAATGAACAGCAATCAGCGTCAAACAGCTACTGTCGTCACATCCTCTCCTCCATCATGTCATTTCAAATCCGTAACAATTGTTTTATTTCACATTCTACATTTTGCTTTGGAACTAGCTGCAAGTCGGGCATGTAAGTACATGCATTTTAATTGTAGTTTTCAACATTTTATTTTATCTCAACAACATATTTGTTATCAGTTTTTGACCAATTGTATTTTGGTAAGTTTATGCAGTGACCTACAGTAGGTGTTGGAACATATACTCGTGTAAAAAACGTAGCCATGAATTTTCATTATTTTTCAAACTTCATATGAAACGATAGTTTACAAATTGTTTGGGTTAAGGGTGTACTTATATTTTATATGTCTCGGGAACTCGAAACACAGTCGGTTACTACTGAGCACTCAGTTGATAGAGTCTTTATTCTATTTCTGCACAACATATGTCAGCTGTCAGTCCCGTGCTTGTCGTAAGAGGCGACTAACGGGATCGGGTGGTCAGGCCCGCTGACTTGTTTGATGCATGTCATCGTATCCCCGTTGCGCAGATAAATGCTCATTATGTCAATTGCAATCACTGGATTGTCTGATCCAGATTCGATTATTTACAGACCGCCGTGCGACGTTAAACAACAAACAAACTAACAAATCATGTCTAGGATGTCTTGAGGCGCGTTGTGAATATGAATGGACCTTCCATGCATATTTACAAGGCGTCAACTAGTCTTAGTGCACCTACATATATAAGTCATGGTGCCATTTTGTCTGGGACAGTTCCTTGGCTGATCGCGCGGTCAACTGACAAACACTGATTAAGTTGTCAACCCACTTTTCATCATATATTTATTTTCATTGGCCCGACGTGGGTACAATGTGTGAAGCCCATATCTGGTGTCCCCCGCCGTGATATTGCTGGAATATTGCTAAAAGCGGCGTAAAACCGTTAGACGTTTCGTGCATATTCACATTAAAAATTCTATAAATATTTTTTACAGAGCCTTTAAGGAAATATGCATGACAGCTGACCTTAACTATTGACTTTTTGACCAGTGATTATTTTGTCTCCTTTTTGTTTAAAACAAATGTATGTTCTTATAAGATCTGGTAAAATTAAAACTTGACAGAAAAGCAGGCAATGTTACTGTAGAGCAATTTTAGTAAACGCTAATGTCGTCTCTCGTTGGGAGGAACTCTTTTTGTCCGCGGTACAGCTGGTTCAGAGTGTCTGGCAGTGTAAACACGAAATCCACAAACACACTATCGTATAGACCCTTTGAGGAAGGAAACAGGGATATAAGACTATGTAAGAATTGAGTTTCACTTTGTGTATGTTCATTGGAATTTGAACCTTTATACAGTGTGTGCCAAACATTACATGGACGTCGCTGCAAGCTACGACGTTTAAATTTATACCCTTTGCTCATAATTCGTTGAAGGTTGATACTTCAATGAACTCACACAAAGTGAATGTGAAATAAAAACACAGTGCATTACCTTAGAACGTGGCCTCCCAAGTTCGGTCAAGTGACGTGAAATGTATAATATTATCTATGGTACCAGGAGATGACTTGGGTAACAGCAAGCCTTTAGTGTCATGTGTCCAGAACATGTTTTATCAATACCAGCTTCATATCTGACAGGCAGAGTCAAGTTTCTTGGTTATAATGAATACCAAATACGCAGTGTGTTTGACAGAGTGGGACTCAACCCAACCCAACTGGGACTCACAAAAGTCTTTTTGATAAGAATCTGTACTCTACTAAAAACTTTTATCCAAAATATAACATTTGTTACATTTGACCACTTTCGAGTACGAAAACTACGTACACCTCAAGTTGGTGGAGAACATCTTCCCGAGGCAAGGGCGTTAACAGACAATAAAAGTCTAGTTTCCACCCTTGCCTGTTTCCACAGTTTCATTTTAGCTGGACTAACGAGTCCATGCATAGTCAAATCAAAATCGTGTGACGAACAAGACACCCGGTTCGCAAACAACATGGATTTCCAAGTTCAGATTTCGGTCGACTGCAGGATTTGCGAAGCATTTGTACCGCCGAATGGGTGTCGACAGATATTTTGCTAATTTTTTCATCTTTTAAATTAAGGTGCTCAAGTGATTTAATAGTAAGACCCGTGTTATTATGATATAGATCTTGATTATCGATCCCGTTAGTCGACAAGCATAAACGCCTCTTAAGACAAGCATGGGTTTGCTGAAAACCTATTCTAACCCGGATTTTCACGTGTCTTATCCGTTACTAATCTTTTTTGGAATTAGACGAAATCTTCAAGTAGCTCTAAATTTTATCTGGCAATGTCAGTTCTTTTAAGTTCCTTAAGAACAGAATTTATAAACGTAGGCACCCAACGAGAAGATATCTTATAATATTCATCTGTAAATGTTCATGAATAATACTTTCAATGGATCCCTGTTTTAGACCAGTGTCTTCCTCAGGTTCAACAATGTTATACGTCTACCTGACATTAGAAGTTTTTTTCTGTCTCCTTGATTGAATCTTCATTGATGTAAGTTGAGGGACGTCCAGACCGAGGATCATCATCAAAGCTTGTTCTCCCAGCCTTAAACATAGCTGCCCAAGGTTTAACAGTGTTTATAGTTTACACACACACACACACACACACACACACACACACACACACACACACACACACACACACACACACACACACACACACACACACACACACACACACCTCAAATAGTTGGCCATTACAAGGCAAGTGAAGTTGGAATATCCACTTGGCAGATTGAGATAATGCAATGAATACTGAATACATATACGAATAGCATTCTTGTTAAGCATACCTTGGCCGGGGCCCATTATAAGACCCAGAATTACGTAATACCGTTGTCAATCGTTTTATTTATTACTTGCCCGTGAAGAGATCACCCGTTTAATAAACATACAGCTGTATTACACATTGTGTAATACCAAAACGCGTGCTTATGTACTCTCGGAACACGTTTCACGCACAAATATTGAAAGCTCTCAACATCCTTTGGCTTATTCATCGACATTGCGTGTGGAGATGATAGATCACTGAGTGGAGCTTATGCACACACGATGACCCCAGCAACCTTGTTGCGAGGTTGACGTCACATGGCATTGTTTCGCCGTAGGATTTTGCAACAAAATTCCACAAATTACGTCATCGGGTATTGTGACGTGATTGTAAACTTTGAAGTGCAATGCCCCGTTCCACAAGGCGATCCTACGGTAGCGCAACGACAGTCGTTGGTCTAAAGTAAAGTATGTAAGTTGCGATAACCTTAACGCTACGATAATTTTGTGGAACGGACGCCTGAATTCTAAAGGTGGACCGTTGGATGGTATTAAATTCATACGTTTCAACTTTTGACGTATTTGAAGTATTACTGTGTTAACTCAGTTGGATTATGCCGTGGATCGTGTAGGTGTCAGCCTATTCACACTCAGTATAATTCTAAGAACGTTATAAATGGCCAGTAATAAATAAAATACTAAACTCGCTCCCGAGTAAAACCAATTTTATGAAACTCGCTTTCGCTCGTCAGATACCAGAACTATTCACTCGTTTTATAAAATTGGTATTACACGGGAGCTCGTTTAGTATTCTATATTTATTACTTTGTTCAAGGTCAAAGAAAATATGTTACTAAGAACACATAAATGTGTGCGGCATATAAAAGGAGTTTAGGAATATAAGATGAGCATAATTGTTATCGTGTCTTCCGTTTTATTCACATGCTCCCAGACAAGCAGCGCATGACAAAATGAATATATATTCAGTTTTACATTTTTACATTGAAAGTCGTGGCGTCATTATCAACATGTCCCAAGCGCGTTCCAAAAGACGCCCGGGCGATCTGAGAAAGCATTCAGCGACAAACAAATTTTGGGATATTCCAAATAAAAAACGTATTTTTTATCCCCAGACTGTACCTAACAGAGATTCTGTCTTATCGGGGATTTCATTTAAGCTAAAACATCCTGTAATTTTGTGTTTATTCATACAGGATGTGTCAATTAAGTTGGGACTATAAATTCGCGAGGGTAACTTGTAGCGACATTTGAAGTCAGGCTGCCCAACATATGCAAACCCACAACATATCCGGCTCTTCTCTGAAGTTTTTCTGTTGCAGTTTGATATTATTGCGACGATGGGACCTAGCTATATTTTTCTGGTTGTTCTGACGGTGGGATGTCTCGCTAAAGGTACGTCCTTATACATCGTCAAGAATGTATTGTTAATTTCGAATTTTCTTTTTTCGCCACGTGACTAACTCGTTCCAGTCTATTTCCAGTCTGAACCTAGACCTTGGATAAAAGTTAAGCTCCGCATACTTTTTCAATAAAATAACATTTTCTTACAAAGTGCATCCTGTATTAATTCTCTGACTAAATACATTGGTTCAAGTTTACAAACTTACATACTCACATTAAAGTACTGAAAACGAAATCGATTATCTAATGGCAGACCGCCTCCGTGGTCTTGTAGAACGTTCGCCCCGAGAGCGGAAGGTCCGGGTTTGATCCCCGGCCGCGTCATACCAAATGACGTTCAAAGATGGCACTTGTTGTTACCCTGTCTGGCGCTCGGCATTAAGGGGTTAAAGCAAGGACTGGTCGGCTCGGAGTCAGTATACTGTGTCTGAGTGGGATATTCATGTTAAACTGCGGCATGATATCTCAGTGGGCTAGCACTATAAATCGGCATCAGTCCGGTCTAGTACAAGCAGCCACACACACACGTGCATGCACGTCGCATGTGCAATAATCTTGGACACGACGTTAAAACCAATTTCACCTCACCTCACCTCTAACGGCAATGTCCTGATCCTCTGTCTAAGAAGATTTCAAAGAGCGCTGTATGACTCTGGCTCCAAATTTGTTTGATCAGGGTTAGAATATTCAAGGAATTTCAGCCATCAAAAAGTGTTTTACGGCTGAACAATTAACTTGCCCCTGTAGGTGTTTGTGACCTGTGCCACCGGTCGGCCAGTACACCTGGTATTATCACTATATGACAGTGATTGATAAAAACATGCTAATGATATAGTTGGAATGGTACAACGGACTCTGCCTGTAGCAGATATTTCATTATGGGAATGTTTATTTCGCTTTTATTTAAATGGTAGCTACCGTGGTATTTTAGAACATTGAAGCGGCACCGTTGAATGGCTCTAGCTGTACATGTATGCACGACTGGACAGTATGACGCTTGGTTAAAACGTACGCACTTATATCCATAGCAATCTTGCTGTTTGCAAAAAATCGGGGACAGCTGACGACAAGCATAGTCGCCTTTAAAGGCAAGAATGGGTTGCTATTCTAGACCTATTCTACCCCATCAGTCTACAGGTGAAGACAATCATTCGATTATCTATGTGTAACTTCTTTCTGTTCTGTTTAACGTCACAGTCAGTACTGCTCCAACTATATGACGGCGGCCTGTAACTGTTCCAGTGGGGGCCAGACAAACCAGTGATTAACATAATGAGCAACAACCAACGCCGGTGTACGATTGCCCCGCCCATGTACAGTCCGTTTGACTCCAATTGAGAACGATGAATTGCAAAATAGCTCGAAATCCAGAAAAGTGTATGAAACATCAATACGGTACTTGACCATGAATACCCTGTACCCAACCAAATCTGAATTTTGTTTATTTTAAGACCCATGACGGATGAAGTTCTTTAAGAAACTATCATGTAATTTTGTATAGAAATGTGTACATGACACGTAGGGGGGACAAACCGTGGAAGGCACAGCGCAAGCACGCATGCACTGCACGTTCTGTGGTAGGGGAAATGACAGAGCGTTAGACGGGCCGTCTCATGATCATTTCAGTCGCAATCTGACTCGCTGATTCCATAGATCTCGTCGTAGGAACTGCTGGTGCCAGAACCGACTGCCACTATTATAGGTTGGACTGTTGCTGGCCGTAGTCCATCTCGTGACCAATAACGTGGCTCTATCTCGTCAACGACTGTGGCCACACAACGCCTCCATGTTTCTACTGTTACCCGACCAAGGGATTCTTTTACGAGTTGTTCAACGATTCGTAATTTGAACGTTGTGTTCGATCGTCCAACGTCACCCTTGACGATGCCCCATACCAACTCGATTGGATTCAGGTCGCAGTGATAAGGCGGCAGTCGTAAGACAGCGTGACCCTGACCCTTGATGTAACTGTCAACTTTATACACGGGGTCAGGTTTCATAGTTTTGATATTTCATAGAGCTGTGGTTTCGTCGCTCGAGAAGGAAAGGTAATGTTCCTCCGTTGCAGCAAAGTAACCATGTCTCCTTTAGGGTTTTTAGAGGTTGGAGTGTTGCTTTCTGGATCCTGCACACTATGATACGGTGCATTGTCCATGACAATGAGAGACTTGGTAGGCAAAGCAGAGACTAATTTATCTTTCACCCACTCCGGAAATACATTGACGTTCATTTCTGTGTGGTAGTCCCTGTTGTCTTTTGCCTTGGCTCTAAAGACGAGATCACAGTCTGGGAGAAAACCCTGACTAGCAGAACCAGCATGGAGAACTATGAGTCTTTCACCCTTTCCCATTGGTAACTTTCTACCAGACTCCTTACAGTCACCACTGGGTACCCACTGACTGCTGGCTGTGTGTGACGCATTTTCCCATGCCTCATCTAAGAAGACGGGCTCATATCCTTCTTCACGTTTCTGCTTGATGGTACGAAGGTAATGATTTCGGAGACGAACAATGTCAGACCGTTCACACAACACAGCCCTATTTTTCTCCAGTTATCTTTTTGTATTTGTAACCAAATGTATGCAACAGCTGCCATAGTTTGTACTTTGTAACACGTAAGGTGTTTCTTCAAAATTCTTAGGGACAGGTACTTATTTTCTGAGTGCAGTTTAACAATTGCACGTCTGACTTGATCCCTCTGAAAACTGTCTAATTTATCAACCTTGCGTGGTTTTGACATGTTTCCTACCTCTTTGGCCTGACTATTTGTATCTCGTCGACTAACAACATTTTTAAGTTTCTGAGGGGACATACCGAGAGCTTTTGAAGCTCGTTTCAAGAATTTATTAATTGCATAAAAAGGCTTTGCTCTTTCTGCTTCACTTCTAAAGAAATCATACACATTCAACATCAACTGTTTAACATCTGCTGAGTAGCGCGTCTTGTCATTGAATGAACACGGTCACTGTGTAGCACGTGCAGACCGTGCTTGCGCTGTTCCTTCCACGGTTTGTCCCCCTGCGTGTCATGTACACATTTCTATACAGAATTACATGATAGTTTCTTAAAGAACTTCATCCGTCATGAGTCTTAAAATAAACAAAATTCTGATTTCGTTGGGTACAGGGTATTCATGGTCAAGTACCGTATTGATGTTTCATACACTTTTCTGGATTTCGAGCTATTTTGCAATTCATCGCTCTCATTTGGAGTCAAACGGACTGTAGTCGTCTCTTACGAAAAGGATATTATGTTTCTCGGGACAATTTCTACCCCTGAGCCCCCACGATGTTAACCAAAATGGACCAATATGCCATTGGACAGTGTCTGAACTAAATGACGCTTCGATCGATTTCTATTTTTCATTAACTTAATAGAAACCACTAGACCCGTGGAGATGCGGGGTAGAATAGGTCTTCAGCAACCCATGCTTGCCGTAAAAGGCGACAATGCTTGTCGTAAAAGGCGACTAACGGGATCGGGTGGTCTTCCCAATTGCATGGATCGATGCTCATGATCCCAATCACTAGTTTGTCTGGTCCAGACTCGATTATTTGCAGACCGCCGTCATATAGCTGGAATATTGCCGAGTACGGCGTAAAACACAAACCAACCAACCAACTATGCCAACACACTGTTTAGACCATATGATGAATTCTTTTATGTAAATTGACGATCATAAGAAAGTATTCTTTTGGGAAATAGATATAGTTTATACATAGATAGATTATAGTATAATTGGTGAGGTCAAGTGAAAAGGGGTTTAAGATAATTGCACTTATAGTGCGTGTGTGGCTGCTTGTACTAGTCCGGACTGATGCCGATTTATAGTGCTAGCTCACTGAGATACCATGCCGTAATGTAACATGAATACTCCACTCAGACACAGTATACTGACTCCGAGCCGACCAGTCCTTGTTTTAGCCCTTTAATACTGTACTGTCTCATACTTACTCATGTTATCCCACTCACGTATGCGCCCCGTGAAGATCCGGGGTAGAATAGGTCTTCAGGAACCCATGATTGCCGTAAAAGGTGACTATGCTTGTCGTAAAAGGCGACTAACGGGATCGGGTGGTCAGGCTCGCTGACTTGGTTGATGCATGTCATCGATCCCAATAGCGTGGATCGATGATCATGATATTCATCACTGGATTGTCTGGTCCAGACTCGATTATTTACAGACCGCCGTCATGTAGCTGGAATGTTGCTGAGTGCGGCGTAAAACAACATACCAAACCAAACCAAAACCAATCACGTATGCAATTGTTGTTACTGTTAATCCTCTACTGTTAATCCTTCACCTTCTATATATATTCTGTACAATGTTCCTCATTCAGTCTTGCTAGCTTGCGTGAGTGAGTGAGTGAGTGAGTTGGGTTTAACGCCGCTTTTAACAGTATTCCAGTCTTGCTTGCCACGGTATAGGGATCTATACCGAAACGTCGCCTTTACAGTATTAAACAGGTTGTGTCTTTATGAAACATATTCACGATCTTTTCTCGACAGTCGATGGCATAAGGTGTTTTCGGTGTGTATCTCTGACTAAACCCAACTGCACTGCTGGGACAGGCCTGTCCTTGTATAAGTGTGCGGCTCACATTGAACACTGCTCTGTCTACGTGTCTATCGCTGGCGACAACACAGGTAAGGTCATACTCATTCTATTTTCAGTTTGTTAGTCTCATTGATGATCAGTATCGGACACAAATAAATGTCTGTAGAAACCTAGCTTTGTTTGTTTGTTGTTGAACGCCGCACTCAGCAACATTCCAGCTATGTGACGGCGGTCTTTAAATAATCGAGTCTGGACCAGACAATCCGGTGATTGACATCATGAGCATCGATCTACGCAGTTGGGATACGATGACATGCATTTTTGTTTTAAGGTTAACGGAGCTTATCACCACAATCAGAAAGCGAAAGAAAATAGCTGAATTTTGTTTTACTTGCCCGGCCGCTCAATTGTCTTGAGGATTAGAAAACTAAGAAGAGCGCGCCTTCAAAAAATCATAAAATGAAGTCACTAAACTCTTTTACTTTAGAAATAGCATTTAATGAAATATTCTGTATGAATGGCCACTCCAGGGCTCTTATAAGAACAAAACGTTATCAGAAGTAAATACGTTTACATGTTACATTAAAGTAATTAATTGCAGTTTGTGAAGAATTAGCAGTTATTTCTTTCTCTCTAAACCAAAGGGCCCAACTATTTGAACGTTATCATATTTCTATTTCGAAGGACCAAAACTAATTGGTCAGTAAACTCTTACGTCATGAAATATAAAACGTGTGGCCTACTTCAAGGTGGCATGCTTAAATCAAAACAAACACTGTCATCAGCTTAATGTTACGTACCACTTTTTTCTCCCTACCAAACACAATATTCATGTTGAGGAAACTCATTTAACTGACACTATCGTTCGGATAATAATGATTAATGTTAAATTCTCCCGAACAAGCTTCGATTTTTACGTCGATACATAAAACGCATTGTTTGTATTTAATTGTTTCAAAATAACGTCCATGTCCATATCGATTCCTTGTTGTCTGTATTTGACAAATGCGAACAAATATTCCTTGTAAATGTAAATCTACTTTCAGATAATCTGGTAGTCCGTGACTGTGGAATAGCTGAGATAAGCAGGTGCATCACGAAGGTCGTGGATAATCGTGACACCATCACATGCTTCCGGTCATGTGATCAAGATGGTTGCAATGGTTACCCGATACAGGAGATGCAATCTTACAATCGGCCAAAATTCGGAAACCGGAGTTTAGACCTGTCATAATTACATTTGACATTACCAAAGCCAGGACACGCCATATATAGTAAACGCGCAAATAAATCCGTTGCATAAATCTTTGTGTCGTGATTCGTAATAATAATTTTAATGCTTAGTCCTACATTGGTTTGTTAGTCATACCTTATTAGGCACATCAGGTAATATCTTATTAGGCACATTACGTAATACCTTATTAGGCACATGACGTAAAACCGTGTTAGACACATCACGTCGAACCTTATTAGGCACATGACGTCATACCTTATTATGTACATCACGTCATACCTTTTTAGGCACTTCACGTCATACCTTCTTAGGTACACCATCTTATTCCTTATTTGGCACATCATGTCATACCTTATTAGGTACATTACGTTATTCCTTACTTGGCACATCACGTCATACCATACTAGTATTTGGGACCTCATGTCATTCCTTTTTGTATGCATGACGTCATACCTTATAAGGCAGATCACGCCAAACCTTATTAGGTACATCATGTTATTCCTTATTTGGCACATCACGTCATACCTTATTAGGTACATTATGTTATTCCTTATTTGGCACATCACGTCATACCTTATTAGGCAGATCACACCAAACCTTATTTGTTTTGTTTGTTTGTTTGTTGTTTAGAACATAACGACATTCCTTATTAGGCACATCGAGTCATACCTTATTAGGTACATCACGCCATACCGTATTAGGCACATCACGCCATACCTTATTAGGCACATCACGTCATTCTTTTTTAGGCATATCACGTTATAAGGCAAAAATAAATTGTCCCCGAAAATTGTTGAAATTAAAATTTATGCTTCAGTCTGTTGGAACAAAAGTAATTGCCTGCCACAAAATGTCATCGTTGCAAATTGTTTTTCTTTTAAAAAATCAGGCTTATAATATTTAATAAAACAAAATATATCTGGTTTTGGAGCTGTAGCTGAAAAAAATGTCCATTTATTGGGCGCCATACTCCTCGTCTACAATATGTTTATGGCGCATACAATGTCAGTTAAAAGACAAATTAAAAAGATAAGTCGTAAGTTGTGCTTTGAAAGAAGATTGAGGTTGGCACTGTCCTAAGATAGTCTAGTAGATTGTTCCACTCGTGGCAGTGCCATGCTGAAAGATCGAAGGCCTCCATCTGGGGACTTGGAGAAGATGCTTCTGCCTAGAACGCAAGACCCTGTTGGTTCAGCGTACAGTGAGCAGGTTAGATCATGGGGAGTATATCCTTGCCCACACTGATACGCCACGGACATAATCTGTATCCCCTCTGCTCTCTCACGGGTAACCAGGGAAACGACAGTGCTGGTGTGATACTGTCATACTTGATGGTCTTTGTAACACTACGAGCTGCAGTGGAGTCGAAAGATGGGGTCATGAGAGATATTGATAGCAAACTGTTGCAATAGTCAATGCAAGACAATATCAGATATCTGGCAAAGGCTTCTGTTGTCTCCAACGCAAGGAGGTGTCGAATAGAGCCAATATTGCGAAGATGTAAGTGTACTGGTTGTTTAACGCCGCATTCGAGTATATAATCGAGTCTGGAGCAGGCAAACCACTTGGGCAACTACGTATCCACGCCATCGGGATACGATGACACAATATCAGCCAAATCGTTTACTTTTTGTTGTTTAGCGCCGCACTCAGCAATGCTCCAGCTATGTAACGGCGGTCTGTTAATAATGGAGTTAGGACTAGACAATCAATGACATCTTGAGCATGTTGATAATGGAGTTAGGACTAGACAATCCATGACATCATGAGCATGTTGATAATGGAGTTAGGACAAGACAATTCATGACATCATGAGCATGTTGATAATGGAGTTAGGACTAGACAATCCATGACATCATGAGCATGTTGATAATGGAGTTAGGACTAGACAATTCATGACATCATGAGCATGTTGATAATGGAGTTAGGACTAGACAATCCATGACATCATGAGCATGTTGATAAGGGAGTTAGGACTAGACAATCCATGACATCATGAGCATGTTGATAATGGAGTTAGGACTAGACAATCCATGACATCATGAGCATGTTGATAATGGAGTTAGGACTAGACAATCCATGACATCATGAGCATGTTGATAAGGGAGTTAGGACTAGACAATCCATGACATCATGAGCATGTTGATAATGGAGTTAGGACTAGACAATCCATGACATCTTGAGCATGTTGATAATGGAGTTAGGACTAGACAATCCATGACATCAGGAGCATCGGTCCAATTTGGATGCGATGACATGCATCAGCCAAGTCAGTGAGTCTGACAAGCCGATCCCGTTAGCTGCCTGTATCGACGGGTTGGGTTGCTGAAGACCAATTCTGTGGAAGAAGCAGGGTTGCATATTTCTCCGACTTATTTCTCAATTGCATAAGCTGGATAGAAAATGGATCAACTGAGTTGCCAATTGATACGGAGTCACATTCGATAAACTTGACACAGGACCAACGATCATGGCTTCGGTTTCAGTCCTGAAATTGTCTTCCAACAGATATGAAAAGGTAGTATTAACATTACTGGATGTATTTATATGAGTCTATGTCAGATGCTAGTACCATTGTTTTAAGCATACAAGGAAAAATGTTGCTATTCTTGAAGAAGTCCCCAGTACTTCGTGCTTGCAGGAACTGGTTGTTATCTTACGTCATAAGGTTGCGCGTGGGTCACCGTGCCCCGAAGACACAGATCGATAGGCATGCAGCACTCAGCAATATTCCAGTTATATGACGGCGGTCTGAAAATAATCGAGTCTGGAGCAGACAATTCAGTGATTGACTTCATGAGCATCGATCCACGCAATTGGGATGCGATGACATGCATCAACCAAGTCAGCGAGCCTGGCCACCTGATCGCGTAACTCGCCTCTTACGACAAGCATAGTCGTCTTTTAAGGCAAGCAAGGCTTGATGACGACTAATTCTAACCTGGATGTTCACAGGTCTGACTTTTAATAGGCCTTGATGTTGCTGTAGGTTTTGATACAGCAGTAATATCGCTGAACCGGCGCAAACTAACATAATAATCATCGCCACAGACTCTAGTACAATGCAGGATATCGTGACTACAACGGGAAGAGAGAATATTCGCTAGTTCTAATAACACACACGATGTGGGTCGAGCTCATTTACATAAGAACGATCGATGCGTTACATGTGCAGATAAAACTTTTCTTAAAGGGGGTGTCTTCTTAACATTCAGCAGTGAACACATATGTATGCTTTTAAAAGGGTGTTGGTGGGATGGGGTGCGCACTCCTGCTACCCATCTCTGAATCTGATAGTGATACAATATTGCACGAAGTGATATAAAATCCCACTCCTTCATTCACATAGTAATTCGTTGTGTAATTGCAGACAAGCAGTATAGGGCCCGTAAGTCTCGCGAAGCGCTACTTCCGGTACTAGCATTTCCGGTGACATGCCAATATTCATGAACTAGTTCTGCTTTCGAAATGCGCGACCGCCAAAGCTAACTCTGTAGACGGGACCAAGTATACTACCATGCATGGTTGTCACCGCTGTTGACAGTCGTAAAAGTTTACTTATTTCGGTATAATATGATCGGTTATTTGTCATTCCTGCAAGGTTTATTGGTTCATGATTGACAACTGACAACCATAGGACCGTTCGTAAAGGTATGTGTTCTTTTCTTTACCTTTAAAATAATTTTAACAACCAGTGCGGTACTATCGTTCAGACGCGTATTTATAGTCTCAGTGGACAGTGTTTTATGATTACGAGGATGTGTTACATGTTTCTCTGATGTTAGATTATTTATGAAGATGTAACTACTAATAGGTAGGCCACATTACCCAACTTACCATTGTATTCTGGTATCTGACAGCATGAGCAGTGTCAAGGAAGCTGTGCCTTTGACAGTTTGAATAGGTATTAAATTATTAGGCAAGATTTGGGGGATGAAATTTGGAAAATTTATGGCATGAACATATTTTTAAACGTGAAATATATTTTAGGATATTCTATTAATTTATTTTTTTAGTATTTATAGTATTTAATAAACCAGTCATATGTTTGAAACTTAAATTTAAAAATGCATTATATTTGGTCATATATATATATTTGCTCTGTCACTCACCTTTAATAAAGTAAATAATTTTCCATTATGGCATTTTTTAGCTTTGATGAGAAACTTATTTTCAAAATATGTTTTTATGAAGGAGGGTTTATGCAATGTATAAAGCATATGCATAAATTGTTGTGTAATTATCAAAATTAGTTTGTATATTTAATGTGAATAGTTATAATAACATGCCGAGTTTGCACTTTGGTAGGCTTGGACTAAAGTTTTACTCTCATCTAAATGTGAAGGATGACAAAAATTAAGGAAGACACACACACACACACACTCAAAAATGGTTTATTGAAATAATTAAAAGTTTAATTACCTATTTTGGATGAATGAGTCACATTAATGCAGGCCAAAAAGATTTTCATAGCCCTGCCAATATATATATTAATCCCAAAAATAATTACGCTAATTAAATAAATGTCCTCTCAACATGCACCAAAAAAAGAATATATGTGAAACTTCTATTATAAACATAAACAAAATTATAGTGTCACAAATCACTCAATAGTTAATCAAATAACCATGAAACCAAATCAATACATTATATCGATGACTATAATTTAGTATTTGAAATAAATATATCAAACCCTAACCTGTAAAACACACATATCCCTTGATTTCGAATTCCATTTATATATACAATATTATGGGCATAATGAAATTGTGTCAGTCAAAATTATTTTTTTTATTTTACTTGCGAAATTCAGTTGAAGACCTCTTAGTCTTAGGTGGTTTCAGGTTTGTGCAACAAGTAACTGCTGTTAGTATTCCATATGAATATTCACAGTGATATACCTATTTTTCAAATTGTGTAAACATTATTTGTTAAGTCCGGTGATGAATAGAACTGGTGTTGGACAATGGTAATTTTACACTGTGTATGTACTTGATGTCTAGCTCTATGTTGTTGCAGAACATGAATGTTTTTTTTCTTGGTTATGCAGGAGTGAATTTCTGCTGTACAGCAACCAAAAGTCGAAGCAGCATCCAGCACACAGTAACTTCAAGTCAGAAGTGGCCAAAATGCAAGACAAATACACTGAATTGTGTAGGCGATCACCAATGACAATTCCTACATTAAGAAAGATTCTTACTATTATATGAAGTGTAATGTTATTCTGAGGGAAGAAATAAAAGTGTTACACCTTGTCAGCAATATAATTGTTATGACACTGCAGACTGTGATTGATAGCAGGATTAATTGTGATGAACGGTAGGGTTTTTTAAATTAATATTTCTGGTTGTGAGGCTCAATTGAACCAAGTAAAGAAAATTGCCACAAGTCCAAAACATTAATACATTCATCTTATCACTAAATCAACACTGATGAACACAAATTTAGTGCAACCATATTGACTTGATGCAGAGATAGAAACAATTGCACCTATTTTTCATATATTTGTGTATTTCAAATATTCTGCTCAAAATCCAAGTCAAACAAATGAGGTAACTGACATTTCACATTTTTCGCTATCCATTTGGACCAATCTGTTTTAAGATCTGGTCAAGAAATGTCAATGTTTATTGGCTATTGTTCTATGAATCAGTGTAATTTGCATGCTGGACCCTAAAACAGCGATGCAAAAACAAGACATGTTGATATTTCAACAAAGAATTCATTTCACAAAGCAACAATTGCCATGCCATTGGTTAAGTTAAATTTTCATTGGTAAGCATCTGTTGTATTTTTTTGGAAACTCTTGACCCATAAACATTCCATGTGCATTGTTATGATATTATATTCAATATCAATTCAGTATCATGGCTGATACCAGAAATATTAAAAAAAACTTTTTTTGTATGGCATTATCCCAGACAAAAAACAATAAATAAGCTTCAGATCTATTCAGTAATTTTATTCCAAGGTCACAAGTATTTAACATTCATGGCAAATATTCCCAAATGCCAAACCTGAACCTGGAGAGTCCCAAGATGTTCTGCAACACCATGTTGATGACAAGTAGGTCCTGTTCCAGCAAGTGTCCAGTGTATATGGTGTATTCTGATGGTCACAGACATCATTTACAGAACCAGTACTTCAGATAGAACTTTAATATGTTTACACATGTATACACAACAAGAGTTGTTCTTTCATAGGCAATGCAATGCTTGACCACAAAATATTCCAAAAAATATGTTATAGTCCGAGATGCTCTTGAGGTGCAGTTATGTTTGGCATCAAGGTAATTCTGGTGATCCATATGCATCTACTCGTGGGTCAGATGAGGAAATCTTTCTCCCCTCAAACATGGAAATATGGCCCAACTGCAAAAGATAAATAACACTAATGAGATCATATAATATATACTTCTAAAATACCAGTCATTTCTTACAATGCCCACATCAAGATATACTTAATAAATTAAGCATGTGCATTGTACCTTCAACTGAATATGATAAACAAATGCTAAATGGGGTTGTATGATCAAGTCTATTCACATCATACAGAATACATTTAAGTGAGGTTACTTTTCAGAGATCTTAAAAACAAACACTGCAAGGATTTAATCATCATTATTTACAAATTAGATTAATATTTTTTTTGTGTGAATAAAACCTGATTTTTCAGTGCACATAACACTATCATCGTGATATTGGCACATATCCTTATTTATTTACACAGGCACCCCCATAAGTCTCCTTGCACAACATTAAGTATTGACAAAATTTGCATTGCCAACATGCACATGATAGGCCTTCTTTAAATATGACTATAGTTTGTGTCATCTCCCCTGGACCTACAAATATAATTCTGTGACGTTCCTTATCAGAGCTGAACATTTATTATTGGAAAAGGTTAAGGATAGATGTAATGTAAATTTGCCATAACATTGTATGGTGCATAAACCGAGAGCATATTGAAATACCTTCAGAACGAATGTTTATGCTTATTTTACAACGCCATCACCATTGTACGTGTGATGATGAACCATGAACCGACAAGTATTGCCTTAACAACACTGACAAGTATACCAACTTATCAGAAGTGTGCAAAAAACTTACCTCAATATTTATGAATGGGTAGCGGCCAGTTTCACATCGACCATAGGACGTCTTGACAACACTGCAACTGCTTTGACAAGCCAACACTTGCTATTCATGTTCCCCATCTCGAGTGTTTTAATGCCTGTGACAGTGTCATGTTTTTCTAAGTTACACCTGCGTGTTCCAAATATGATTCGCCGGGCCCTGTCCGACGTGACACTGCTGTCGCCATTGCCGCGAGACGTTGTTTGTCACCGGAAGTACTAAATAACGCTATGTCTCGCGTAGTCCCGTGACCTACTTACACCCCCTATTGATTCAGAACATGGCTGGACTCACATATAGGTGTATCAGCAGTAATGACAGCAGCCTAACATGAAAAACAAAATCGGCGGACGGTCTGCGCGAGTGTAGTAACACATAGTTTGCCAACAGTTACCTCCCTTTCAATGTTTCAGCGGCAAGCTCCTACTCAGGGCGTGACACCTTTGCACACTCTCGATAACATCGTTGCCGCCGGTATGGAAGCGCCATTACTAGAATCTTAAAATTTACCCTCTAACCCCAAATGCAGTAAGTTTATACTTTTGTTTATGTCTTTGGGAATGTCATCTTTGTGAATTTTGAAAAGTTTTACGACTGACCAAGTTTCCCAGATGAATTTACTTTTTTGTTTGTTTGATGAGATGGATGAGATTCCAGACGAAACGAAATTCACCCAACTTCCCCCTCACATTTTTACTAAACCAATTACATGATAGAAGAAATTCAAATTGACGCATAAAGAAAATAATGAACCTGGGGTAAGCGTGTTCAGCATCACGACGGTCACTTGTTTGTAAACATAACGGTCAGTCAGTCGGCTGCGAGTTCAACTCTTAGCATGGTTGTTACTATCACAGTGGGGAGCTTTGACTGGTGTAAGCTATAGTATAGAGAACTCCGTGAACGGGCTGTCGCTGTAAGGAGCGTGGTTACAGAGGTAAACGTCACACGGGCAATCTCATAAAAATCAGATCTTAGTTCTCGCTGTCGCTAAACAAAGATCTGAAGACATCCCATTACGGGTCACGTCAGAACGACCTTACATCCGACCAATCAAAGTGACAGTCGAAATGTGTTTTCTAATCATGCAAACTCGAAAAACGTTAACACGGTGTACGGTCAAAATGACCGTCTATATCTCACTCCCGTGGGATAAACATTTGAACGGAGGAGGCGTTGCACGGTACGTGGGAAGCACTGCCACACAATCGCAACCATGTATTAGACATTCCGGAATGTTCGTTTGTTCAGTTTTCAAAATTGTAATCGAGAACTGTGTCAACATATTTTTCAAGCGTAGTCTGAAATGGAAGTCGCCAGGTTGAAACGAGTGCCGTAAAGCTCGAGAAAGCTGCTTTCTAATTGGCTGATGTCGACTTGTTGTTAGTCATTTCAGTGGTCAGTCAAAGTTCGCGAAAGGTCGTTGTGACGTGACCCGTAATGGGAAGTCCTGGGTGTAATGGGTGACAATCACAAGTACATTAAATGCCCTTAGCCTGGTTTATATATACTTAAGCGCTGGAGTGCGACATATTGCAGGTTTTATCCTTCGCACAATTCCTTCGTACAATGTATTCAGCACTCTGACATCACAGACTTTGAGGCAATACTATTTATCACAATGCATATTTCATTCATTATCCCAATTGCGTAGATCGATGTTCAAGATGTCAATCACTGGATTGTCTGGTCCAGATTCGATTATTTGAGCCGCTGTCATATAGCTGGAATATGGCTGATTGTGGCGTTAAAGAACAAAGGAAGAACGTCACTTACGACCAGCATAGTTTGCCGGACATCTACTCCAAAACAGAACGGTGGTCCACAAGTACATAATGGCCATTCCATATCTTTACCATAACCTCAATGATCAGCGTATCTTGAAGACAAAACCACGATGTGGATTCTATTGTGGAGACACTAAAGTCTTTCAACCGGGTCTCAGGCCGGGGTGATTAGGCAAACGAACAGACAAATATACATATGGTCGTACTCTGTAATACAACACATATGAATCATGCATCAACCAAGTCAGCGAGCCTGACCACCCGATCCCGTTAGTCGCCTTTTACGACAAGCATAGTCACCTTTTACGGCAAGCATGGGTTGCTGAAGACCTATTCTTCCCCGGAATCTTCACGGGTCCATATTATTTTTAAATAAAAAACACCATATGTTTAAAACAAGAGTCATCAGGAGATGATATATCCCCCCGGTCTGGTCGGGTCGGCAATGGAGTTTGGCGATTTATACCCCACTTTAGGTTCATTGTCATTGGATACCTTCCGTTCAGTGAAGAAAATGATAATGCTGTTGAGTATTTTGCAATATCCAAAATCATCAAAAGGCACCAGTTCATCACTAGACTGATCTGTATAGCAAGTTTCATCCAGAAATATTCAATGGTTTTGGAGACCCGTGAAGATCCGGGGTAGAATAGTTTTTCAGCAACCTATGTTTGTCGTAAGAGGCGACTATCGGGTGGTCAGGCTCGCTGACTTGGTTGATGCATGTCATCGTATCCCAATTGCGTGGATCGATTCTTAAGATGTCAATCACTGGATTGTCTGGTCCGATTATTTACAGACCGCCATCAAACAGCTAGGATATTGCTGAGTGCAGCGTTAAACAACAAATCAACAACAATAACAATGGTTTTGAAGTTCTGCACCAAGTCTTGAAATCATAATTATATATATTAATAAAAAAGAGTTAAAAGTCTCAAAAATGGTTGAACAAATATTTTGGTATCAGGTATAGACATGCCGGACGCGTTGTGGTTTCAACTGCACATTTAAAATATAACAGGGCAGATATAATTAAGCTAATTATACGTCATGTCTCAGTGGCGGAGGTACGCCTACGCAAAAGCCTACCCCAAAACACAAAATATCACAAGCACGATATGTAAACCGTTATTACCTCTACTTTCACAACCGGATCAATATGTTATCATGGAAGGATTTGTTTTTATGGGAAAAGGGGTCGGTCTTGGGGTGCCCCTTGACACACACACACACACACACCTCTGGATCCGTCACTGCTGTTTCCAGTTTAGAGTATTTAAGAGGAGTAGCAAACATAAAGCACACTTAGTCGGACCTCTACCACAGGACCGTTAGACCATCAGCAAGTTAGGAAGAATTAACTCCCCTGTTAAACCTATCTCGGCCGACTGAAAGCTTCCTCGTTATGTGGTTTGAATAATTTGGACAAATTGGTTACTTCCCTTTTGATAACCTTTCAGACTGAGGTAGTGTAGTGACGACGAGGGACTTTATTAAAGGCACACATCCTCCCAATATCTGCAGCATACATTATATTATAGCAAGAACTATTAACTATGCAGCCTCTTCTACCACAGCCAATTTGGGATATCACGAAATGGATGTTAACACGAAGAGGAACATGATAGTCAGGCAACTATTTGCAGGAATTTACACTGAACAACAACCTTGCTTCATTTGCTGTTTGGCTAGGTCATTGTGTTCATTGTTTGCGAACTGTTTAATGTGATGTCCTTACAAAAAATCAATATAGATTGACTGAGCCAAAGACACCCTCCCAGATTAAGCTGACACGCCGTGATATAACTGGAATAGTGTTAAAAGCGGCGTTAAACCCAACTCACTCACTCACTCACAAGAAACCCTATAGAATGACCGGCTTGTAACTCGGAATTGCGGGTTACTTATTTCTAATGATACATGCTATCTTAGTAAGAAACACACACAAACACACACAAACACACACACACACACACACACACACTGAAAAAGAAAACGTTCATGAAAATTTTGGGACAGTGTTAGGGTACTGTGTACTGAGTCGTCACTAAACAATCATGTACCCAAAAATATTCACGATTTTTTTTTAGTTCAGTATATGATTGTGTGTGTTTAAGTTTCAAACATTGATTAAATGCATCACGAGGAATAGGTAGTATGTAAACCCGATTTACAAGTAGGTAATGTATATATATATATATATATATATATATATATATATATGGCATCAGTGGGCGTGGCTAAAGTAGATCACGTGGTATATAAGACGGACGAACCTCACGTTTATATATTTAGATTTGTAATCTTAACCAAGTGATGAAAAAATAACAAAGCAACCTTGCAATGAAAGTCACGATACGGAAGTATATTGTTTCAGTTGGCCTTTTTCGATCACGTACTTTAGGAACTACATTATCATTGTGGGAAATACACCTTTAATTGACTTGCCGTTTTCACCGTCCCAATTCCACAACAGCGTGCATGCAACAGTCGCCCGACTTTCACGCTTCTCTCGGGACAGCAACCCGTCCGACCAGTCAACCTACCGCGCACTGGTAACTGGCATGTTGTCTGATCTCACACTTCAAAGCAGTGTTTACAGTTACGCACGTGCAACTGACATCGCGTGCTGATGCACGTGCTGCGGCGAGATCACGGGATCCACAGCCCTGACTTCAAGGCGTCATGTCTGCTCTACCACGTGTTGCAGTATTGATCTTAACTGTCTGTGTTCGCATCGCATCAGGTAAGTAGGCAAACATATTATCGCCTCGCTTAGAATGTAGTGAATTTGACAACATGCCAATTCTGTAATATGTAACGTCTCTCACCGAAGAACTGTTTGACATTCTTTCGTGTGCGTTATAAAGACTTAGTGTTTATCTTCTATGTATGCAACCAATTGCCGATATGAAACCATTGTGTCACATTCGTGAAAATGCATGTATTGTATCGGCATGTTGGAGCTTTCCGAATAGTGTAAGCCCAATGACGAGTGGTCTGATCGATTAAGAAACGATCGGACGTTAGTTGATTATTATTCTATGACACTTTTCACATACTTCTATAGCGATAGAGTTCACTTGAGTTCTTCACAGTATCTCCACATTATCTCTACACCAAGTGAGGTGAAACTTGATACAGACAGCGTTAGACAAGACATTGATTAACAGTAACAGATATTTACGCACAGCATTTTAAGAACCCGTCATATAGAGTACAACAGAAAACTGCACAAATCATAGTATATATTTGGCGCACAAGCTAAAACAATTAAAGGTAATTATTTTGCTAAAAAACTAATATCATGTCTGTGTTGCATTAAATCGTTTTAAAATTGTTTCTCATAATGAATTATGTAATTAAGCCACCTAATTATTATGGAATGATAGTACATTATCATCAATACATTAGGACAATCTCATCTACAATTTGCTTGCTTGACATCATACGGCATCCAACGCTGACATTCAATGTTAGAAAAATCGGGACTGTATCAATATTATCGCTATGGACCCAGTAAATGTTCAGTCGAGAGGCCAGAGCCTGTTATTGTGGGAAGTGTTTTTCTTTGGCCGTGGGTGATTTCCTGTAATTATAACTCGGCGCTCCAAATAGTGGAGTGACGTCACAGAGTGCATGACCTGGTGACAGACGATGTATGGGAAAATAAACATGAAATGTATGTGTATGATATGTGCGGACATTTCCAATAAACAGTGCAGCTTGCATGCATATTGGCACGTGATACATGTTTATGTAAAGGCGTCTGTCTAATGCAGTGATGTTGAAATTGTCGTCATGCAGCGCGACCTCTTAGAATTTAACTGTTTCCGGGTTTAAAATACGACATTGATTTGTGTTTTAAAGTTTTGAGATTTTACAGCATAAACCACGGAATTACAACACACACTAATCGTATCTATCATCATGACATATCATCCCGGCATTGCGCATGCTCCGTCATCCGCGACACACTCTATCAGCGTATTCAAGTCCACAAACCACATGTTGCAGGACCACAAATGGTTTTTTATCGATTCCTCTAGTGAGTATAACATTATCCGTAAACCTAATAGCTGAGATACATATTTGTCATCGATCTATCCATGTATTATTCCCAATGAAAATATCTTTCCAAGGAAGGTGAATGTGTTCCTGCGTTGATGGTTATTGTTTCTCTGTTTGGCCAATTAAAAAGTATTTTTGTTTCTCGTGACTTTTCTTCCAAACTTGGGGACGGTCGGGTAGCCTAGTGGTTAAAGCGACACGGGTACAATGTGTGAAGCCCATTTCTGGCGTCCACCGCCATGATATTGCTGGAATATTGCTAAAAGCTGCGTAAAACCATACTCACTCTTCCAAAGTTGACTTACTAGGGAGGAGGAATTACTCGAGGTGCAAAAGTCGAAATCCGGTGCAAAACGATTGTGGGGTGCGCAATTTATTGGAATTATTTTATACTCTTTGTTTTGACATCATTTCGGGATTTGTCATTAAACCGTAGGATGAACAATTAATATGCATACTAGTAGGGTTGAATTATGGGATAAGTCGATGAGTGAAACAGTAGCCGTTCCCAAACGACCATAATATTAGACGCTCCATAAAATAATTTTATACAGTCCTCAAACTCAACGTTTATTTCTCATGTTCTTAGGGAGAATGGTAGCGCGACCCTGAGTTACGCCCCTTGGCTGTGCCAGGAACCACCGTTCCCAAATTCGCTTAGTTCACGATCCTTGGTCTGTCAGCGCTAGAGCAATCGTGTTTACGTCTATTCTCCTGCCCATTATCAAGAAATCACTTTCTTCTCAAGCTAGACTGCTAGCAATGGCTTAACTTAAAAACCCGTTCGAAATGCGTCACTTCTCTCGCCTCGTCCTCGAGAATAAATAAAAAAATATATCCAATATATATAACTCGAGTCCAGAATGCTTTGGCAAGTCTAGATAGCCTCAGCTCTATGTTCTTTCATGTCTGTTTTTTTTTTGCTAGATTATATATATTTCTAAATAAGATAACTTAATTTTGGGACTAAATGTCAGTCTACCCGACCACCACACACTTCCATTTGTACACCGCTGCTCGGTAATGAGATGTGACCTACAAGTGCACGGTGTACTGCAGGCCGCGCCAGTCCATGAGTCACCCAGGCAGGACTGCCCCGTCTCGATCAGCGCTGTTATCACAGGTCCGACCTGTCCCTGTCATATCCATTTCCAAAATGAAATGACTAACTGACGTTCTCGACCTGAACGAGTTGACGCATAGGGGACCCGTTTTATATTCGTGAGGGCACCCGTGGTTCCTGCATGAAAGCTTGCAGTTACGAAACTAGTGTAATCGGTAATGGCAAAATATAGGACAATTATGAAAATTAATGTATTATTTTACTTTATGTTAATGAACACGTTCATCAGCCATCATCACTACGTAGCTCGTCATCTTGCGGTACGAACATCTTGCTTAAAGAGTTCTGTCGATGGTATCATTCGGGTCCACTCGGCCCATTCCGTTGCCGCCAATAACAGCAAGTTCTGGTCTCTCAATCAAACGTGGAAACACGTTATGTCAGCGCCCTCTGTTTGCAGTCGGAGGACCCCGGGCAGCACTGGACGAGTAATATTTAATTAATTAAATGTAAACCGAATACCGACTGAACCCCCCGCATGTAGTTTGTTGTTTGTTTGTTTGTTCGTTGTAGCCAATAATCATATTGCTGGCGAAGCATTAGGTTGGTTGGTTTGTTGTTTAACGCCGCATTCCGCAATATTCCAGCTATATGACGCCGGTCTGTAAATAAACGCGTCTGGACCAGACCATCCAGTGATTGGCATCATGAGCATGGACCCACGCAATATTTCACTTAAACCACGGCGTGTCAGCTTGATGAGAAAGAACGTGATGCAGGTCGTTTGTTTGTTTGCTTTGTAACGCCGAAGTCAGCAATATTCAAACTATATCACGGCGGTCTGTAAATAATCAAATCTGGACCAGATAATCCATGGATTGACATCATGAGCAGTGATCCACGCAATTTGGATCGATGACATGCATCAACCAAGTCAGTGAGCCTGACCACCCGATCCCGTTAGTCAGGCTCGCTGACTTGTTTGAAGCATGTCATCGACCCAAATTGCGTGGATCGATGCTTATGATGTCAGAACTAGTGAAACTAGCATTTCAGTTGCAATTTGGATTCCTCCCAATGCCGGCCGTGATCAGTTGGTTTTGATCGGTTTGGAGCCTGTGGTCGTTAAAGTCGCACTTCTAGTTGCTCAAAGAAGCGGCCCAAAAATACGTCGTGGGGCACCACTATTACACAATTAGATTTTCCCAAACGAGAGTGACACAAGCTAACGTTCTGACTGTGTGTAGGTATGTGCTGTGACACAAGCTAACGTTCTGACTGTGTAGGTATGTGCTGTGACACAAGCTAACGTTCTGACTGTGTAGGTATGTGCTGTGATACAAGCTAACGTTCTGACTGTGTGTAGGTATGTGCTGTGACACAAGCTAACGTTCTGACTCTTGTGTAAGTATGTGCTGTGATACAAGCTAACGTTCTGACTGTGTGTAGGTATGTGCTGTGATACAAGCTAACGTTCTGACTGTGTGTAGGTATGTGCTGGGACACAAGCTAACGTTCTGACTCTTGTGTAAGTATATGCTGTGATACAAGCTAACGTTCTGACTGTGTAGCTATGTGCTGTGACACAAGTTAACGTTCTGACTGTAGGTATGTGCTGTGACACAAGCTAACGTTCTGACTGTGTAGGTATGTGCTGTGACACAAGCTAACGTTCTGACTGTGTGTAGGTATGTGCTGTGATACAAGCTAACGTTCTGACTCTGTAGGTATGTGCTGTGACACAAGCTAACGTTCTGACTGTGTAGGTATGTGCTGTGACACAAGCTAACGTTCTGACTGTGTGTAGGTATGTGCTGTGATACAAGCTAACGTTCTGACTGTGTAGGTATGTGCTGTGACACAAGCTAACGTTCTGACTGTGTGTAAGTATGTGCTGTGACACAAGCTAACGTTCTGACTGTAGGTATGTGCTGTGACACAAGCTAAAGTTCTGGCTGTGTGTAGGTATGTGCTGTGATACAAGTTAACGTTCTGACTCTGTGTAGGTATGTGCTGTGACACAAGCTAACGTTCTGACTCTGTGTAGGTATGTGCAGTGACACAAGCTAACGTTCTGACTCTGTGTAGGTATGTGCTGTGACACAAGCTAACGTTCTGACTGTAGGTATGTGCTGTGACACAAGCTAACGTTCTGACTGTGTGTAGGTATGTGCTGTGATACAAGCTAACGTCCTGACTCTGTGTAGGTATGTGCTGTAACACAAGCTAACGTTCTGACTGTGTAGGTATGTGCTGTGATACAAGCTAACGTTCTGACTGTGTGTAGGTATGTGCTGTGATACAAGCTGACGTTCTGACTGTGTGTAGGTATGTGCTGTGACACAAGCTAACGTTCTGACTGTGACACAAGCTAACGTTCTTACTGTGTGTAGGAATGTGCTGTGACACAAGCTAACCTTTTAACTGTGTAGGTATGTGCTGTGATACAAGTTAACGTTCTGACTGTGTGTAGGTATGTGCTGTGACACAAGCTCACTTTCTGACTGTGTAGGTGTGTGCTGTGACACAAGCTAACGTTCTGACTGTGTAGGTATGTGCTGTGACACAAGCTAACCTTCTAACTGTGTAGGTATGTGCTGTGATACAAGTTAACGTTCTGACTGTGTGTAGGTATGTGACACAAGCTAAAGTTCTGGCTGTGTGTAGGTATGTGATGTGATACAAGTTAACGTTCTGACTCTGTGTAGGTATGTGCTGTGACACAAGCTAACGTTCTGACTGTAGGTATGTGCTGTGACCAAAGCTAACGTTCTGACTCTGTGTAGGTATGTGCTGTGACACAAGCTAACGTTCTGACTGTAGGTATGTGCTGTGACACAAGCTAACGTTCTGACTCTGTGTAGGTATGTGCTGTGACACAAGCTAACGTTCTGACTGTAGGTATGTGCTGTGACACATGCTAACGTTCTGACTGTGTGTAGATATGTGCTGTGATACAAGCTAACGTTCTGACTCTGTGTAGGTATGTGCTGTGACACAAGCTAACGTTCTGACTCTGTAGGTATGTGCTGGGACACAAGCTAACGTTCTGACTCTGTGTAGGTATGTGCTGTGACACAAGCTAACGTTCTGACTGTGTGTAGGTATGTGCTGTGATACAAGCTAACGTTCTGACTGTGTGTAGGTATGTGCTGTGACACAAGCTAACGTTCTGACTGTGTGTAGGTATGTGACACAAGCTAAAGTTCTGGCTGTGTGTAGGTATGTGATGTGATACAAGTTAACGTTCTGACTCTGTGTAGGTATGTGCTGTGACACAAGCTAACGTTCTGACTGTAGGTATGTGCTGTGACCAAAGCTAACGTTCTGACTCTGTGTAGGTATGTGCTGTGACACAAGCTAACGTTCTGACTGTAGGTATGTGCTGTGACACAAGCTAACGTTCTGACTCTGTGTAGGTATGTGCTGTGACACAAGCTAACGTTCTGACTGTAGGTATGTGCTGTGACACATGCTAACGTTCTGACTGTGTGTAGATATGTGCTGTGATACAAGCTAACGTTCTGACTCTGTGTAGGTATGTGCTGTGACACAAGCTAACGTTCTGACTCTGTAGGTATGTGCTGTGACACAAGCTAACGTTCTGACTCTGTGTAGGTATGTGCTGTGACACAAGCTAACGTTCTGACTGTGTGTAGGTATGTGCTGTGATACAAGCTAACGTTCTGACTGTGTGTAGGTATGTGCTGTGACACAAGCTAACGTTCTGACTCTGTGTAGGTATGTGCTACGACACAAGCTAACGTTCTAACTGTAGGTATGTGCTGTGACACAAGCTAACGTTCTGACTGTGTGTAGGTATGTGCTGTGATACAAGCTAACGTTCTGACTGTAGGTATGTGCTGTGACACAAGCTAACGTTCTGACTGTGTGTAGGTATGTGCTGTGACACAAGCTAACGTTCTGACTCTGTGTAGGTACGTGCTGTGACACAAGCTAACGTTCTGACTGTGTGTAGGTATGTGCTGTGACACAAGCTAACGTTCTGACTGTAGGTATGTGCTGTGACACAAGCTAACGTTCTGACTGTGTGTAGGTATGTGCTGTGATACAAGCTAACGTTCTGACTGTAGGTATGTGCTGTGACACAAGCTAACGTTCTGACTCTGTGTAGGTATGTGCTGTAACACAAGCTAACGTTCTGACTGTGTAGGTATGTGCTGTGATACAAGCCAACGTTCACAAGCTAAAGTTCTGGCTGTGTGTAGGTATGTGCTGTGATACAAGTTAACGTTCTGACTCTGTGTAGGTATGTGCTGTGACACAAGCTAACGTTCTGACTCTGTGTAGGTATGTGCAGTGACACAAGCTAACGTTCTGACTGTGTAGGTATGTGCTGTGACACAAGCTAAAGTTCTGGCTGCGTGTAGGTATGTGCTGTGACACAAGCTAACGTTCTGACTCTGTGTAGGTATGTGCTGTGACACAAGCTTACGTTCTGACTGAAGGTATGTGCTGTGACACAAGCTAACGTTCTGACTGTGTGTAGGTATGTGCTGTGATACAAGCTAACGTTCTGACTGTGTAGGTATGTGCTGTGATACAAGCTAACGTTCTGACTGTGTGTAGGTATGTGCTGTGATACAAGTTAACGTTTTGACTCTGTGTAGGTATGTGCTGTGACACAAGCTAACGTTCTGACTGTGTAGGTATGTGCTGTGATACAAGCTAACGTTGTGACTGTGTAGGTATGTGCTGTGACACAAGCTAACGTTCTGACTGTGTAGGTATGTGCTGTGATACAAGCTAACGTTCTGACTGTGTAGGTATGTGCTGTGACACAAGCTGACGTTCAAACTGTGTGTAGGTATGTGCTGTGACACAAGCTAACGTTCTGACTGTGACACAAGCTAACGTTCTTACTGTGTGTAGGTATGTGCTGTGATACAAGCTAACGTTCTGAATGTAGGTATGTGCTGTGACACAAGCTCACTTTCTGACTGTGTAGGTATGTGCTGTGACACAAGCTAACGTTCTGACTGTGTAGGTATGTGCTGTGACACAAGCTAACCTTCTAACTGTGTAGGTATGTGCTGTGATACAAGTTAACGTTCTGACTGTGTGTAGGTATGTGCTGTGACACAAGTTAACGTTCTGACTGTGTAGGTATGTGCTGTGACACAAGCTAACCTTCTGACTGTGTAGGTATGTGCTGTGACACAAGCTAACCTTCTAACTGTGTAGGTATGTGCTGTGATACAAGTTAACGTTCTGACTCTGTGTAGGTATGTGCTGTGATACAAGCTAACGTTCTGACTGTGTAGGTATGTGCTGTGATACAAGTTAACGTTCTGACTCTGTGTAGGTATGTGCTGTGACACAAGTTAACGTTCTGACTGTGTAGGTATATGCTGTGACACAAGCTAACGTTCTGACTGTGTAGGTATGTGCTGTGACACAAGCTAACGTTCTGACTGTGTGTAGGTATGTGCTGTGATACAAGCTAACGTTCTGACTGTAGGTATGTGTTGTGACACAAGCTAACGTTCTGACTGTGTAGGTATGTGCTGTGACACACGCTAACGTTCCGACTGTGTAAGTATGTGCTGTGACACAAGCTAACCTTCTAACTGTGTAGGTATGTGCTGTGATACAAGTTAACGTTCTGACTGTGTAGGTATGTGCTGTGACACAAGCTAAAGTTCTGGCTGTGTGGAGGTATGTGATGTGATACAAGTTAACGTTCTGACTCTGTGTAGGTATGTGCTGTGACACAAGCTAACGTTCTGACTGTAGGTATGTGCTGTGACCAAAGCTAACGTTCTGACTCTGTGTAGGTATGTGCTGTGACACAAGCTAACGTTCTGACTGTAGGTATGTGCTGTGACACAAGCTAACGTTCTGACTCTGTGTAGGTATGTGCTACGACACAAGCTAACGTTCTGACTGTAGGTATGTGCTGTGACACAAGCTAACGTTCTGACTGTGTGTAGGTATGTGCTGTGATACAAGCTAACGTTCTGACTGTAGGTATGTGCTGTGACACAAGCTAACGTTCTGACTCTGTGTAGGTATGTGCTGTGACACAAGCTAACGTTCTGACTGCGTGTAGGTATGTGATGTGATACAAGCTAACGTTCTGACTGTGTGTAGGTATGTGCTGTGATACAAGCTAACGTTCTGACTCTGTGTAGGTATGTGCTACGACACAAGCTAACGTTCTGACTGTAGGTATGTGTTGTGACACAAGCTAACGTTCTGACTGTGTGTAGGTATGTGCTGTGATACAAGCTAACGTTCTGACTGTAGGTATGTGCTGTGACACAAGCTAACGTTCTGACTCTGTGTAGGTATGTGCTGTGACACAAGCTAACGTTCTGACTCTGTGTAGGTATGTGCTGTGACACAAGCTAACGTTCTGACTCTGTGTAGGTATGTGATGTGACACAAGCTAACGTTCTGACTGTAGGTACGTGCTGTGACACAAGGTAACGTTCTGACTCTGTGTAGGTATGTGCTGTGACACATGCTAACGTTCTGACTGTAGGTATGTGCTGTGACACAAGCTAACGTTCTGACTGTGTGTAGGTATGTGCTGTGATACAAGCTAACGTTCTGACTGTAGGTATGTGCTGTGACACAAGCTAACGTTCTGACTCTGTGTAGGTATGTGCTGTAACACAAGCTAACGTTCTGACTGTGTAGGTATGTGCTGTGATACAAGCCAACGTTCACAAGCTAAAGTTCTGGCTGTGTGTAGGTATGTGCTGTGATACAAGTTAACGTTCTGACTCTGTGTAGGTATGTGCTGTGACACAAGCTAACGTTCTGACTGTGTGTAGGTATGTGCAGTGACACAAGCTAACGTTCTGACTGTGTAGGTATGTGCTGTGACACAAGCTAAAGTTCTGGCTGTGTGTAGGTATGTGCTGTGATACAAGTTAACGTTCTGACTCTGTGTAGGTATGTGCTGTGACACAAGCCAACGTTCTGACTCTGTGTAGGTATGTGCTGTGACACAAGCTAACGTTCTGACTGTAGGTATGTGCTGTGACACAAGCTAACGTTCTGACTGTGACACAAGCTAACGTTCTTACTGTGTGTAGGTATGTGCTGTGATACAAGCTAACGTTCTGACTGTGTAGGTATGTGCTGTGACACAAGCTAACGTTCAGACTGTGTAGGTATGTGCTGTGACACAAGCTAACGTTCTGACTGTGTAAGTATGTGCTGTGACACAAGCTAACCTTCTAACTGTGTAGGTATGTACTGTGATACAAGTTAACGTTCTGACTGTGTGTAGGTATGTGCTGTGACACAAGTTAACTTTCTGACTGTGTAGGTATGTGCTGTGACACAAGCTAACATTCTGACTGTGTAGGTATGTGCTGTGACACAAGCTAACCTTCTAACTGTGTAGGTATGTGCTGTGACACAAGCTAACCTTCTAACTGTGTAGGTATGTGCTGTGACACAAGCTAACGTTCTGACTCTGTGTAGGTATGTGCTGTGACACAAGCTAACGTTCTGACTGTGTAGGTATGTGCTGTGATACAAGCCAACGTTCTGACTGTGTGTAGGTATGTGCTGTGTTACAAGTTAACGTTCTGACTCTGTGTAGGTATGTGCTGTGACACAAGCTAACGTTCTGACTGTAGGTATGTGCTTTGACACAAGCTAACGTTCTGACTCTATGTAGGTATGTGCTGTGACACAAGCTAACGTTCTGACTGTAGGTATGTGCTGTGACACAAGCTAACGTTCTGACTGTGTGTAGGTATGTGCTGTGATACAAGCTAACGTTCTGACTCTGTGTAGGTATGTGCTGTGATACAATCTAACGTTCTGACTCTGTGAAGTTGCGTGTAGTGACACAAACTAAAAAAAACCATTTTCAACATTAAGGAAAACATGACTTTCTGGTAAGTAAATATGTAATATACTGACTGGAATGCTGAATGGATAGCATGAGTATGCAAGTGCACAGTTAGTGCTGCGACTGCCTCCGTGGTCTAGTGGTAGAGCGTCCGCCCGGAGAGCGAAAGGTCAGGGGTTCGATCCCCGGCCGCGTCATACCAAAAGAGGGGGCACGGGTGGCCCAGTCGTCTAAGGCGCCGCGATTCGCTGTGCAGAGTTGCGTCCCTTGGGCACGCCAGAAACCTATGATTGTGGGTTCGAATCCCGGTTCGCCCTGATTATGTTTCTAGGTTTGTCAGCACCATACCCGTGCTCGTGGGTTTCACCGAAGTAGTAAACGTCTGAGACCTGCATCACTTCGGGCTTTCCTCCCACATTAAGCTGACACACCGCGATATAACTGGAATACTGTTAAAAGCGGCGTTAAACCAAACTCACTCACTCACTCACTCATACCAAAAGACGTTGAAAGATGGTACTTGTTGTTACCCTGTCTGGTGCTCGGCAATAAGGGGCTAAAACAAGGACTGGTCGGCTCGGAGTCAGTATACTGTGTCTGAGTGGGGTATTCATGTTAAACTGCGGCATGGTATCTCAGTGTCCTAGCACTATAAATCGGCATCAGACCGGACTAGTACAAGCAGCCACACAATCACACACGTACATGCACGTCGCTATATAAGTGCAATAATCCTAGACGCGACGTTAAACCCCATTTCACCTCACCTTAATTTGGCTACATTGACACTTAATAAAAGTGACAGTTTGTTTGTTGTTTAACGCCGCACTCAGCAATAGTCAAGCTATATGACGGCGGTCTGTAAATAATCGAGTGTGGACCAGACAATCAAATGAATGACATCATGACATCAACCAAGTCAGCGAGCCTGACCACCCGATCCGGTCAGTCGCCTCTTACGACAAGCATAGTCGCCTTTTACGGCAAGCATGGGTTGCTGAAGAGCTATTCTACGGACCAAAAGTGACAGTAACAATCATGTCCTGTGTTCAAGCAGGTCTAGCTGCAAACCCAGAAAATGAATGTCCAAGGCTTAACTAGATTCTGTTTGGAGTGAGGAGGTATATTTTTACGCTGCCTGTCAACACTATCAGGACGTGGGGCACAAGGAGTATTAGGGATATAACTTAGTGTGAAACTAACAAGCAACCAACACGTGGTATATCATAAACAAGTATATTACAAAAATTCACTAAGTTTACAAATGATTACAAATTACTGCACAGCAGTTACAATATAGCAGTAAACCACAGAGTTGTAGTACAATATTCAATGGCAATATATGATGGCAATGATTAGTATCAAATACACAAATACAGTGGTGATAGCAAAAGTCAGGGATAATAATGTATATTCACCCAGCGGCGACGGTGGTCAAGCTTCCGAGATGAGCTGGGCAGGGCATCAGAGATGATGAGCGATCCTCACATGGAAGCTGGTTCAAACGTGATGAAATGCTCGATAGATATGTAAACGCGCTCTTGTCTCACTATATATACACCCTGACAAACAGCTGCAAATTTCTATATAGTACCCTCATCACTCTAACGGTAATGGAACATTAAAGAAGTTTCCATAACATACTATCACCGTCCGCGGTATACAGGGCCGGAAGTTTACACTAGACAATAACATCTAAATATAGTAACTTCCTGACGACTGATCACTGTCCACACACAATACAATTGAGCGTCTACCGGATCCCAACAGAAACAATGCAATACAGCTTCAACCACTGTTAAACAATACGCCATGTACAGAATACACTGCCATGTAGCAATGTAGTTGATACACTGACGGACTAACTGGTCATGGAGGACCATGGACGCCACATAAATATAATGTTTTAATTCTTCTTGTATGTTTTCAGTGCTGAGCCTGAAGTGTGCCCAGTGCACGTCAATCCACACCCGGCCCTGTGCGAGCGGGAGGGTGGAGCCGACAGATTGTATGGGCCTGTATCAAGGAGCACAGTTTTGTGTGACGTACTCCGGCACTATCAGAACAGGTACACGTTACAGGAACCCCCGCATCTCCATGTCGATAGTGTCAGGTGTTATCTCCGTGTCAAATGCTGTTGAGCAATGCGAGGTATATTCAGGGAGTTGTGTGAAACTGGTACATGTGTGAAACTGGTGTATGTGTAAAGTCGGGTGAGGGTTCTGAAGACATAGAACCGACTGGATAATAAATGTGTCGTTTTGCTTTGATACATTATCATTATTGTTCTCTTTACATCGGCCAGTGTACTTCCGTTTCATGACGCAAGTAATATATGCTGAAGCCCGCATCTGTAGCTGTGCAGAGTTGCCTCCCTTAGTAGTTAGGATCCGCTTGACGTGGTGTCGAGTCCTAGATTCGCCCCTATTATGACCATTCATTTGTCAACACCCTACTCATACTTTCGAGTTTTGTGGTAAACGACTGCATTCTGGGTCATCTATGCTTTCCTTCCTCATTAAGATGATGCAGTGCTATACCTGAAATACAGTTCAGCCATGATCAAGGGTCACAGGCAGTCAGTCCCCACCGCATGTCGCTGTGCAGAGAAGACGACCTGTTTCAGTCCCGTGAACCCATACAACCCATGCTTGCCGTAAAAGGTGACGATGCGTGTCGTAAGAGGCGACAAACGGGGTCGGATGGTCAGGCTTGCTGAATTTGGTTGATGCATGTCGTCGTATCCCAATTGCGTGGATCACTGCTCATGATGTCAATCCATGTATTATTGTCTGGTCCAAATTCGATTATTTACAGACTGCCGTCTGGAATATTGCTGAGTTCGGCGTTAAATAGCAAACAAACAAACGACCTGCATCATGTTCTTTCTCATCAAGCTGACACGCCATGGTTTAAGTGAAATATTGTTTCAAACGGCACAAACCGAACTCAATCGCTCAACCATGATCACTCTCTGCACATGTAATGCCATAGCAATTGTCTCCTCCAAACAGGTCGGGTTGTGTTCCGCGACTGCAGCTACGTGGACATGCACACCATCTGCCGGAGCCAGCTGATGGAGAACCAGAAGACGGAGGTCTGCTATGAAACGTGCGACACAGATGGGTGTAACTCCGTGCCCAGCTCAAGCCGCCCCTTCTATACACCAGGGGCAATCGTCATGCCATGTCTGATCCTGGCATTACTCATGCCCAGGTGACAGGTCTCATCCTGGCATTACCCATGCCCAGGTGACAGGTCTCATCCTGGCATTACCCATGCCCAGGTTACATGTCTAATCCTGGCATTACTCGCTGGCATCCATCATGTATAGATGACATGTCTCATCCGGGCTTTACTCATGCCAGGTGACAGGTTTCGTCCTGGCATTACTCATGCCCAGGTGACAGGTCCAGGTGACAGGTCTCATCTTGGCATCACTCATGCCCAAGTGACAAGTATCGTCCTGTCTTTACTCATACCAGGTGACAGGTCTCTACCTAACGTTACTCATACCAGGTGACAGGTCTCATCCTGGCATTACTCATGCCTAGGTGACAGGTCTCGTCCTGGCTTTACTCATACCAGGTGACAGGTCTCTACCTGACGTTACTCATACCAGGTGACAGGTCTCATCCTGGCATTACCCATGCCTAGGTGACAGGTCTCGTCCTGGCTTTACTCATACCAGGTGACAGGTCTCTACCTGACGTTACTCATGACCAGGTGACATGTCTAATACTAGCATTACTCATGACCAGGTGACAGGTCTCATCCTGGCATTACCCATGCCCAGGTGACAGGTCTCGTCCTGGCTTTACTCATACCAGGTGACAGGTCTCTACCTGACGTTACTCATACCAGGTGACAGGTCTCATCCTGGCATTACCCATGCCTAGGTGACAGGTCTCGTCCTGGCTTTACTCATACCAGGTGACAGGTCTCTACCTGACGTTACTCATACCAGGTGACAGGTCTCGTCCTGGCTTTACTCATGACCAGGTGACAGGTCTCGTCCTGGCATTACTCATGCCCAGGTGACATGTCTAATACTAGCATTACTCATGCCCAGGTGACATGTCTAATACTAGCATTACTCATGTCCAGGTGACAGGTCTCGTCCTGGCTTTACTCATGACCAGGTGACAGGTCTCATCCTGGCATTACTCATGACCAGGTGACATGTCTAATACTAGCATTACTCATGCCCAGGTGACAGGTCTCATCCTGGCATTACTCATGACCAGGTGACAGGTCTCATCCTGGCATTACTCATGACCAGGTGACATGTCTAATACTAGCATTACTCATGTCCAGGTGACAGGTCTCATCCTGGCATTACTCATGTCCAGGTGACAGGTCTCATCCTGGCATTACTCGCTGGCAGCACTCATGTATAAATGACAGGTCTCATTCCGACTTTACTCATGCCAGGTGGCAGGTCTTATGCTGGCAATACCCATGCTCAGGTGGCAGATCTGATCCTGACATTATTCATGCTCAGGTGACAGGTCTTATCCTGACATTTTTCATGTTCAGGTGACAGGCCTTATACTGGCATTATTCATGCTCAGGTGACAGATCTCATCCTGACGTTATTCGTGCTCAGATAACAGGTCTGATCCTTGCATTATCATGCGCAGGTGACAGGTCTAATCCTGACAATACAGATGCTCAGGTGACAGATCTCATCCTGGTAATACAGATGCTCAGGTGACAGATTTCATCCTGGCATTACTCATGCTCAGGTGACAGATCTCATCCTGGCATTATTCATGCGCAGGTGACAGATCTCATCCTGGCAATACAGATGCTCAGGTGACAGATCTCATCCTGGCATTATTCATGCGCAGGTGACAGATCTCATCCTGGCAATACTCATGCTCAGGTGACAGATCTCATCCTGGCAATACAGATGCTCAGGTGACAGATCTCATCCTGGCATTACTCATGCTCAGGTGACAGATCTCATCCTGGCGTTACTCATGCTCAGGTGACAGATCCCATCCTGGCATTATTCATGCGCAGGTGACCGATCTCATCCTGGCAATACAGATGCTCAGGTGACCTATCTCATCCTGGCAATACTGATGTTAAGGTGATAGGTGTCATCCTTGTATTTACCCACGTCCATGCGACGGCTGGGTTCATCGTTTCATTACTCATGTGCAGGTGTCATCGTGAGATTATCTCAAACACCATTTTAAATAATTCGCTGTTGATAAAATGTATGTGGGTTTCATGGATTGTGCGGGAGATAAAGTTTACCCATCCGATGACCTGGAACCCGATTTGGTTGAATATTGAACATGGCCACACGGATAAGAACTATTCCTGCAACTGACTTTGAACTCCTTTGAGGCGCCGTTAAAGCCATCAATCGTGAACGATGTAATCTAATTTTCTTAATGTACATTTTAGGCATCGTTAGTGCTTGAACTGTTCTCAGGTTGATTTGTGACTTGATTTGTTGATGTGTGAATGAGTGAATATTGTTAAACGCCGTCGTCCGCAGTATTCCAGATATATAACAGCGGTCTGTAGATAATCGAGTTAGTAACAACCCGATGGGATTGGTTCGTCTAGTACACAAAGAATAGAGTGTTGGAAGTATTCTATCCTGGGAACTGACGTGTCCTTCCAGAATTGACTGTCCACTCAAAGAGGACCCCTGATAAAGGCAGCACTTGTCCAAAGAGACGAAGACACCGTTACAGTATATGGAGTGTTGTTCATTATGTATGTTAGGAGATAGGTCTATTGTTTGAACTGTGTGTTTGTTATGGTTGATTAGCATGTAAATATCGAGTAACTGTGAGATTGTATTGTACATTAAAGTTCAGCAATTGTAGTTGATAAACTTTCTAATTTTACAGATGTTGTTTGATGTGAGATATTCACCTGTGTTGCCTACAGCCTTAAAGTATGAATGTTTTAATTACATATGTACCCAACAGGATCGAATTATGTTTGATAAACCTACGTATAAGCAATTATAAATCTGTGTCATGTTTTCCTTCTGTCATGCAGAGTTGCGTCCCTTGGACACGCCAGGAACTTCTGATCGTGGGTTCTCGTCCCGATTATGTTTTTTGGTTTGTCAGCCCAATACCCGTGCTCGTGGGTTTTCCCAGTAAAAGACTGACCCTCCCCGTTAAAACATTGTCGATTTCCCATATGGGTTTCCACACAATGCCTAAAGATGATCGAACATCTTGTGTTATTCAATGTTGACAGCCTGATACTCCGTTTCAAAAATATCAGCGACCTCTTCAACATGGGGTGGTTTCATGTTAGCTATGTACTGTTCCTCTTCCACTCTTAATTATTCCCGCCCCAACGAAGTTGGCGTGGGATATAGAAATGGGTTCCGTCCGTGTGTGTGTGTGCGTGCGTGTGTGTGCGTGTGCGTGTGCGTGTGTGCGTCCCGAAATACTCTCCGGAGCATAACTCAGAAACCGTTAAATATTTCTCTACGAAATTTTGCATGTTTACCAGACACATACTGTACTGGTGCCTTTTTCTTTTTTGGAGTTTTATAATTTTTTATGTTTTACGTTTCCATGGCAACAAGTTGGACTTAGGTTCTATAAGGGTGGTGTTCGTTTCCGGAGCATAACTCAAAAACTGTTAAATACTTTCTTACAAAACTCTGCATGTCTACTAGGCACATACTGAACTGGTGCCTTTTGCTATTTAGGAATTTTATAAATTTTTATTTTTTACGTTTCCATTGCAACAAGTTGGATTTAAGTTTTAATATAGGATTGGTTTACTTAAGGAGTATAACGAATAAAATATTTGCTTGCCAAACATTGCATGTCTATATATAAAGCGCATACTGAACTAGAGCCATTTGATATTAAGGAGTTTTAGAAATGTTTATTTTAGAATTTCCATTGCAGCTATTTTGACATGGGCTAAGAGAAATGTTGGGTCAGTTACCTGGTTTGGGACCATAACGTGTTAAAATGGGCGGGGGATATAGATGACTGTCAACTATAGGCTTGTTCCAGTGGTTAAAGCGTTCGCTCGTCACGTCGAAGACCTGGGTTCGATCCCCGACATTGGTACAAGGTGTGAAGCCCATTTCTGGTGTCCCCCGCCGTGATATTGCTAGAATATTGCTAACAGCGGCGTAGAGCCATACTCACTCACTCTTAATTCCACTGGTGAGTAGCTGCTTGCCAGGTACTGTTACTGTTACAGCCCGGTTGATGTTTCTGCATCCGTCTCCAATGTATAAGCGCCGTCAAAGTACACAGTGTAGCATATACCTTTTCTTCTCCCTTTCACCAGTCAATGTACCTTAATTACGGTGAAATGTCACACCAGCACTGTTTCAGCTATACAGCATGCGATTGTGTGGGGTAATGGCAATGTGTGTTCATATGGACGCTTCCAACTTTAGTATAAATGGACTTCCTGCTTATCTGCGTAGTCTGTATGTCTGTATGTCTCCATCTGGCAAATAAGATTGGTCTTCACCAACCCATTCTTGCCGTAAAAGGCAACTATCCTTGTCGAATGTTGCGACGAAGGGGATCGGGTGGTCAGGCTCGCTAACGTGGTTGATGCATGTCATCGTATTCAAATTGTGTGGATCGATGCTCATGATGTCAATCACTGGATTGTCTGGTTCAGACTCGATTATTTTCAGACCGCCGTCATGTAGCTGGAATATTGCTGGGTGCGGCGCTAAACAGACAACATAGCTACGGAATGGTGTAGTGTGATCTGTTCTTGTACAGTTGTAAGATGGCATGTATACTGATTCAACAAGCTAGGTATATAAGACATCGTGGCAAAAGCTATACTGCTACCAAGACTAGCTTCTACATAGTGACCAATGTCATACACGGGCTTTGGAAACAGCCTTACTGGATTAATTATATACAATATTAAAACAATATTGAACTGAAACAATAATGAATGACATACCACTTTATATCAAAGCAATAAATGAAATATAATTAATATTTAGACGAAAATATTTATTTATTCAATAAAAATCAAGAAAAGGCAGCACTATTTTGGGGGCAAGTTGGAAGGTGCGATCTCTTGTGTATTATTAACCTTTCGCACAAGTCAGTGGGTGAGTGTGGTTTTACGCCGCTTATAGCAATATTCCAGCAATTTCACGGCGGGGGACACCAGAAATGGGCTTCACTCATTGTACCCATGTCGGTAATCGAACCCGGGTCTTCGCCGTGACGAGCGAACGCTTTTACCACTTGGCTACCCGACCGCCCCTCGCACATGTCAAGTGTAATCTTTCACATATGGGGCGGTCGGGTAGCCTTGTGGTTAAAGCGTTCACTCGTCACGGCGTAAAACCATACTCACTCACTCACTCACTTTCACATGTGTCTAATCTAATACCTGCAAATTGGCACACGTAGATCTACTGTATAAGCCGTTTGTATATGTATTGCCACAACTGTGCGTGTACTGAGCTCAGATTAAGTGTTGTAACGTTATGCTCATTATACAGACCAGTTACAGTCGTTGAAGTCGTGATACCGAATGCAATTTGTTCGGTAGACTAAAATCTAGTCTCTGAAATGAACATATCGTACATAAAAACAGTTGTTCAGTTATCTTAATAAAAATATAATAAAAAGGAGCCCAGTGACTCTCTTCATTTTCATGATACTGCAGTGATCTAGACTTGCCAAACACTATAGACTTGCATGGGCTGTATTTGATATATATTTGTATCAGGGTCTGTAAGGCAGACTATTTGTTCGGCCTCACCTAACTTTTCTTGCACGTGACGTTTTACAAAGTAGGAGATCGTCCTGTGCATGACATACAAGTCACACATGCGCTGAATTAAAGCAACACTGGCGGTAAAGAGAGTTTAGGTGGCCACACTCAGCTTAAGTCCAACTATATGACCGCGGTCTGTAAATAATCGAGTCTGGACCAAACAATCCAGTGATTGCCATCATGAGCATCGATCCACGCAATTGGGATACGGTATGGTGGCCGAGAGGGGACATCCTTTCTCGCTCTATCGCTTTCTCGCTTTAACGCTTTCTCGCTCTATCGCTTTCTCGCGGTTAAGCAATATCCCCTCTTGACCACTATAGGGGCCGCATGTGATATCTGCTGCAATCGGGAGGTAGTGTTCTCACTATTTACTTAAAACATAATTTAACTGTAGAGACGTAGGTGATTTTGAAACAATCCACCGATTTTTGCGTAAAATGTAATTGATTTATTTATGGCCATATTCAGTTGTATGTGACCATCTTGTCGAAAGCGCGTGGCAGATCATGGCAATACGCTCTAAATAAATCAGGTTAAAATCTAAATATATACAATATATATAAGTTAAGAAGACTATGGTTAATTAGTCATAGCTGATTGTTTTGCAAAAATACAATCTTATAATTTTGGATGTTCTATAACTAGTCTTCGGTAGTATATGATGTTACAGTGTGTCATTAGGTTGTCCGTAAATGTTCTTTTTGACATTAGATGAATGTTTAACTTGAACTGTGTTTCTTGTCTTGTGCAAATCTACAAATATATGTACTTGCATGTAGTAATTTGATAAACACCGCTGTGAGTGAGTGAGTGAGAATGGTTTCACGTCGCTTTTAACAATAATCCAGTAATATCACGGGGAACACCAGAAATGGGCTTCACAAATTGTACCCATGTGGGGAATCGAACTGGGTCTTCGGCTTGACGATCGAACGCTTTAACCACTAGGCTACCCCACTGTCCCCATCGCTGTGGCGTTACCACAGTTGATATGTGTACTTGTGTTAACTACACATATGGAGAGACATAATTAGTGTGGCCACATAGTTAAGGTTGATAACAATATGAAATGCATTACTATGATTATCTATAACATATATTCAATCAGCTATCATTATAATATGTTATGTATATCGTAAGTATAGTTTTGTCAAAATTATGTACATAATTATGTAGAGAATTGCTACATAAATATGTATATTCCTGCCTGAGCCTATACTATAATTGGATATCTAGTCTTTCCTGGCGGGAAAGTAAAACTATATTTTACAAGCACTTTAGCATTGAATTTAATTCCCGAAGACAGTTTGATCGAAAGTCATTACAAGAAACGAGTTGTTTTTAATAAATATTTACGACGCATTTCATTTTTGATGTCCAAGGAATGGGGTTACGGGTTAATAACGCTCTCGAAAGTCGTATATGTGACTTAAGGTAGAGACATATATCTAATTCATCTGTATTTTGTAAGGGAAACATAACTGTGTACATGTACATCTTTTGTTTGCATAATGTGCATGCAACTTAATGCACATAATTATGATCCCGAAAGCGGACGAGCACATATTCGGCTTCAATTCCAAATCTAATGACCGAAAAAAATAGTTCTTTGTACGTTGTAAACGATTCAAACTGGCTAATAAAACTGACAATTATTTGTCAATATATGATCTCCTTTTTATCAGTTTTAAGATTGATGGAGGAATGAGGGGAGGATACTATGAACAAAATGAAAATATGAACAGTGACCATCTGTATTCTGAGAATCTTGCTTATTTATTACACTACAAGAAAATATACAAGCTAAACGAGAAAAAAATACGTGTGTATTTTGTAACATATTTATCTACTACAAGATGTTTAAAAAATCTTATCATAAGAGGCAAAATAGCGGTGAGAATTACAGGAATGGATCACTAAATGTCAGCAAAAACCGTTTTAATGTACGGCATTATGGGAAATATCGCTTTCTCGCTTTCTCGCTCTATCGCTTCCTCTAATGACTAACCATAGTCATATGTAGGAATCGGGTGTTCTTTAACTTCTTTTGAATAGTATGTACTGTTAATCTTGAAATTAACGTTAGAGTTAATTATAAATGCAAACAAATTAGCGTAGACTTCATTACCGGGTAGAGAATTACATTGCATTTATGTTTCAGAAATGACTGTTGATAAGACGGCCTCACTGAACACTTTGAATAGCGGAAATACCAACTTGAATATAAAACCAATCAACTATCTATTTCAACATTACGGTTATTGAGAACAATATGTCATCCAAAAACTAGAAATTACATAATGGACATCCGGTAGTATTACCATTGCTTGGGTGAGGACTTCCCCTTTGATGACATCTACTCCGCAAACAGAAAAAGCATTGATATAAGCGTTGTTTTTGGGAAAAAAACTATTGCTTTTTAGGAAGTATGTACTACTCAGCACTATTGAGCACTATTTGATAACATGGCCTGGGGGCGGGGACTTCAATAGCTAAATAGGGCCATAAATCAATCAAATTCTTTTGTACGCACACACACACACACACACCGTGGACAATTCATTAATGTTGTTTTACGTATAGAAAACACATAACGCATGCGACCCATATCGTAAGAGGGAATATTGCTATACAGCGAGAAAGCGATAGAGCGAGAAAGCGAGAAAGCGATGTCCCCTCTCGGCCACCATAGATACGATGACATGCAACCAACTCAGCAAACCTGACCGCCCTATCCCGTTAGTCGCCTCTTACGACAAGCACAGTCGCCTTTTACGGCAAGCATGGGTTGCTGAAGACCTAGTCTACCCCATAACCCATCTACTGTGACGGTCTCCGGGGTAGGCTTGGGGAAGTTAACCTCAATCCCCCCAACACTCACAGTTAATGAAATAAATTTCACCAATATACAACCAACAAGTGATTGAAGTGAATAAATAATTATATTTATTGAATTAATAGTAATTAGATGTATATAACAATGAACAATAATTATTACACTAGAATAAATTACAACTTGGCCAAACTTAAAGAAATAAACATACCCGAAATCGAAGCGTCGTACAATCTACGTCCACTCCCATGCAAAACAAATCTTCAACTGAAAACAACTGTCACTGTTGATGATTGACGTCATCAACGAACTCATTCGAAACAAGGTACAATAAATATAACAAAGCACAAAGCAATAAAAGCCTAATTGATTAACTGGATTAACGCTTGAAAAAGTAAGAATTTATGGCTAACCCTTGCCCAAAGCCAGCTAACCCCGATGATCGAAAAGGGGTTTTGGATCGTAAAGACGTGTAAGTTTCCCTAAGACCGAAAAACGGATGTTGGATCGTAAAGACGTGTAAGTTTCCCTAAGACCGAAAAACGGGTGTTGGATCGTAATTCGAAAAAACGTGTAAGTTTCCCTAAGACCTAGAACGGGTGTTTGATCGTAAAGATGTGTAAGTTTCCCTAAGACCGAGAACGGGTGTTAGATTGTAAAGATGTGTAAGTTTCCCTAAGATTGAAAACGGGTGTTGGATCGTGAAGCGAGAGTCACCAGAGCGTGAGGCACGATAACCGTATAACGCGACAGTGGTGGCACTATAGCGCGGTAATTGAGCGGATGGTAGACCTCGGGCTGCGCCCGGTAAACTGCATTGTTGCAAGCCTAATTGAACTAAGTATCTAAAACGAACAAGTAAAACAAATATTTAGATGATAAAAAAATGGGTTAAAGCTACCGTATAACCTACATTCGTCACCACTCGCCCCTTTCCGTAACCTGCTATTCGGCTTATAATAATAACACGAGTTGGTCACGAATTAATAACCTAAATACGAGGTACGAAACTATAGGTCAACTCAGGCTGTGGCGTAAAATGGCGGCTGGCTACAAACCGGGAAATAGAACACAGCAAAGAAGATACATTCTACAGAAAACTAAGCGGTAAATAAAGGTAAGAACTGAGCGATAAATGAGGTAAATACATATCAATCAACTGAAATGTCACGGAACTGTTACATCATAAAGACGAATTCATACACAGAACGAAATTGAAGAAGGTCATACCCAACGACAAATATTTAAAATGACATAAACACTAGTTATGAAATATATTTAAACCTGATGATATAATACAATTACATATTAAATATGAAAGCTATGTTCGTGTAATTGACAATAATATGAATTTACAATTATTTATGGATTTACATAGGCCACTTCACCTACTATAGAGGGCTCCGAGCATTTTCCGATTACCCACAATGCATCGCCGGCGGCCATGACGGTAGGCTGTTTTGTAAACACGCTCGGGTTGTCCTATTGTAAATGCTCAGTCATCCAACACGTGAAAATGACGACTACTTGCGCTATTGTCAATTGTCATAACCGATCTGGTAGATCGGATCCCAAAGGTAATTTGTCATCAAGGCGAGGACACACAGAGGAAAAGCGAGCGGCGCAGACGCCTTTGGCGGCTATCAACAGGTCCGATATGGAAACGTGAGATCAACTCCGTGTTTGTTCCGACCACTTCATTTCGGGTATGATTTTTTTATTTCACAGTTTAGTTTAAAATGGTGTAAGATTTTGTCAGAGGGAAGTAAACACCTCACGTGTGTATTACTGTTATCGTAGTCGTAATCACTGGCCGAAGTAAATAATGGCTTTAGTTGACCAGTGATACATCTAAGCAGGAGGGATTTATATCTATACATATACAGTCCATGCACATGCATTTCTCACTCATGCAGATGATAGGTTGGTAGATGGCATGTATTATATTGCAATGACCTGATGAAACTCCTCCAGTCATTCCACTAATTTATACATATTTCAGGAGAGTTGAATTTTTAACTTTTGATTTTTTAACTTTTGCATATATATATATATATATATATATATATATATATATATATATATATATATATATATATATATCTTCATCCTGCTTTTTTATTTCAGGCAAACCACATTTGTATGATGAAACAAATCCAGACTATGTACCGAGCATCAACCTGGGCTACGTTTCTGTGAAATTACCAGTGGTATCAGCGGTCAGGCATGAACGATTGCAGAAGACGAAAGAATCAATAAAAGCAACTGAAGCTGCAATGAGCCTTTTGGAATTAAATGCATCATTTGCTATTGATACAGGCGCAGATGTGTCAGGACCTCTGCCGGATACTGGCTGTGTCGATACAAATACAGAAATATCTGACACAGAGAAGTTAAAAATTGCAGATATAGAAATATGGGGATTGAAGGGTGAAAATGGGAAACTTCGGGAGAAAATGAGTGTTTGAAAAACATTGTGCATAAAATGAAGGCTAACATGCCTGAGGATTTTGAAAATGAAAATGACAAAGTGAAGTGTACTGTATTACACCGGTTTGCCTAGCTTTCTTACCCTCATGTCACTGTTTAACCTCATTTCCCCTGAAATGATTGAAAACAAGAATTCATCACTGAACAAATTTCAGAAACTGATTATTACACTTATGCGGCTTCGACTTAACCTACCGATTACAGATCTCAGTTACAGATTTGGTGTGTCAAGGGCAACAGTGTCAAAGACATTTTTGGAAACTTTGAATATGATGTACCGGTCACTCCAGTTTTAAGTGAGATGGCCAGAGAGAGATGAACTGCATGAAACAATGCCAATGGTTTTCAGAAAGTATTTTGGTCGAGGTATAACATGCATTATTGACTGTTTTTGAAATTTTCATTGACAGGCCTTCTAACATGACGGCAAGAGCTCAGACATGGTCAAACTACTAGCACCACAATACAGCTAAATACTTGATAGGGATCACACCTCAGGGGACAGTTAGCTTCATATCTGAAGGTTGGGGCGGAAGAGTGAGTGATAAACAATTAACAGCTAACTCTGAATTCCTTGATAACCTAATTAATGGTGATGTGATACTGGCTGACAGAGGATTTGAAATTCAGGATTTAGTGGCTCTTTTTGGAGCAGAAGTCAAATATCCTGCATTCATGAGAGGAAAGCAACAGCTTAGTGCGACTGAAGTGGAGTCCACGAGAAAAATAGCTAATGTTCGCATTCATGTGGAACGTGTTATAGGAACTGTTAGACAGAAATTTATGATTCTTGGTGCAACATGTCCAATCGACTATCTTTTAACAAAATCTACTGATGATTGTCCAATCTTAGACAAAATTGTGTTTGTGTGTTGTGCTCTCGAAAATTTATGCCCCTCGGTTGTACCATTTGACTAATGATTGTCAATGTAAACAGATTTCACAGAGGAATTAAATGGTTTGATGATATTTCTAGATTGTTTTATTTAGTGCATGATATGTACTTATAAAAAAAACATGTCTGCAGTTTATTGTCATAGCAACTGATTTACTGCACCCATTGCCCGAAGAACATTTAATTGCATGACATATATGCCTTGAAACACTTAATTGCTGTTATTTATAAGATGCTAATCCTATTTGTTAATCCCCATTTTTGTGTACATTGACCATCTGCCATCCTGAACGAGATGTGCAAGTATGTCAATGATGAATTACTGTTTTCATTTATATTTATAACTTACAAAATGTCAGATGACCTTGGCTATATAAGCCTTGGTCCAGAGAGATTGAGAAGAAGGAGAAGAAAGAAAGGTCTTACCCTTAGCCTAGATAGGGTTAGGCTGCGTGCTCCAGGGCACCTAGACCACTACCACTATGTGCTGACCTGGCACATAGTGTCTTTGGTATGTATATATCTACATGTATAAAGTAAAACTGTATATACCGTAAGCCATCGTCTCCAAGTTGTCACTTCCTACAGTGTAACACTATCCAGTATGGGCAGAGGCTGTGTAGAGGTGAGCTTATTGCGTTCATCAGAAGAAAGGGGTCAGTGACCAGGTGATGGTCATAAATCGCACAGGGTTGACAAAGAGTTTCCCGTGTACTGTACCACGAACTTGTGTCGACCCCCCCTTAAAAGGTTCAAGTGTCATTTCATGACCAGATGACGGTGATAAATCGGACAGTTGTTGACCGGTTTATCGTACCACGAACTTGTTTTGACCCCCCTGAAGATTTGAGGGTCACAGCCTTCCTATATAAACCGCACTGTCAGTGTAGTCGGGGAGAGAGGCAGAGAAGGGCGCTGAACACTGACCAGGACCAGACCGACCGAGCAGTCCAGACGAAAATGGCAGAAGAACACGAGCCAAGCTAACAGTCAAGTCACAGCTCAGAAGGCCAGCACACTGGGACGAGCTCTGGTCACACTGGGTCACGCCTGAAACAGTCCATAGCCTCTCTCACAGTCTCTGCCACGCCCTTGTCAAGTGTTTGTTGTACCAGCGTATAAAATTGGCCCTTGTTATTATTAAAACCTGCTGAAACCGAAGATTGTGTTTGTCTGTTGTGCTACATATAGAGCACGTTGGGGTTCTTCTTTGGTGCCGAGACCAGGATCCCTCTCAAAACAAAGGAACAGCCTGGGACAAGTGAAGACTGACGCTCAGACCAACTTGGGTAAGTAGCTCAGATTTCTTCTGTTTCATTGGTCGTTATGGCTGGCCAGGAATTGGGAGAATTTTTGACAGGGATAGCAGGACAAATAACAGGACAGTTAGCTAATCTTTCGACAACCTTAGGAGGGCAGGGAATTGCGCAGGTTATCAAAACATTTGATGGGGAACCTACAAAATTTAAGGAATGGTTAAAAAGCATAGAAAAATACGCAGTACTAACAAATGCAGATCAGGAAAGAATAAAACTGGTGGCCTATCAGTCAAGTTCAGGGGCAGTTAGCGATTTTATTCATAGGTATCTACAAGATCATGATCAAGCAACATGGCAGGAATTAAAGCATGAATTAACGAGGAGATTTGATGAAATAACGGACCCACAACATGCGTTCATGTTATTGAGGGCCGTAAAACAAAAACATGGTGAAAGTGTGCAGATGTTTGCAGAACGGCTGCTGAATCTTGCCGAAGAGGCATATACAGGTTTAGGCAGAGACGGGAATGCTGCCGCGATAGAGCGCCAGTTAGTAGGATTTTTTATAGCTGGTTTAGCCTATGATTACTTAAAAATGAAAGTGATGAGGAAAACCCACCAAACCTCGCCACGGCTGTGACATGCGTTACGCATGAACAGAACTTGCGTGCTAGATTTAACCTGAGACTAGGAAAGGGAAGCAGGTCAATGGATGACCAACGTAGGGAAGAGCCTGTGGAGGTCAATCATTATCGTCCTAAGTCCAAATGCTTTAAGTGTAATCGAACAGGTCACAGAGCAAGGGACTGTAGGTTCAACGAAAGGACTAGGTCAAGTAATAGGCCCAGCGTCAACGCAGTTACAAATGATGGGGAGGGACTCCCGGTAGACCGCTGGCCATGCTGTGTTGGGTGTGCAATCAACCAGGTCATTTCAAAAGAGATTGTCCAAACAGAGCCAGGAATTATGGGGTGAACTATGGAGCACACAAGGGGCAACAAAACAAAAGTTTAAACTGAAGACTCCTTCTCATAATGAAACCGCTGGGAAGGAGGAAGAGGGGACAACATATGCTATAAATTTAGCTGGTAACCCGAGTTCATGTACAGTTTAGATAGGAAAACAACGATACAGGTGTTTAATTGATTCTGGGGCTTAAGTTTCTATTATCCATAGAAGGGTTTTTCATAAGCTAAAAGGGCTCTATGAATTAGGTAAGAAAAAGGTTTCACTGCAATCTGTCAATGGGAATGACTTAGAAGTGGATGGTTTTGTAAACATTACGTTTAGGATGAGAGGTGTGACGTTAAGTCATCAATTTTATGTTGTAAGCAACATGAACAGGAACATCATTTTGGGGAGGGATTGGCTGAAACAAAATGGTGTCAGGCTCTACTACGACCTCGGTAGCTTATGGATAGGAAAGACCTATGTACCTTTGGAAGAAGACCTGCACATTGCCTCCATTATTCGCCTGGCCGGGGACACCATAGTAAAGCCTCAGAGTAGAAGTCTATGCAGGGCAAAAGTTAAGCAAGGGCCACATTTTTCTGACACTACTCTTTACCAAGTGGCAGCTATAGGTACTGGCTACTTGTCAAGTGAACCCGGACTGATGATCACTAACTCATTAGCACGGATGAATAAAGATAGGAACGTACCAATCATGATTGTGAACACTACAAACAAAACGTTTAGGTTAAGGAGAGGGTGTGCAGTAGGAAGGCTAGAGAATGTGCCTGAGACAAACCTAATGACACTAGCAGACCGATTAGGACACTCATCCAAATCACCTCTCAATGACACATCACAGGATGTTGACACCCCACAAGAGCATAAAGAGAAGATGCAAAGCTTAGTAGATAGACATAGGGATCTCTTTGCCGCAAGCGATTTGCACCTAGGCCATACTAATACGGTCCAGATGAAGATTGATACAGGTGACCACCCACCTATCAAGCTAAGGCCATATCGGACGCCACTCAACAAGAGAAAGGTGGTAGATAAGGCAATCAATGACATGCTTGATGCCAAGATCATTAACAGATCAAGGTCCCCATGGAGTTTCCCTATTGTTGTAGTTGACAAGAAAGATGGAAGCAAACGCTTCTGTGTAGACTTCAGATCGCTCAACAAAATCACAAGGCCAATCTCCACGCCTCTCCCGGTGATTGATGACATATTAACACAATTAGGGGATTCTAAATACTTCACCACTCTGGATTTCAAGTCGGGGTATTGGCAGAATTTAATGGATGAGAAGGATAAGGAGAAAACAGCATTCGCATGCCACCGAGGCCTGTTTGAATTCTCTTTCATGCCATTTGGTCTCTGTAATGCTCCATCAATCTTCATGGAACTCATGAATGAGGTTCTACAAGACCTAGAGGCATTTGCTATAGCATACCTAGATGATATCTTGATCTTCTCAAAAACTCTGACTGATCATATGTCTCACATCCAAAGCGTTTTTGAGCGAATAAGACAACACTCACTGAAACTTAAACTTTCCAAGTGTCGCTTTGCCCAATCTGAAACAAATTACTTAGGCTTCGTGATCAACCAGAATGGGATCAAGCCTGAGGAGCAGAAAGTGGAAGCCATACGGTCGATGGGACCCCCGACATCTGTCAAAGAGGTCAGAAGCTTCATTGGTATGTGCAACTATTATCGTCGCTTCATTCCCAACTTCTCAAAGATCGCTAAACCGATTGTGAGGTTAACAAAGAAATATGCCAGATTTTCCTGGACAGAGGAATGCCAACGAGGCTTTGCTTTCCTGAAACAGAGTCTTACAGTGATACCGTTGCTGACATATCCTGACCCAAACAAACCCTACATCCTATATACGGATGCAAGTGATAGCTGTATTGGTGCTTGTCTAGCCCAAATAAGTGATGACGGGACTGAGAAGCCTATTCATTTTCTGTCGCACAAGCCGAGTGACACACAGACATGCTGGGCGACCATAGAGAAAGAAGCATATGCGATACATTTTGGCCTACAGAAGCTTGACCATTACTTGCATAATGCAGAGTTTGTGATCAAAACTGATCATAAACCATTAAAGTACCTATTGGAGTCCCCAATGCAAAATAAGAAGGTACAATTCTGGGCCCTGGGAATAGCAGGATATAACTGCCAGGTGCAGTACATTGCAGGTACAGAAAATACCTGTGCAGATCTACTATCCAGAGTTCCATCTGATGGGAATACACCTCGACCAGACAACGAGGAAAGTGAGCATGTCGCGAATGACAATAGTCTGGAGATCAATGTGTTTGACTCATCGAAGTTTTATCCCAAGACTTGGCTCGTTGCCAAGGTCCAGAACCTGAAGATCCTGCTGAGACAATGCCGCAGGACCACAGTTTAGATATAAATGCAGAACAGGCAAAAGATGAAGAGATACAGAAGATAAAAACCTCACTGGAGAAGGGACAGGAAGGGCGCCATAGCCTCAAGAAATTCCTTGTAATGGACGGTCTCCTATACTACATCACGGATGTTGATGATGAACCAGTCACCAGATTGTATGTACCTGTATCACTGAAAGGCCAACTTATCAATCAATACCATGATGAGAATGGGCATATGGGGATTGACAAGACGTTTGATGCCCTGAAGACAAAATATTACTGGCCAAATATGTACAAGGACTTATACGAGTATATTTCCAGTTGTGTAACCTGTCAAGCTCGGTCTCTACACAAGCAAAGACCTCCACTCCAGGAAACAGATGTGCCACCCTACCCCTTTGCAAAGATAAGCATGGATCTATCAGGACCATACCCAACTACTCTATCAGGCAACAAGTATATTGTCGGTTTTGTAGATCTCTACAGTGGTTGGCCTGAGGCTTTTGCTGTATCAGACAAGACAGCCGAAACCATCGCCCACCTGCTAATAGAGGAGATCTTCCCTCGCTATGGCTCCCCACTAGAGATTGTCACTGACAATGGAACAGAGAATGTGAATCGTGTAGTAAGAGAAACCCTCGCATCTTTAGGCACTGACCATGTGACAACCTCCTTTTACCACCCACAGGCTAATGGTAGAGTGGAGCGTTTCCACAGGACATTACACGATATCCTGGCGAAGAAACTTGATGACAATCTCACTACATGGGATCTACATCTGAACCAGACATTAGCAGCCATTCGGTTCAATGTCTGTGAGTCATCCAAGTTCTCGCCTTTCTTCCTCTTGTACAACAGAGATGTAGTACTACCATTAGACACTCTTCTAAAACCAAGGAAGAAGTATCATGGGGAAGAGGAGCATAAGATTGCCTTACAACAACAACACAAGTCATTTGTGTTAGTACACAGGCATGTGAGGAGGGCAAAGAAAAGGCAAGCTAAGTATGCTGACAGGACCAGCAAGCCAAAAGAGATTAAGGTTGGTGATCCTGTTTACTATAAAAATCACCAGCGGAAGAGTAAATTACAATCCAAATGGAAGCCTTCTACAGAGTCATCGAGCAGACATCCCCCGTCACTTTCATCATTCGGAGCCAGCTAGACGGCACTGTGACAAAAGCACATGCCGAACATTTGCAAATAGCAAAACTAGATGACTGGGAAATTCCGAAGGACACAACGGACAGGCCCAGGAGGAAGGCCTATTATGAAGAAGAAGATTACATACCACTGGCGGAGTTACAAAAGAGACTAAGAGCCAGAGACCGATCCTCTGAGACGGGTCAGAATAATGATCCAGAGGCAGCCAAAACTTATGGAAAGGGTGACGAACAAGTTGAGTCCCAAAGCTCCGTTGCAGATAGCGACGAGGAAAACATGTGGATAGAATCCACTGAAATAAAACGCACTAGGGCCTCTACTGAAAACGCACATTCAAACAAAAGTGAAAAGGTGAAACAGTTGCTCCAGGCAATGGCTGGTTTATTATAGTTTCATATAGTTTGGGAGTAGAACCAGTGTATATGATTAATTACTCTTATGTTTCAGAGGGAGCATGTTTCCTCTGGGTTTACTCTTCCTCATGGGGCTAGCACAGGGTTCGATCATGTACGAAAACATTGTATTTAAAAAACTGAATGATATTACCATGACAAGGTCTAAATGGCTAGTAACCTTCGTTATTGATTTAGACCCATATAGTCAGTTTATTGAGAAGTGTAGGTATAATATTGATCAAGTCGCGATGATGGTTAGACAGTTCGTGAATCGCTACCACTCCGATAAATAAACAGGCATCTTAAGCATGTACATCAAATTAGACGAAGAAATAACAAGATTGAATACAACTTTAAATAGCCTAGCAGACAATTTTTTAGTATATGGTAGGTTGCGCACACGACCCAAGCGTTCGCTATTGGTTAGGTCTGACGCTGACCTAAGTTCTATTAAACAGAATGTACGTAGGCTTGCAGACAATCAAGCAGGTATGGCACATGTCATTCAAGAAGGGCTCTCTATTATTAATACGACAAGAATTCAAGTATCGGAGAATCGACATGCAATTAATGAAGTCATTAACGATCTGGATATAGTGGGACAAGAAATTGCTAATGTTTCCACTACATTCAGCAATCGAATAGCAAAGTTAGAATGGGCAACAAAGACCTATTTGCAAGTGGAATTAGTAATAGAAAATATTCGAAGCATGGTACAAACCTTTTTGTCATATTTAGAACACCTCCAGCTGCAAATGAATATGTTGGCTTTGGGTCATCTGTCACCCAGCACCATAACACCATGTCAGTTGTTGGCCCTATTAAAGGACATAAAAACTCACCTACCTATTAGATTCCAGTTAGCAAATAATCCGGTAGACAATTTATGGGAATTCTATAAGACTTTACTGTGTACCACCGTCCTATTTGATGATAAGATATTAGTAGTCACGACGATTCCACTTTTAGATGTTAATGGTGAATTTGGAATATACCAGGCTCATAATTTGCCTGTACCACTAGTCATGAATCATGTAAATATAGGGTCAAACAACATAAATATTATGGTAGCAAAATATCGGTTAGAAACAGAGGTAATCGCAGTCAATGCACAACGTACGAAATATGCATTACTGAAACCCTCAGAAGTTCAGATATATACAAAACCACTTACTGGCGATTGCCATATCCAGAGCCCGATCTACCCAATCAATCTTAGCCAACTATGTGTAATTGCTCTGTTTATGAAAGACGAGACCAAGGTCCGACAGACATGTCACACCGAAGTCCAACCAAATGCTACATTGCCTAGGGCAGAATACCTTACTGCAGGACGCTGGGTATTGACAACCAATAAAATGTTGGACCTTGTAGTGGTATGTGATACGGATAACAAGTTTTCATATACCATAGTGGTCTTACCTCCGTTATCAATAATTAAACTGAACGCATCATGTTCAGCATCTAATGATCATTTCACCTGACTCCCTTATTATCATAATGAAAGCCAGTACGAGTTGGAAGATAATTTTCTGAAGTTAGTTCATACCCCGAATGTTTCAAACATGTTGCTCTGGAAACCTTTCTTGAAAACTGCTGTAAAACTGAACTTGACTAGGTTACCTGATAAACTAAAGAGTATCGAGAATATCCCTATGAATCATCTTATTGATCAGCTTAATGATTTACAGGCTATGGTACCAGATGAGGAGATGTCAGATTGGAAATATTTCTTGGGAATAACCTTAACTGTAGTGGGAATTCTTGTGGGGATTTTCTTGTATGTAAGATTTATTAAACCCTGGCTAGCCAAGCGAGGAATGAGTAAGAGGAATGTCTTGCTGCAACCGAGTTTGAGGTGGCGCCAGTTGACACTGGGAGCGCAGGTCGCGCCTACAGTGGAAACCTACCCTCTGCGCCACTCTTGACACAAAGGGACTCCAATCCAGCAGAAGAAGTTCGAACAACTCCCGCCATACGGAGCATCTACCCGACGCTGGATGCGGGTACCCGAGGGCATCGTGAGTTGACTGACCCAAGTGGACAGGAGTACGGACAACAGAGAACTACATGAACTGTTGTCGTCGCATACGATCAGAACACCATACTACAGAACTTTACAAGTTGACTGTGAAAATATACACAACACATGAAAGACGATATAGCATTGTGCAGCTGTTTGCACTTTGGTTCTTGATGTGCGAGGATGAATTGTACCTTGTTCCAGAAGGTGTTTTATTTGTGAATTTATATATGTATGCATATTAACTATATCCTAATTGACAACGGATTGTTGTGGATTGTACATATATTTTGAGGTATTCATGTATCTACGGTTTAATTATTTTAAGAAATTTTATGCTGAAAATTTCTCAATAAGAAAAGGGCGAATGTAACACTATTCAGTATGGCCAGAGGCTGTGTAGAGGTGAGCTTATTGCGTTCATTAGAAGAAAGGGGTCAGCGACCAGGTGATGGTCATAAATCGGACAGTGTTGACAAAGAGTTTCCCGTGTACTGTACCACGAACTTGTGTCGACCCCCCCTTAAAAGGTTCAAGTGTCATTTCATGACCAGATGACGTTGATAAATCGGACAGTTGTTGACCGGTTTATCGTACCACGAACTTGTTTTGACCCCCCTGAAGATTTGAGGGTCACAGTCTTCCTATATAAACCGCACTGTCAGTGTAGTCGGGGAGAGAGGCAGAGAAGGGCGCTGAACACTGACCAGGACCAGACCGACCGAGCAGTCAAGTCACAGCTCAGAAGGCCAGCACACTGGGACGAGCTCTGGTCACACTGGTCATGCCTGAAACAGTCCATAGCCTCTCTCACAGTCTCTGCCACGCCCTTGTCAAGTGTTTGTTGTACCAGCGTATAAAATTGGTCCTTGTTATTATTAAAACCTGCTGAACAGGAACCATACAACAGGAACCATACGGCGGCCCCTTGCATGTACGAGTATGCGAATTAATCATTAATCAACGTCGTTGTTATTATACCAAACTAAAAATATTTTAGTATGGATAACCCAAGCTGTACTGACGAGCCCTGGGAGGGCGAAACATGTTTGATAGGAGAAAATGTCTAATAATATCATAAACATAAACTACAATGAATTTTGTTATGAAGTATTTGTGTTACTCTGCACATTCAATAAAAATGGTCAAGAATGTGATTCTATTTTATGAACACGTTTCGCCTTCCCAAGGCTCATCAGTGCAGCTTGGGTTTGCCATCAAATAACTTTGTTGAGAAAACTGCAGACGTGTTTGGGGGTTGGTTGTTTACAAATCTAGAGGAATTTTTTGTATATAAAAAAAAAAATCCCCGAGTTCTTTTTCACACACGAGTTCAAACACCAAGGATGAGGGAAGCAAATGTCTCAATGATTTTATTTCTTCAAAGTTTTCAGAAAATTTAGCTCCTGGCAGTCAGGACAAAACCACTCAGCCACTGGTGTCTTCTTCAGCTTCATACAAGTCAAATGGAACCACTCAAATGGTTGGTTGGGGCAGTCAGTAGAATCACAGGCTATCATCCGTCCATGTTTTGCTCCACCACATATGCAATACAGACTTAGGTTTTCGTCAGCAGTGTCCAGATATTCAACAGGGCCATGGTGACTTGAGGATCTAACAGTATCTGTATTTACTGATGTAGTAGAGCTGGATGCTTGGAGAACCTTTTCACCTTTTTTTCAGGGTTTTACCTTGTTTCCTTGAATTCCTAGTGGATTTCACCTTGAGTCTGTCAGTGTTTGAAGTGCTGGCTGTCGATTCCTTCATCACTGTCCTTGAACTGTAGTGTTTAGAAAAAAGTTCTGGCATGACCACAGTGGCAAAAAATCTAGCCGACTTATCAACAATGTCAATCCAAGTGTCGGGACATGGTTTAATCCTTTCCACGAACATATCTTCACGGGTCCACATAATAAAGTCACAATAGTCAGCATCTGAAAGATATAGCTGTGTTTGGATTTGGTAAAAATAATTATGTTTTCTTCTCAGCTGAAAACCACTGGCAGTGTTTTCCAAACGGGATCCTTTCCCAGCTCGAATATTCTCATCCCACATGCAAAAGGAACACTTTATGTCCAGACATCCTCTCCCACAGCAATCACATTCAACCAAACCATCAGGTGAAGCTCCCATATGCGGATACGCTGACTTGAGGAAAAGACCACAGGTTTCAGACTTCCAGTTTGTATGGTTTGGAGCAGTCTCTCGCTGATATTTGTTCCGCGCTGTTTCCTCATGTTTGCAACCCCATTCAGTTGCTGCACTGGAGAACTTGCATTCTGTCGGATAGCAAATCAATTTCAGTAAACTCATTGATGGATTCTCACATGATGTTGAACAGACCGCTTTAACTCTTGATACTGTTATTCTACCAGTTCTCATTCGATGCCAAAGCTTAGATTCTGCTTGATCTCTAGTTTTGCTTTCAACATTATAAGCTTCATCTTCTGTTACTGCAATTTTTGGTAACAAGGACTGACAGTGCACACTTGTCATCAAACAGTTCAGTCAATATCAATGGATATTTGGCTTGAAGGCTTTTTGAGATGTAAGCTGTGTTATATTCTCTGTTCACAAACAAACAGGAAGGCATGTCAGGTTTGATGGCGTTGAAGAAAAGGTCTATTCTTGATTTATTTATTTCTGTTGGTTTCTTTACAGATGTCCTTTCATGGCTGGCAATTTTCAGATCTAAGTTTTCCAGTGTTTTAACTTGGCTCTTTTCTTATCAAGTTGTTTTTTCAGAGTTTTAGATGATGTAAAGTCAATTCCAAGAAGTGGGGAATAGTTGACTGAAGTGCGTGACGTCGGCAACATCCAGTATGCAGGGGCTTGTGTCACTGTACTGGCTTCTCTTAGTCTAACTGTGGCTTTCAATGTAGAATAATTAAATTTTCGTTGTGTTCATGGAAATTCCTGCATTCTGATTAGCTGAATTGGTCACGTGTTATTGCATTCTTTTCCCAATGAATGTAAAAAATTAAGCCACGCCCACCGCTGCGCACTACTTTTATTACTGCGGAATGTCGGGGAATCACATTATTACAGTCGAGGGAATTCCCTTTCTGCTCACGTGTATCGTCATGCACAGGACATTTAGCGACTTTCATGCATATTCATTGTCCAATCTACCCTTTGAAACCGAAGGCCGAGAATGAATGAAACAGCAAACGTGCAGGCTCGCGCGCCAGTTTTTTTTCCCGCTCGCCTCGGTTCAACTTTCATGTCTTCGCGTTTCATTTCTAACTAGCATTTCTCCAACTGTTTTACCGTAATCAGAGAAGTAATGTTTGAATCACGCAGTAAATGACCATGTTATTTGAAACAGCCGCCTTCTCTCGGACATATTTCTTCCGGTTCGTTACAGTCTGACTGTTGCAAGTCTTTTCGCCTCTTGCCTTAATTGACAGGTCAAATGAACATTGTTTTAATCCCACTCTCCGTTGATTGGCTACTGACTGTGTAGGCGTGTCAAGTTATGTGCATAAATTAAACGATCACCTGATTCATGTCACGCCACTATATGTATTCCTACACCTGTAATGTTCATCAATGCCGTCATTTTTGTCTGTTTTGATATATGCAACTGTTTGGGGTTAAACTATTGTAGATAAAACATGTTTCACGTTGTCGAATTTAATTATAAGCATTGACTGTGTATCTTTTTCGGTTCATTGAGGTATGAATCGAAAAACCGATGTGCAAACTTTTGTAAGAATCCGCTATGCGGATTCATACAGTTTGCACATCGTTTTTTCGATTCATACCTCAATGAACCGAAAAAAATACACAGTCAATCCTTAAATAGCACAGAAGCAACATGAGAACAACTTTCTCCAAGTCCAGCTTTGCAATCACAATGCGAAGAAATTATTTTAGACTGGTCATCAATAATTATCCATGGATGGAGACTGGGATCTGATATCTTTTGCGAATGCATCACTCTTGCTTTTATCACCTTCCTCGAATTTTCACTTGCACTGTAGATACAAACACCAACATCCCTCACCCACCCACAGATAAAACGATCGTAAGCAACTAAACTCTTGTAATTTTGAAAGTTTTCCAGCAGTGAGAAGGGACTGGGGTGGAAAATCGAATAATTTACCAGGTCCGGGTAAGTCAGTTCGGGAAACAAGCTGTGATCTCTACTCCATTCTTTTTCATCAATCTGATAAGGGTCCTGTTTACCGATAAATGCAATCTTTTCCAAATACCTCGCATGTGCTTGTTTGTTTAAGGAATCCACATACTTCTCCATGACGTACGATATCTTGATAGTCATCAAAAAACACTTGCTCAAAGCATTCACAGTGCGCTTTCAACAATATTTGCTTGGATTAGATAATAGCCGCCGATAGCAGACAGTCATGCGAGCCTACCAACATGTCGCGCCGCACGGGCTTGTGGGTTATGTTTCTATATTGAGCACAAAGGATGGAGCCCTCTATATAACACTTGACTGATTGTTAGTTTTGAGAGGGGGGGGGGGGGGGGGGGGGGGATACAAAGAACATTCAGAAAATAGTACTCAGTACTAAAAAACATTCAGAAATAGTACTTCATACTAAGAACATTCTGAAATAGTACTCTATACTAAGAACATTCAGAAATAGTACTCTATACTAAGAACATTCAGAAATAGTACTCTATACTAATGTTAATTTTCACAGATGATGTTTCGTCTGAGAAACATACTACCAGTATACATGATGGATAGGATCCTGCTTTTGGTGCGACCATTACAAAGGGAAGTCTTCTACACCATGAATAGCAATGAAACATTACTGTTAACTGGAATGTTTTAATTAGAGGGTTTCTGATTGAGGTGTCATGTACAATAGCATATGACAAGAATAAACAATATGTCATTTGTAAAAAGGGATAGCACTGAAAACTAAGCATAATGATGAATAATGTGTATACGATATACAAAATTATATATTTCATATATATTGAAATTGCTTTTCGGTCGTGATAATAAATATAAGACTAAGCAGCATTCCAAACGCATATTAACGCAAGGTTCGCCATGCAGAGCTGTAACACATGGTAAAGGTATATTTAAAAAATATAATCAATATGCAAAACAACACTCATACATATCACTGTTGTATTTGTCTAAATGGGCAGGCGGATATGAGATGCTCTTCATTTCAAATATGTTAACATTTTTAATTACTTCTTTTTTGTCTCTTATCAAAATAACCTATATCATCCATGCATTCATCCTGAAGGTTGTTTCTGTCACCAATGGGATATCCATATAGATTGGGATTTAACGGTTTCACAAATTCACGTGACTATCATATCGCACGAAACACGTTGGTGACACATGTTACCATTACTGCTCTGATTCTAAATGTTCTAGTTGCGTACGGTCGAGGAACATGTGTAGAGCATAGAGCACAAATTGGGTTACGTGGTGGGTTTTATCTGACAGGTCAAAGGTTCCTGATTACAAGGGTTGACTGTCGAGGTGAGTCGTCTCTCATGTGTTTTGTAGATGTTCTACTTTATTGAAGTAAAAAGTCTAATCAACTTCAATTTTAAGATGCATACACGGGTTGCTACATTCAATCTTTCTCATTTCACTTCCACACATTGACCTATTAAGACACACGGAGCACATGTTGTATTATCCAGCATGTCATAGTGTTGTACGGAAATAGCACAGATAACGCAAACCTGCGATGAGACAAATGTTATTGAATATATTCCATATCCATAGTCAATGAACTAGTTTTTGGCTTTTCATTCTTACAGGTAAATAGCAGTAAGACAATTCATTCATAAGGCGTGTTTCATATATACTCAACAACAAAAGTTCCTGTGACACCAATATTTTAGAGTATTTTTCAAACAAGTAAAGTTTGTTTTCAATATTGTAGTACATGTATGGAATCAAGTAAAAATACGCAACTGCTACAGAAAAGCATCCATTCCATGCAAAAGTTGACTTTTATGCAAACCCCATGCATTTCACTACCCAAGAATGGGTATAAAAACATGTGCGTTAACGGGATTCCATATGCATTGTTTAGCATCGTGCTGACAACAACCACTCAGAAAAACAACAAAATTACGCAATTATTCAACATTACGAAATGCCACGCCTGTCCGAAAATGAGCGTCTGCTTGAAGCAGGATCGAGTCAATGTGATGTTGCAAGACTATTTAACATCCACAGAAACACCATTTAGTGTTTATGGCAACATTGGCAACATACGAATGCAGTAAGAGACCATCGTCGGAGTGGCAGGCCACGTGTAACCAATAATCGACAAGACAACTGTATTCTGACAACACACCTACGAAATCGATTCCAGCCAGCAACAGTGACTGCAAGAAACATCCCTGGCCTTCGACGAATATCTTCACAAACCGTACGTCGTCGCCTAAGATGTGCAGGGATTGTTGCCAGAAGACCCACCAGACGCCCCATTTTGACAGGAAACCACCGTCAAGCACATCTACAGTGGTGCAGACAGCGTCTACGCTGGACAGCCATGAACTGGGGACAAGTTCTATTCACTGACGAGTCTCGTTTTCATTTTAGCCACAGCGATGGACGGATTCGAGTGTACCGACGTTGAGGTGGACGTTACGTCAGTCATTGTGTCATGGAAGATGATCAGTTCGGGGGCGGCAGCGTTATGGTATGGGGTGGGGTTACAGCAAGACAGAGGACCCGTTTGATAGTGGTAGAGGGAACAACCGCGACAAGATCATCGGCCCTGTTGTTCTACCGTTTCTGCGTCGTCATGACCCAGGCATTACCTTTCAACATGACAACGCCCGGCCTCATATTGCTCGACTTGTTCAGGATTCTCTTCAACAAAACAACGTGAATATCACCCCATGACCGGCTCACTCCCCTGATCTCTCACCAATCGAGCACATGTGGGATGAGATGGATCGGCGCTCTCGACGTCAACCACGTGTGCCACACTCCAGGACACTCCAGGAACTTCGAAGCATGCTCCAGCAGATATGGACAGATATCCCACAGGACTTTATGCGACGCCTGGTCCATACCATGAGACGAAGGTGTGTTGCTTGCATCGCAACCAGAGGTGGGCACAGACGCTATTGATTTGTAAATTGACATTTTGGCATGTTCATGTTTTTTTATGAAATCACGCATTTTCTGAAGTCAGTATGGCAAATAAAACCATTTAAACACTTACATGAGTCTTTTATCTGTTGCAAACCGAAATTGTTTCAGATTTGGTAAAAAACATAACTTTGCATTAAATCTTATTCAATGTCACAGGAACTATTGTTGTTCAGTATACAATTGGGTATGACATAGACATGTTTGTTTGTTTGTTGTTTAACGCCGCACTCAGCAATATTCCAGCTATATGACGGCGGTCTGTAAATAATCGAGTCTGGACGAGACAATCCAGTGATTAATATCATGAGCATCGATCCACTCAATTGGGATCGATGACATGCATCAACCAAGTCATCGAGCCTGACCAGCCGATCCCGTTAGTCGCCTTTTACATAGACATGAAGACATTGACATGAACTCTGCTCAGGACACCAAATGTCCTTTTATTCCTTATTAGTAGAACATATAATTAAAACTTATTGTGGACGTAAACTAAAATATTCTGGAGGAGGGATGTCGGATGTAACTAAAGATAACATTTGCTACTTTCTATTTAAGATGACTCGCTATGCCGGAATGCTTGGTCTCCACTTCATCCAGCCGCTTTTCTGTGTGTCAGTCTTCTGTCTGCTTTACGTGTCAACATGTGGACTGATCCTTCCGAGTTTTCTTCTCACTGGAATAATTTCTACATGCTACTGGGTAATTCGAAATGCAAGCGCAAGGAGGAGGATTGATACACAAGGGAAATATATACTCATTACTGGTTGTGACACAGGTAGGGTTTAGTTTGAAGACCTCAAATAACACAAATACAGGCGTTACCAGCTTGGCTTTAGAAACTATTAACAAATACCTGAGAGTGATGACCAAGGCTTTTTAAGTGAGTAGTTAAATTGAGTACTGAGAGTCAAAAATATATCTTGTTATTAATCTTATCTGTGAGAGTGTGCATGTGGTTGTCACATGGCTTGTGTGCATTTTCAGCGAAGCTGAACACGTAAATAATAATCTATCAGCGTCACTGCAAATTATTCATTTTTTTTGTAAATGTTTTCTTGATTCAGGTTTTGGAAATAGTCTTGCACGACTCCTTGATAGCAAGGGTCTAAAGGTCTTTGCCACCTGCCTTTCTGAACAAAGTGAAGGTGCAAAACTATTAAGGAAAAATGGAAGCAAGCAAATGCGTGTATTACAGCTGGACGTTAGTTCCGATGCGAGTGTGGATGCCTGCTTTGACAAGATCAAGCCCATATGTCTTAAAGACGGTATGTAGGGACATTTCATGGAATGCATACTGAGACAGCTTTGTAGATAATCTAAAATGTTTTATTCACATATCTAGGCATATGATATATGCGCATGCAGAAACAATGGTTAACAACGTAACCTTCACCAAAACGTAAATTCTTCTCCCATGCCAACCTAGTTTGGGAAAGTTGTTATTAACAAGCGTTTATGCATAATTATTGAACGATGGAATTGAAGATATATACTGACCATCAAAAGAAACGCGAACCATAGCCACATACAGAAAAGTAGGTACGTAAAGAAGGGATGTTTCCAATGTGCACCACTTAATGACAAACCTAACAACCAGCCAAGTGTTACCACAGAGTGTCTTTGTTCTCATCAGGATATGCTGCATGTAATTTCCAAAGTTTCCACGCAGATCATGCACGAGACAAATGGTACATCTCGAGTCATGTATCTATGACGTCACATGTGATGCGTTCATGAGCGCCGTTTCAGACAACATAACAGTATGTTCGTTTGTGCATCAAGCAAATGTAATATCACTTGAGTATGAGTTAGTCTTCATATATTAACCAACATGTATTGTACTCGCGTTTCTTTTGTCGGTGAGTATATGTACAGAGAACAATGCAGTGCTATGGTCCCTACGGTCACCAGCATATTGGCCCTGACATACCACTTTGGTACTAAATAATATGGGTAAGAAATTATCAGACATTATGGAATTCAAATTCTAAATCCAAACCTTTGAAATGTAAATTTGGAAAAAAGCAATCATACTTAGTTTCTGCAATTACCTTTTTAGCAATGGTGCATTTATGGTGTATATATCATTTCAGGTCTATGGGCCTTGGTAAATAATGCTGGGATAATGGGCAAAGGCGATGTGGAGATACAGAGCATGGACACGTACAAGAAAATTGCAGAAGTCAACTTATTTGGGGTGGTTCGAATGTGTAAGGCTTTTCTGCCCCTTGTCAGACAATGTAAAGGTAAGCTTAGATTTGTTGATTTCAGTTATGGTTATGAGAATAACTCTACAAGATGTAGAACCATAATGATCCGGGGTAGAATAAGTCTTCAGCAACCCATGCTTGCCGTAAAAGGCGACTATGCTTGTCGTAAGAGGCGACTAATGGGATCGGGTGGTCAGGCTCGCTGACTTGGTTGATTCATGTCATCGTATCCCAATTGCGTGGATCGATGCTCATGTTGCAAATCACTGAATTGTCTGGTCCAGACTCGATTATTTACAGACCGCCGTCATATAGCTGGAATATTGCTGAGTGCGGCGTTAAACAACAAACACACTAAACAAAACAAGATGTAGATGTTTTAAAAGTCGAATCTTAGATTAATGAAGACAAGACATATGATGTTTTATGTTTTAGGTCGAGTTATTAACGTAACAAGCGTCAGAGGATTACAAGCGTACTGTGCGGATTCGGGTTATGTTATGAGTAAATTCGCTCTCGAGGGTTTTACAGACTGTCTGAGACTAGAGATGAGGAGGTTTGGAGTCAAGGTCATTCACGTGGAACCCGGAATGTTTGGGCTCAGCACTGGTCTATTCAATGATGAAAACGTAAGTTGCTTTTGTTCTTTGCTGTCTAGATATTGTATCTACATTCATTTGACTACATGTTGTATATTTTCATCGAACACTTTTTGTCATCACTGATGTTTAGTGATCCTTTTACAGCAAATGGAATCTGTTTCAGCAAATCATCAAGACGGGTTATTCGCTAGCGTCTATGTAATATTGCGGGATTTTACAATATCTGACATGAACACTTATTGATCATAAATCATTAATCATCATGTGGTTGTATAAAAAAACTACATGTACTCTGAATTATTATTAACCATAAACAACAGGTTGAGCGATATAAAGATTTGAACAAGAAGCTGATCGACAACGTCGGCGATGAAATTAGGGCAGCGTATGGACAAGAGTACCTAGACACATATATGCGACTGCCCAAGATGCGCCCAGGTTCTTCTGACAAGGATCTTAAAGCAGTTTTGGATGCCTTTGAAGATGCCATACTGAGCCATCGGCCAGACAGTCGTTACCTTGTTGATGGGAAGGTGTTTGACGGCGACTGTGTGAGTCTACATGTATTTGAAGTATAATGAAGACTATGATCACTATGGACTACTTTGATTACTAATCAATCATGTAATAAAATAAATCTTATGCATTTATTCATCATTTCGGAAACTAATAAACAGAACTGCCATTATGATTTTCGTAATATATATTTATTAAGTTGTTCTTGTCTTGTATGTTGCTATTTTTGGTTTAATAATGACCTAAACTTGTCTTAACCTTTCAGATGATGGCTCGCCTGAGAAATATTCTGCCTGTTTTTATTATGGACCCACTGTATTTCTACCTACGTCCATTGCCAAAAGAAGCTTTCTATTCATGTACCACTTCAGGGCAACGAAGAAACTAAAGTGTCTGATATGCATTTGTCAACAGAGATCGACATTGATAATGCTGAAAAGTGTTATTAAAGCTTTTTTGTATCTCCTCCACATCAATTGGAATCCATAGTTCCGGTGTGGGGTGTGGCTGGGGGTGATTGAGGGCAGATATTTCTTTTAGAAGCCTGACATTAATTTTGTCAATCACAGCTTCAAGATATTTATGTGAACCTTTGTTATGAAACAGTTATGAAACAGTTATGAAGGGATGATTGATAAGTTCCTGACCCTCACATAGAAGGAATTGAGTAAGAGTGAATTCTTTTGCTGTTGATTTTACATATCAGAGGGGTACATCCTAAAAAACTGTCAAATTAGCAAACTATTTGCAAGTCATTAATATTAGCAGTACACGTTGAACGTGCAGTGATCGAGTCAAAAGTCATTAACGAAAACCACAAGGGAAGGATGCCCCTTTCTATGTCAGCTTAAAGAGATAGTCATTAGAATGTAAGCATTACAGGGAGTGCCTTGAAACCGAACCCTGACCTGAAAGGCCTGTACCGCCAGCAACTCCAGAAATGAATGACCGACCAGCGAATGAATGAGCCTCATATTGCTAGTTCAGTATGCATTTCCCAGGAGAGGACACTTCATTATAACAGAAAATCTGGCAATGACGAAAGTATCAACTCGTCGGGTTCCAAAGCTTCTGACAAAACACACGCCATGCACAACATGTCTCGTGATAATCTAGCTATGTTTGAAACTGATACAAATAGTTCTTGCACTGATTTGTGACCAAGGGGGAAACCTGGGTTTAAACAACAATCACAACAAAGCGTTTGACATCACACCACCAAACAAGGCAAAGACTGTCCCATCAGCTGGGAAAATTAAGGCCCTCTGTGTTCTGGGATGCTGAGGGTGTCATTTTAAAAAAAGACAGATAATAAACGGAGCATATTATGCTGAGCTTTTGAGGCAAATAAAGGGGTGAAATTAAGACTTCGCGACTTGGTAGGCTGATAAAGGTGTCCTCTTCCATCAGGACAATGCACCAGTGCGGAAGTCAGGCTTTGCCATGGCTACTGTTCACAACTGTAGCTTTGAACTCCTTATTCTCCTGATCTGGCTCTGTCATACTTCTATCTGTTGCAAAACATGACGAAACTCCAACCCGAACCAAATTCGATCGAAAGACGACGTCATAGCATATGTGGAGACAGCCAAGAGAAGGACTGCTACGAAACTGGTATAAAATCATGATATTGTTGAAAAGGAAATGATAATGTCCTTTGTGAAGTAGTTCTTCGTGGAGCTCGGAACATACCCATCACCCCTTGTATTGTATTTCTCGTCTTGAGAAACATCACAACTCACCCATAGGTAGTTTTGCTGTCATTATATGCGTTGTGTCGACTTGTAGCTGTTCATAAAAAGGCTTATCAGTGTTATTAATATTACTGGCTACATTGCACACCTATGCATGCCGAAATGGCTGATTCACGAGCAACAATGACATTTACAGTTTGCTTTCAATGGCTGTAGCAGATTAAATTATGAGCATGTAATACATGCATTTTAGTGATCGTCATGGAAACAACATTGCAGTTTCACGTTCCTTTTGGTTTACGAAATTTCTTTCAAAATCGTGATATCGGAAGTCTGAGTGTACAAAGGACACTGAATGGTAGAAATATCATGCTTGCATCCAATTAATTTTGTAATACATATGTGACTATTGCAATTTTTCAATGGAGCTTCCTGGTCAATCATGTTTTTAGTGGATAGTCTGCGATCTGAGCTTGGTAGTAGTTCCAAGGGAGATATCGGACATATTGAAGTCATTACAGACAGACTGACGGAGGGGCGATAATATGTCTCTCGTTTAAAGGAGGAATAAGATAGAAATCATTTTCTCCTAGCGGCATGTCAATCACAGTGATTATGTGCCCCTAGGTGGCGTGATTAAGGGAGTATATAAGGGGTAGTACAATTTTTAATTGTTCTCTCTCTGTGCATGCACGGCCTCACACTTGTTTTCTTTAATATGGATACAGAAGCTAAACTGGACGCCATTTTGCAACAGCTCAATTCGAATAGAACAGAGTTAATGAGAAGATTGGTTCATTGGGGGAAGAGTTTATTCAGACGTCAAGAGATTTAAAGAAGTTGAAAGTAGAAAAAGATTTTACATGGTCAAGAGAAGGGAATAAAATTCAATTCAACTTTAATCAGGACAGTATAGATTGTCTCAAGAAAATTCTGGGAGATATCCAGTCTTCTCGTCTGGACGAAGCAGACGTTTCCGTAACGTCAGAGCTCGACAGGATCAACAGAAGTAAAAAGCTTATCAAAATAGCAGATACATCTGAAGGTGGGTTGGAAACAGTCAAGAACTATGTTTCTGATGAGCTGGCGGATGATTCCGATGACGACAAACGTATCAACAGAGCTGAAAGCAAAGCTATCCGCAAACTCAAGCAGAAACGTGCCAGGCAAGCGCCCTACTCTACAAATAGGTCAAGACGTTCGGCGACTGTCACCCATCCCGTGCAAGTTGCTGTTCAACATGGTTCTACTTTACATCTTATGCAGCCAATCACAAACCAGCTTTTTCGTGTTTATTAGCTTTCACCGGATTTTTAAGATCTGCAGAATTAATTCATATATCTCGATCTGATATTTTGTTTTATAAGTCACATATGATTGTTTTTATTGAAAAGTCAAAGACGGATTTATACAGGGATGGCGCATGGCTTGTTATTAGTAGGACAGATTCCAAGCTGTGTCCAGTAGCTTGTGTGGAGATATATTTACAAGCTGCATCTATTCATCCTGATTGTGATCAGTACATATTCAGGAATGTAAGCAAATGTCGTTCAGGCTATGTTCTTAAAAAGGACAATGCTCCACTGTCTTATACCAGGTTAGGGGAACTATTTATTGATGCTTTAACTCCCTTTTGTTGACAATATCAAGAAGTATGGTCTGCAAAGCTTACGCAGTGGTGGTGCTACTGCAGCTGCAAATAATGGCATACTAGATCGTATGTTCAAACGACATGGTCGTTGGAGAAGCGAAAACGCTAGAGATGGTTACATCAAAGATAGTATTGATAACAGAATGAAAGTATCACTTTCCTTAGGCCCATAACTTTCTTTGTACATCTCGGCCGTGTATCACACAGCGTATTCCTATGTTAATGGTGTTGTGTCTTGATTAAGTGTGTATAGGATAAGGAGAAATAATATTTCTCTCGGTTGAAGAATGAATAAGATAGAAATTATTTTTTCCTAGCGGTATGTCAATCACGGTGATTATGTGCCCCTAGGTAGCGTGATTAAGGGAGTATATAAGGGGTAGTACAATTTTGAATTGTTCTCTCTCGCTCACTGTGCATGCACGGCCTCACACGTGTTTCTTATATTTATTTGATGAACATGTATATAACATTTTTTTTAAAAACGTGTTCTTCATTTTATGATTTATTGATTTCATGTGTTGCAGATAATCGTAGAAATGGAAGGCACATTTGAGGGTAATTTGTACTGTTGTAAGTGATGCTATTGCTTGGCTGGCGAGTCTTTACAATACAGCGTTGCTTCATTGAGAAAGTCCATAGTTGGATGCAGGGATGTTGCTTGGCCGGTGGGCCTTTATAATACAGCGTTGTTTTATTGTGAAAGTGTACATTGTTGGATGCAATGATATTGCTTGGCCAGCGGGCCTTTATAATACAGCGTTGCTTTATTGTGAAAGTGTGCATTGTTAGATGCAATGAAATCGCTTAGCTGGCGAGCCCTTATGATACAGCGTTGTTTTATTGTGAAAGTGTGCATTGTTGGATGCAATGATATTGCTTGGCCGGCGGGCCTTTATAATACAGTCTTGCTTTATGCATGATGTGTAATTTGTACATCTGTTAAAACTATCATTCTGCTTCAGAGCCCTTATATCACATATCTTCAAAATAAGACCATATATACTAAGCTGAAGAGCCTTGATAATACTGCATATACTATGCGAGTTGCACTGTATATAATAAATTATAAAATTCATTTGTAACATGATGTTCATGAATTGTTTGTATTTCTGATTTGCATATACATGTCATGAGTATACTGTATACCCTCCAGTATTTGCTGCTGCATCCGTTGAGGGAACATGGTTCAAGATGTTTTCTTAAAAAAGTTTTTATATCTGGTTTTACGTGTCGGGCTTCAGCAAAATATAAATACTCATAGCATATTGCTGACCATGTATATACAAATGTGTGGAAATGAATATCTTTGTATTTTACTATACGCAAATAAATCTGCATTGTATCACACTGCGTATTCGCATGTTACTGGTGTTGTGTCTTGATTAAGTATGTATGTGATAAGGAGAAGACGACGTGACATGGCGTAAACCCATTTTAACCCATAGTTCAGGTGGATCACATGATTTACGCATTTAAACACGAATTAGGTCAAAGAGGCGTAACACAACTTTTGCGGTATGAACTGGTTTTATCACAGTGGGTATATCACTGGATTAATCAACTTGAATTGACCTACTGACCTATTATCCTTAGAGGGAATCCCTTTCTCTCTGGTAGATCATGTCTACTTCGTTTGGTCTCTGCGTCTTCGAGACTATTTTATGCGTGTCGTTTATATTGCTGGTATTCGTATCAGTATGTGGTCATACTGTCTACACTTGTCTACTCGGTGCTGTGCTATATGTCTGTTACTGGATCATACGCAAAGTAGGCAGAAACAGGGTTGACATACATGGAAAATACGTTCTTATTACGGGGTGCGATACAGGTAAGTCTCCACGTCATTTAGATATTTCAAGATAGGTTTAAACTATACATGTAAAAAAATAAGAAAGCCTGCTTAAATAGCAAAACATAATGGTTTGTTCAAACATGTCATCTTATTTGTTGTCCAGACACCAGGAGGTCAAGACTATTTTCGTAAGAAGTTGCTAATGTAAACAAAGAGAAGACTAACTAAATACATAAAAATGGAAAATATACACAATTACATCATTATGGAAAGATGCGGTGTATCTGTTCTTGTAAGTTGTAAGGGGGTGTAATGTTATGATTCCACAATTTCGGTATATCAGACATTGAAGTTATATTGTCCCTGATGTCAAGCTTAACTTCCACATAATGACCAATGTCATATACAGGCTTTGGAAACAGCCTTGCTAGATTAATGGACATCAAGGGACTGAACGTCATCGCTGCGTGTCTCTCGGTGGAAAGTGATGGTGCCAAGCAGTTGAAGACAACAGGAAGCAGGCGCATGTGTGTTTTACAGCTTGACGTAACTTCGGACGAAAGTGTTGCTTCTTGTCTTCAGAGGGTGAAGACTCTATGTCACAAAGAAGGTACATGTACATTGTGTAATCTTAAATACACTTTATATGTTACAATGTTGTTGACCGCCTTCGTCGTGTAGTTGATATAGCGTCTGCCAGAAGAACAAAAGGTCAGATGTTCGATCACCTGGCCTACCAAAAAGACGTTGAAAGATGGTGCTTGTTGTTATCCTGCTTGGAGTTCGCCATTTAAGGATAAGGATAAAATAAGGACCGGTCGGCTCAGTGTCAGTATGATGTGTTTGAGTGGGATATACATGTTTATCATATAATGGGTAGGTTTCTCGGCAGGATAAAGCCAACGGATAAAAACGATATCCGTTGGGGTCATATGCGGATAGAGATGCAAATATCAATGGTCAAGTAGGGACTACTTTCAGTGTTTACAAACCAAAATGGCGTCGCCCTTGTCATTTGGCGATCGAGTCAGAATTAACCATCGTGAATATGGATAAACTAAAGGGATAATTGCTATCATTATCAAAAGAACAGTCTAACATACTGAAAATCAGTGTCTAACTGTGATGTAGTTAAGGCATTTTATAACTTTTGGCAACTTTTGAGATATAAATTTCGAAACAATTTTGCAAGGGCACTAGGCCCAGCCAAGTGGGATCAGTAGCCATATCTGTGCTTGTCGACCTCTGCGACTTGAAACCTTTTCCACAAATTAAAATAGTTAGATTTGGCCGAAATATGTTTGAATGGTTACCTTGTTTCGTTTTGTCGCTCTGTGTGCATCTGACTGTACTTGACGTTATGACAGAACAGACCGACTGTCAACAACGTCTGACCGTGGCGGTGACGTCTCATAGACAAGGGTTAGAGTAGCTTCCCTTTGACAAAGGGCAGTTACTCTAGCGGACAGACCGATGGATTGCCGCGAAATGCAAGTAAAAACAATTGTTGTTTTGCATATATGTTGCTTCGCCACTGTATAAGAAACAGATTTTAGTTGGAGCTATATTGGCTACTGTCACTGTCCGACTGACACATCACTTACCCTGTGACGTAATAAATTTTAATGCGCGCATTCCAGGAAAACTCGCAATGTTTCGGTAATGTTTGTAAGAGAGGGAGAGCTATTTTCAAGCACAGAATTAAAGAATGACATTATATGATAAAGAGGTTATCACGCTTGTGTGTTTAGGGATGGTAAATATCCTGTATTAGGAATAAACACTATGTATTTAGCTCGCCAAGGCTCGCAAAATACAATGTTTATTCCTAATGCAGGATATTTACCATCCCCAAACACACTCGCGTGATAACCTCTATTTAACTGAAACAAAATACCGGTGAAAATCAGAACGGGAATCAGGCCCCCCAAAAACGCAGTCCAATTCCAAGGAAACATATGATTAAAGCTAGTGGGTCAACTTAACCACCAAATACCTCAAACCCGTGGCTTTGGACAACATCAATTTTTGAGGTATGACTGAAAACTATAAATGACCTGTAAGTAGTAGTAGTAGAATGTTGTTTAAAGGCTGCACTCAGCAATATTCCAGCTATGTGACGGCAGTCTGTGATTGACATCATGAGTATCGATCCACGCAATTAGGGTACGATGACATGCATCAACCAGGTCAGCGAGTCTGACCACCCGATCCCGTCAGTCGCCTCTTACGACAAGCATGAGTTGCTGAAGACAAATATTCTACCCCGGAATCTTCACAGGACGTAACCTGTAAATAATGACATTTTGTATTAAAATATCCTCTTTGGTTTCTGAAAACAAGTAACGGTTTAGCAATGGGCTTGGTTTAGCGCCGTTTTATGCAGTAATTTGTGTAAATCACATTACTTGAAAATTAAAATGTTACGTTTCAGGATTATGGGCCTTGATAAACAATGCTGGCATACTATACACAGGGGATGTGGAAGTACAGACAATGGCTGTCTACAGGAGAGTTGCAGAAGTCAATTTGTTTGGTATGGTGCGAATATGCAAGGCGTTTCTACCTCTAGTGAGGCAAAGAAAAGGTCAGGGACTCATTTTTTTTATATATAATATTCACATCGCTGACATAATTCGAATTTATGAATACGTATACACATAAATGCTACGTTCGATTTGCATGCGATTATATCTACAGAATATACTTAAGTAATAATAACAGGGGTTTTTTTTGCAAACATGAGACACCAGAGAAAAACCTTGGGAAAAGGCTAGGAACGTTTTATACTTAATGTATTCATACTGAGATAATTCGAATTTATTAAAAAGTATAAACATAAATCATACTGTCATTAGATGCTGCCATACCAACGAAATATATTAATATCAAAATGTGTATAGCTCTTGCCAATGCATGTAACAATGTCTCACTATGTTTTTGACAATCCGAAATGAAAGAAATGATCTAATTGTGGTAATCTCCATAAATGACCAATTCTGTGATCTTTTCTCCAGGACGCGTAATCAACGTAACCAGTGTCCGTGGTCTACTGGCAGGTCCCGCTCACTCAGCTTACGTCATGAGTAAGTTTGGTGCAGAAGGATTCACAGACTGTTTGAGGCTGGAGATGAGGAGGTTCGGGGTCAAGGTCATCCTTATACAACCCGGGAGTTTTGGGCTGAGCACTGGCTTATTTAGTGTGGAGAACGTGAGTAATACTTACAGTGTATACATTGTCAATTAACTAATTTTTATTTAAACATTAATTAAACAATCCCCTCCATATGTATATACTGAACCGCAAAAGAAACGTCATCCCAAGTAACATTGCGTGAAATTTTGTCATTTAAATATCAGGGTAATTTGTGTAAGTTTATAAAATTTAACATTACCTTTTCCGGAAAAATGAAATTTGATGATAAAAGACAAAGCAGATGTCAATAAATCCGAACGCCCAAACGCATCACGGCAACGGTAATTTACCCGATGCACGTGAGTTCTATGCAAATTGAAATGCACATGCGTTCCCCCATTTCTTGCCCTATAAAAATCCACCCAGCTGGGATAACATTCATTCGTTACTGAATTGCTACCACATGCCAAGATTGACAAGAAATCAGTGACACTAAGCCATTGGACGATTTCAACCTGGACAAACCGCCAGGCCAGTAGCCAATGCATTTGAAGTCCATGTAAGGACCATATACAGGCTCCAGCAACGGTACCAGACCACCAACATTACAGATGACCGACCACGTCGTAGAAGACCAAAGGTCACCATCCGACGTCAGAATTGTCAGATTGTGCGACAGCATCTTCAAGATCGCTTTGTTACTGCTGCGGAAACTGCTCGACAGACCATGGGGACACACCAGCGACACATTAGTGCGGACACCGTGCGTCGACGATTGACGAGCAGACACTTTCACTGTCACAGGCCACAGTGGTGGTCCGAGCATCATGGTGTGGGGTGGAATTGGTCTTGCACAGAGGGTCGGCTCTGTGGTCTTCCAGAACATCGGTCCAGGGAGAGGCAATGGTGTCACAGCAGCTCAGTACGTTGATCAAGTCTTGAGACCATACCCCATTTGGCACGTCGCTGCAAGAACGAGTCTGAGTATGATAACACTCGTGCCCACACTGCGAGAGCAACAAGAGATTTCCTCCAGCAGAATGGCATCAGAACCATGCAGTGGCCTGCCCTCAGTCCCGATTTAAATCCCACTCAGCACCCGTGGGACGAGATTCAAAGACGGCTGAATGACGTCCGACCAAGGCTGACAACTGGAGCTGAACTGCGTCAAGCGTTCCTCAGAGTGCCTAAGGCCTTCATCAACCGCCTCATCCATTCCATGCATCGACTTTGCACGGCAGTCATCAATTCACATGGCGGACACACGAGATGCTGACTTGTGATGCCATTTTCTCAGGGACTAGTGTTGTGTTTCACAATAAGAACATTTGACACTTTACTTTCAACCTTGATGATCAGATTAGCCAAGTTTCATCTTTTTCAATATGTCTCAAAGTATGTTTACAGTGTTTAAAGGTTTCTCATATATCCATTCTATTCATGGTGAGGTTTCTTTTGCGGTTCAGTATATATATATTTACTTATTTATTTATTTATTTATTTATATCATATCATATCATATCATATCATATCATATCATATCATATCATATCATATCATATCATATCATATCATATATTATATTATATTATATATATATAATTTCATATATATATCTGAAATACTGAGGGATGAGCAAAACACAATACATGTACTGGAATATATTTATATATGAATAAAGCGACAAAACCCTTTCCATATCCAATAGAAATCTCTGCATAAGGCAGAGTCTATTGACAATTCCGACTATATCATGAGCATGTGTTTATGAATCACTATCAAATAGTAATGATACCAGGTGTTTACGAAAAGGTGAGCGTATCCTGCCCCACCAGTGGCACCCGTCATAAACACATACACAGGCAAGTCAATTGTTCACCTGAAAGAACACTGAAACATGTGGTACAAGTCAAAATAAGGAATTTCATCGGACATCACTTTTGTCACTGATGCGTCAAATTTGGAAATGTCCTCCACATGTCTACCATAAAAAATTTTGAAAGCTTTACTGAGGCCTTGAATGTTGTAACCTTGATCAAACAAATTCTAACCAAGAGTTACATGACCCTCTTTGAAATCTTTGTAGAAAGAGCATGCTCGATTGTTTCTCAAAAGTTGCGAAATGTAATCACCAAAGGCTTCAGTATTGCTCGGTATGAAGGGTAAGTTGACTGTTCGAACGTTGAAGTCATCCCTATTGTCATACAGTCTTGTGGAGAGTGTTTCGTCACTCTGAATCTTTATACATAGATCTAAATATGAAACAGATAAGGCGGTCTATTTATAGTTATTTCTAGTTCGCGTGGGTTAATCAGTGGAAGGGAATTGGATATTTAATTGTTTATCAACGATATCAAATCATCGACATACCTGAAGCTTAAAATGGCCAAATCACTTTGTTTTGTCTTTGCCAATCCGAACAGAATTTCCGATTCATATGCAGAAAGAACAGATCCGCATGAGGGAGGGGGGACAATTGGTACCCATGGGGATGCCTACTTCTTGTCACACACGCGCTATAGAACTGCAATCATCTTGAACATTTCCGAGCTTTAATCACCTCGACGGTATTTTGCAAACCATTAGATTGAGGTACTCACTCTCGTTTGTTTAACATTTGTCCTTAATCACAGGTTCGGCGCCAAAAGGTGGCGTACCAGCAGTTAATAGACTCTGTAGATGATGAAACACGGGCGGCCTATGGGCAGGACTATTTGGATACATATCTGCGCGTACCCAAAATGAACTCAAAATCCTCTGACAAAGATCTCAAGAGAGTTTTGGATGCATTCGAGGATGCCATATTGAGCACTAACCCAGACAGCCGATACCTTGTGGATGGAATTCGCCACTGGATTGACGTATTATGTGTAGGTCAAACCTTTTTATATTCAATTTGTCATTAATGTCAACAACATACAATCATCCTTTTGAAGCTACTGCAAAAAATACTATTCTTATTTACTGTTACCAAGACTGCACTTTTAGCAGGAATGCAACTATTCCCTGGTCCAGTCCAAAGCATAACGCGGGTCATGGGTAGCCTCGTCATCTAAGTTACAACAATTCCAGAACAGTTGCTGCCCTTTGTCGTGTTAGGATCCGACGATCATTGGTTCAAAATCAGTGTGCCTTGGTTTTGTGAGCACATCTGCATACGACAGTCAATGATGTTAAGTGGTAACGTTTAAATCCTGTATGTACTGTTATATCTTGGCGTGTCAGCTAAAGGTGAGCATGATGATGGCTTTAGACGTTGACAGCTATAGAGAAAGTTACAGTTGAGATACCACACATTTATAATTGAAATACACTTTAGTTCTTACGCTGTTTCAGCTGAAACTAATCGACAACTAATGCTGTTATATATATGTTACTATAGCTTGAAGTATTTTGATAGATGATGGCACGACTACGCAACGTTCTCCCCGTGTCGTTGATGGATGCTCTTTACCTCTGGCTCCAGCCAATGCCAAAAGAAGCCTTCCATAAAACTTAATCGTGAAGTAAGGTATTATTATACCTAGCCAATGTAATGGATCATTTATGATTTGAATAATAAACTGAAGTTGCTTTGCTCGAGGTATTGCGTTGCTTGTCTTCAAACGTAACACAGTCTATGCACTAAAACAACATACTCTCTAGCTATTATTCCCTAAAGGCGTCTGTCACTGTAGGCATTAGTAGACCTAACCACTGCAACAACTACTGCGAGATGTCACCATAATAGTTAAAGTTCAGAGCATGTATGATATGCACCATAGTGATCGTCATGGTCACAACACTGCCGTTTCACTTCCTTAATGATTTCCGAAGGTCCTTGAAGTTCAACATTGCAGTAGCGACTACATGTGTACTAAGGCCATTGCATGTTACTACAATCACGCTTGCTCCAAATCCAAGTTAACAATAAGACAGGGGAATGGACAAATCACAGTTTTCAGTTTACTTTCCTGGCCAATCCTATGTTTCTAGGGGATCGGAAATATGTGGTCAGACAGGGTCTAAGCATGGTAGTAGTTCCTGATGAGATATTGAACGTATGCGTGTCATACGGACAGACGGGCGGAGGAGCGGACAACATGGTATGAGCTCATTTTAAACCTAGTTTCAGGTGAGGTAAAAGTAGACCATGCCATTTACACAGATAAATACGAATTAGGCCAAAGAGTCTTAACAGAACTGTTCCTTTTTGAACAGGTGCCGCCACAGTGGGCATATCCCATACCCTATTTGACAGGTGTCACACTGCGATTGCTTATGGTGTAGAAATGGAAACCTGTTCCCTCCACTAGATCATGTCGAGTTTGGTGGACATACTTGGTCTGTGGGCCTTAGAGGTCACTTTTTGCGTGTCATTTATATTGCTGGTATTTGTCTCAGTACTGGGACAGGCGCTCCACGCTTGTCTACTCTTTATTGTATGCTATGTCAGTTACTGGGTCATACGCAAAGCAGGCGGAAATGGGGTGGCCACACAAGGGAAATACGTTCTGATTACGGGGTGTGACACAGGTAAGTCTCCTCGTCTCCTAGATACTCTGAGGTTCAAAATTTACATGTAAATTAGTCAGAAGAACGGTTTTATCATTTAACCTTATCTTCAGTTCATTCGACATTAAAATATTGTATTTTATCTGTTATCCAATATTTCAAAGTTGAGGCTATTTTTTAAGGATTTGCCGAAACAAAGAAAAAGAAGATTAGTATTTGTCTTTTGAAAAACCAACTGATTAAATACAATAAACATAGAATGTGTGTAAAATTTTATTATTACAATCCACGTGAAGATCTAGGTTTTCAGCAACTCATGCCTGACTGTGCTTGTCGTAAGGGGCGGCTAACGGCTGGTCAAGCTCGCTGACTTGTTTGATGCATGTCATCGTATCCCAATTTCGTGGATCAATGCTCTTGATATCAATCACTGGATTGTCTGGTCCAGAGTCGATTATTTTTTACAGACCGCCGACATATTGCTGGAAAATTGCTGAGTGCGGCACTAAACAGACAACATAGCTACGGAATGGTGTAGCGTGATCTGTTCTTGTACAGTTGTAAGATGGATGGTATGTATACTGATTCAACAATCTCTGTATATGAGACATTGTGCAAAAGCTATACTGCTACTAAGACTAGCTTCCATATAGTGACCAATGTCATACACAGGCTTTGGAAACAGCCTTGCTAGATTCCTGGACTAATTGAATACATGAACATAGAACGTATATATAATTACATTAGTACGGAAAGGTGCAGTGTGATCTGTTCTTGTGAAGTCGTAAGGTAGTGCTGGTGGGGGGAGGGGGTGATGTCATGATCCCACAATTTTGGTATATCAGACATTGCAGATACATCGTCACTGCTGTCAAACCAAACTTCCACATAATGGTCAATGCCATACATAGGCTTTGGAAACAGCCTTGCTAGATTAATGGACATCAAGGGACTCAACGTCATCGCCGCGTGTCTCTCTGTTGAAAGTGACGGTGCCAAGCAGTTGAAGACAACAGGAAGCAGGCGTATGTGTGTTTTACAGCTTGACGTAACTTCGGACAAAAGTGTTGCTTCTTGTCTTCAGAGGGTGAAGACTCTATGTCACAAAGAAGGTACATTGTGTAGTCTTAAATGTACTTCATATGTTACAATGTCGTTGATCGCCTCCGCGGTGTTGTTGATAGAGCGTCTGCAAGAGGAACAGGTCAGTGGTTCGATCCTCTGGCCGCGTCCTACCACAAGACGTTGAAAGGTGATGCTTGATACCCTGTCTTGCGTTCGGAATTGCGTGGCTAAAGAAAGGACTGGTCGGTTCAGTTAGCGCTTTTGAGTGGGGCACACCATGTTTATCACTGGAGTGGTATCTCAGCGGACTATACTATAAAACTACAGCCCAAACTCATTAGTATTTGGCGAGTATCGTGTCGCGCTCGTACGACTGCTCTCTCTCTCTCTCTCTCTCTCTCTCTCTCTCTCTCTCTCTCTCTCTCTCTCTCTCTCTCTCACTCTCTCTCTCGTGACGTTAAACCCCATTTTCACATCACCACCTATATGTTTTACTCAGACAAATACACAGTCCAAGTCCAGGGATACGTTAGTATCAAAGCTATTGTGCCGACTTAACCACCACATACCTACAAAACAAAACTGTGGTTACAAATATCTTGTCATTATATTTGTCATGAGACCTTGACCTTAGCTTATTTCCAAAGGCATTGTATATGACCATATTCATGGCATTGTGTCATAATATCATGTTTGGTTTCTGTGAATGAGTAACTGTTTAGCAGTGGATGTTGTTAATAGCCTCTTTTAGCAACATCATAAGAGACACTAGTAATTGGCATCACTCATTGTACGTATAGGAAAAGGGAGACGGGCTTTAGGCTTTAACGATCCAATCACCGGGCTACCAATTCATGAAACTGAAAGGTCATTGACAGGATGCAATAACGGATCTAATTAACTGTCAACTTATTAATGAAAATATAGACAACAGTTTTAAAGTTCAACATGTATTAAACCTATATATAAAATTGTATATTCTCTCAAAATACGACGTGTAATATCATGACTTGAACATTAAAATGTTACGTTTCAGGATTATGGGCCTTGATAAACAATACCGGCATACAATACACAGGGGGTGTGGAAGTACAGACAATGGCTGTCTACAGGAGAGTTTCAGAAGTCAATTTGTTTGGTATGGTGCGAATATGCAAGGCGTTTCTGCCTTTTGTGAGGCAAAGAAAAGGTCAGAGACTTACGTGCTTTATATATTATATTCAAATCGCTGAGTTATTTCGAATTTATGAAAAAGTATACACATAAATGCTACGTTCATGGCATGCGATTATATCTACAGAGTATACTTAAGTAATATTAACAGTTTTGTGAGAACATGAGCCACCAGAAAAAAACTGTCTCGATTATCCGACGAAACAGATTCCATTCCTTAAAAGGCAAAATTGTTGTAGGCAATTATCTGAATGGATCGCTGAAAATCGGTGATGACACCAGAAGTTCGCAAAAAGGTAGTTTGACAATCAGAATGAAAAAAATATTCTGAAAGATGTAATCACCACAAGTATACTGTGATCCTTTGTTCAGGACGCGTAATCAACGTAACCAGTGTCCGTGGTCTGATAGCATGTCATGCTCACTCAGCTTACGTCATGAGTAAGTTTGGTGCAGAAGGATTCACAGACTGTTTGAGGCTGGAGATGAGGAGGTTCGGGGTCAAGGTGATCCTTATACAACCCGGAGGTTATGGGCTCAGCACTGGTTTATTTAGTGTTGAGAACGTACGTATTACTTAAAGTGTGTGTGCACGGTTCAGTATGGTTGTGACTATTAATTAACTTATTAATTAATTAATTAAAATAAGAAGGGTATAAAATCATGTTTTTATAACATTAATATCTTTAAATACATTACATACTAGTTAAACAAATAGTAAATGTAATTGTTACAACCTCTAGGATTTTTTTGGTAAAAACACATTTAACTATATTACCTTCGCGGGCAAAGATATCTTGTTTTCATAAAGATCGTATGTGCCTTAGCGTCATATCACGTCACAAGAAACAGTATATTGTTTCCGTGTTGTCCGACCTCCGTGATGAATGCCTCCCCACCATGACGCTTCCCGATCCACTTGCTGAACGCAATTTTCAGCGGAACGTTCGTTACGACGTCGGTACACACGGGCACGTCCATCAGCACGTCTCAGTGGGATTCGTCTGTGAACAGATCAAGGCACCATCTCCGTCTACATCTTGAGTCATGTAACTCTCTGGCGCGTCAGGATGTGACGCCGCACGGGTCTCCTGGCTAGAATACCAACCGCTCTCAGACGGTTTAGAACAGTGTGATCCGATATTCGACGCAGTCACGGTAATATGTGATGGAACGGTCCCACAGATGTCGTACCCGGATGTAGCGATCTTGGCCAAGGTCGTCCTGAACATGGCCTGTCACGAACATAGCCGGTGGTGTTGTAACGTCTCCTCAAGTTAGAGATGGTCAATCTTGTCACACCCATCACCTGCGCCACATGCTGCTGTGTTTCACCCGATGGCATTTTAACGGCTCATTTTCTGATTTTCCGGTGTGTTTGTCAGCAGCCATTGTCCTGGACTTTTAAACCTTGCTGACAGAGGAATTGTCACGACAGTTCAGAAAATTACATGCTGCACTTTTATAACAATCTGCATGTTTACTCGAAAATTTATTTAAATATAATGATTACTAAAAAAATAACGTTAAACGTCTAACATAAAAAAACGATCGGGTCCGATGTCATCAAATTTATGCATGTATAGTTTCTTTTTTTTGTAAGAGTATATTTTCTGTTGATGATTGTGTAATTATTTTATTTCGATTTGTTAGTTGTTCCTGAATTTGTTCACGCGCATATGACTTACACTTGTATGAGCTGTTATTTTACTATAAGACTTGACACTGACTCTCATTCAGGCTTTCTCTTTTGTTTGGAAATACTTATGAATTTGAATATCTCTCTTTGTAAATACTTCTTCACAGTTTAGTAAACATACATCTGTATTGCACATTGTGTAATCACATCACGTAGGGACGGGACTAACGAAGGCGTCTGTAGCAAATTGCAACAACACACAACGTTTACGCAGCCTCCAGACGGATAATCTATTCGCGACAGACACTACTAATTATCACGAAAATCCTGAATATAGTGAGACGCAATACGCATGAATCTGAAAACAAATATAGCTTCAGAGCATCGCTAACAAAACAAAACATTATGTCGAATCAACTTTCTTCGCTGCATCTTCAACTTCTTTCAACAATTGTGAGTAGCCCCCCTTGGACCACATGTCCAGTCGTTAGACAAATGTTCACAAAACACAACATCTGTCGCAATACTATGTTCTCCAAGAGAAATACACCCGGCGTCATTCACGTCGCTTATCTCGTCAATCAGTGGATGAAGACTTGCTTTCATAGCACCATTATCAGTTGACAATCGCTAAAGTGCTCAGAGTTAACGAGAATGTTGTCTCTTCACTATCCTCTAGAGTGTTACGACCGCCTCCGTGGTCCTGTGGTAGAGCGTCCGCCCGGAGAGCGGAAGGTCCAGGGTTCGATCCCGGGCCGCGTCATACAAAAAGACGTTAAAAGATTGTACTTGTTGTTACCCTGTCTGGCGCTCGGCACTAAAGGGCTAAAACAAGGACTGGTCGGCTCGGAGTCAGTATACTGTGTCTGAGTGGGGTATTCATGTTAAACTGCGGCATGGTATCTCAGTGAGCTAGCACTATAAATCGGCATCAGTCCGGACTAGTACAAGCAGCCACACACACACATACACACACATACACGTGCATGCACGTCGCTATATAAGTGCAATAATCTTGGACGCGACGTTAAACCCAATTTCACCTCACCTCACCTAGAGTGTTACTCTACAGCTTGTGTACCAACGCCTGTACACTGGCCCCTGACGCGCTTCAGAATAGGATCGCTTTTCAGCCTTTCTGCCACTTTCTTCTGCAGTTCATTCCTGAAGCTTAGCACGGCCCCTAGCACATTACCCGGAACCCGTTTAACTTCGGTTCAGATCAGCAGATTAGCTAGTGAGATTGAATCCAAAACCGTTTAACACTGTTAACTGTTGCATTTATATACCTTTGCTACCCGCAACATCAGATTTGTTTTGGCGGTTCAATATATTTCTCTCACTACACAAATGGACAGTATTTCTTGCGTCATACGGTCAGCGCACTTCAAGTCATTGTCTTAATGTTTCATCTCATTGCATTAAATATTGTTTTTCGATATTTGCAGATATTATAGGATATTTGGTGCTCCGAAATCGCATTTCTAACAAACGGCGTTAGCCCGAAATTACAAATGTAAAAACTTCCTTGCCTTGATATAAAATATGTTATTTAAAAAGTTCAGGTATATCTCCGAAGCACTATCTTTGTACGTGTACTCTTTGTACAGTTGTTATACCGGCATAGTGTCACTTTGGTATGCTATAAAGACATGAAACGATGACTAGAAACATGAATAGGTTCATCATTCAAAGCCAAATCGGAAATATGTAAATATTTTTTATCAAACGTAATTGTTACTGTGTGAAGCCAATTCCCTGTGTTAAAATCATCATTCAATCAATATCAAACTTATATGATATTTATCTCTCCATGTGTCGTTTACAAATTTGGAAATGAAAAGAAACAATTTTATTTATCAAGAAAAGTGACAAGTCGACACGACATTCGAGCCCAGAGCCCCCAACAATATATTTCAACTGATAAGATTGAAGCTGTCACACTTACTTATTCGTTTTACAATGTAATGTTAATCACAGGTTGAGCACCAAAAGATGGTGTACAAGGAGTTAATAGATTCTGTCAATGACGAAATACGGGCAGCCTATGGACAGGACTATTTGGACACATATATGTGCGTCCCCAAGATGAACCCAGGGTCCTCTGACAAAGATCTTAAAGGTGTTTTGGATGCATTCGAGGATGCCATATTGAGCACTAACCCAGACAGTCGATACCTGGTGGATGGTATTCACCCCTGGATTGACGTATTGTGTGTAAGTCAAACCATGTCATATATCACTGTATTCAACATTATTAACCGTCGGGTCAAAGACGTTATACACCCATGTTTGATGGTGGCTGAACATGAAACAAACAAGAAATGGTTATTCGGTGGTATTCGGGTATTATAAGCCACATTACATGACTCATATAAATCAGTATCTCACATGACGACTAAAAGGGTAGGGAGGTCGCAATTTCACAATTTACAGTATACGTAGTGAGCAGAGTAAAATGTGAATTTTGCAAATGTTTACTTTCTTTTGCCATGCAGTTTACAATCGTCTTTTTGAAGTTACTGCTTACTATCCCTGTTTACTATAAACACTTCACTTTTAGAAGGTAAGCAACCGTTCCTTACCCCAATCCCAAGCCAAATAGGGGCCACTTGGTGCCTAGTGGGTGCAGTTACGTCCCTTTGTCTTCAAGGATGCGACATTCATGGGTTAAAAAAACTATCAACTTAACAACTTAACTGGATGTTAACAACTTAAAAAGCGTCAGCTGTTTCACGTGAAAAATGACGCTAATGCTGTTACAGTAATATAAACGTTCCTATAGCAAGAAGTATTTTAATAGATGATGGCACGACTACGCAACGTTCTCCCCGTGTCGGTGATGGATGCTCTTTACCTCTGGCTCCAGCCAATGCCAAAAGAAGCCTTCCATGAAACTAAGTCGTGAAGTTAGGTACTTTAATACCTAGCCAATGTAATGGATCATCTATTATTTGAATAATAAACTGGAATTGCTTTGCTAGAGGTATTGCGTTGCTTGTCTTCTTCGGATTGATACATTTCTGGTGTAAGTATCCATGTCTAGGGAAGAGATACATTGATGACTCTAACACAATGATTATCAAGTCACTATGCTGGAACATGTAGGTATGACCTGCAGCTGTAGGTAATGGTACCTGGGCCATACCGATCAACGGATCCACTCGTTTGTAAGCACCGTACATACGGGTCTGTTCTCTGTTCTATGACCATACTCGATTATTCACAGACCTCCGTCATATAGCTGATATATTGCTGAGTGCGGCGTCAATGAACAAACAAGCAACCAAACAAACTTGTACAAATATATAATGGAAAGTAATAGTTTATACATTTCTATAACAAATAAGGTCCACAATATATAATGGCATTAAAAAACAAGGTAACTGCGATTTCTACACGCGACTTCTTTATATTCAAAATAGATTTCCTCCTTGACAGGCAGGCAATTGTATTCATTCATGAATAACTTACATCGCTGTGATACACAAAGTGCGATGAACATTTTCTAAAGGAATAAAATATGCGTTTGCGGAACATGACACTTGCTTTCCTTTCGTCAAAATACTGAAAATCCAGAAACTACTTTTTTTTACACTAAATCAAACTTAAAGAAAAGTATGAAATACATGGTTTTACATTAAACAGCAAACATTTTTCTAAAAAAACCTTAACAAACAATTATATGCATCTGTCTATCAGTGGTTAAAGAGTTGCTTCCCCTTTCCCTATCCGAGCACTGGTGTTTTGGGGCATCCGTCCAACACAAAGAATCACGTGGAGATATTTAAATCTGTCCTGGTGCATATTCCGGATACTATTACTCTCGTCCATTGTGCATGTCAAACTCGGTACACTCTGGGACATGCCCATGTTTCACAGTCCAAGCACCATCTCTGTGTTTCAATGGAACTCAGGCTGTGCAGCAACTGGAGGTGGACCTCGCACCTTCAACATGAGGTAGTCCAGGATTCCTACGGGGACGAAAGGACGAAGACGGGCCATAACCTGCCATAAATGTAGAATAGAACAAACGTATTACAGTATCTAGATTGTGTTTTATAAGAAAACAAATAAATGTACCGAGCACATATCGTCATACATTTTATGATTGTGTCAATAGGATTGTGTTTGCATTGTTGTGTTGTTTACATTAACGGCAAGACAGTGGCAATCGTCCTATAAACTTTTCATCTGAATAAGCCATCCTCGATTGGCCAGTACGGTATATCTTCATTGTATAATGAGCTTAATAAATATTCTGGACCCATTCTCCACTCAAGCCCGATACGGTGCTAAAACCAAAATGATCATGATCATGAGCGAATCAAAGTGTTTACTTTTTTTCGAGTTTGGAGCGATTTAGAAGGTAACGTCGCTTCCGAAACGAAGCTATGGTGACGGATGGTTCCAGAGTATATTCGAATCCAGATACTGAGTGAGTGAGTGAGTTTGGTTTTACGCCGATTTTAACAGTATTACAGTTATATCGCGGCGCGTCAGCGTAATGTGGGAGGAAAGCCCGAAGTGATGCAGGTCTCAGACGTTTACCACTTCGGTGAAACCCACGAGCACGGGTATGGTGCTGACAAACCTAGAAACATAATCGGGGCGAACCGGGATTCGAACCCACAATCATAGGTTTCTGGCGTGCCCAAGGGACGCAACTCTGCACAGCGAATCGCGGCGCCTTAGACGACTGGGCCACCCGTGCCCCCGAATCCAGATGTAGTGCATATGCCAGTGAAAGGTGGGTTGACTCAGAAAAATATGTGTTTCATTGGTTGACCACCAGTTCTTACACAGTCAACGTCGAACCATTGGTTGCTGCCATCAACGAGGTATCGGTTTTGAGGAGAAATGCTCCTGACAGAAGCAACGAGGGCCGCCATCACTGGTTCGAGGTTGGGAAATGAGGTGGAACATCCTTTCACAGCCCCTTCGAACATCGTGTCTAGGTACTGGGGTCCATACGCTGTGATGACGTCATGACTAGCTGCTGAAATCATTTCTGTATTAGCGTTCCGCATCCTCTGAACCTATATAACAAAACAAGTGTCATCTGCATAGCTGAGAAGATGAACCTAGTGAACAACATATCCATTTTGTAATTACCATATGTTTTCAACTTTCTTTGTTTCTTTCCAATCCTTACCATACCTTTATCAACATTCAAAGATAAAGTTTGTTTGACGTTATACGCCGCATTAAGCGATATTCCAGCTTTATCACTGAGTCCAGACAACCATGTGGTTAATATTATGAGCACAGCCCCACGACGTCGGTGTGCGAAAACACGCAATCAACCAAGCCCTCGATCCTGACAACCTGATCCATGTAGGTCGCCTTTTTCGGCAAGCAAGAGAGAGCTTGGGGTTCATTCTACATGTTCATCAAAACGTAAATAGATTTCTTGAAACAATAGTTGTACCTTCTTTGAAACAAAATGTATTTTTTCGAGTTATTCGGCATTTGTTTAAATAACTTTAAGTTTCTAATATGTTTATGTCTCAGGTCACTTCTGCATCCGAATACCCAATTCCTCATATACGTACATTGGCTTCATCCCACAGCGCTGTAGCCCCGCCAAAGTTCCCTGGTTCTACGATAACGACATTGACGCCAAACCGCTTCATCTCCATACGAAGACAATCAGAGAATCCCTCAGCCCCGAACTTGCTGACGACGTACGTGGAGTTGGCCGGAAAGGCAACAACGCCTCGCACACTTGTTATGTTGATGACACGACCTTTCCAGTAATCAAAATACATCACTTTATTTTATGCTTCATTTCAGTCATTATATTTGTATATATTTTATTATATTTACTCAATAGACTAAATCATTTGTCTGTTGCTTGACGGTGTGAGGTGTTTATTATTATTGCAGGCGGTGGTCTGTAAATAATCTAAACTGGACCAGACAAGCCAGTGATTGATATCGCAGGTCACGCCATCTTTGGACTTTTGTTTTGAGATGCAGCGGTATAATTAACCAGTGATGTAGTAACTATGAATAAATCACATGTGCACTTCGGTGTGTGTGTTTGGCCTAGGCCAAGGCGCCGTAATTCCCCGTGTCGCGTTCCATAGGCGTGTGGACTAATGCCGGTTTTATGGTGCTATAGGCGTGCCGACTAATTCCGGTTTTCCGCTGTTTAACATGCATATCCCACTCAGACAGAGTACACTGACACAGTACACAAGGAAACGACAAGTGCCATCGAGGCCCCGACCTTCCGCTCCGGGCGGAGGCGCCATGCATTTCACCATGGAGACGGTCGAAATGTTAAAGAGTTGTAGATGGCCTACAACATCATCTTGCTGAATGGGGAATGGAATGTCACAGCTAAAAGGTCCAACAAAACAACAGCGTAATTTATAATAAAAGATTCAAATAATTATTTATATAAAATGAACTCTTTTATATGCATTGTTTAATATCTATACATCACCTCACAAGTCAATACCCGTATAGGTGGTACAAGGACTAGCGATGCATTGATCCTCAATAACTACAGCAACCCGTGAAGATCAGGGGAAGAATAGGTCTTCAGCAACCCATGCTTGTCGTAAAAGGCGACAAACGGGATCGGGTGGTCAGGTTCGCGGACTTGCTTGATGCATGTCATCGTATCCCAATTGCGTAGGTCGATTCTCATGATGTCAATCACAGACCGCCGTCATACAGCTGGACTATTGCTGAGTGCGGGGTTAAACAACAAACAAACAAACAACCAAAAAACACAATAACTACAGCCCTAGCTAGCACTGGATATGTGAATGACTTACCTTTAGTTTTTCGGATCATTGGTAAGAAGGCCTTGGTAGTTCTAATCATTCCGAAGAGATTCACATCGGCGAGTCGTTTATACATGTCCATGGTGAGAAGCTCTACATCTCCCATACCTATAACACCTGCGTTGTTGACGATGGCCCAAAGACCTGAATAAAACCATGCGTTCGCTCTTTATTTCATTGTATCAGTTCTATATGCATTTGATTGTTGTTGTTTGTACATATATTGCAAGGGAACTAAATGAGGATATTTTGCCACTATTTATGTACATTCTTGTATGGACTGTATACTGAATTCACAAACATGGTGACCACGCTTGTGCTATGTCCATGTAAAGTGTTAACGCAAAGGGTTGAACACAACAGAAAGAATTTAAGGGCGCAGATGAGATGCCTCATTTCTTTTACTTGAAATCTGCAAATTCCTCAAATTATATTCTTGACATACATTGTTTATATTGAGCTCATTCGTGACACGCCGTATGTCATCGTGCTGTGTGTTAATGTCTGTTATTGGTATATATCACATAACAATAACAGCACATCGTGAACATAGGAAGTAAAGGCATCTTAAGCAGTGAGTGAGTGAGTTGGGTTGAATCCAGCTTTAAACATTATGCAAGTTATATCACGTCTCGCCAACTTTATGTTGTTGTGAAGGCCCGAAGTGATGCAGGTCGTACGTTTACTACTTCGGTGAAACCCACGAGTACGAGCACCAACAAACCTCGAAACATAATCGGGGCGAGCCGGCATTGGGAACTCATGACCATAGATTTCTGGCGTGCCCGAGGGACGCAACTCTGCCTGCACAACCAGACGACTGGGCCACCTCTACAGCAGGTAAACGTACACATGTTAACGTGCCCCACGCATACACTATGACATTCTGCTATCATGGAACTATATGTAAATTATCCAAATCCAAAAGTGATTTTGTCTCACTATATCTCGTGCTGTGCCCAGGTTTCGACACAGCATATGTTCTATTCATTTCATTGTCTAAGAATCCCGCAAAAGTATTCTTAACAGTTTAACGGGCAGTGCACCTCCATTTAACATCCCAGTCTACTGACATGCATGTGTGTTTTCAATACCTTTATCACCGAGTTTCTGTTGAACTGTTTTCACGCAGGCTTCGACACTATCATCGGAAGTGACGTCAAGAGGAAGCACGTGCAGTGTTTCACCTCCATTTTCCTTCAGTTCAGATGCACCGCTACTGTTAACATCTAAACAAGTGGCCAGTACGCTGAAGCCCTGAGCGACCAGTCGTTTGGCAAGAACTTTGCCAATACCTAGGTACCAGTAAAAGAAAACAACAAAGGTCTAAAAATATAAAAAAATAAAAATGTGTGCCTGTTGTAACAATTCATTAAAATGAAACAGTTTCACATTATGATATGTTCATTCGAAGTAATGCATTAATCTGTAATAAGTCCCTTACATTTATTTAGTAACTGGTAACCCAATTCATATTGTGAGTGAGTGGGTTGGGGTTAAGGTAGTCAAAACAACATTCAAGACATCGGGGTCACCAAGAATGGATATCACGCATTGAACTCATGATGGGAATGGATCCCGTGCCCCCGGCGTGACGAGCTAACGTTATAACTACTTTGTTACCCCAACGTATCATATCGTATAAACATATATAGTTTATGTGAGTATCTTTCAGTCTCATCTCAATATATACGTCAACGTCAACGCCAACGCCAAACAAATATTAAATTATATTTCTATCTCATGAAGATAACTTAAAGATGTATCACCTACGATGTTATAACATGTTTTACATGTACCCATACATAATAATATGAAAGAGGTGAGGTGAAATGGGGTTTAACGTCGCGTCCAAGATTATTGCACTTACGTGCGTGTCTGTGTGTGTGTGGCTCTTTGTACTAGTCAGGACCGATTTATAGTGCTAGCCCACTGAGATACCATGCCGCAGTTTAACATGAATACCCCACTCAGACACAGTATACTGACTCCGAGCCGACCAGTCCTTGTTTTAGACCCTTAATGCCGAGCGCCAGATAGGGTAACAGCAAGTACCATCTTTTAACGTCTTTTGGTATGACGCGGCCGGGGATCGAACCCAGAACTTTCCGCTCTCCGGGCGGACGCTCTACCACTAGGCCACGGAGGCGTCCTAATATGAAAGAAGAAATGGCAGGACCTATATACTATATCTGAACAATTGTAACGAAGGGACAATTAGTGCTGCATAACTATCGTCATAAAAGAAGGATTTCATTACAAGGGAACCGTTTTTGCTGTTTTATACTCCACTAACGTATATATCTTTACTTTCAATAACATGTATTCATTCTTCAGTTGGGTTTTCAGTGGTATTCACTTAACGGCCAAATCGATCGAATGGTACCCGTGAAATATATAGTACCTGTATCACACCCTGTGATGAGAACGTGTCGGCCATCTGGCGTTATCCGTTCCGTGCCTCGTTCCTGTATGACCCGGAAGGAGTAAAATATGATGAGGCCGACAAGACAACTGACAAGCACAGCTTTCTGGAGACAGGCATACACCAACAGGACCACACACCCACAGAATGTGACCTCGAAGAACTGCAGCCCTAGTGATTCGACCAGCCCCATACTGAAACAGACATTTTGTATTATCACAATTGCAAAGAATTCGAAATACTTGTATACATGAGTTCCCTATTTTTACTTGTACCATTGTTACCATGTTGAACAATTGACTTGCCTGTGCATGTGTTTGTTCTGCGTGCCCGGGGCGGGGCAGGATACGCTCACCTTTTCGCGAACATCTGGTGTCATTACCATTTGATAGTGGTTGGTTGGTTTGTTTGTTGTTTAACGCTTCACTCAGCATTATTCCAGCTATATGACGGCGGTCTGTAAATAATCGAGTCTGGACCAGACAATCCAGTGATTAATATCATGAGCATCGATCCACGCAATTGGAATCGATGACATGCATCATCCAAGTCAGCGAGCCTGACCATCCGATCCCGTAAGTCGCCTTTTATCAAGTCAAAGAACCTCACCATCTGATCCTGTTAGTCGCCTCTTATGACAAGCATAGTCGCCTGTTACGGCAAGCATGGGTTGCTGAAGACCTATTCCACCCCGGTATTTGATAGTGATTCGTAAGCACATGCTCATGATATAGTCGGAAGTGTACAATCGACTCTTCTCTATGCAGAAATCTCAATTGAATATGGAAATGGTTTTGTCGATTTATATATACATACAAACACAAATACTCACCAACAAAAGAAATGCGAACCATAGAAACATATAGAGAAGTGTGTATGTTAAGAAGAGACGTATCCAATGTGTCCCGCTTAATGACAAAACTGACAATCAGTCAAGTGTTACCACAGAATTTCTTTATTCTTATCACCATATGCAGCAGGTGATTTCCAAACTTTACACGCTAATCCTGCACGAGAAAAATAGTGCATCTCGAGTCATGGATCTATGACGTCCTATGTGACGCGTTCATTAGAGTCGGTACACACAATATTCCAATATACCAGTATGTTCGTTTGTGCATCGAACCAATCTAATATATCCACAACATATATTAACCAATATGTATGGTATTCGCGTTTCTTTTTTCGGTGAGTATATGATGCATACGCATCTGTATTTCTGCCACAAGAGTTCTTAAGTTGTGCATGTATTTTGTGAAGCCCATTTCTCCCTTAGTGTATTATTGCAGGAATATTACGTAAAGCGGCGTAAAACGAATTCATTCACTCATAGTTCAAACATGTTTGTATGGTTTGCGTGGCATTACATAGAAGTTGACGGATGACAAAGTTGACGTCAACAAAGAAACAAAGTAGACACTATTCATGGATAACATCTTCTTTAGCTACTGTAAAGGCGACGTTTCGGTATATATCTTAACACCGTGACAATCATCCATAAGTTGTGTCTACTGTTCGTGTGGTATTTGTGGAATTATATAACATTACCATTTTGAGATGGGACTTTAGCTTTAGGCACCCGTGTTATTCTTGATAACAGTACATGATCAGATCACAGGTGTATAACTCGAGACGTGTCTCTTACATTCGTAGGCATTGGCAATATACGTCATGTGCTATACACGTTTCTGTAGAGTGAAACGTTACTCGAAATCCTGGTAACTCGCAAAATCACATCGAGTAATCAGTATCTCTCGACAAACGATACAATAATATAACATCGTGTTAAACAATAGCATCATCATCATCAGTTGCTGGTGTTCGAGATAACGCGACGTATTCATATATAATCGATGTTCGTGTAACCAATAACTTATTTAACTGCACTTGGGGAATCGAATTATATCCGACTTCGTTGTATACATCGCAAGACATGTACACGATGAGTGAGTGAGTGAGTATGGTTTTAGGCCGCTTTTAGCAATATTCCAGCAATATCACGGCGGGGGACACCAGAAATGGGCTTCACACATTGTACCCATGTCGGAAATCGAACCCGGGTCTTCGGCGTGACGAGCGAACGCTTTAACCACAAGGCTACCCGACCGCCCCTACAACTACAAAGACGGTACTCGAGTTTGCATACATATTTAGTAAGATGATATGTTTTCTGAAGATCTCTATACAGTGAATGTATTCACATCAACCCTTATCTGTTGATAATACTGACACGTACACTTATACACATATACGGTGCTATTTGAATGTGACGTGTACACCGAAACTGAACTAACTTGAATGTATAACATTCGCTGAATTATTACATAAAAAATGACACACAACCAAATGATTTCTACTCACGTTGGTTTGATAGGGTATGTCTCTACAGCAGCATACCATCAGACACTGGGGTCGAAGTTCACTGTTAGCGCAGGATAAACACGTGCTGTGTGGCTGGACTGTCTCCTCGTCTCAAGGAAAGTCCATTTACATTATAACGACGTTTTAACATTACAAAACCGTTCGTGCAAACGTCACATGTAATGTACTGCTGTATCCGATTGTAATATGTCATTTAACATGTTAATCATTATTAAAAATCGTCAATATTCTTCAGCGTGAGCCCCAGATGTACAGCGCCACAAAGTGATAACAGCTGTGGCCTTGGCCCATGTAGGGAAGACACCCACAAGCAGCATACACACACTAGGGGAGCGTGGATTTGTTTATGTGACCCGACAAAGTAAGAATTTTGATTTGTATCACACACTTATATTATGTTTCATGAATGGCTTAAAATTTACCCTGGGAGTCAGCCTATGACGAGATATGACGAAACATAAGACCATCACGCACGTGACGTACTCACATGCATGTGGCATATATTTGGGAGGACAGTGTACATGTTTCTTCTGTCGGGTGAAATTATATCACATCTACATTCGTTCCTTCTTTCATGCAGATAAGTTTGCATGTTGACAACAGACAACGCCATTGAGGAGAGTCTTTATCATCTGTTCGTCAACAAAAACCGTAAGGTGTGAGGGTCTGAACGCATGGTCCAATCACCATAGAACGTTAACAGTTAAAAGTGTCCTTGCTGCTTATCTATAACTATAACCTGTATTTATGCAAGTTCTTTTCATTATGTGTAAGTTTTATGATGTTGTATCTTTATAGACGTTAAAATATTAGTAATGAACTAGTTCATGTTTATGATAACTGAAATCGTGGTACAGTATACTATATTTATAACGAACACGCTTATAACGAACTGACGGATATAACGAACTGTTTTTTGGCCCCGTCCATTTGATGTGTATATGCTGCGTATGTGCTTATAACGAACTACGGTTATTACGAACTAAAATTAGTGGTCCCTTTAAGTTCGTTATAAGCGTGTTCGTTATAAACATAGTATACTGTACCACGATTTCACTTATCATATAGTTTACTGTACTATAATATAGAAATTGCATGTGTATGTGTGAAGTACTGTTTTAAATCTCCACTCAATATAGTTTATAAAAAGCCTACATAATTATATATTTAATTCAATCCGAATATGTCCATCAATACACAGTATACGGAACTGTTATATATGTTTCACTTCTCTCATAAAGATTAGTGTCTGTTAGACACAAATATAGACTAATATAATGAGTATGACACTAGTAATTTCCTAGTATGAGGACATTTATAATGATAAACATGAATATTGCTTAAACTGAATTTCTTAGTTGTTGGGTAAAGTCGGCTGGCTTCGTCGCTAGATGAATGGGGATGCTTCTCAATTCGACTTATAGCACCACTCACTCACTCACTCACTCACTCAAGCAGTTAAATCACATATAACGCATATTTAAACAATCATATTATTCGCATGTGAGTTAATTTATACACATATTGCTACGTTTACGGTTGGACTAATGTACAAAACTACGTCCGACACAAGAATTAATATAATTACAAAGATACATCTTAAAGAGGATTAATGTGCAAAGACGTTTCTTAAACGAGGATTAAAGAAAACGATGTATTTAACACGAGGATGTACAACGATGCATCTAACATGAAGATTAACATACAAAGATGCATCTAACATGAAGATTAACATACGAAGAGGCATCTAACACGAGGATAAACATACAAAGAGGCATCTAACATGAAGTTTAACATACAAAGAGGCATCTAACATGAAGATTAACATACAAAGAGGCATCTAACATGAAGATTAACATACAAAGAGTCGTCTAACATGAAGATTAACATACAAAGAGGCGTCTAACATGAAGATTAACATACAAAGAGGCGTCTAACATGAAGATTAACATACAAAGAGGCGTCTAACATGAAGATTAACATACAAAGAGGCGTCTAACATGAAGATTAACATACAAAGAGGCGTCTAACATGAAGATTAACATACAAAGAGGCATCTAACATGAAGATTAACATACAAAGAGGCATCTAACATGAAGATTAACATACAAAGAGGCATCTAACATGAAGATTAACATACAAAGAGTCGTCTAACATGAAGATTAACATACAAAGAGGCGTCTAACATGAAGATTAACATACAAAGAGGCGTCTAACATGAAGATTAACATACAAAGAGGCGTCTAACATGAAGATTAACATACAAAGAGGCATCTAACACGAGGATAAACATACAAAGATGCATCTAACATGAAGATTAACATACAAAGAGGCGTCTAACATGAAGATTAACATACAAAGAGGCGTCTAACATGAAGATTAACATACAAAGATGCATCTAACATGAAGATTAACATACAAAGAGGCATCTAACACGAGGATAAACATACAAAGATGCATCTAACATGAAGTTTAACATACAAAGAGGCGTCTAACATGAAGATTAACATACAAAGATGCATCTAACATGAAGTTTAACATACAAAGAGGCATCTAACATGAAGATTAACATACAAAGAGGCATCTAACATGAAGTTTAACATACAAAGATGCATCTAACATGAAGATTAACATACAAAGAGGCATCTAAAACGAGGATGTATAAAGACGCATCTAACACGAAGCTACATCTTTGTACTTTCACCCTACCCCTGTAAACAAATCAGCATCCACTTACTAAGTATCCTGAAACGTGGTTTAAAGCAAGAAATAAGTTGCTATCCAATCCAATAAAACGTTTTATGTCTTGACATTCTCCCAACGTATAACTGTCTATCAAAGATTTATACCGTGACATATAATGACTATTCCTGTGAATATATCAAGTAGAGACCCGTTGTTTGTTTACACGGCGACACTCTCACAATTTACCGTTGTGTACTGTAGATGGACCTGCTCCAGACTTTGGGACCACAGCCTTTTGAGGTGACTTTCTTCCTCTCCTTCCTACTGCTGCTATACTCGGCCCTAAATCTCCACATGCTAATGTCCATGGTCTTATTTTCTCTGCTCTACTACACGTACCAAGTCATCAGAAAGAGAACTGTCAAATATACATCACCTACAGACAAGTATGTTCTCATTACCGGCTGCGATACAGGTGAGTGTGAAGATTGTTTGTTTAACGCCACACTCAGTAATATTACAGATACATGACGGAGGACCCTGAATAATCGAGTCTGGACCAGATTATGCTTGGACGTACAGAATGAGGATCGATCTACGCAATAGGGATACGATGACATGCATCAAACCTGTCTGACTATACAGTCCATTTTGTCGCCTCTCACCACAAGCGTAGATTTGCTGGGTACCTATTCTAGTATAGAATCCACACGGTCGAAAGTGCTGATTCAGTTACTTCTCAGATTTAGCTAAGGACTGCCCAAAGGACACAAAGACACATCACCCCCCCCCATCACCCCCCCCCCCCCCCCCCCCCCCCCCCCCACACACACACACACACACTCCAGTAATTAGGTATTTGTTCAATCGACGTTAAAAACGAGTAAGTTGAATGTTTAATTCCATGTATGAGACGTGATTATTAAATTTAAAACATTAAAAATACAATTACAAATGCTTGTTTTTAAATTTATTAACAACTAGCTTTTCCATTTCAAAATCTAGATGGAGGAGAACATGTCTAAATTATCTATGTTTTTGTATTAACGTAGTGCTTAGCTATGAACACACGAATGCTTACAATTGTGTAAGCTATTCCGCCCTACTTTCCAGGTATCGGACACAGCTTGGCTATCACCCTAGATGACATCGGGTTCAATGTGATAGCCACATGCCTGCACGCAGAAGGAGAGGGTGCAAAGCAACTGAGAAAGGCGGGGTCGAAGAGGATGCATGTATTGGAAGTGGACGTCTCAAGTGATGACAGTGTTGCAAAAGGTCTCAAATATGTCGAGAACGAATGCCAGACAATGGGTAAGCAGGCAGCTCAAAAGTTGTCTACCATTTTCATAATTATGAAAGCTACCATTGGCGATTCAGATTATGTAGTTGTATTGGCGTTTTGATATTTGACTTGGTATGGGCCAAAGTCAATCATATACGCGGGATATGTTGGTCAGAGGCAGCTGTTGTCATATTAGCCCCAAGTGGGCTATGTTAGCCCAATTCAACTGTTGTAATAATGGCCCAGTCGTCTAAGGCGCCGCGATTCGCTGTGCAGAGTTGAGTCCCTTGGGCACGCCAGAAACCTTCGAATCCGGTTCGCCCCAATTATGTTTCTAGGTTTGTCAGCACCATACCCGTGCTCGTGGCTTTCACCGAAGTGGTAAACGTCTGAGACCTAAATCACTTCGGGCTTTCCTCCCACATCAAGCTCACACGCTGTGATATAACTGGAATACTGTTAAAATCGGCGTTAAACCCAACTCACTCACTCACTCACTCACTCACTCGAAGTCAACATGAAAACATCCATATAACGGCACTTTTCTAATGCCCTAGTCTGCCAAATAACTCAAAATGCTCAAGATCCTGGATTCTAATGCAATTACTGTCTACTCTCTCGACACCGAGGTGACCTCACTTTCGTAAACTTTTAATATTTTTAGTCGCTTCACATTTTATACTTCATAATTTAGCCACTCCGAACATTTTAGAGATATGACACACTTTTATGTAAGTTGACAAATTAGATCTTGTCCGGGTTTAACCCGACTTGACCTTCTAGTTCCTCTATTTATGGTTCTGGATGACTTGGGCGAATTACTGTCACTTGATTAATAACATAAGTTACATCTACTGCACATCAAAGGACGGGCATCTGGCTTGGCATTATATCTCGGTCGCAATAATGCATGTGGAGTACTTCCGGTTAGTGTCAAGACGAGGCCAGATGGGAACAAATATAATTGTATTCTAGGTCTCCACCCACGTACAAATAATTGCAGATAGTCCATTCATTAACGAATCTTTTTAGCTCGGACCAACTGACTGTTGTTCTGATTGTTGCTTAACGCCGATCTCAACAATATTCCATCTACTTGACGGCGGTCTGTAAATAATCGACACTTAACACAATCCACGCAACTGGGATACTATGACACGCAATAAACTCAAGTCAGCGTACCCGTCCACCCTGCTGGGCCCTATATTTCACGGGTCTCGGACTATTTCAGTGTGTATAAGGGTCATAATGTACACAAAAAATGTTTTCATGTTATAATGCTAGTTTCCTGACGAAACAGCTTTATTCATCTGTTGGAAACCGAGTAGTTTGGGGTAATTATATAGTGCAGGGGCCATGAGTTAGTAGTGGGGTTTGATCTAGACAATCCTCAGGGCCAGTGCACTCTGCTATCATTGGGCCGCCTCTGGCTAGTCACGCCTATTACATCAAAGGAAATTTTGAAACGTCTAATTCTTTTCCAATTTCATCCCATGTAGGTAGAGATAAAGCACAGTCCTGTTTGTTATCTTCTACTGGTCGTCTCTGTACAAAGTTAATTTTACTCGCAGCGTGTAAAGATATATGTCAGGTTGGCACATGCGCTATATCAAATACTTATTGATCTCTGGATTTTTGTTGTTGGTATGGATATTTGCGATATATACTATATCAATAACAGCTGTCGCCTATATCAGCACGCCATTGAAACATAAAGTATGTTATAGATTTCTCGACAGACATCGAGACTGACACAGTAATACTATATTTTTGCATTACATTTCATGTTTTACGAGACCACGTATCGTATGCAATGCACAACATTGTATGGTAATATTATTAAATGCCTTGTGTTCACTGTTATAGGATTATGGGCTCTCGTCAACAACGCTGGGATAAACTTTTTGGGCGATATAGAGCTTGCAACAATGAAACAGTACATCTACATTAACAACGTCAATAATTTTGGTCCTCTAAGGATGACGAAAGCATTCCTTCCTCTCATACGAAAGGCAAGAGGTATGTCAATATTTTTATTTACAAACCAATAATACGTTGTACAGTAACTGAACGCAGATTACATGCATCACAGACATCCGGAGAGGGGTGGCTGAAAAATTCTGAGCCTCACTACGAAAAATGTACATTACATCCTCAACAATTACAGGTCTTATGTACACCACTTCCCATGCTTACAGACGACATCTAAACCAAATACACAACCTGGTAGCATATTTCCGCAGACATCAAAGTGACTAAGAATGCTGTTGATTAAAATGGACAAAATTGACATCAAGTATCTCAAACTGAAAGGGCTAACTCCTCATCCACGGATGCGGACATGGTGTCGAGGTTAGGGATGATTCTCCTTCCTTTGTCACGGTTACATGGTTAGCAGTGAAGTTCAAGAGGAGAAGAAAGAGCCTCAAATATGACCCAAGATGTAGAAGACCACCAACTGCCATCACTGAGGCAAATGTTGATAAAATCCAAGATATGAATGTGAATGAACGACCACTCATCACACGTCACATAGCCAATACAGTAGACGTCTCCCATGAGAGAGTTGAGAACATTCCGAATAATGAATTGGGCATGGCAAAGGTTTCACCACACTGGGTTCCAAGGCTTATTCCTCCTGATCAGAAACGTTCCAGGCTGACCATCATCTCTCATGATAATGTACGTCCTTATGAAGTAGATCCAGCTGATTTTTAACCAGGGATGAGTGTTGGTTTCGCCACTAACAGTCAGTGCTCTGAAGAAGGCAAAGTATATTCTTGGATTCCACAGAAATTCTTCTGGTGGCCCAAAAGTCACTTTGATAGCCATTTAGAGTGAGTGAGTGAGTATAGTTTTACGCCGCTTTTAGCAATATTCCAGCAATATCACGGCGGGGGACACCAGAAATGGGCTTCACACATTGTACCCATGTCGGGAATCGAACCCGGGTCTTCGGCGTGACGAACGAACGCTTTAACCACTAGGCTACCCGACCGCCCGATAGCCATTTAGAAGTTGGAGTACTAAATAAGGATTCGATTTATGGATGAACAACTTCTTTTTACAATAAAGAGCGACGTTTTGTTGTAGATTCTAACACTGTTGTCAAGCAAGTGATAACGGTGTTAGAACCTTATTTAATTAATGGCTAATATGATACTAATCTGCTTAGGACTGCAGTGCATGACTGTTTCTTTGAACTTATTGAACATTCTCCATATTCACCAGATTTGGTCCCCGACGGCTTTCCCCATCTTTCCAAACTTGAGGCAATACATCGATAACATTTTGCAATACACAATGACACCTTGTCTGATATGGAGGAGTTTTTACATCACCAGGAGGAAGCCTTCTACACCAGTGGGATCCATGTACTCCAGCATCGGGGATTATTTTGAATAAAAACTCCATCACTGCAGGCCATCGTTGTTAGGTTCCAACATTCCTCGAATAACACCAAGAACATGTTGACCATATCATAGTAATGAGAACCAAATCACAAGATATGATCTTGAAACTTGCTTACCGTTACCCTTAGTATCCAGCTATATGAACACGAATAACCTCTATCTCGTTTTTAACGCATAAGGTTTGTTCTTGGGTTTCAAATATTTTATTTTCAATTGGTTTCAGGTCGCGTCGTGAATGTAACCAGCGTAAAGGGTAGGTTTGCCTTGCCCTCAAACGCTGCGTACAGTATGACCAAATGGGCAGGAGAAAATTTCTCAGATACTCTTAGATTAGAGATGAAGAAATTTGGGGTCAAGGTCATTATCATGGAGCCAGGGCATTTTGGTGGTGCCACTGGGTGCCTGAACAAAGAAGGGGTATGTATCAAAAGTTTAAATCGTTAAATGCATTTCAATCACTTCTCGTACGCCTTATATTGCATGGACAAAAAATGGGTTTTGATATTACCTCTTTTCAACGATTAAAACCCATCCACTAGCCCCTTTTTGAAGGACTACTGTTTCCTTTGAAACTCAAGCAACATGTGTGTTATATATAAGCCACTAATCAGACTACATGTAGTTGGATGTCACTCATGCTGTCTCCCCTGGACTGCAGGTTGCCCGTATAAGAAAGGATCTTGACGAGCAGTGGGAGGAATCGTCTGAGGACGTGAGACATACCTATGGGAAGGAGTACCTTGACGAGCAGTTCCAGGCAGCCATCTCCTCCTCCTCCACCAGCTTCCCTACACTGCATCCCATTATGGCAGCTTTCAAGGATGCCCTTTTGAACGAGCAGCCACAGAATAGATATCTAACGGATGGCAGCAACGGCTTGTACGATCCATATTGTGTAAGTAAATCTGCCCGAGCTTTCCAGCGTGGTTGTTCTTGTAATAATACATATCTATGCCAGAATTCCTGTATACTTGCGGTCAACTACTTTTCCTTCACAAACACATTCTCTGAAAATAATCTTGATACGGGCTCAGAAATAACGTTCCACACTTCCCAGTGGTTCTACGATATTTGTTGTTGGATAGTTTGTCATATGTCTTAAGTGTACTGCCTAAATATACCATGATCTTATGCTCGCACTAATTATCATGTAACGCTCTACGGTATCTCTGCTGAAGCTAACCTAAATACGATAGAAAATTTGAATCGGGAGATGATATAGGTTTAATCATCTATGTCCCTTTCCCCTTTCAAAGTTGTGTGTGTTTGTGTTTGTTAATTATATTCTAAGACTATATTGAAGGGGGCAAAGTTTATAGGTCAAACTTCATGAATACTGGCACAAACGTCAGTTGTATGTGCCTCCTCTCCTGATAAACACTACATAGCAAAGTACACACGGAACATGCACAAATGGCCACACAACAGGGCGACGTGTGATTTTCAATATGGCTGCCATGACGCTTATCGAACCTTGAGTTTAGTTTCAGTTGCTCAGTGGTATCCTCGGATATATAAAACGTGAAAGGTTCAAATGAATGTACTCAACGAAGACGGACTGGTCGTTGTAATGAAAAGAACCGACGAATCTTATAATATTGCGGCTCATTAATTTTGAAGTGATTCTGTGTGAGATGATGGTAACCTGTTGAGACAAGGATACAACAATTAAAGACATATTAACACAATAAGGACTAAACGAACAACCCAATTATACAGTCAATATCTCAGAGAGAAGCTTGTTTAGTTGCAGACAGGTTTTAGAAGTGGTAGTTATGTTCAAAGAAGTTATATATTACGCAAACAGAGAGACACTGACACACTGACTTATGACTCTCCGCCAATATCTAACAATCTCGCTATTTCATACTGACTTTTTCTTCTTTCTTATCATTTAACAAACAAAAATTATCTTGTATATATTGTAAATTATCTCAACAATGTTTATTGTCTGTTTCAGTTGTGTGCCCGCTTGTATTGTGTTCTCCCTGAGACGTGGATGGATAAGATTGTAGACTATCATTTTGGAAGAGGGCCAGTCGTTAATGCCCTGAAAAAGGAAACATGAGTGTAATGACGCTGGTTATTTTCCCAAACAAAACTATCTACCGTGTTGTGTTCATTTTAGTTATATATTCATCCTAAGACATCAACAGGATTGATAGGAATCAACAAGGGCATTCACACCATTGGAACACACAGCCAAACGCACTCACACACACACACACACACACACACACACACTAGTTATATATTCATCCTCACACATCAACAGGGTTAATAGGAATCAACAAGGGGATGCGCACCATTGGAACACACACACACACACACACAAACACACACACAAACACACACACACACACACATACACACACACACACTAGTTATATATTCATCCTCACACATCAACAGGATTATTAGGAATCAAAAAGGGGATTCGCACCATTGGAACACACAGCCAAACGCACTCACACACACACACACACTAGTTATATATTCACCCTCACACATCAATAGGATTAATAGGGGATGCGCACCATTGGAACACACACACAGATACACACACACACACACACACACACACACACACACACACACCACTAGTTATATATTCATCCTCACACATCAAAAGGGCTAATAGGAATCAACAAGGGACACGCACGCACACACACACACACACACACACACACACACACCGCCTCAACACTCCCGCACATCTCCGGATTGCGTATGTTGTTTTCTGTTTAACGCCCCCTCAGTAATATTCCAGCTTATATGACGACAGTCTGTAAATAATCGACTCTGGACCAGACAATCCAGTGATTCACACCATGAGCATCGATCTACGCAATTTCGATACGATGACATACATCAACCAGTCAGCGAGATTGACCACCAGAACCCATTAGTTGCCCGTTACTTCAAGCATGGGTTTCTTCAAGCATGGGTTGCTGAAGATCAATTCTAACCCAGATCTTCACGCGTATGTAGTTGACGCTTAAGACAAAAATTTATATACCCGTAATTTGATATTTAATGCATATGGTTTGAGGAAAGCCCATTGTGTACTAAATACCATCCCCATTGGGTATTCCTTGAATGAAAAGACCCCCTGTCCAATACTTGTCGTGGTTAACGACTACAGGGGAGGTGGTGGTCAGATCGGCGACTTCGCTAATTGTTCAATCATGATCATGAACCGACAGTGTGCATCATTGCTCAAAGTTTCAGTGAATAGCTTTGTCGGTGTCATTGCAATGTCAGACCCTTCCTATTTCCATGGAAGCGGAGACATGTTTATTTGCAGATTGCATTACACGAACAACCAGCTGCTAGAGTTTGTTTGTTAACGCTGTAATATTCCAGCAATATGTTCCATGATGGCCCTTAGATAATCAAGACCAGACAAATCAGTGTCGGATATAAGGTTTTATCATACAATGGGTAGGTTTCTCGGCAGGATAAAGCCAACGGATAAAAACGATATCCGTTGGGGTCATATGCGGATAGAGATGCAAATATCAAAGGTCAAGTAGGGACTACTTTCACTGTTTATAAACAAACATCGCACGTCGCACTTGTCATTCGGCGATCGAGTCAGAATTAACCACCGGGAATCTGGATAAACTACAGGGATAATTGCTATCATTATCAAAAGAACAGTCTAATATACTGAAAATCAGTGTCTAACTGTGACGTAGCTAAGGCATTTTATAAGTTTGGCAACTTTGGAGATATAAATTTCGAAACAATTTGGCGAGGGCACGAGGCCTAGCCAAGTGGGATCAGTAGCCATATCTGTGCTTGTAGACCTCTTCGGCTTAAAACCTCCTCCACAAATTAAAATAGTTGGATTTGGCGGAAATATGTTTGAATTGTTACCTTGTTTCGTTTTGTCGCTGTGTGTACATTTGACTACAATTCTTATCGTTATGACAGGACAGACCGACTGTCAACAACGTCTGAACGTGGCCGTGACGTCTCATAGTATAGGGTTAGAGTAGCTTCCCTTTGACAAAGGGCAGTTACTCTAGCGGACAGACCGATGGATTGCCGCGAAAGGCAATTAAAAACAATTGTTGTTTTGCGTATATGTTGCTTCGCCTCTGTATAAGAAACCTATTTCAGTTGGAACTATATTGGCTACTGTAACTGTCTGACAGACACATCACTTACCCTGTGACGTAATAATTATTAATGCGCGCATTCCAGGAAAACTCGCAATGTTTCGGTTATGTTTGTGAGAGAGGGAAAGCGATTTTGAAGCACAGAATTAAAGAATGACATTATATGATAAAGAGGTTATCACGCTTGTGTGTTTGGGGATGGTAAATATCCTGTATTAGGAATAAACACTATGTATTTAGCTCGCCAAGGCTCGCTAAATACAATGTTTATTCCTAGTGCAGGATATTTACCATCCCCAAACACACTCGCGTGATAACCTCTATTGACGTAAGCAACGTCCCCGTAGAATAGTGTACACGTTCAATCTAAGTAGAACTTTACATTCATAAACATTAGTTTTGGACCTTTCTGAATGAAAGTCCGGGTCTCAAACAAAAGGACGTATACAAATAGAAAAATACCTGAACTAGAAAGGAAAAAATTGCGACTCTGAGGAAATTATTAGTAGACTTTTTCAAAATGTATATGAAACTGTCTTCGCTAACTTATACAAAAATAAATCTGAGTATGAGAAATTAAATGATGAAGAAAATCCACACAATTGGGATACGATGGCATGCATCAATCAAGTCAAAGAACCTCACCATCTGATCCTGTTAGTCGCCTCTTATGACAAACGTAGTCGCCTCTTACGGCAAGCATGGGTTGCTGAAGACCTATTTTAACCCGGATCTTCACGGGTCACTTTCTAGACAAGTCATTCAAAAAACGATCTCTTGTCTGTTTGCGTGTTTTAACGCTATGTTTGTATTTGAGGACAATCCATCGTTGCCATAAAATATATGCTGTTGTATCTCGCTGTTATAATTAAGTAAATTAATTACGATTTAACTACTTAAACTGTGACGTGAGTGCATGTAACTAACGTAAAAAAGGGATGGTCGATGTATACTACCCAAAAGAAGTTAAGGATCACCTGATTCTTTCATATTACAATAGTTAATCTCTCATGCCATGACAGATTAACTTTACCAATATGAAAGAATCGGGTGATCCTTAACTGCTTTAGAGTAGTATATTAAGAAATTGGGTGAAATTAGCACCTTTAACGATGTGCCAACACATACAGAGGTGGTGATATTATTACAGTTGTTAGGTGTCGATTCCCAAATTGAAACAATATGTTAATCGAGAAATCTTTCGTAACACAATCTGGTGTGAAACCAACAAATGGTATACAGATCGACCACCACTACTTGACCATAACAGAAGGGCTCGCCGAGATTGGTGTAGACGTCATATCCGGTGGAACCGTGGTCAGTGGGCAGACACAATGTTCACAGATGAGTCACGCTTCTCGATCTTAGATCAATGATGGCCGGGCTCGTGTTTACGTCGTCAAGGAGAGAGATTTGCTGATGTGAACGTTGCTTAACGTCTACCATTTGGAGGATGAAATGTGGTGGTGTGGGCGGGGGTATCCATGAAACACGGAACACCTCTGTACGTCGTCAACGAACATTTGACTGGTAAGTGTAATCTCAACGAGATTGTCCAACCTCTGGTAATGCACTTCTGCAGCGGATTGGACCAGGAGCTTGGTTCCAGGACGACAACGTAAGTCCTCAGCGTGCCAGGGTGGTGACCGATTCCCTGCAGCATCAGAACGTTCGGCACATGGATTGGCCTGCAGATTCTCCCGACTTATCACCCATTGACCAGGCGAGGCCAGTTCGATCGCAACTTCCCTGCCGTTAACCTCCAACAATTGGTTCAGCAAATAGTTGCAGAATGGCAAGCGATCCCTCAACGTTATTCCTAACGCCTCGATGGACAGCATGCGCCAACGTGTGAATACTAAGGAGGGCTACACCACTGAAGCTTCTGCGACCCGTGAAGATTCCGGGGTAGAATAGGTCTTCAGCAGTCCATGCTTGCCGTAAAAGGCGACTATGCTTGTCGTAAAAGGCGACTAACGGGATCGGGTGGTCAGGCTTGCTGACTTGGTAGATGCATGTCATCGATCCCAATTGCGTGGATCGATGCTCATGATATCAATCACTGGATCGTCTGGTCCAGACTCGATTATTTACAGACCGCCGTCATATAGCTGGAATATTGCTGAGTTTGGCGTTAAACAACAAAACAACCAACCAACCAACTGAAGCTTCTGCGACTTGTGTGAACATCGTTTTAAGGGGTACATGACTTTTTTCATCAGGGTTATAAATTAGTGTCTAAACAAAAGTGTTTTCTTATGTGTTTTCTTTTCTTGAGACAACAAAGAATTATTTTGTCATTATTCGTCACCATTTTAGCTTACATTTATATGCAAAGATGATTTTGGCCTTTGAATTCTTTTGAGCAGTATATTTCTATGGTGAAGCGTTACTTTAGTGAGAAGATTGTGACATTTGCGCAGAAACATTAAATAATTGTGTTTGAAATTAACACAGATCAACAGGAGTCATGAACAATCGTTAATTGAATTAAAATAAAACCAAATAAACATGTTCATTTGTGTTAATAAAACCAAAGTGTTCTCTGAATCAGAGATACTCTTATCATAAATTAGGCGATTCTCTATGAGGGATTTTCAATCATATGTTCAATAATTCGCTTCGAAATATGCAGCGAAATATGCAGCATTTTCTATCTTACTCAGAAATTCTCAATGTTCAGGGATTCTGAATCATTTTTTGATTTAGTAGTAGAGTATTAATTAGTTGTAGAGTATTAATACTCTGGGATTTTCTAGCATACACCCAGGAATTCACTTGCAAACACACGGAGATTTTTTTATACAATCAATGCTTCTCCTTCACTGCTCTATGATTCTCTAGCACACACACAGGGATTATCTACCAACTATTCTGGGTTTCTCTATCGAATTCTCAAGGGTCTCTGTCATATACTCTGTTATATGTCAGGAATTCTTCATAGTACACCAATAGAGGTTATCACGCGAGTAAATATTCTGCATTAGGAATAAACATTGTATTTAGCGAGCTTTGGCGAGCTAAATACATAGTGTTTATTCCTGATACAGGATATTTACCATCCCCTAAACACACAAGCATGATAACCTCTTTATCATATCATGTCATTCTTTAATTCTGCGTTTCAAAATCGCTTTCCCTCTCTCACAAACATTACCGAAACATTGCGAGTTTTCCTGGAATGCGCGCATTAATATTTATTACGTCACAGGGTAAGTGATGTGTCAGTCGGACAGTGACAGTAGCCAATATAGTTCCAACTGAAATCTGTTTCTTATACAGTTGCGAAGCAACATATATGCAAAACAACAGTTGTTTTTAATTGCCTTTCGCGGCGATCCACCGGTCTGTCTGCTAGAGAAACTGCCCTTTGTCAAAGGGAAGCTACTCTTAACCTAGTCTACGAGACCTCACGGCCACGGTCAGACGTTGTTGACAGTCGGTCTGTCCAGTCATAACGTTAAGAAGTGTAGTCAGATAAACACACAGCGGCAAAACGAAACAAGGTAATAATTCAAACATATTTCGGCTAAATCCAACTGTTTTAATTTGTGGAGAAGGTTTCAAGCCGCAGAGGTCTACAAGCACAGATATGGCTACTGATCCCACTTGGCTAGACCTCGTGCCCTCGCAAAATTGTTTCTCCAAAGTTGCCAAAACTTATGAAATGCCTTCGCTACGTCACAGTTAGACACTGATTTTCAGTATATTAGACTCTTCTTTTGATAATAATAGCAATTATCTCTAGTTTATCCAGATTCCCGATGATTAGGGGGCACGGGTTGCCCAGTCGTCTGAGGGGCCGCGATTCGCTGTGCAGAGTTGCGTCCCTTGGGCACGCCAGAAACCTATGATTGTGGGTTCGAATCCCGGTTCGCCCCGATTATGTTATTAGGTTTGTCAGCACCATACCGGTGCACGTGGGTTTCACCGAAGTGGAAAACGTCTGAGACCTGCATCACTTCGGGCTTTCCTCCCACATTAAGCTGACACGCCGTGATATAACTGGAATACTGTTAAAAGCGGCGTTAAACCCAACTCACTCACTCACTCACTCACTCACTCACTCCCGATGGTTAATTCTAACTCGATCGCGATTGACAAGGGCGACGCCATGTTTGTTTATAAACAGTGAAAGTAGTTCCTACTTGACCTTTGATATTTGTATCTCTATCCGCCTATGACCCCAACGGATATTGTTTTTATCCGTCGGCTTTATCCTGCCGAGAAACCTACCCATTATATGATAAAGGGATATATCCAGCGAGACTCATCAGATGCATGCTTGTACATATAAACGTGATAAACGAAACGAGACTTTAAACTGATATATTTCGAAAAAATCTGATCATATATAGACAGTCATGTATATACAGCTGAATGACAACTCTATGATTACACATGTTGGCAGCGATTCCCAAGTTATAAAAATAAATCATGAAATAAGCCTATGTACAAATTTTAAACATATGTATATATGTGACATAAACAGAAATCACTGTGGAGTCTCCAAGATGTCTATTGATGACAATGTTTGAGATTGTCAAAGAATATATATTTTGCATCATCGGTTAAAAACTACTTTCCATTTACAGGTTACATATAAGATGATAATTCAGCAACAAGAACATTTTGATACACATATCAGTAAAGCATGACACGTACAATGTACTTAGTTGTCCGATTACCATTAACATACTTTATGTATGCCGCCTTGATATTTTTCTGGAATATTACTAAAAGCGTCGTAAAACCATATTCACTCACTTACATATTACTGGTTGCCTGGAGAGGGTATGTAAGACCACGTCTTTCAAAGTAGATTTATTCTTACCATATCTTTTAACCGTAGAATATATGTTGTTTTAATATGGCTAAATGTGTTAATAATCGCCAACACCTGAAGGGATGATGTAAATCCAGCTGGGACCCATGCAGGTAGCAAAAGTACTGTAGGTCCCCATGGTCCCCAGTATGGTGATCTACCTTCAGTTGTTGGAGATCATAGCCTGTTTTTATAATGTATTGTTATGTATCGTAATATCAATTTTATGATTCAATACTAGTTTTAAATATTTCTCTGTGATAAGTCTAGTTATTTTACTGCCCATCGTTGGCAGGTTTTTTATACGTTTTCAAAGTATTTAAAATATTTAACCTTTGATAGTCACGATATGGCTGAAATATTGCCGATGTGACTTAAAACTTAACTCACCCACTCACTTACTCACTCACTACACACTACTGCACAGACACGTCATAACCATGCTAATTTTGTAAAGCCTCACAATGATGTGACGTAAGTCACCATACGCCTCACAGAATTATACATGTATAAGACTATGCGATGCTATAGACAGCTGATATCCTCTTTCCTGGAATAGTATACAGTGTCAAGTATCACAAGAGCGCTTTGGTATCAAAATGATTTGGTCACTGCCAATAGGAGCATATACTGTTGTATACAGTCAGATCACATGGTTCCAGTCTAATCGGGAGATGCTGCATTTCGACTCCTAGATTTTGTTTGTTGCTTAAATCCTCAGGAATATTCCAACTGTATCACGGTGTCCTGTAAATTAGGGAGTTTGGTTGATATTGTGATCAACGTCCCACGACGTTGTGGTACCACCATGACACGTAATCAGCCATGTCACCGAGCTGCGCCACCTAGGACGTTTAGTTGTCCATTACCAAAAGCATGACTTCTAATATCAAATTCGGGTCACGGATGGCCAAGTCGTCTAAGGCGCCGCGATTCGCTGTGCAGAGTTGCGTCCCTTGAACACGCCAGAAACCTATGATTGTGGGTTTGAATTCGTGTTCGCCCCAATTATGTTTCTAGGTTTGTTAGCACCGTACTCGTGCTCGTGGGTTTCACCGAAGTGGTAAACGTCTGAGACCTGCATCACTTCGGGCTTCCCTCACACATTAAGCTGACACGCCGTGATATAATTGGAATACTGTTAAAAACGGCCCTAAACCAAACTCACTCACTCTAATATAATTCGAATCTCACGCTGTTCCAGGGTGTGAAATAGTAGCGATGAAGATGCATCTTTTGTGCTGGAGTTGATGTCTGGGCTTCTGCAAGTTGTTACAGATGCTATTGATGAAGATGTATCAACTGAGGAGGAGCTGAATGCTGAGGTGGTGCATTTTGAAAATGCTCGCTATGAATTTGTGGTGGAGTTGATGGCTGGGCTGCTGTGTGCTGCTACAGATGCTATTGAAGAAGATGTGCCTTGTGTTGAGGAGCTGAATGCTGAGGTGGTGCAAGTTGAACATTCTCGCTATGAAGATATAACTAGTGTGGTGGAGTTGATGGCTGGGCTGCTGTATGTTGCTACAGATGCTATTGAAGAAGATGTGTCTAGTGTTGAGCTGCTTGCTGAGGTGGTGCATGTTGAACATTCTCGCTATGAAGATCTAACTAGTGTGGTTGAGGTGATGGCTGGGCTGCTGTATGTTGCTACAGATGCTATTGATGAAGATACGTCTTTTGTTGAGGAGCTGGCAGCTGAGCAGTTCCATATTGTTTCAGATGCTATTGAAGAAGATGCATCTATTGTGGAGGAGCAGAAGCCTGAGCTGTTTGTTCCCAGTTGTAGTATGTGTACACTGGAGCATAGTTCATGTCTCCTTTGGTATACTTCGTGTCGGCATCATCCTTTATGTCCACTGTGCCAAACACACTTTCTGCGTAGGATGGAGGTGCTAGAAGAGAAAGACGGTACGTTAACATTTCAGAGTTGGCAAATCACAGAGGTTTTTACGTAAAGAACACGGTATCACAAACATCCTGCTATAGATCAAAAATAAGAAACGTGGGGCTTGTTATATAGCAAAATCACATTAGAATGATAGGTGTTTGATGATTGTTAAAAACGTCAGTGTAATAAATTTTGAGACGACTGTGGTTACTGGGGTATACATGTATATATATCATTTGACACTTTGATATTGTGACGAACTTTTCCAAAGGAGTTCTGCCAGCACTGTGAAAATGTACATACTTTCAGAGTTTCCATGGGATTAAAAGCCGACAACATGAAATATTCTTCAAATTACTGCTCTAGCAAGTTTAGCCGTTTTACGTAGAAAGTTGATGCAAATTCCAAATATGATGATATTCCAAGTGAACTCACGCATTGAGTATTGAGCTGAAGCCTGTGCCCCTCCCTCGTAAAGCTGGGACGGGTCGGGGCCCTGGGGTGGAGGAGCAAACCCGTACTGCTGGAGTGTGGACCTGAGGGGTATGGATCCGATGATCAGCCTGAGCGGTACTTCTAACTGGAATGCGGGTCCAGAAGGATTCACACAGAGCTGAAACATAATGTAAATTGTCCATCAAGAGAATACACAGTCTTAATTATCCACCGAAATAGATTCCATTTGGCGTAAAGGGAACAATAGCTGTGAAAAGTATATGACCACTGAAAATCAGAGAAGACACCAGGTGTTCGCGAGAAAGGTAAGTACGTACCACTTGTATAATATACTTCGTTTATGTTTGATTTCGAGATGTAGAAATCAGAAAAAGCTATGAGTGCAGTATGCTAGATATGCAAATCATACATTTTTCATTTATGATGGTATCGGGGGCGAAAGGAGTGCGAATCTTTGTGGGAATTTCTTTCGTTAAGACCAAAAATTCCGAATGGTAAAGTGGTAAAGAATCCGATCATTAGTTCACATTTAATTGGGTCAAGAACCTACGTGTCCTTCTTTCGACTGGAAAATCAAAGTTCGCCCAGCCTTTAACTGACACGATCTTCTCTGAAATATGGTCAGAACTTCACGCAGAGAAAATCGTATCATTGTAAAAGATCTGATTTAATTAAATTTATTTGACTGCACAATTCTGCGTTTACTAAATGCTACATTAACCTGTAATAAGTATAGTGTCCCGACATGGAGTTTTTCCTGTGAGAAACAGTGATGACCTTCTGAGCAGGAACACAGCTCTGTTTTGGTTATATTATTATGGATATTTACAGAATGTCAAAAAGACAATACCTTTACAAAGTACTCAATTTCGATTATTCTGCATCCCTGTAACTTGGATGGCGGCACTGGTGGTATCCTTAGAAGATCACCATTCCATGAATCAGAGTCACCAGGAAGGATTTCTCCATGTGATATTTCCCCTATTTTCTGAAAGTTTGTTCGTGACTTCCGTGTTGCGTGGTACTTCACAACCTAAAAACATCGACTGTGTTTTCAAAAGCAAAACATCGTCAGGCATCATAGCGTGAGTAGAAATTTTAAAGTAATTAAGATATAAGTCCTTGCTTGTCATTTAGAATCTGGAAGAACATGAAATCATGACACTTTCATTTGGTTCTTAGTCACGACGTTTCAGAGCTACTTCTTCCTCTTTCATCCTTCATTCACGTGATGAAGGAACAAGAAAGAGCGCTGAAACGTCGTGACAAAGAATAAAAGAAGTTGCTATCCATAAACGTGTCGTGTATTCGTATATAAGATATACCAAAAACAATGCATTTACGTCAAATGTCCTTTGTCGAAATGCTAACAAGGCCGAATGCATCACAACATTCAGAATGTTGATTGTAATGTCCCCTTAATGTGAACATTTTCTGGAAAACTTACAAACCTGAATTGAATTAAACATAAAACACATCTCATTCTCTTTTGAAACATTGACATTTCAAGCACTGCCACCGACTTCCTGACAATAATATCCTAAATACATACATATTTATTGCTCATATATTCCTTAAATTTGACTAACTTTCTCATTCACGAAGAATTAACAGTTTAATGATTTTCCACAGAGATCTCAGTCTAACACAGGGCACTAATTAAAGCGATCGAGACAGATTCGCCCAGTCTTCTTTAAATATTGCCATTGTGTATACTTTTGTATACTTGGACTTACAGTTGTTCGTTTGTCGTATTTAAGGTGGAAGACTAATGGCATTGAACGTGTACATAAAGCTCTATTGTCAGAGATACGATATATTTTCTTCACATACACTCAATACTGACCATGTACAATTCAGCGTATGATCTGGTCATCCTCCTGTTACTGTGGTTGATGATCTCAGCTTTGATAGGAATTGATTCCCCCGGAACATAGCCACATCGGTCAATTTGAAACCTACAGCTGATTGGTCCAGATTTGCAGCATAAGCAACACAAAGTCTTTTCATTTTCACCCCTTGCACCTTCCTGCAATCATAGATCACAAACATCCAAATAGTATATAGTACAAAACGATAACGTACAATAAGACAACTTATCAAAATAACGTTTTCTTCTTAAGTTTCCATTTGCTCGGTGTGTGTGGAAGAAACAATGCATGAGATAGCTTAGCGGCAAACGTATATAGTAGAGGAATGGCCTTTCTTGGTGGGTGATGAAATCAAATCGACATTCAGGTATGTAGGTATTTATTCAATTAAAATATAACTCGATACATTGTATCTAGTGATGGCTATCGAGGACATGCTTACTATTGCAATAATTCAGTTGTGCAATTAATGCATGTGTATCTCTACCGTTTTGCAATGTAGATTTCCGTGATTTATTCGACATGATGACAAAGCCTAACACGTCCGACAAGTCTGACAAGACTCAGTTTTATACTCAAGACATATGCTTGTGGCTTACCTGAATGGGTTGAAAAATGGGAAGTCGTACATTTTGAAAGCGAACGACCAACTGTTGCTTACAGTTATCGAATGATACGGTGTTTTTAATCAATTTTTCATGTTGAGTTATCATTTAACTGGTGATTATTAATTTAACTTGTCTCAATTTCACATGTACATGTTTATGTTTAAAGGTGAATAATGCTTGGCCTGAATATTTGTCTATGTCAGGCAAATGCTTAGACGGAATCATAAACGAAAGAAAACGCGTTTCGGATTGAAAAGTCATATTATCACAACGCATTAGATACGTTACGTTAGATACATAATTTATACGTTAGATACAATTTCCTTGAGTTCACTCACCATAGCTCCAAGTTCAGTGTTGAGGTCCAAAAGATTGACAACTGTGAAAGCCCTTTTCGTTGTGTGGTCAAATTTCCATGGCTTGTCAATGATACCACTGAGACAATATCTTATCCTCCCTACAGAACCCTCAAACGAGGAGGGTAGTCCAGCTGGCAGTTGGTATCGGAAGGGGTATGTATAACGTCCTGCCGGTAGAGAAGGGTTATCTCCCCCTTGTCCTGACGCTGCAAAATACCAAAAAGAAGCTGGTTGTTCTGATCACTATAATTTCTCTACAATTTTGCATAATGACCTAAAGTTTACTTGCTAAAATGTACGTTCCAAATGGCCCGCGAATTCATGACTCAGAATCAACTGCAACAACAAGAACGTGACGTCATAATGGTTTAACCCGGGTTAACGAATGTCCAGTTTAACGATTCAAACATACGTTGCAATATCTCTTTCTTGAATATATGTTCCGCGAAGCAGGTTTCCGGATTAACGTCGTCCGAACCAAAGAGGTTTCTCTGTTCATTGTAACGAGCAGGACACCCGTTCCTGTTTCCAACTCCGCTTGTGTCAGATGTTATTAATATTTACATTTGATTTAAGTCAGGATTTCTGTATTTCCGACTCTTTTCGTGTTTCAGCTACACATAAAAGACATGTCAAAAGTTATTTTCAATTGGTTGATTTTACATGCACGCTACAAATCAATATTCTTCATAAGGATTTATATCAAGGGTGCGTATCATAATGCTTTAGTATTTATATCAGTGGTAGTACTATCATGAAGCGTCAGTATCTATATCAAAGGTAGGTATCATAAGAATTCAGTAACTATATCAATGGTATGTATCATGAAGCTCAGATCGTCTTGACTGGGCCCCGCCATTTTGTTTGAAGCAAATGCAAGTGATATGAGTGATGGAATCTGATTGGTCAGTAGGAGGGGCATAGAAGGGACATAACTCGTAATAGCCACTGGTGGCTCTAATATCGAGCCTGGAAATTCCAGCGTAATTCGGCAAGGGTGGAAACTGGTCTTTATGGTCAGTTAAAGCCTTGCCTCGGGAAGTTGGATCAGATATGACTTCTGTGGAATGTTTATAATAACTCGTGGGTTTTTTATACCTTTCCCAAATAAAACCAGTTCATAGCTGAAGTAGTTCTCATGCGATGAGTAAATTCTGGTAGTAGTCCGTCTGTTCTTCCCTGATCCCGTCGAATGTGACTCCGACCATCTCACAGTAGCACCACCGAAGAATTGGAGCCTTATGCCTGCGAATAAATCAAATTTTCGTCTTACATATTTCTGCCAAGGCGTATTTATTGCGACTGGATTGGTCTGCTTCTTTCCTTAACTTATGTTTGTTTGTTGTTGCACTCAGCAACATTCCAGCTATATGATGACGAACTATAAATAATTGAGTCTGGACCAGACCAAAACAAGCAACGGTCAACGCCGTCGGGGTACGGTGACCCTCAATCAACCAAGTCACCGAGTCTGACCACTCGATCCATCAGTCACTTCTTACGACCAGCATAGGTTGCAGTGGACCAATGCTAACCCGGAAGCCCTAATGAGATAGCGTGTCTCTCATTATGGTATCATGAAATCCCGTTAAAGGGGGGCAATGCTTGGGTGATTTGGTAGTACTGACAAGTTTGATTCAAGTCCTTCGTAGACTATTACATATGACTCTTGTCCGGCGGAATGTTTAATCACAAACACTGAACTTCATAAGGGGAAATATTAATGTGACACATTAGTTTTCCCAAAGTGTGAACACAGCACACATCACTCGACAGGAGTCATGTCGATATACAGGCTAAATAAATATTATGTTGATCCTCGAAAAGAAATAGGTCATGGTCGGATAATGCTAAGTATACTAATATGCAATATGTATTTAATGCATTACTAATATTGATATACAAATATTACATTCAATGTTCTATGTACAATGAGTTAACCCTTAGTGCTTTATCAGGTCATCAGATAATGTTATCTGTCAAATAATATCAAACAAACATACACATATATACTCTCATCCCCACCTATGGGATAAAAATGTCAACTGTGCTTCATATGTTCGTTTGAAGCAAAGTGATTTTGTCCCGTTGTCCTCACAACCTAGATACACACACAGACACACACACAGACACAAACACAGACACACACACACACACACACACACACACACACACACACACACACACACACACACACACACACACACACACACACACACACACACACACACACACACTCACTCACTCACTCACTCACTCACACACACTCACACACACACACACACACACACACGTTTGGTTTTTCATCTTATAGATATTTCAACTGTTGGTGATCATTTGAACATCGTTCCATTTGTCATGCCATGACAGTAAATAGTATGCTTGGAAACGGGCATTATTCATCATACTTCATACTGAAACTTCAGTGGGATCACATGTTGGTTATACTATTTGAGACTTGTTTAGAGTTATTCAGTACGTACTGACCTCTCATTTTCATTTCCCCATTCAGTTCCACTGTGACATGTCCCTCAAGGACCTGGTCCGGGTAATACACTGCTTGGGGATTATTTAAACTTATTGCAAATATGTTCAGTTTGCCCATGGTAGAGACTCATGTGTGTAGACCGGTGTAGGTTTGAGATCAGACAATATGGAGGGCTGGATATGTTATCTATGCATTGCGACATATTGACATACAACGTCACGACAGTCACAACGCCCCCTGTGTCCTTGACAACGTGGTGATTCAGGTCACAGCTAGATAGCGGTTATTAACATACAATCTTTTGCGTTCGCTCTTCCTTCAGCCGTATATGTGAATATCAGTACGACAAACAAATGTTTAAAGCAGTTGGCGTTTTGGCCCTATCGTTTTTATCAACTGAGGAAGAAAGGAAATTATACCGAGTTTGTTTTTTTATGTTATATAAAATTAAAAGAACTGTTGTTAAATTTGAATCTACCTGTTAAGCCGTCACTCAATCCTGTGGTATTTTGTAAAAACTAATCTGTGGGGAATTTTTGTGTAAAAATAAATAGCGTTTGAAAGGCATTTAGAAGTGATACATAATAAGGAAGAGAATATATGGATGACTGACCTCTCATTTTCATTTCCCCATTCAGTTCCACAGTGACATGTCCCTCAAGGACCTGGCCCGGGTAATACACTCCTTGGGGATTATTTAAACTTATTGCAAATATGTTCAGTTTGCCCATGGTAGAGACTCCTGTGTGTCGACCGTTGTGGGTTTGGATCAAGGGAAGTATATATATATAGGGGAGGATATGTTATCTATGTATTGCGACATTTGATATGATGTTAGCACAGCGAGTGGTCGACAAAGAGGCTCTCGTAATACAATCATATCAGCGTCGACATATTTCGCAAGGCCTCGGCGTCACAACACTTGGTGTTTCCGTGCCAATCTGGTGATTCATGTTTCAGCTTATTACTATACAACCTGTTTGACATTTTGGGTGCTACTCACACATATTCAATGCAGTTGACGATTTGGCCCAATTGCACAATATATATTGAACTTTTCAATAAAACCCCAGCATCCCACCCCCACTATATCAAATCGTCGGTCCCTTAAGGTTTAACTGCCAGCGTGACGTTAGTCTGGAAACCAACATATGTGTGCATATGTTAATGTATGTATAATATATACATATGTATATAATATGTATATGTATATAAAATATGTATAAAAGTGTGTAATACTATATATATAGTATTACAAGTTTTGACAAGCACGAATATCTGGCCCCTGTTTTTGTGTATATTAAATACTTATACACCTTATGAAATCACTTGTTTAAATATGTGTGTGTGTGCGTGTGTGTGTGTGCGTGCGTGCGTGTGTATATGTGTACGAATGTATATACATTGGTCGGTCAAAGTTCGCGAAAGGTCGTTCTGTATCTTGTATCTTGATTTGAATGAGATTGAGGTAATCTAAGCATGTGATTAATCTTGTTTTGGTTATTTAAAGCAATAATTGTTTATTTTTAAGCAAGTATATCTCTGCAGCCGTTGTAAAATGCAGCTACTAGCCGACTCATCTCGAATCAAAACACGCGATCACTGTGTCGGATAAACGAGACTGATTCATGAGTAATTTTAGTTATTTGTGGCAAATTAGGAGTGTCAGAGTCGGAGTGCGAGATTTCAAATTAACGGGTCTAAATAGCATTGATATAAGTCCATCATTAGTGGCTTGACTGTATATGTATGAATGTATGTATGTATGCATACCTACCTACCTACCTACCTACCTACCTACCTACCGACCTACCTACCTACCTACCTACCTACCTACCGACCTACCTACCTAACGACCTACCTACCTACCTACCTACCTACCTACCTACCTACCTACCTACCTACCTACCTACCTACCTACCTACCTACCTACCTACCTACCTACCGACCGACCGACCTACCTACCTACCTACCTACCTACCTACCTACTTACCTACCTACCTACCTTCCTACCTACCTTCCTACCTACCTACCTACCTACCTACCTACCGACCTACCTACCTACCTATCTACCTACCTACCGACCTACCTACCTACCTACCTACCGACCTACCTACCTACCTACCTACCTACCGACCTACCTACCTACCTACCTACCTACCTGCCTACCTACCTACCTACCTACATGTAGCGTTATCAATATCGGCGTTATCCAACAATATTAATATGTGTACATGTGCGCTTCTAGGACCTGTTTCTGTTTGTGTGTATACATGTATATGCCTGAGCGAACCGTATTGTGCAGACGGGATATGATGGTATGTGTTGTGTATAGTTTCTTTTATCTCTCGTCATTTTCCAGAGGGTCGTTTTCAGTTTGCATTTCACACCATATCTCTTTTCATATTACACACTTGTCATCCTTGATCCTCACAAGGCCAGTCAAGCAGCAAAAGCGATATTTGCACGGGTCCTTATTAAGCCCCTAGCGGACGCAAAATACGACAAACATGAATATGTTACATATATGCATGTAATTATACTCAATACCGTATTCGACGTAATAAGCGCCCCTCTGTAATAAGCACCAACGGCGATATTTGCTCATATATATTGGCTAGTGAACAATCCCAATTAGCACCCTTTCCGATTGATCAGGGTACACAAGATTTATTTATTCGCGTATAATACGCACTCGTGTGTTATATGCACCCTTAGTTGTGAGGCACCTAATCGCCAGCACACAAAGCGATTAGGTGCCTCACCCTGGCAGGTGTGGGTTCGAATCCCGGACGGGACTCAACCCCCCAAAAGTACTAGAATCTGTACTTTACTAAGAAAGTGTTATCCCAAATATAACATATGTTATATTTGACCACTTTCTAAATGGCATTGTGTATTCATGTCACCATAAACCACGAAATATATCTTTCAAAAAAATATTCTGATAAGAGCCCCCAATTTCTAATTCTGGGCGCTTATTACGTCGAATACGTTATGTTTTTTTAATATAAAAACGCAATTAAACTATCTTGTCATATGATTAAGACATTTATTATGAAACCTAAACGTCCAAATACCCAAATACATACGTAAACACATTATTGAACATACCATTCATAAAAAAACACGGGTGATTTATTAGTTAGAGGACACATCATATGAGAGCCAACTTTCATTGGTTCTAAAGCAGCGGTAACATCGTGTATAATGTGTGAATCAGCCCAGGTTGCAACTTGACACAACAGACTAAATGACAGCAATGGACGTATCTCTGTCATATTATTCTCGTCATGAGATACGATAAGCATGTTAACTGACAAGAAAAGACATATGTTCTATCTGCATAGAGCTTCTCACTTTTAACGCTTAAGTCCGATCAGGTGAACAGAGTAAAACATATTTAAACTGTGTGACATATTGATTTTTTAATTTTCATATCAATACACATATTTCATCACAAAATAAACAGTACAAAATGATTAATTCAACCTTAATCCTAAGCACTCCAACCCCAGTTTCTGTTAAGAAACAAAAGTCAATCTACTTTTAATTACAATAAACAGCCCCTATCGACATTGCCTGCAATGGATATAAAATCGACTAAGAATAATTGCAATGGCTTTCCAACTCACCTATAATAAACAATGCAACACACCATCCTTACATTAATTGATGCCTAGTAGGTCAGCATATGCGATATGCGAAGAATAATTGTCATCTTTAACCCATTTTACAACCTTGTGCAAGCGTACGTTCCACTTCAATTCTAGAAATGATACAACTAACACTCATTTCTTAACCAGTTTTACCTCCAAACTATACTAGTACTAACCTAATATACACTGCTACTAATTCAGACCAAACCTGTGGCTGGCACTGACTTCTGTTGACTTTCTGTTGAAAAGGTTTTGGAAATAAACGCATTTCCTGAATCAGCCGTGTTTGAGAAAATAAATGTAAAGAGGCTTAAAATAGATTAAATTCTTCATGTGCAAAATATTTTGTTCAGGTTATAATGTCGTACCTAATTAGCTTTGTGTGTGTGCATACATATGACATCACATCAATGTCATAGCAGGTAACCGAGCGTGATGACACAGTGTCACGATAAATCGTTATCATAACATTCACAAAGGCCAGCCCCACGAAGTGTATAACGTGATACCTATTTCCCGGAAAATAAATTTCAGATTACGTGAAGTAGACGAGCTGTAAAATGAGATATTCATCCGGCTTACAAATGACGTTGTACTAAACAGGTTTGTAACTGAACAACGTATGACAAGGCGTAACAAAGGTACACCTGAATCATCAACACTTCCATAGAAATGATTAAGTTGAGTTTTTCAAAACGGTTAGTTGTGGAAACTCAAAACGAGATTTGACATGTTCAGTACAAATTAACACAGTTTCTTTACAGACTCTGAAATATTCCTATTCATTCAAGCAGTTCATTTGAAATGAAAGGAACAAAGTTGTCACGATCACGAATCCTCTGTGCCTCTTTCAGCAGTCCTTCACGACTTTTTGCCTTAGTTTTGACGCCCATTTGTTGAATATAGTCTCTTAAATTGGGAACAGTCATGCTCACGGATCAGCAGGTTGAACCGCTTGACTGTTTATTTCATCCAGTTTTGCTCGTTTCGCGCTTCGAACTTCACGTATCTCCTCATTCCAGTATTTAGGTCTGCGCTTGGTGTATTGTCTCTTGTCTCTTTTGGACTTGGAACTTTCTTCCATGCGTTTGCAGATCTGTAGGGCCTCCACGGTGGGGTCCCACTTGTTAGATTTCCGCTGATGTATTTTCTTGACAACATCATTGTGTTTCTCAAATGCTTGGCAGCTGAATTTTCTCAATGTACCAAATTTTCGTAGCATAAACGGTACGTGGTACACCATGCAATGAACATAAGGAGTTACGTTCTTTTCAGTGTATCCTGATAAGTGAGGGCCAAGTGACAAGAACGTTTCTACCCAAGTTTGTGATAACTTGAAGACTTCTTCTGCTCTCATGGGCTCAGAGGCGGTAATGGTGCTGTAGATATCGTCTAACAGCTTCCACAAGCTCAGGACTTTCTCCTCAGTGTTTGATTGAAGCTTCCCTTTTAATGCTTGTGGAAGTTTAGACAGAAGTTTTCTTTTTTCCAGCCCATTCAAACTTGTCCATTTCAGTTTCTTTGTTTCCTTTTCCTCCCAATAAGAAAATGGCACCCCACAGGATTTGATAGCCTTTACAAGTTCACCCATATGTTTAGGGTTCTCTTTCTCTATTGCACGCTCTTTATCTCGAGTCATTGCATCATTTATCAGGTTCTTCTCCAAGACGTCCGTAATCCGGAGCAGGAGATGCAGCTCATCCAGAATAAAGTCCTCCATCTCTATTTTCAGGAGAGGAGTATGATGGACCCCGTACTCGCGATTTACAGCATGTTCTGTTACTCGTTGCCAGTTCCTCATCATGTTGTCGCTGTTGAAGTAGTCCAATGGGTGTGCCATGTTGTGCCTGTCATCCCTATGCACTAAGCACCAAGGACAGGAATGATTGCAAGAGACTCCCCCAAGCCCCATCACTGTGAGGATCATCTTCATGTCAGCACAGAACACAATATTAACTGCTATCTCCTTGTCATCAATATGAACTAGCCCTGTTTCAATGACGGAGTTAATTTCTTCGCATAGAGGCTGTAATGAAGTTTTGAGTTTGAAATAATCTTCTCTGCAGTTTAAGATAGCCAGAGTTATGACGTTATCAGCACTGTGATTATCCGCGTACGTTGCGTCTACCAACCGAAAGGCAAATATTACGTAGTTCGATATGCGACTTACATGGGTTCCATCACTGCTTAATTGAACTATGACTTCCTTCAGATTTGGGTTTTCAAGTATTTTTTCCTTCAACCTTTTATCTAGTTCCTGTCTGAAGCTAACCATCGCTCCATTAACTTCTCCTGGCACTCGACTGATGGCGAGAGTGGAAGTCATTTCTCGACGGGTATTTATCAAGGAATGAGTGCGTGGTAGATTTGGATATAACTGTGTAATTTCATGATAGGCAGCCTCGCTTACACAAAACCTGTCCATGACACCGACGAGAGAGCGGAGGCTATCACACGTAGACCCCGACGATTTATCACCTTTATTTTCAAAGTTGATTTGAACCTCTTGTCCACAGGACGAAGTACTGATGATGGCTTTGGGGACCAGTTGATACTGGGTGAGAAAAGACAGGCTCTTCTTGGATTGTTGCTTGATAAGTGTCCGTCGTCGATGCTGTTGGCGCTTGTTTAAATCGTCATAATTCTCCTGTTTCTTAGGAATACTTACATCAGGTTGACACCTAACTATTTCTAAGGATGCAACCTTATCCCAGTCAAAATAAGACAAAGGCTCATTCGGATCAACATTTTTGTTCACCAATTCATTTGTGAACAAGGCCAAAGAGAACATTTGAGTTTTAAGAGTGTGCTTGTTGCTATCTTTAGTTTCATATCTTTTGCAAACGTCTAAACATTGACAGAGAAGAGTTTGCTCAATTCTTTCACTCTGCTTTAGCCTTGTCTTTGTGAGCTGTGTATTGAGCAGGTCGATCATGGAGCAAGTTTCATTTATCTCCTTGCTGATTCGGAGGTTGACCATAAAGGGGTAGGACATTTCGAGGGACACTGTTTCTACCCCTCCTCTATTGTTTTTCTTTTTACTGGGGCGTGGTCCTGAGGCTTGACAATTTGGAAATATTATTCCTAGATTTGTACTGTTGGACATCTGTAAGGTATAGGAACCTGCGTTTTAATGAGTCAGCATGTTAAGACAACGTAACTTGCGTGGTGTTTCTGACGTTAGTACTTGCGTCAGTTCGTCTACACGCACAGAATGTTACACTTCCGAATGGCTATCCTAAAACTGCTGAAACTGAAACAGAGAAAGTACCATTTAGACTTTAATATAGCTAGGGTGCTAAGAGACCCTGTGAGAGTCGTGTGAGGTGAGGTTAAATGGGGTTTAACGTGGCGTCCAAGATTATTGCACTTATATAGCGACGTGCAAGCACGTGTGTGTGTGTGATGGGGGAGGATGCTTGAACTAGTCCGGACTGATGCCGAATATATAGTGCCAGCCCACTGAGATACAATGCCGCAGTTTAACATGAATACCCGAATCACATACAGTATACTCCGTGCCGACCAGTTCTTGTTTAGCCCCAGACAAGGTAACAAACAAGTACCAACTTTTAACGTCTTTCGGTACGAGGCGGCCGGGGACCGAACCCCAGACCAACCGCTCTCGGGGCGGACGGTCAACCATTAGACCATCGAGGCGGTCGTAAGTGTCATGTAAATAAGAAAATATTTATGTCGTTTTTTTTGGCAAATGGTTCTGTGTATGCAGGTTGTAGAAAAAACAAAGCGCGATTCTCTTTGACATGATGCCATAGTGAGTGAGTGAGTGAGTTGGGTTTAACGCCGCGTTTAACATTATTCCAGTTATATCACGGCGTGTCAGCAAAATGTGGGAGGAAAGCCCGAAGTGATGCAGGTCTCAGACGTTTACCACTTCGGTGAAAGCCACGAGCACTTGTATGGTGCTGACAAACCTAGAAACATAATCGGGGCGAACCCACAATCATAGGTTTCTGGCGAGCCCTCTGCACAACGAATCGCGGCGCCTGAGACGACTGGGCCACCAGAAATGACGCCCACAGATGTTTTAAGAAATCAGCTACACACACACCACAGAATAAATGTAGTCCTGTTTTATTGTATCATAGATCTGTTGTTTTATCGACCTTAAGTTAGTGGTCATGGATGGTCTGCTTGCCTAAAACACCACGATGTGGCGACTTGTGACTCTTATCTGTGCAAAGATACGCTGCCTGCCTTACACAGGCACCCAACCCTGCTTCACAAGCCCACAACCAACACTCTACAGTGAGACCCCTTTAATCCGGACCGTGGCTGGTTACAAAAGTTTGGATTAACGAGTGCGTGAGTTTGGTTAAACACAGCTTTCTGCAGAATTTATCAAAGCGTGTCAGATTCATGCAGGTCTCAGACGTTTACCACCTTGGAGAAACACTTTAGTGTTATGAAACCTAAAGCCTAAAACCTAAAACCGAAATCTTGGCTTCCAACCAGCGACCATAGGTTTCTGGCCCGCTCAGCGAAATGTGGCGCCTCAGACGAGCAGGTCACACGATTTCCCCTCGGATCAACGAACGATTCAAAGGCATAGGGTAATATGGTACATGCAGCAAATGACCACAACTGTCATTGACAATCATAGTCGTCCAAGGCGCCGCGATTCGCTGTAGAGAGTTGCATCCCTTGGGCACGACAGAAACCTATGATTGTGGGTTCGCATCCCGGTTCGCCACGATTATGTTTCGAGGTTTGTCAGCACCATGTCAGCTCGTAGGTTACACCGCAAGTGGTAAACGTCTGAGACCTGCATCACTCCTCCCCCATTAAGCTGACACGTCGCGATATAACTGTAATACTGTTAAAAGCGGCGTTAAACCCAACTCACTCACTGACAACCATAGGCCTGGCAAAAATGTATTTTCCTTTAAGTGCATATATAGAGTTACTGGTAACAACATATCTAGTGATGGTTAAAATAAGGCACACTCACGTTTACAGTTCCTTGCGTCATGAGAACACAGGTGAATTATAAACAGGTTGCTCGAACGCTGTTTTACATTGATACCAGATTACTTACGCAGTACTTGAAGTATGACGTTTGTTTCCTTAACAACCTATAAACGTGCGCATAATAATACCATAAAACAGGATCAAACATGTCCGTTAACTTTCTATTGCCTTTTAAAATTAATCGGCACAGATATATGTAAAGGTTTCAGTAGCAGGGCGCTGCATAATCATGAGTGACACACGTAGCGTGAATATATATATATATGCGGATTGATAAGATAGAGAGGTTGGAAAGATATATATACAATCAAACACCGTATTCATTCTATATTCCTCATCTTCGGTTGTGTCGCACCTCGGATAACTCGTATTTATGTAGGTCCCTTCACTCACATATATACATCGACAGACGGATAGATTGGCATTGGACACTAACCCATTGCAATGAAACTCACTCATTGTCCGACAAATATATGTACATGCACGTGGTCGACATACTGGGTGTATCGGAGGTGACGGTTCACGAGGTCATCTTTGAGGGGCTATGCTGTCCACATACTGGAGGTTGGAAAGATGTCGATGAACGAGGTCATCTTTGAGTGGCCACGCGGTCGACATACTGGAGGTCGGAAAGATGTCGTTGAACGAGGTCATCTTTGAGGGGCCACGCGGTCGACATTCTGGAGGTATTTGGGTTGGATGTGGAGATCTGGGTGATGTCAGACCATGAAGTCATCAATGAGGATCCATGTGGTCGACAGACATACTGGAGGTCTGAGAGGTGTAGGTTAACGAGGTCATCTTTATGGAGCCACGTGGTCGACATATTGGAGGTCGGGGAGGTGTTGGTTTACGAGGTCCTTTTTGGGGGGCAAAAAGATCGACAGACTGAGGTCTGAGAGGTGTTGGTTCACGGGGTCATTTTTCAGGTGCCACGTGGTCGACACATTGAGGTCTGAGAGGTGTCAGTTCGCGAGGTCATCTTTGTGGGGCCACGTGGTCGACATATTGGAGGTCGAGAAGGTGTTGGTATACGAGGTCATTTTTGGTCTACGTGTTCGACAGACTGGAGGTCGTGGAGGTGTTGGTTGACGAGGTCATCCTTGTGGGACCACGCGCTCGACATATTGGAGGTATTGGAGGTCGCACGGTTTAAGGGGCCTGTGGTTGCCGAACAAGAGTTCAGGGAGGTCATGTCGTCCCTGAGAATTATGCCACTTTGATACTATCAGTATGTCATTTTTATTAATTAATTAATTATTTTATCAATGGGTGTAATCACAGATATCATGTATGGGAGCTGGAATATAAACAACTAACAAACAAAAATAAGATTGTTATTCATTCTACGTGACATTGATTCTGATTGGTTTAAAAGAGGTTTCCTTTTGCTACAGAAACCACTTTCAAATATATTAAGCCTTTTCACGCACTAAAAACGTGCGTATTAAAACATCGATAGCTGACATATCGATTCATAAAGAAATGTCTGCCGATCGATCATCCCCATATGAACTGTAAAACTATCTATATTTCCTCTATTACACGCCAGGTTCTTAATGCACGCCAGGTCTCTAATACACGCCGAGTCAAGGGCTCTCGGGAAAATTTATAGACGGCCTCGCGTCTAATAGATGAAATACGGTAGTTTGAAATCGATGTTTTAGGCGTCCTAGGCCACAACCCTGACTGCCACGTTGTTACATTACAAGATTTAACGAAGGCATATCTTTTCCATACAAATAAAATGTTTATGAAACTGTAAGGGGCATTCTATGGCGACAAGAATCGGAACAGTCTATTTCCTCATTGAAACAACCGGTTAGGAAAAGTTAATCATATTTCCTGGTATTCGTTTGCATTTTCGTTTTACTGATTCGTAGAACTACGTTCAAGTTAATTGTTATACCTAAAATAGAACTCGTTTAATCGGACCCCACTTCCGTGTAATATGTCCATATGATAGATAGTAATGGACAGGACAATGTAGGAAGTATATATTTGTGCACAATACACTTTTCAGAACATAAATAGAATAGTAAAAAATATTATTAAGTAAACCTGACGCAATTTCGTTTCTTAGTACTTTTCTCGGATAACAACTTATTTACATTCCTCCGAATTATGCCAAGATAACCAAATGGTCGGTCATTAAACACGGTGTCACGGGTGGCCCAGTCGTCCAAGGCGCCGCGATTTGCTGTGCAGAGTTGCGTCCCTTGGGCACGCCAGAAACCTAGGAATGTGGGTTCGAATCCCGGTTCGCCCTGATTATGTTTCTAGGTTTGTCAGCACCATACCCGTGCTCGTGGGTTTCACCGAAGTGGTAAACGTCTGAGGCCTGCATCACTTCGGGCTTTCCTCCCACATTAAGCTGACACGCCGTGATATAATTGAAATATTCTTAAAAACGGCGTTAAACCCAACTCACTCACTCACTCATCAAACCCACTGCATTTGTCTTCACACTTCGTACACTTTGATACCTCCAATGCAATACGTGCACTGGTACATGCAAAATTAAAGACTGAGACAGTGAGTGAGTGAGTTGTAACAAGTCCCATGCACAAGAATCTGATTCACACAAGTTCAGTAGCGTGTATGGCAACCATGTACGTTGACAACTGCCACACAACGCCTCGGCATGGACCTTGTGATGCTTGTGAACACATGATTGGGAAGACGACGCCATTGTTGCTTCAAAATGGTGCCAAGATCTAGCAAATTCTGTGGTTGGTTCTGGAGAGTGGGCAGACTTCTGCCAAGAGCATCCCAGACGTGTTCCATGGGATTGAGGTCGGGGACCTTGACGGCCAGTCCATGAAGTTGACTCCCGCATTCTGAAGGAAATTCCTTGTCACAATTGCTGTGTGGGGTCTGATATGCCGTGTTGGAAGATGAAACCGGGTCCATGTGCTGCCATAAAAGGCAGAAGTTCTGGTGCCAGTACCGCAGCGTTGAGGTTGCCACGGGTGACAAGAAGCCTGGAACACATTGCCACAGAAAGCACCCCACACCATGACACTTCCGCCTCGAAATCTGTCAATTTCCTGTACACAACACAGGGCGTAACGTTCATGACGGCGCCTCCACACCCTCGCCCTACCATCAGCAAATCGAAGATTGAATCGGGATTCATCACTGAAGACGACTTGATTCGAATTCCTCTGAGTCCATCGTAAGTGTCTCAGTGCCCACAATTGACGTTGACGTCTGTGAGTCAGTATCGGCCCGCAGTATGGCCGTCGTGCTTGAAGGTGAGCAGTTCTCAGACGGTTTCGAACATTTTGCGCACTCAGTCTACCCCTAAACAGTTCATTTCTGGTTGATGTAGCCGTCAAAAATCGATTACGGAGGTGACATAAGACAATCTGACGATCCTCTGCATGTGACGTTACACGTGGTCGACCTGGCCGAGGACGATCAGCGGTGGTACCCGTTTGCTGAAGACGCGTCTGTAAATCATAAACAGTCCGTCGACTACAACCCATCGTCCTTGCGACTTCAGCTACGGACGTTCCCTTCTGCAACATGCCGATGGCACGTTCACGTTGCACATAAAGACTTAAAGGCCGTAAAGACTTTTGTTTTCTTGTGTTTTTCTTTTTTTTTGTTAATGACTGCTAACAAGTATGGCTGAAAACTCGTGCGGTATAATGGCCACGTAACCAGTTGCACGTGAAAACCACTTTTGCCACTACAGTGGTGTACACATGATTTTGATCGATTCACCTGCACAAAAACGGGTGTTATCTGAAGACAATACGTGGCCATTACTGTTTAAATACACAATAAGGGCCCACGATGATAACTGGTCAAAATGTTAAAATTTTAGGATTGTGAAGTTTATAATTTGGTTCAGTATATTACTGATGAAACAAACACAAACCTGCTGACAATACAGTGGATACAACAGGAAAGTCATATCTTATGAGACTGGTCTAGCTATGCAGTGTGCGTGATAAGGGCCAGACATCATATTACCTGACGTTGGAGTATGATAGTAATAGAAATTAGATGGGGATTTTTATCTGATTTTGTTCTGATTTCTGAGAATGGCAATGACAATACGTTATCATGTCGATACCTTCCATTTTTATAAAGCGAACGGAATGAAAACTGCTTTCTTGCTCCTATATAGGTTTGCGATACATGTGTAGCACAAGGTTCGTCTTTGTTGTTTAACGCCGCAGAGTGAGTGAGTGAGTTGGGTTTAACGCCGCTCTTAACAATATTCCAGTTATATCGCGGCGTGTCAGCTTAATGTGGGAGGAAAGTCCGAAGTGATGCAGGTTTTAGACGTTTACCACTTCGGTGAAACCCACGGGCACGGGTATGGTGTTGACTAACCTAGAAACATAATTGGGGCGAACCGGGATTCGAACCCACAATCATAGGTTTCTGGCGTGCCCAAGGGACGCAACTCTGCACAGCAAATCGCGGCGCCTTAGACGACTGGACCACCCGTGCCCCCTTAACGCCGCAGAGATAGCACAGCTATAGGCAAGACAACCCTGTGATTGACATCATGCAGTTGACGAAGCTCGACATCTGATCAATAAGTCGCACCTGGCAACAACCATGGGTTCCTGGAATCTATGTTCTTATTCGTAATACCAACTTGTCGAGTCATTTTAGTCAAATTATTAAAATAAACTTTACGATTTGTATGATAGCTATCTAGATCAAATAGAATATGTTTGTAACACAAACATTGGGGAAAGAAAGTTTCATTAGAACTTGAGTGTGGGTCATGAAACGCGTACTGTATGCAAATGTCTACTTTCACTTTCATTTTCACGTGACTGGAGCTTGGATTTTCTGTAATACTCGACAGTTACTACTCTTCAATGTTGAACAGGACATTGCATGTTCTTGTAAACTGTACTCGCCGTTCTCGACTCGTTCAAAATAAATAAGCATCTTTTCCACACTTGATTATATTTACTTAGTAAACCCAGTCAATAAACCCCAGCTCTTCTTTATTCTGTATGACAAATTGTTTATGATAAGACTGAATACATACTTTACTATGGCGACCAAATATAAAATCCTGAATTGGCACAGTCCAGACGCTTTTAAGATCTATACAATTTGTCGTGGACAGGTGACAACTAAAGTTGCATGTTACTCTGTCCGGCATAATAGCGTTTTCAGTTTGATGGGGTGAATGTCTATTTGTGTAACGTTGACACAGACCTCGGGCTTAGAGAGAGTACGTTTACCCCCATACATTACACGTGACTTTTCGGTGTACTAGTGGTAGCTCAATGTTTGGAGTACATACATTTGATGATAATGACAATAAATAAAAAATAGTGATTCCATGGCATTTGATTGGCTGACCAAGAAAATGTTGTTATTTTTTCGTCTATGTTTCTATAAACAGACAAACAATTAGGCCGCGCCCATTTGCCGCCCGGCTGGGCGATGCTTTGGTTGTATTATTAATATTGCGCTGAACAAGGTGAATGATTAATATAAATCAGCAGTCTTTAAGTTATTTAAGTGATTCACGTGTAAAGGGATATAATCATTGTCTCATTAAGAGACGCTGTAATATTATTCTGCTAATTAATATGAGTGAGTGAGTTGGGTTTAACGGCGCTTTGAAAAGTATTCGAGTTACATCACGGCGTGTGAGATTAATGGGGGTGGAAAGTTCGAAATGATGCAGGTCTCAGCAGGCGTTTCCCACTTCGGTTAAACTCAAGAGCACGGGTATGGTGCTGACAAACATAGAAACATAATCGTTGCGAACACGGTTGCAATCTTGTGGACGGTGGGGTCTAAGGTGCTGATTTTACATCTACAGTATTTCCACATTGGCGACACGAACCATCATGCTGTCATAGTTGAATCAAGATTTAAAAATCCCTAAAGGAAAGTGTGAGTGAGTGAGTGAGTTGGGTTTAACGCCGTTTTTAACAATATTCCAGTTATATCGCGGCGTGTCAGCTTTTTGTGGGAGGAAATCCCGAAGTGATGCAGGTCTCAGACGTTTACCACTTCGGTGAAACCCTCGAGCACGGGTATGGTGCTGACAAACCTAGAAACATAATCGGGGCGAGCCGGGATTCGAACCCACAATCATAGGTTTCTGGCGTGCCCAAGGGACACAACTCTGCACAGCGAATCGCGGCGCCTTAGACGACTGGGCCACCCGTGCCCCCCCCCCCCCCCCACAAAGGAAAGTGGAGCACACATCAAAGCGCTTCTAAATGTGCCCTGTTTGGACTTACGTGAGTACATGTTAATCAACACTATAGCTGGAATCTTTCTGCATACGCAATTAAGTTTCCAAGAAAATGTCGAAAGTGCAGTGAGACTGGAAGAAAATAGGGTGCATGAACGTCAAACGTCGTACAACATTACACATGCTACACATACTGATACTTTGACATGGCTCGTTTATTCGAGCAAATGACATTGAATGTGAATATGGCCGCCGGTGAGGCCATGTTTAAAATCGGATCGAATTATGGCAGCACTGTTAGAGATACGATACTTGAGATCATTAAACGTTCAGATTGATAGGCCGAGTAGTTTCAGAGGAGATGTCGAATAACGAAAAGAAAGAAGTTTCAGTCAGGTGAGCAACTAATTAAGAAAAACTTATGAAACTTCACTGAATGCATCCTATTGTTAAGATGACGTAAGACAATCAAATGAAGGCTCAACAATGAAGTGTTGTGATTCCATATGGCTTCAGGGGGCACGGGTGGCTTTTCGCAGCGTACGGGGTGGGGAGGGGGTTGGGGTCGAACCAGGGTCTTCGGCATGACGATCGCCAGTGAACACTGTGACCACGGTGCCATACTAGTAACTGAATCAGTAGCAGGAAAACCCGTGGTTGATAGTTGGAGCAACGATGCACGACGATGGAGTGCCATCAAACACCATCAGCCACTAAACAAAGACCCAATTAGCATTTAGTTTGTACACTTAAAAACCGTTGAGTCGAACGTACGCTTTTCCATGCGTATTCCTTCGTTATTCATTATTTTCGGTTGTGTCAAACCTCGGATAACTCGAAGTATTTACGTAGGTTCCTTCTAATTCGACACAAAGCTGTTTGGTTGTATAAGCATAAAAAATAGTCGCCAAGAATCATATACACAGGCTCATTTAACTTTTGGGCGTCCAATCAGAGATCCCACTTCAATCGAGCAGTGGGCAACTCATCTGCAAGAACTAGTGAAAACCACGTGCCCTGAGTAAACTTGCCTTAATCATCGATTACCATGTACCTGAACAACAGGAAAACTTTGGAGAGATCGGTGGTTTATGGAAGAGTAAGACAAGAGTGAGGATTTCTTTGCAGTCATTCTTCTTATTATTAAAAGTAGGTTCCCAATCCAATGTGCTCAATGTCACACCGGAGGGAAGAACAGAATTTGAAAATCCGTCAAAAAATGGAAAGATCAATTTATCATATTGTATTATAAGAGAATATCCACAATGGCATATTGTAAAGAGTTTATCCAACATGTCATATTGTAAAGTGAGTGAGTGAGTTAGGGGTAACGCCACTGTGAAGAGTGTTTCATTGTGTATCACGGCGGGTCAATGTGACGTTGGAGGAGAACTGAAGTAATGTAGGTCTTGGACGTTTACCACTTTGGTGAAATCCACGAGCAGGGGTATGGTGCAGCGCAGAGACACCAAGAAACATCACCAGTGCAAATCGGGGATTCGAACCCACAATCGTAGGTTTCCGGTGAGTGTCCCATATTGTAAAGGGTTAATTCAGAATTGTAATGAAATATTTCACACCTTCTGCTGTACTGAACATAAAGTAGTTTGTCGGTTCACATCATGTGATTCAGGGTCGAATTTGTAAGGCCGAATCCCTAATTGGTGGAATACTTTAAAACATTCAGATATGTCACGATTAACCATTTACGAGTTTCACTTGTCATGCAGATACATAACTAGTACTTATCACATGCAACAATCCAACAAAACAACAATCAAACAAACGTGTTAGCTTGATTTATTTGACGGTCGTCTATGAATTGGATCTGATTTCGAAATTTATATTATTTATCATGTGTACATATTTCAGCTATAGAGGTGGGGTGTGTATGGGGGGTAATAATGACAGGCGGATGTAAACAACAAGCAGTTAGAGAGGTGTCCTTATGCATTCAGTCACTATGTGTTGATAAATTCCTTGATCTTCCAATCATCAGTCACAAATATGGAGCCATGTTTGTCCGACCAGAGACCTTGTGGAGAGCGCACACCATCCTGTAACGTGAGAACATCTCTGACATACTCCCCCGACTCTGTCAGCTGTATCACCTTGTTGGTGTACCTGTCTACAAGCAGGATGCCTCCTGTGCCTGCAGTTGAGATACCATAAGGTATGAGTGCTCTGTCTCCGGTAGGGGCGTATCTCCACACAACATCACCCTCTGACGTCAGACATGTCACAGACCCCTTCCCCCAGTCAGACACGAGTATGTTGCCCTTGTTGTTGACACACATGTACCAGGGGTAGTCAAACAGTGTCTCATTGTTGTGTGTAGTGACTGACCTCAGCACGTGTCCCGCCATGTCCAGGATATCAACACAGTTCTTACAACCTGCTGCTAGAGAAGAAGGACTCAGAACAGCGAGACTGAAGTACACCTTGCTTGTTGTGATGGCTGAGAGCAGCACCAGGTCAGGGGTCACTTCTACTGTTACAATCTGACTGGATAAAGGGACAGCAACCATCACCTGGTTCTCCGTCAACTGTGTTACACCATGGGGAGAGTCATCCAGGGAAAGTCTACTATGACATGGTTGATTGTTTCCAATGTAGAAAGATTTCACACACTTGTTGGAGAAGTCAGTGACAACACATGTCTGTATACCATTTACAAGCAGGACTGTGACGTTCTGTATATCAGGTTTCATCACATCTCCCTCCATCCAGCCGTCAGTCGTGTCAACCATTCCCGGAGAAGATTTACGACAGGTTCCAGTCTGGTATGTGACGTCAATCTTTCCCAGCTGTAGGTCATCTAGGATGTGCTGGACGTTGTCAGTGTCAGGTGTAAACCTGATGTCATCTATTCGCCGTGTGTCTGCTGTGTCTGTGTCCCTGACATCCCCCAACTCTACAGCCCCCAACTCCCAGGCAAGATACGCGTCATACAGGTCCATCTCACAGTCCGATACCAAGGCCTGGAAAATGAACTCACAATGTTGTCTGTACATCTGCATCTCAATCTCTCCAAGCTTTATAGCTGCGCGAACCTGAGAGATATGAGTGTCTGTTTTTGCATCCAATTCATCTAACAGCTTCTTTTCCTTGTGCTTGATGTGCTCGACGAGTCTGTTTGCAGTAGATGTGATGTGTTCTTTTACGGACGCTTTATTGGCTTTTATTTCATTTACTCTTGATTTTTGTTTTTCTATCTTTTTGCTTTTACCAAAAAGCTTTTTCTTAAGACCATTGACTTTACGAGATAACTCAAGCTTTATCCTCGTCATCTGAGAGCTAATTGTGACGACAGAGTCACATTTCCTGTGGTAGACCACACAGCATGACTGACACAGTGACTTGTTGCAGTCCAGACAGAGATATTCCACTTTCTTATCCTTGTGTTCCTGACACATGACCTTGCGCCTCTTCTTAACCTTGACTTCTTCAGACAGGTCACACAATCCATGGTCACGAGAGCCAGAGCTAATACGGTGTATTTTGGCACATCTACCACAGAGGGCCTCTTCACATTCAGGACACCAGGAGGTCCCCGGAGTTGTCTCCCCTAGTCTGTCACACAAGGAGCAGTTTTTGTTGGTGTCATCAGCTGCGAATGAAATCGTCAAGAGCGTATATGTGTCCTTCATATTGCATTAGCATGTAATAATATAACAAAATACATCAAACTATACTACAACAGACATCTCATTAACATGTAACATATCACAAGCAATGTGAGGAAAGGGAAGATTATTCCATTAATCCCATTTCATAATCACCCCAAGCACCCCGAGATCTCAGTTTATATGTCTACAGATTATTTTATTATAACCTCTACAGTCATAATTATTATTTCCACTAGCTTATTGTGTGGATTAACAAAGACGTTGTCGCACCTGCCGTTGTGGTAGCAGATTCCTGTGTGTCAATCAGCCCCTGTATAATGATGCTGGGTTTGATCTGCCCCGCCCACTCCTCCACTGGCCGGCTGGGGTGGGGGACCTTGGTATCTTGTCGACAGAAGGCACAGGGGATCGTCTTGGACTGTACAGCGTCTGGTCTGGTTTGGATGTATCCTGTGACACATTTCCTGCAGAAGGTGTGATCACACCTCAGTGTACAGGGGTCTGTGTACAGTTCCTGGCAGATCACACAGGTGAGGAATTCCATCACTTTCTCAATCTGGGCTGTCGCCATCTGTAAAACATGAAATATCCACACACATGCCATGTGAATAGTCCTTACTAGATTTGTGTCACCATAACTGAAACATGTCTTACAATATGAACAGCTCAAGTTCTGTAAAGGCTCCTACTTGTCTCATAGAGAGAAAAGACAAGGACAACGTTCTGTCTTCTGGTGATGTTAATAAGTAGTTGCTGAATTCCAAGCCCGCTAATGTGACCTGCCTATTGTTACTTGAGGCTGTCTCTTATCTTTCCAGTTGTGTATACCTCATCTTTCTTTCTTTTGCTACAGTACGACTTTGTGTAATGTGTGCTGATAGCCTCATACAAATATAATACTAAAATACTGACATCACACAAATCAATTTTGTTTTTATGGAAAAATGACTTCGGAGGTACTTCCCTCACATAACATATAGAGGTATATAGCAATTCAAACAAACAATCAAGTGTGTTTATATATTCCAACTGTATGTAAGTTATATATTTAATTTGACATTATAAATACTGCTGATGACATGACAACATTTCGTACATGCAACTGTTGTTACTCTCTTTACATCGAGGCTACAGTATGTACAAACTAATAGATAGGTGTGACAGCTATTTCTTGGATTTGATATGGAATAGTTCAAGTCTATTGCTACATACATGAACATGCACGTGTAGGAAGACAACATATACTAGTATACATGACCCCACAAACCACTCTTTAACAAATGTACCACGTTTGTGTAGGGCATCTGACATCCTACATATAGTAGTAGCCTACATCATAATAACAATATCTATCCTATTTACAGAAACTGAATTAGGACAAGTATGATTCTGAATCAGTGTTATTTAATTTGCGTTAACAAAGTAAACATAAGTATGTACATGTAGTCACTTCGGGGTCAACTTATTACAATACAGACGTCTACAGAAATTGTTCCTCAGCAGTGTATTTCTACTTTCGGTTTCTCTTCAACCGAAGACATGGAGTCTCAACGTGTGGACTAACAACAATCACGAATCAAGACAAACACAAGTACACTGTTGAATACACGACGGAATACATACCCTAAACTCACAGGTGATGTTTTCAATACTACTTCAACTGTTGACTGATTCTCCGTCTTGAAATTTTATGCTACCAGTTTGGCAAAGCTTTCCGCGAAACTTCCCCGTATTGACACACACCGCCCTCATACATCCAAGGGAGGTAACTGCGGGCGAAACCTCAACTGACACAGTTAGGCTAGCGATACTGAAGGGAATATTCGTTCTAGCATCGAATCACTAAATATGCCGTCATACTTTTACAGCAATATTCTCTACTGTAATGAATATATTATTTAGTAAGTGAGATAATTTGAACACGAAACAAAACAATGTGACTTTCAAAGATATATTTGAAATAATTCTGACAAGTAAGAGTTGTCATTAATTTGTATTAACATTTAGGTGATAAATATTTCGTTTTGTAAGATTTGCGTGATGTTATGCTGAATGGATGTACGGAAAATTCATGAAAAATTGCCGTACGGTGCTCCAATGATGATGGTTCATTTTGTGAAAGGGGTGGTCACATGTTCAAGCCTATTTCTCAGAAAATAAACAAACAACAGGAAATATCACAAATTCAATTCTTTATCACAGTTCCTCATCTTACTTGTAATTTGTATTTTTGCGTATCTATAAAATACAATAATCAAAATTAAAAAAGACGTACATACTGTTTTGCCCCTATACAAGATAGTGTCAACTCGCCTGAAACTGAGGTGGTGACAAGAGACGTCAAACATGTTCGAGATTTTAGACATGCAGCTTAGCTGGGATGGAAAAAGTGGTTTACTCTTACAGTGGAATTACATATGTGAAAGAAATCATAGGAATTAGCAGAAGAATTAACCTGGAAGTTATTCACGGGAGCAGTAGACAGTGGCGGGATATTTGTATCTTGGACAGGTACCAAATTACGTTCGTTTGCCAGCACTGCTGCTGTCCCTGAAGAATATTCGAATAATGTGGTTTTTGAGCCGAGCTCGAATCAATGGAATACGACTTCAACAATTCATCGGTTTTGTGGCCGGTAATTTTGCAAATCTAGCGATTTTCAATACCTGCGTTTGACAGCAAAGTGACGGCAGTTGCCCGAAGACAATGGTTTGTATACACTTTGAGACGAGCGTTGGTAGACATTTCTTTCATCATATTGCCAATGACATTTACACCAACTGGCCTCGTGGTGTACCATTCGGCGTCGTCGACGTGGATTCGTCTCTTGGGAGCCTGGTAAGAAGCACCATTGTTGGGATTGAGGAGAGACAAGTAATTCTTTAATGAAAGTACAGGACAGAATTGGTCCGATGTTGCTTAAAAGGCGTTTGTTGGGCCCATTTGAGTCTTTGAGGTCCCCCCTGTGATTTTTAGTGACTTCGGAGTGTGTCATTTCAATAAACTCGAACCCCTGTTCATCAGTGGATACACGATAGGAAGATGCAGTTTATACCCTTTGTTTTCTTTACCACGACGAGCGAAACCAAGTGTAAGGTCGAACCACACTTTACGAAGCAAGCCGGGGGGAGTTTCCGTATCCAAACTTTCACGAATTGTTTTTAAACCATTCTCGGGGATAGCAGCATGATGTGTTGTCTGGTCAAGGCCATCGCGCTTAAGTTTTATTTTATCATGGACAGAAACATAGTGTTTGCTGTGTGAAATTCCCGGTCTTGGATAATGTTTCTGATATCTGAGAAGGGCAATGTCAATATACCAAATAGATTACTTCCAATTCAATAAAGCAAACGGAATGAAGAACTGTTTTCTTGCTCCTATACAGATTTGCGATACATGTGACATGACAACCCTGTGATTGACGTCATGCAGTTCACGAAGCTTGACCATTTGATCAATTAGGCGCCTCTTGCAAGAAGCATAGGTTGCAACAAACATGGGTGGCTGGGATATATATTCCTACCCGGAACACCCACTTGTCGAGTCATAATTGTGATATTATTACCAAAAACTTTACGATTTGTATGATAACTATTGAGATAAATTAGAATATCTTTGTAACACAAACATTAGAGAAAGAACGTTTCACTTGAGTGCATGTTATGAACCTGGTACCATATGCAAATGGCTACTTTCACTTTCTTTCTTTTTTTCATTTTTATAATGTTGAACATCAATTTCAAAACTGTGTAATACTCGACAGTTACTTCTCTTCAGTGTTGTGCAAGACCTTACACGTTCTTATAAACTGTACATGCCGTTGTCGACTCGTTGAAAATAAATATCAAGCATCTTGTCCACACTTGGTGACATTTCCTTAGTAAGCCTAGTCACCAAACCATGACACTTCTTTATTTTTTATTTAAGACAAATTGTTTAAAAGACTGAAAACATAATTCACTATATGGCGACCAAATATATAATCCGGAATTGGCTCAGACCAGAAGCTTTACAATTAATACAACTAGTCGTGTACAGGTGACAACTAAAGTTGCATGCTATTCTGCTCAGGATAATAGCGTTTTCAAGTTGAGGGCGCCCGCAGAGAGGTTATTGTCGGGTAGAGACGTGTATTTGTGTAACGTGGCAAACACACATCGGGGATAGAGTGAATACATTTACACCCAGGTATTACACGTGAGCACTCAGTGTACTAGTGGTGGTTCAATGTCATCAACCAAGTCAGCGGGCCTTGCCACCCGCTCCCGTCAGTCGCCTCTTACGAAAAGCATGGGTTCCTGAAGACTGATTTACGTGTATTTCTACAGCAATGTCACCAGCGGGGTCTCCGGAAGACGTCCTCAGCAAGCCATACTTGTTTTATGTGGCAACTAAATGGATGGGGTTGTGTAGTGCGGTGACTCGGCCGTTTGCTTTTATCGCGGGCGCTCATAATCATATATCACCGATTGGCCTGGTCCAGATGTTCAAGTGTTTCATATAATTGGAATATCATTAAATACTCGCTGACAGGTTGTCTGCTGACAATGTGAGTTGTTATTGTTCTTATCGCACGTCATGTAGACGATTAGAACCTGGAATTTAGTCACTGAATCAACTCATAAAGAAACACGCCAATTCAAATTCAAGCATGTAGAGATTACGTTGCCTGTTCAGCAGAAAATAGTCTTGGAATAAAACGAAATTGCTTCAATCTTTGTTGCTAACGCGGTAAACGCTTTTGACTTGAATCGATTTTGATTTATGTATAAACTGCTGCTACAAACAGCATTAAACTAATAAAAAATTGTCGAGGATGATTTGTATTTTTCCTTTCCCCATCAGAAAGTAAAAAGAAACACATAATTTGCGATTTGTCCGAGAACGTCTTGGTGCATGTCATATCATTATCAAAATATTAAATAGTATTTCAAGTAAACGTTCAAGTTAATGTTCTTATTAATATACATGCATGTAATGTACACCGCAATTACCAATCATGTGTAGATCTACACCACCGCACCATCACATCATAAAAAACCCCGATATGAAACGAAGGTGTCACGCGCTAGGAAGGACCTTGCTCCCTGATACACCCAAGGGAGGTAACTACGAAGCCACAACTGACACTTGAAGTTGGGCAAACAATTCTGATAAAGATATCCGATCTAGGATCGAGTCACCAAATCTGCAGTATACTTTTCCCTACTGAAACGGCAATTATCACTGTTGTAACGAATATATTTCTTTGTAAATAAGATAACTGTGAACACAAAACGAAGAATTGTACGTTTCATTTAATATTTTTGGATATGTTATTATTGTAATTAGATTTCCTTAACATTTCTCTCAAAAGTTTACTATTCCATTCAAAACCAAATGATTCTCAGTTACAAGCAATGTGTAAAGTTACATAAATATTTTTAACACTGTTTGTTACTCAAAAGTTGTTTGATCAAGTCTAAAACATGCAATGCCTCAGCAAAACCTTTGTTTTAAAAATGTATAAAAAAGACATGTAAAGGACATTTCCAGATTTGACGCATCAGTGAAGTGCAGTTTTTCAGGTGAACAATTGACTTTGTATTTTCCATGTGTTTGCGACGGGTGCCATCGGCTGGGCAGGATAAGCTGATTCGTTTTTTAACGAACGCCTGATTTCATCACCATTTGATAATGATTTATAAACACATGCTGATGAGGTCTGAATCGTACATCGTTGAATATGGAATATGCTTATGAATATGGAAAGGGTTTTGTTGCTTTTATTTATATAAGCCAGCTGACAGTAAGAACGCACATCAAGCTACCTGAACACTCTAAACACTGTAAAGGACATGTTTATTGACACTTCTTTGACGAGCTAGCTAACTAGATACACCTTGAAAATTTGAGTGTGTATTTGTATATGGATATTGCAAAAACAAATAAAGAAAATAAACTGTGGTGTACGTCAATGAATACGCTCTTGTAGGCTATGTGACAACGCATCTAAATTTGGTTAACTCTGAATTATTTACTCTATACTTTTGAGACGACCCCCTCTTGTTCCGGATTATCCAAGACACCCGTATGGCTTATTTGGAACATTCGCACGGCGCCCAGTAGGGGATTATATATATACAAAAATCAGTTAGGAAATCAGAAATCAGGAAATCAGTTGTTTGGGCAAAAGCAGCAGCTAAACCAGATAACAGAGCATTAGATCTTCCTTTCTGTAAATATGAGGCAATTAGAGGTATGCACTCCTCTACTTATTCCAAATTGAATGATAAGATGGTTTGGTCAGTCCTGAGTTGTTGGGCATCTATCTGGGTTCATCGTTACATTTCTTCTGTAAATGCCGTTCACCATCGTGCTTTGGGATTTGTCTTTGGGTTGGGTAAATATGTTCCAAATGTTGCCATTAATGGAGATATGGGATGTAGTTAGACAGTGGATGTGTCTTGTTAGACAGTATTGGCGTTTTACTAAAACGTTCTTTAGATGAAAATAGTGTGTTTATGTGATCTGAACGGTATGCGTATGGACGAGAGCAAAATGGGAATTTTCGTATGAGGGCAAAGCTGAACAAATTGGGTTTGAGTATTTCAGAGAATGTAAGCGTGAAAAGTGTAGATGCACGTGTGCAGGATATTTCCTTGGGAAAGTATGTGTCTGATTGGAATGAACTGTTATTCAAGCCTGGCGGAAGAACGGGTGGAAATATATTACGTACGTATATAATGTTTAGAAATGTGTATGGTTGTGAAACTTATGTAAGTATACATATGCCTCGTTCTTAACGCTCTTCCTTTTCCAAATTTAGATCAGGCACTGCTCCTCTATAGTTTCCAAACAGGCAGATATATGAATTATGAATGTGAATGAAAGTGTGTTTTCAGTGTAATAAAAGTATTTAAGATGAACGGCATGTATTGCTGGATTTTCATTGTACGATGATTTGTGTGAAAGTTAATTCGAAAAGGTCAGTTTTAGCTATCCCAACTTCCTAGAGTTAAGTGACACTGATAAGCTTATTTTACTTTTTAATTGTTATGTATGTTTTACAGTCAAAACTGCATTTTATTCTCCAACGAAGAAAATATATTTTATATGGCTGGTGATCGGTATCATATTTATTATATTAAATTTTGTTTATATTTACCTATTAATGTTGTATGTAATGTGAAATATTTTAAGTCTCTCGCGACCCTTCACGGGCGACTCACTTCAATTTCAAACAATCTATCTGTCTACAGTGGCATTTACTATTGAACTGTGATGAGCGATTACCACACGGTATTGAATACATTACTGTGCTGTCGACGAACATGATTTGACGCTGTGTTATTGTTAGACAATGCTAGATAACTTGCAGGGCAATGTTTACTTGGATATACTGATTAGACACCGGTATTTGTAGCGGCGTGACAGGTTAATAAATCAGCTAGCAACAAGGAAGTGTATTACAGAAAAGCTCCCCTGCAAAGCATGTTTGCCAAATGAGCCCACTCCGATATTGACGTGAGTGTATGCAGAATATTGACAGTTCTTGGAAGTGTCTACCATGACCCAGAAGATGATACAAGATATTGAACGGGCACTTTGTCCCTTTAGTGGGCATGTTCAAGCTGGTTTCACACACTCAACGATCACTGTATTGAAAATGGGGGTAGACACTATCCAAGTCATAAAGAAAACACGAACATATACAAGGACAGAATGGCGGGCATGGTTGACATGTGTGAAGGCGGGTGGTGCATACCATCTTCACACCCCACGTGGCTCTACAGTGATCGTTGAGTATGTGATACCAGTGAAGACACGTTTGAGATCGGTGATAGCATATGACATGGTTTACTTAATGTATGGTCCTACCCCGACTTCTAACGCCAGCTTGAACATGTCCACTAAAGAGACACAGTGCCCGTTCAAATTGCCAGTCCATTTTGTATGTCACAATAATTATATGATACCTCACCCTAAACGTTAATGATTACACTAATTTCACAATAAAACCGTGAAGTGCCGGGGTAGAATAGGTCTTCAGCAACCCATGCGTGTCATGAAAGGCGACTATATGCTTATAACAGGCGACTAACGGGATCGGGTGGTCAGGCTCAGTGACTTGGTTGATGCATGTCATCGTATCCCAATTGCGTGAATCGATGCTCATGATGTCAATCACTAGATTGTCTGGTCCACATTCGATTATTTACAGACCGCCGTCATATAGGTGGAATATTGCTAGGTGCGGCGTTAAACAACAAACAAACAAACAAACAAATAAATGATTCATTACACATATTCCAATTTCTAAGATTGATAATGGTGTCTGGAATGTGAAACCTAGCCTCCCTTTTAACAGTGATGACATATTACGCTAGGATGATGGGATAGGGGTGTGAGTGTGTAATGCTGTTTCACGTCATTGCCAGTAATGTTCCACCTCTCTGACATTAACCGTATTCGACGTAATAAGCGCCCCGATCTAATAAGCGCCCACGGCGATATTTGATAATTATAATATATTGGCTAGTGAACGATCCCAATTAACACCCCTACCGATTGATCAATATACACAAGACCTATTTATTCGTGGATAATACGCACTCGTGTGTAATATGCACCCTCAATTATGGGCAATTAAACTCTGGAGAAATATATCTGTCGTATATAAACATTTCAGGCTGTCAGCATCAACCACGAAATTTATCTTTCAACTCTGTTTTTGTCACCAAAATAATATTCTAATAACAGCCCCCTATTTCTAATTTTGAGAGCGCCCTGAGCGCTTATTACGTCCAATACGGTAATTATTATTTCATGTTTGCTCGTGTGTTCCTTCTTTTATATAATGGAATAGGATTGTCGTGGAAGGAATACTGATGTGCGGCGTCAGGCAATGAACAACCACATACTTTTTTATGCAAATTGTGGCGGGTGCTACCAGACATGATTACCCTTTTCGCGAACACCTGGTGTCATCACTGGTGTTCAGTGATCCATTCATATATTTTTCCCAGCTATTTTGACCTTCACGCCCCATGGAATCTGAATGGCAGATAATCGAGACTCGTTATTCTCTGGCGTTGACGTTTTAGATTTATTGAGTTAGTGAATGTTGATTAACGCCACAGCAAGCCAATTTCAATCAACATATCTGTGGCCTCTAAACAGTTCCGTCTGTTCAACAAACAACGCTATTGGGTCATGCGCTCAGCCGTGTAAGATAGCCCCACCAACCTATCCTAGAGTTACCTGTTATGGCCAAGAATGGGGTGTTATATATTATGCCACGAATGTTTTTCGTACAGTGCACCTATTACTGTTACTTCAAAGTTGGTAATGTCGTAACTGGCAACGTGTGTTAGTTTCAGGTTCCAGCTTTTGAGAGCCGACGGGAGAACACGGATCTACTGACGACAGGGAGAAGGAACAAATTTCTCTTGCCTCTTTGGCATAGTGATGGTTTGGAGTGGTACATGTATATGTGGTCGACAGAGAATACAACCGGTCGTTATTGACCTCGTGTTTTGACCCGAGAACACGGATCACCCAGAGAACATCTTTGAGATCATTTGAGCAGAACCAATAACGCCGTCCCAATCCTCCAATGAACAGAAATTAGATGGGCAATGACTTAGAGAAGAATGTAGGGCAATTCCCGATGACGACATAAACGTCTAACGAACTATGTCCGAGGTCATACACATTATTGACGCATTGGCATTCATTTTGTGACATTAATGATCATGTCAGCACACATGTCCTGAATGTGATCCAGGATTGACGGTCAATAGTGTGTTTATCTTCCTCTAAATCATTTTATCATTATAAAAAACTTGTACTTGACACTTTACCATATCGACCAGGAAGTCCCAACACAGCACAGTGGTGTCGCTTGGTTGAACGATTACTGACGTAAATTATCAAGTGAGATGAGGTGAGGTGAAATTGTGTTTAACGTCGCGTCCAAGATTATTGCACTTACCGTATTCGACGTAATAAGCGCCCCGCTCTAATAAGCGCCAACGGCGACATTTGCTACTATTTTGGCTGGCGAACAATCCCAATTAGCATCCCTTCCCATTGATCAATGTACACAAGACTTATTTATTCGCGTATGATACGCACACGTGTGTAATATGCACCCTTAGTTATGGGCTAATAAATTCTGGATTATATATATTATATCTTTCGTACATAAATACTTCAAACTGTAAAAACCACGAAATGTATCTTTCAACTCTGTTTTTTTTCAACAAAATAATATTCTAATAAGAGCCCCCTATTTCTAATTTTGAGAGCGCCCTGGGCGCTTATTATGTCGAATACGGTAATTCAGACGGCTGGCACTGACTTCTGTTGACTTTCTGTTGAAAAGGTTTTGGAAATAAACGCATTTCCAAATAATGCCATGTTTGAGAAGAAAAATGTAAAGAGGCTTAAAATAGATTAAATTCTTCATGTGCAAACTGTTTTGTTCAGGTTATAATGTCGTACCTGATAACCTTTGTGTGTGTGCATACATATGACATCACATCACTGTCATAGAGGGTAACCGAGCATGATGGCACATACACAGTGTCACGATAGATGGTTATCATAACATTAACCAAGGCCAGCCCCACGACGTGTATAACGTGATAACTATTTCCCGGGAAATCAGTTTCAGATTACGTGAAGTAGACGAGTTGTAAAATGAGATATTCATCCGGCTTACACATGACGTTGTACTAAACAGGTTTGTAACTGAACCACGCATGACAAGGCGTAACAAGGGTACACCTGAATCACCAATACTTCCAAAGAAATGATTAAGTTGAGTTTTTCAAAACGGTTAGTCGTGGAAACTCAAAACGAGATTTGACATGTCCTTTTTTGTATGATAAGTACAAAGTAACACAGTTTCTTTACAGACTCTAAAATATTCCTATTCATTCAAGCAGTTCATTTGAAATGAAAGGAACAAAGTTGTCACGATTACGAATCCTCTGTGCCTCTTTCAGCAGTCCTTCACGACTTTTGGCCTTAGTTTTGACGCCCATTTGTTGAATATAGTCTCTTAAATTGGGAACAGTCATGCTCACGGATCAGCAGGTTGAACCGCTTGACTGTTTATTTCATCCAGTTTTGCTCGTTTCGCGCTTCGAACTTCACGTATCTCCTCATTCCAGTATTTAGGTCTGCGCTTGGTGTATTGTCTCTTGTCTCTTTTGGACTTGGAACTTTCTTCCATGCGTTTGCAGATCTGTAGGGCCTCCACGGTGGGGTCCCACTTGTTAGATTTCCGCTGATGTATTTTCTTGACAACATCGTTGTGCTTCTCAAATGCTTGGCAGCTGAATTTTCTCAATGTACCAAATTTTCGTAGCATAAACGGTACGTGGTACACCATGCAATGAACATAAGGAGTTACGTTCTTTTCAGTGTATCCTGATAAGTGAGGGCCAAGTGACAAGAACGTTTCTACCCAAGTTTGTGATAACTTGAAGACTTCTTCTGCTCTCATAGGCTCAGACGCGGTAATGGTGCTGTAGATATCGTCTAACAGCTTCCACAAGCTTAGGACTTTCTCCTCAGTGTTTGATTGAAGCTTCCCTTTTAATGCTTGTGGAAGTTTAGACAGAAGTTTTCTTTTTTCCAGCCCATTCAAACTTGTCCATTTCAGTTTCTTTGTTTCCTTTTCCTCCCAATAAGAAAATGGCACCCCACAGGATTTGATAGCCTTTACAAGTTCACCCATATGTTTAGGGTTCTCTTTCACTGCTGCACGCTCTTTATCTCGAGTCATTGCATCATTTATCAGGTTCTTCTCCAAGACGTCCGTAATCCGGAGCAGGAGATGCAGCTCATCCAGAATAAAGTCCTCCATCTCTATTTTCAGGAGAGGAGTATGATGGACCCCATACTCGCGTTTTGCAGCATGTTCTGTCACTCGTTGCCAGTTCCTCATCATGTTGTCGCTGTTGAAGTAGTCCAATGGGTGTGTCATGTTGTGCCTGTCATCCCTATGCACTAAGCACCAAGGACAGGAATGATTGCAAGAGACTCCCCCAAGCCCCATCACAGTGAGGATCATCTTCATGTCAGCACAGAACACAATATTAACTGCTATCTCCTTGTCATCAATATGAACTCGCCCTGCTTCAATGACGGAGTTAATTTCTTCGCATAGAGGCTGTAATGAAGTTTTGAGTTTGAAATAATCTTCTCTGCAGTTTAAGATAGCCAGAGTTATGACGTTATCAGCACTGTGATTATCCGTGTACGTTGCGTCTACCAACCGAAAGGCAAATATTACGTAGTTCGATATGCGACTAACATGGGTTCCATCACTGCTTAATTGAACCATGACTTCCTTCAGATTTGGGTTTTCAAGTATTTTTTCCTTCAAACTTTTATCTAGTTCCTGTCTGAAGCTAACCATCGCTCCATTAACTTCTCCTGGCACTCGACTGATGGCGAGACTGGCAGTCATTTCTCGACGGGTATTTATCACGGAATGAGTGCGTGGTAGATTTGGATATAACTGTGTAATTTCATGATAGGCAGCCTCGCTTACACAAAACCTGTCCATGACACCGACGAGAGAGCGGAGGCTATCACACGTAGACCCCGGAGATTTATCACCTTTACTTTCAAAGCTGATTTGGACCTCTTGTCCACAGGACGAAGTACTGATGATGGCTTTGGGAACCAGTTGATACTGGGTGAGAAAAGATAGACTCTTTTTGGATTGTTGCTTGATAAGTGTCCGTCGTCGATGCTGTTGGCGCTTGTTTAAATCGTCATAATTCTCCTGTTTCTTAGGAATACTTACATCAGGTTGACACCTAACTATTTCTAAGGATGCAACCTTATCCCAGTCAAAATAAGACAAAGGCTCATTCGGATCAACATTTTTGTTCACAAATTCATTTGTGAACAAGGCCAAAGAGAACGTTTGAGTTTTAAGAGTGTGCTTGTTGCTATCTTTAGTTTCATATCTTTTGCAAACGTCTAAACATTGACAAAGAAGAGTTTGCTCAATTCTTTCACTCTGCTTTAGCCTTGTCTTTGTGAGCTGTGTATTGAGCAGGTCGATCATGGAGCAAGTTTCATTTATCTCCTTGCTGATTCGGAGGTTGACCATAAAGGGGTAGGACATTTCGAGGGACACTGTTTCTACCTCTCCTCCATTGTTTTTCTTTTTACTGGGGCGTGGTCCTGAGGCTTGACAATTTGGAAATATTATTCCTAGATTTGTACTGTTGGACATCTGTAAGGTATAGGAACCTGCGTTTTAATGAGTCAGCATGTTAAGACAACGTAACTTGCGTGGTGTTTCTGACGTTAGTACTTGCGTCAGTTCGTCTACACGCACAGAATGTTACACTTCCGAATGGCTATCCTAAAACTGCTGAAACTGAAACAGAGAAAGTACCATTGAGACTTTAATATAGCTAGGGTGCTAAGAGACCCTGTGAGAGTCGTGTGAGGTGAGGTTAAATGGGGTTTAACGTGGCGTCCAAGATTATTGCACTTATATAGCGACGTGCAAGCACGTGTGTGTGTGTGATGGGGGAGGATGCTTCAACTAGTCCGGACTGATGCCGAATATATAGCGCCAGCTCACTGAGATACAATGCCGCAGTTTAACACGAATACCCGCATCACATACAGTATACTCCGTGACGACCAGTTCTTGTTTAGCCCCAGACAAGGTAACAAACAAGTACCAACTTTTAACGTCTTTTGGTACGACGCCGCCGGGGACCGAACCCCAGACCAAATGGTTCTGTGCAGCGGGTTGTAGAAAAAACAAAGTGCGATGCTCTTTGACATGATGCCATAGTGAGTGAGTGAGTGAGTGGGTTCGGTTTAATGCCGCTTTTAACATTATTCCAGTTATATCCCGGCGTGTCAGCTTAAAGTGGGAGGAAAGCCCGAAATGATGCAGGTCTCAGACGTTTACCACTTCGGTGAAACCCACGAGCACGGGTATGGTGCTGACAAACCTAGAAACATAATCGGGGCGAACCGGGATTCGAACCCATAATCATAGGTTTCTGGCGTGCCCAATGGACGCAACTCTACACAGCGAATCGCGGCGCCTTCGACGACTGGGCCACCCGTGCCCCCTGATGCTATAGCCTAAGGGGAATAGATAATGATGTGTGAAAACAATCAGGGGTTATGAATATTTCACATAATAAGAAATGACGCCCTCAGATGTTTTAAGAAATCAGCTACACACAAAACACACCACAAGATAAATGTAGTCCTGTTTTATTGTATCATAGATCTGTTGTTCTTTCGACCTTAAGTTAGTGGTCATGGATGGTCTGCTTGCCTAAAACACCACGATGTGGCGACTTGTGACTCTTATCTGTGCAAAGATACGCTGCCTGCCTTACATAGGCACCCAACCCTGCCTCACAAGCCCACAACCAACACTCTACAGTGAGACCCCTTTAATCCGGACCGTGGCTGGTTACAAAAGTTTGGATTAACGAGTGCGTGAGTTTGGTTAAACACAGCTTTCTGCAGTATTTATCAAAGCGTGTCAGATTCATGCAGGTCTCAGACGTTTACCACTTTGGGGAAACACTTTAGTGTTATGAAACCTAAAGCCTAAAACCTAAAACCGAAATCTTGGCTTCAAACCAGCGACCATAGGTTTGTGGCCCGCTCAGCAAAATGTGGCGCCTCGGATCAACAAACGATTCAAGAGCATAGGGTAATATGGTACATGCAATCATATATAGAGTTACTGGTAACAACATCTCTAGTGATGGGTAAAATAAGGCACACTCACGTTTACAGTCCTTTGGGTCATGAGAGCACAGGTGAATTATAAACAGGTTGCTCGAACGCTGTTGTAAATTGATACCAGATTACTTACGCAGTACTTGAAGTATGACGTTTGTTTCCTTATCAACCTATAAACGGGCGCATAAAAATACCATAAAACAGGATGAAATATGTCCATTAACTTTCTATTGCCTTTTAAAATTAATCGGCATATCACTGCATAATCAGGAGTGACACACGTAGCGTGAAACTTTCGAAGCCAATTTTCTAGTTACCTACCGTACACCGACCGTACTGCTCAGTCAAGGGAAGAATTTACACAATGAATGCAGGCGTTGCATGAATTGAATGATTGGAACTATATCAATGAGGATATAAAATGTCACGTGGTATAACTATGTAATCGCAACAATTTATTTAGTTCCAGGAACATGATTGTTCATTTGTACATTTGGCGTTAAACTTTATCACTGGACCGTAGGCGGACAAAATTAATTATTCTCGTTTGATAATAGCATATATATGTATAATTATATATATATGCGGATTGATAAGATAGAGAGGTTGGAAAGATACATATACAATCAAACACCGTATTCATTTTATATTCCCCATCTTCGGTTGTGTCGCACCTCGGATAACTCGTATTTATGTAGGTCCCTCCAACTTACATATATACATCGACAGACGGATAGATTGGCATTGGACAATAACCCATTGCAATGAAACTCACACATTGTCCGACAAATATATGTACATGCACGTGGTCGACATACTGGGTGTATCGGATGTGTCGGTTCACGAGGTCATCTTTGAGGGGCTATGCTGTCCACATACTGGAGGTCGGAGAGATGTCGTTGAACGAGGTCATCTTTGAGGGGCCACGCGGTCGACATTCTGGAGGTATTTGGGTTGGATGTGGAGATCTGGGTGGTGTCAGACCATGAAGTCATCAATGAGGATCCACGTGGTCGACAGACATACTGGAGGTCTGAGAGGGAGGTGTAGGTTAACGAGGTCATCTTTATGGAGCCAAGTGGTCGACATATTGGAGGTCGGGGAGGTGTTGGTTTACGAGGTCATTTTTGGTCTACGTGGTTGACATACTGGAGGTCGCGGAGGTGTCGGTTGAAGAGGTCATCCTTGAGGGGGCACGCGCTCGCGTTATATTGAGGTATTGGAGGTGGAGGTGGTGGCATGGAGGGTGTCCCTGAAGAAGTCATCTATGAGGGCCAGCGTGTTCGACAGACTGGAGGTCGGGCAGGTGTTGGTTGACGAGGTCATCCTTGTAGGGCCACGCGCTCGACATATTGGAGGTATTGGAGGTCGCACGGTTTAAGGGGCCTGTGGTCATGTCGTCGCATCAGGCTGCAACTGAGAATTATGCCACTTTGATACTATCAGTATGTCATTTTTATTAATTAATTAATTATTTCATCAATGGATGTAATCACAGATATCATGTGTGGGAACTGGAATATAAACAACTAACAAACAAAACTAAGATTGTTATTCATTCTACATGACATTGATTCTGATTGGTTTAAAAGAGGTTTCCTTTTGCTACATAAACCCCTTTCAAATATATTAAGCCTTTTCACGCAAAAAAAACGTGCGTATTAATACATCGATAGCTGACATATCGATTGATAAAAAAATGTCTTCCGATCGATCAACCCCATATGAACTGTAAAACTATCTATATTTCCTCTATTACACGCCAGGTTCTTAATGCACGCCAGGTCTCTAATACACGCCGAGTCAAGGGCTCTCGGGAAAATTTATAGACGGCCTCGCGTCTAATAGATGAAATACGGTAGTTTGATATCGATGTTTTAGGCGTCCTAGGCCGCAACCCTGACTGCCACGTTGTTACATTACAAGATTTAACGAAGGCATATCTTTTCCATACAAATAAAATGTTTATGAAACTGTAAGGGGCATTCTATGGCGACCAGAATCGGAACAGTCTATTTCCTCATTGAAACAATCGGTTAGGGAAAAGTTAATCATATTTCCTGGTATTCGTTTGCATTTTCGTTTTACTGATTCGTAGAACTATGTTCAAGTTAATTGTTATACCTAAAATAGACTTCGTGTAATCGGACTCCACTTCCATGTAATATATTCACGTGATAGATAGTAAAGGACAGTACAATGTAGGAAGTAAATATTTGTGCACAATACACTTTTCAGAACATAAATAGAATAGTAAAAAATATTACTAAGTAAACCTGACGCAATATCTTTTCCTAGTACTTCTCTCGGATAGAACGTATTTACATTCCTCCGAATTATGCCAAGATAACCATATGGCACGGTGTCACGGGTGGCCCAGTCGTCTAAGGCGCCGCGATTCGCTGTGCAGAGTTGTGTCCATTGGGCATGCCAGAAACCTATGATTGTGGGTTCGAATCCCGGTTCGCCCTGATTATGTTTCTAGGTTTGTCAGCACCATACCCGTGCTCATGGGTTACACCGAATTGGTAAACGTCTAAGACCTGCATCACTTTGGGCTTTCCTCCCACATTAAGCTGACACGCCGTAATATAACTGGAATATTGTTAAAAACGGCGTTAAACCCAACTCACTCACTCACTCAGTAAACACACTGCATTTGTCATCACACTTCGTACACTTTGATACCTGCAATGCAATACGTGCACTGGTACAAAATTACAGACTGAGACAGTGAGTTGTAACAAGTCCCAAGCACGAGAATCTGATGGCACACAAGTTCAGTAGCGTGTATGGCCACCATGTGCGTTGACAACTGCCACACGACGCCTGAGCATGGACCTTGTGATGTTTGTGAACACATGATTGGGAAGACGACGCCATTGTTGATGCAAAATGGTGCTAAGATCTTGCAAATACTGTGGTTGGTTCTGGAGAGTGCGCAGACTTCTGCCAAGAGCATCCCAGACGTGTTCCATGGGATTGAGGTTGGGAGACCTTGACGGCCAGTCAATGACGTTGACTCCCGCATTCTGAAGGAAATTCCTTGTCACAATTGCTGTGTGGGGTCTGGCAATGACGTGTTGGAAGATCAAACCGGGTGCCATGCGCTGCCATAAAAGGCAGAAGTTCTGGTGCCAGTACCTGGTCGCGGTACCGGTAAGCAGCAGCGTTGAGGTTGCCACGGATGACAAGAAGCCTGGAACGTGCATTGCCACAGAAAGCACCCTACACCATGACACTTCCGCCTCGAAATCTATCAACTTCCTGAACACAACACTGGGCGTAACGTTCATGACGGCGCCTCCACACCCTCGCCCTACCATCAGCAAATCGAAGATTAAATCGGGATTCATCACTGAAGACGACTTGATTCCAATTCCTCTGAGTCCATCGTAAGTGTCGCAGTGCCCACAATTGACGTTGACGTCTGTGTAATTGAGTTAGAATCGGCCCGCATTATGGCCGTCGTGCTTGAAGGTGAGCAGTTCTCAGTTCTCAGTTCTCAGGTTTCGAACAGTTTGCGCACTTATTCTACTCCTAAACAGTTAATTTCTGGTTGATGTAGCCGTCAAAAATCGGTTACGGAGGTGACGTAAGACAATCTGACGATCCTCTGCATGTGACGTCACATGTGGTCGACCTGGCCGAGGGCGATCAGCGGTGGTACCCATTTGCTGTAGACGCGTCTGTAAATCATAAACAGTCCGTCGACTACAACCCATCGTCCTTGCGACTTCAGCTACGGACGTTCCCTTCTGCAACATGCCGATGGCACGTTCACGTTGCACATTTGAAATGCGTGGCATGACAAATAGCTGTAAAGACTTTGTTTTCTTGTGTTTTTCTTTTTTTGTTAATGACTGCTAACAAGTATGTGCGGTATTATGGCCACGTAACCTGTTGCACGTGAAAACCACTTTTGCCACTACAGTGCTGTGCACATGATTTTGATCGATTCACCTGCACAAAAACGGGTGTTATCTGAAGACAATACGTGGCCATTACTGTTTAAATAAACAATAAGTGCCCACAATGATAACTGGTCAAAATGTTAAAATTTTAGGATTGTGAAGTTTTTAATTTGGTTCAGTATATTACTGATGAAACAAACGCAAACCTGCTGACAATACAGTGGATACAACAGGAAAGTCATATATTACGAGACTGGTCTAGCATTGCAGTGTGCGTCATAGGGCCAGACTTATCATATTACCTGACTTTGATAGTATCTCTACATTTTGCCTTGGAGTATGATAGTAATAGAAATTAGACAGGGATTTTTATCTGATTTTGTTCCCTGTTTCTGATTTCTGAGAAGGGCAATGACAATACGTTATCATGTCGATACCTTCCATTTTAATAAAGCGAACGGAATGAAAACTGCTTTCTTCCTCCTATATAGGTTTGCGATACAGGTGTAGCACAAGGTTCGTTTTTGTTGTATAACGCCGCAGAGATAGCACAGCTATGGACAAGACAACCCTGTGATTGACATCATGCAGTTGACGAAGCTCGACATTTGATCAACTAGTCGCCTCTGGCAACAAGCATGGGTTGCTGGACTATGTTCTTATCCGTAATACCAACTTGTCGAGTCGTAAAAGTCAAATTATTAAAATAAACTTTACGATTTGTATGGTAGCTATTGATGATAAAATAGAATATGTTTGTAACACAAACATAAGGGAAAGAAAGTTTCATTAGAACTTGAGTGTGGGTCATGAAACGCGTACTGTATGCAAATGTCTACTTTCACTTTCATTTTCACGTGACTGGAGTTTTGATTTTCTGTAATACTCGACAGTTACTACTCTTCAACATTGCACGTTCTTGTAAACTGTACTCGGCATTCTCGACTCGTTCAAAATAAATAAGCATCTTGTCCACACTTGATTATATTTACTTAGTAAACCTAATCAATAAACCCCGGCTCTTCTTTATTCTGTATGACAAATTGTTTATGATAAGACTGAATACATAATTTACTATGGCGACCAAATATAAAATCCTGAATTGGCACAGACCAGACGCTTTTAAGATCTATACAACTTGTCGTGGACACGTGGCAACTAAAGTTGCATGTTACTCTGTCCAGCATAATAGCGTTTTCAGGTTGATGGGGTGAATGTCTATTTGTGTAACGTTGCACACAGGCGTCGGCGTCTAGAGAGAGTACGTTTACCCCCATACATTACACGTGACCTTTCGGTGTACTAGTGGTAGCTCAATGTTTGGACTACATACATTTGATGATAATGACAATAAATAAGAATAGTGATTTCATGGCATTTGATTGGCTGACCAAGAAAATGTTGTTGTTTTTTCGTATATGTTTCTATAAACAGACAAACAATTAGGCCACGCCCATATGCGGACTGTGTTCTGATTGACTGGGCGATGCTTTGGTTGTATTATTTATATTGCGCTGAACGAGGTGAATGATTAATATAAATAAGCAGTGTTTAAGTTATTTAAGTGAATCACGTGTAATATTGTTCTGCTAATTAATGAGTGAGTGAGTTGGGTTTAACGTCGCTTTGAAAAGTATTCCAGTTACATCACGGCGTGTGAGATTAATGTGGGTGGAAAGTTCGAAATGATGCAGGTCTCAGGCGTTTACCACTTCGGTTAAACTCACGAGCATGGGTATGGTGCTGACGAACCTACAAACATAATCTTGGCGAACGCGGCTGCAATTTTGTGGGCGGTTGGGGTCTAAGGTGCTGATTTTACATCTACAGTATTTTCACTTTGGCGACACCAACTATCATGGGGCATTGTTGAATCAAGATTAAAAAATGCCTAAAGGAAAGTGGAGCACACATTTTAGGCCCCACTCATAAAAGGGCTTCTAAAAGTGCCCTGTTGGGACTTACGTGAGTACTTGTTAATCAACACTATAGCTGGAATCTTTCTGCATACGCAATGAAGTTTCCAAGAAAATGTCGAAAATGCTGTGAGTTTGGAAGAAAATAGGATGCATGAACCTCAAACGTCGTACAACATTACACATGATACATATCAAACTTCATAATGATACTTTGACATGGCTCGTTCATTCGAGCAAATGAAATTGAATGTGAATATGGCCGCCGGTGAGGCCATGTTTGAAATCAGATCGAATTATGGCAGCACTGTTACAGATACGATACCTGAGATCATTAAACGTTCAGATTGATAGGCCGAGTAGTTTCAGAGGAGATGTCGACTAAAGAAAAGAAAGAAGTTTCAGTCAGGCGAGCTACTAATTAAAAAAACCGTATGAAACTTCACTGAATGCATCCTATTGTTTACATGATGTAAGGCAATCAAATGAAGGCTCAACAATGAAGTGTTGTGATTCCATATGGCTTCAGGTCACGGGTGGCTTTTCGCAGCGTACGGGGGTGGGGAGGGGTTTAGGGTCGAACCAGGGTCTTCGGCATGACGATCGCCAGTGAACACTGTGACCACAGTGCCGTACTAGTAACCGAATCAGTAGCAGGCAAACCCGTGGTTGGAGCAACGATGCATGACGATGGAGTGCCATCAAACACCATCAGCCACTAAACAAAGACCCAATTAGCATTTAGTTTGTACACTTAAAAACCGTTGAGTCGAACGTACGCTTTTCCATGCGTATTCCTTCGTTATTCATCATTTTCGGTTGTGTCGAACCTCGGATAACTCGAAGTGTTTACGTGGGTCCCTTCTAATTCGACACAAAGGTGTATTGCTCTATAAGCATAAGATATAGTCGCCAAGAATCATATACACAGGCTCATTTAATTTTTGAACGTCCAATCAGAGATCCCACTTCAATCGAGCAGTGGGCAATTCATCTGCAAGAACTAGTGAAAACCACGTGCCCTGAGTAAACTTGACTTTACCATCGATTACCATGTACCTGAACAACAGGAAAACTTTGGAGAGATCGGTGGTTTATGGAAGAGTAAGACAAGAGTAAGGCTTCCTTTGCAGTCATTCTTATTATTGTTAAAAGCAGGTTCCCAAGACAATGTGCTAAATGTCACACCGGAGGGAAGAAAAAACTTTTAAAATCCATCAAAAATCGGAAAGGTCAATTCATCATATTGTATTATAAGAGAATATCCACGTCATATTGTAAACAGTTTATCCAACATGTCATATTGTAAAGTGAGTGAGTGAGTTAGGTTTAACACCACTGTGAAGAGTGTTTCATTGTGTATCACGGAGTGTCAGTTTGACGTTGGAGGAAAGCTGAAGTGGTGCAGGTCTTGGACGTTTACCACCTTGGTGAAATCCACGAGCACGGATAAAGTGCGGAGCAGAGAAACCAAGAAACATCATCAGTGAAAATCGGGGATTCAAACCCACAATCCCAGGTTTCAGGTGTGTGCCCCATATCTTAAAGGGTTAATTCAGAATTGTAATGAAATATTTCTCACCTACAGCTGTACTGAACATAAAGTAGTTTGTCGGTTCATATCAGGGTCGAATGTGTAAGGCCGAATCCCAAATTGGTGGAATACTTTAAAACATTCTGATATGTCACGATTAACCATTTACGAGTTTGACTTGTCATGCAGATACATAAATAGTACTTATCACATGAAACATCAAACAAAACAACAATGAAACAAGCGTGTTAGGTTATTGATTTATTTGACGGTCGTCCATGAATTGTATCTGATTTCGAAATTCATATTATTTATCATGTGTACATATTTCATCTATAGAGGAGGGGTGTGTATGGGGGGTAATAATGACAGGCGGATGTAAACAACAAGCAGATAGAGAGGTGTCCTTATGCATTCAGTCCCTATGTGTTGATAAATTCCTTGATCTTCCAATCATCAGTCACAAATATGGAGCCATGTTTCTCCGACCAGAGACCTTGTGGAGCGCGCACACCATCCTGTAACGTGAGAACATCTCTGACATACTCCCCCGACTCTGTCAGCTGTATCACCTTGTTGGTGTCCCTGTCTACAAGCAGGATGCCTCCTGTGCCTGTAGTTGAGATACCATAAGGGAAGCTGAGTGCTCTGTCTCCGGTAGGGGCGTATCTCCACACAACATTCCCCTCTGACGTCACACATGTCACAGACCCCTTCCCCCAGTCAGACACGATTATGTTGCCCTTGTTGTTGACACATATGTAGGTAGGGAAGGTAAACAGTGTCTCATTGTTGTGTGTAGTGACTGACCTCAGCACGTGTCCCGCCATGTCCAGGATATCAACACAGTGATATGTACCTGCTGCTGGAGAAGAAGGACTCAGAACAGCGAGACTGAAGTACCCCTTGCGTGTTGTGATGGTTGAGAGCAGCACCAGGTCAGGGGTCACTTCTACTGTTACAATCTGACTGGATACAGGGACAGCAACCACCACCTGGTTCTCCTTCAACTGTGTTGCACCCCATGGAGAGTTAACCAGGGGAAGTCTACTATGACATGGTTGATTGTTTCTAGTGTAGAAAGATTTCACACACTTGTTGGAGTAGTCAGTGACAACACATGTCTGTATACCATTTACAAGCAGGACTGTGACGTCAAGTAGATCAGGTTCCTTCACATCTCCCTCCACCCTGCCGTCAGTCGTGTCAACCATTACCGGAGAAGATTTCAGACAGGTTCCAGTCTGGTATGTGACGTCAATCTTCCCCAGCTGTAGGTCATCTAGGATGTGCTGGACGTTGTAAGTGTCAGGTGTAAACCTGATGTCATCTATTCTCCGTGTGTCTGCTGTGTCTGTGTAGCTGACATCCCCCAACTCTACAGCCCCCGACTCCCAGGCCTGATACGCGTCATACAGGTCCATCTCACAGTCCGATACCAAGGCCTGGTCAATGAACTCACAATGTTGTCTGTACATCTGCATCTCAATCTCTTCAAGCTTTATAGCTGCGCGAACCTGAGAGATATGAGCGTCTGTTTTTGCATCCAATTCATCCAACAGCTTCTTTTCCTTGTGCTTGATGTGTTCGAAGAGTCTGTTTGTAGTTGAGCTGATGTGTTCTTTTACCAACGCTTTATTGACTTTTATTTCACTTACTCTTGATTTTTGTTTTTCTATCTTTTTGCTTTTACCAAAAAGCTTTTTCTTAAGACCATTGACTTTACGAGATAACCCAAGTTTTATCCTCGTCATCTGAGAGCTGATTGTGACGACAGAGTCACATTTCCTGTGGTAGACCACACAGCATGACTGACACAGTGACTTGTTGCAGTCCAGACAGAGATATTCCACTTTCTTATCCTCGTGTTCCTGACACATGACCTTGCGTCTCTTCTTAACCTTGACCTCGCCAGACAGGTCACACAATCCATGGTCACGAGAGCCAGAGCTAATACGGTGTATTTTGGCACATCTACCACAGAGGGCCTCTTCACATTCAGGACACCAGGAGGTCCCCGGAGTTGTCTCCCCTAGTCTGTCACACAAGGAGCAGTTTTTGTTGGTGTCATCAACTGCGAATGAAATCGTCAAGAGCGTATATGTGTCCTTCACATTACATTAGCATGTAATAATATAACAGAATACCTCAAACTATACTACAACAGACACCTTATTAACATGTAACATATCACAAGTAATGTGAAGAAAGGGAAGATTATTCCATTAAACCCATTTCATAATCACCCCAAGCACCCCGAGATCTCAGTTTATATGTCTACAGATTATTTTATTATAACCTCTACAGTCATAATTATTATTTCCACTAGCTTATTGTGTGGATTAACAAAGACGTTGTCGCACCTGCCGTTGTGGTAGCAGATTCCTGTGTGTCAATCAGCCCCTGTATAATGATGCTGGGTTTGATCTGCCCCGCCCACTCCTCCACTGGCCGGCTGGGGTGGGGGACCTTGGTATCTTGTCGACAGAAGGCACAGGGGATCGTCTTGGACTGTACAGCGTCTGGTCTGGTTTGGATGTATCCTGTGACACATTTCCTGCAGAAGGTGTGATCACACCTCAGTGTACAGGGGTCTGTGTACAGTTCCTGGCAGATCACACAGGTGAGGAATTCCATCACTTTCTCAATCTGGGCTGTCGCCATCTGTAAAACATGAAATATCCACACACATGCCATGTGAATAGTCCTTACTAGATTTGTGTCACCATAACTGAAACATGTCTTACAATATGAACAGCTCAAGTTCTGTAAAGGCTCCTACTTGTCTCATAGAGAGAAAAGACAAGGACAACGTTCTGTCTTCTGGTGATGTTAATAAGTAGTTGCTGAATTCCAAGCCCGCTAATGTGACCTGCCTATTGTTACTTGAGGCTGTCTCTTATCTCTCCAGTTGTGTATTCCTCATCTGTCTTTCTTTTGCTACAGTACGACTTTGTGTAATGTGTGCTGACAGCCTCGTACAAATATAATACTAAAATAATGACATCACACAAATGAATTTTGTTTTTAAGGAAAAATGATTTTGGAGGTACTTCCCTCACATAACATATACAGGTCTATAGCGATTTAAACTTACAATCAAGTGTGTTTATATATTCCGGCCGTATGTATGTTCCATATTTAATTTCACAGTGTCAACAATGCTGATGACATGACAACATTTCGTACATGCAACTGTTGTTACTCCCTTTACATTGAGGCTACAGTATATACAAACCAACAGATAGGTGTGACAGCTATTTCCTGGTTGCATTTGATTATTTACGTCTATGGAATAGTTCTAGTCTATTGCTACATACATGTACATGCACGTGTAGGACAACATATACTAGTATACATGACCCCACAACCCACTCTTTAACAAATGTACCACGTTTGTGTAGGGCATATGACATCCTACATATAGTAGTAGCCTACATCATAATAACAATATCTATCCTATTTACAGAAACTGAATTAGGACAAGTATGATTCTGAATCAGTGTTATTTAATTTGCGTTAACAAAGTAAACATAAGTATGTACATGTAGTCACTTCGGGGTCAACTTATTACAATACAGACGTCTCCAGAAATTGTTCCTCAGCAGTGTATTTCTACTTTCGGTTTCTCTTCAACCGAAGACATGGAGTCTCTCCGTGTGGACTGACAACAATCACGAATCAAGACAAACACAAGTACACTGTTGAATACACGACGGAATACATACCTTAAACTCACAGGGGATGTTTTCAATACTACTTCAACTGCTGACTGATTCTCCGTCTTGAAATTTCATGCTACCAGTTTGGCAAAGCTTTCCGCGAAACTTCCCCGTATTGACACACACCGCCCTCATACATCCAAGGGAGGTAACTGCGGGCGAAACCTCAACTGACACAGTTAGGCTAGCGATACTGAAGAGAATATTCGTTCTAGCATCGAATCACTAAATATGCCGTCATACTTTTACAGCAATATTCTCAACTGTAATGAATATATTATTGAGTAAGTGAGATAATTTGAACACGAAACAAAACAATGTGACTTTCAAAGATATATTTGAAATAATTCTGACAAGTAAGAGTTGTCATTAATTTGTATTAACATTTAGGTGATAAATATTTCGTTTTGTAAGATTTGCGTGATGTTATGCTGAATGGATGTACGGAAAATTCATGAAAAATTGCCGTACGGTGCTCCAATGATGATGGTTCATTTTGTGAAAGGGGTGGTCACATGTTCAAGCCTATTTCTCAGAAAATAAACAAACAACAGGAAATATCACAAATTCAATTCTTTATCACAGTTCCTCATCTTACTTGTAATTTGTATTTTTGCGTATCTATAAAATACAATAATCAAAATTAAAAAAGACGTACATAATGTTTTGCCCCTATACAAGATAGTGTCAACTCGCCTGAAACTGAGGTGGTGGTGACAAGAGACGTCAAACATGTTCGAGATTTTAGACATGCAGCTAAGCTGGGATGGAAAAAGTAGTTTACTGTTACAGTGGAATTACATATGTGAAAGAAATCATAGGAATTAGCAGAAGAATTTACCTGGAAGTTATTCACGGGAGCAGTGGACAGTGGCAGGATATTTGTATCTTGGACAGGTACCAAATTACGTTCGTTTGCCAGCACTGCTGCTGTCCCTGAAGAATATTCGAATAATGTAGTTTTGAGCCGAGCTCGAGTCAATGGAATACGACTTCAACAATTCATCGGGTTTGTGGCCGGTAATTTTGCAAATCTAGCGATTTTCAATACCTGCGTTTGACAGCAAAGTGACGGCAGTTGCCCGAAGACAATGGTTTGTATACACTTTGAGACGAGCGTTGGTAGACATTTTTATCATGTTGCCAATGACATTTACACCAACTGGCCTCGTGGTGTACCATTCGGTGTCGTCGACGTGGACTCGTCTCTTGGGAGCCTGGTTAGAAGCACCATTGTTGGGATTGAGGAGAGACATGTAATTCTTTAATGAAAGTACAGGACAGAATTGGTCAGATGTTGCTTAAAGGCGTTAGTTGGGCCCATTTGATTTTTATTGACTTCAGTGTGTGTCATTTCAATCAACTTGAACCCCTGTTCATCAGTGTATACACGAAAGGAAGATGCAGATAATTCCCTTTGGTTTTCTTTACCACGACGAGCGAAACCGAGTGTAAGGTCGATCCACAGTTTACGAAGCAAGCCGGGGGTAGTTTCCGTATCCATAATTTTACGAATTCTGGGGGGTTGTGTTGTCTGGTCAAGGCCTTCGCGCTTAAGTTTTATTTTATTATGGACAGAAAAATATTGTTTGCAGTGTGAAATTCCCGGTCTTGGATAATGTTTATGCTTCGCTCAAATGGCGGTCCCCTGATGTGCCTGTGTATGGCAGCACGCAACCCAACCAAACTCGATTTTGAGTAAAGATCTCCCTCAGCATTTCTGACTTCGGCATAAAAGAACCTCAGTTTCTCGTTCAGTTGAGAAGCAGGTAGCTCTTCGAACTTGGGTTCAAAACCTCGGAAACCAAGCGATTCTGGAAGTGAAAAGATTGCCTTGTTCAGGGTACAAATGTGACTGTAAGTGGGAGTAATTTGTTATTATTACAGCGTTGTGTTTAAATGAAATTTCTGTACATCCATTTAGCATAACATATCTCAAATCTTACAAAACGAAATATTAGATTTACGTTAAGATTTTGGTCAATCTCGTTATATTATTGCCAAGTTTTGCGATGACACATTGGTCACGCTTTACATTGCTATCATGGCAATGGTGTAAGGGAGGTAACTCTCGCTGATGTTGATCGAATCTGCTTAGGAATTTTACGTATGTGTTTATGTCTTCTTTTATGTTTCAATGGCTTATGTCGAAATATTTTAACTCCCCAGGAGGTATTACACCCTGTAGATTTGGAGAGGTTCCCATCCACGATGTCCTGTATTGCTTTTGCATCAAGGGACGCGAAGCGGTCACTGGACGCTTGAACTATGAACTAAGGAAACGCTGGCTCCATTTCCTAGTTCAGAACGGTTTTCAGCTTCAACAGCTGTTGGGAGTAATAATAATAACAAAATTATGTGGGTGTATGAAAGTCATTACTATTATAGAGTTGCAATAAATGTTTTTTACTCTGTTATAAATTGATTTTGTATTGTTTTCCCCTTTGGCCAAGCCCAAGAAAATTACATCAATCATGATTATGATTGTGTAATTAATGGAAAAAGGTGAATTATGTTTGATTGGCTAACTATGCAAATTGCCTTTTTCGTTTATGTTTCCATAAACAGACAAACAATTAGGCCATGCTAATTAGCGGACTACTGTGGCCTTATTGGCTGATATAGGGTGTGCTAGGCTATACTTTTATGATCTGTGAAGTTATTTTTGTTGACTGTTTTATTTCCAAGAATTGTCTTCGTGGTTTATTTTCATTTTGCATCGCCCTAAACGCAAAAAATATTGAAGTCGATTATTAAGTACATTGTAATTTTAGTTACGTAATTTGAAAACGTAAGTTAACAAAGTGTCTATGATTCTCGTACCTATATGAAGGTATATAATCAATGTCATCTCATTAAGGGACACCATAGTATTTTTCTGCTAATTAATATGAGTGTGTGAGCCTGGTTTAACGCCACTTTGAAAAGTATTCCAGTTACATCACGGCGTGTCATTAATGTGGGAGGACAGATCGAAGTGATGTGGGTTGTTTACCATTTTGCTGAAACCCACGAGCAGGGTATGGTGTTGACAAACCTAGAAACATAATCGGGGATTCGAACCCACAATCACAGGTTTCAGGCGTGCCTAAGGGACACAACTCTGCACAGCGAAATGCGACGCCTTAGACGTGGCTCCACTATTATTATAAACTTTATAAGTTTCCAATTCATGAATCACTTGCTACATCTGCTACATGTATTTGTACACTATCCTGTAGTATCTTCCGAGAATCCACAATGGGAGTAATCATGGTTTGAAGCATCAGCATTGATTCTTATAAGAAATACTTACTGAACATACAGCGAAGCTAGAAAAAAACCGACTCACTGCAAGATAGAGAACACTATGGTAGTCAACTCACTGACAGGATAGAGAACTAAGTGGTAGTCAACTCACTGACAGGATAAAGAACACAATGGTAGTCACATCACTGACAGGACAGAGAACACAATGGTAGTCACATCACTGATAGGACAGAGAACACAATGGTAGTCACATCACTGACAGGATAGAGAACACAATGGTAGTCACATCACTGATAGGACAGAGTTCACAATGGTAGTCACATCACTGATAGGATAGAGAACACAATGGTAGTCACATCACTGATAGGATAAAGAACACAATGGTAGTCACATCACTGATAGGACAGAGAACACAAAGGTAGTCAATACACTGATAGGATAGAGAACAAAATGGTAGTCACATCACGGATAGGACAGAGAACACAATGGTAGTCACATCACTGACAGGACAGAGAACACAATGGTAGTCACATCACTGATAGGACAGAGAACACAATGGTAGTCACATCACTGACAAGATAGAGAACACAATGGTAGTCACATCACTGATAGGACAGAGAACACAATGGTAGTCACATCACTGATAGGACAGAGAACACAATGGTAGTCACATCACTGATAGGATAGAGAACACAATGGTAGTCACATCACTGACAGGACAGAGAACACAATGGTAGTCACATCACTGATAGGACAGAGAACACAATGGTAGTCACATCACTGACAGGATAGAGAACACAATGGTAGTCACATCACTGATAGGACAGAGAACACAATGGTAGTCACATCACTGATAGGATAGAGAACACAATGGTAGTCAATACACTGATAGGATAGAGAACACAATGGTAGTCACATCACTGATAGGACAGAGAACACAATGGTAGTCACATCACTGATAGGATAGAGAACACAATGGTAGTCACATCACTGATAGGACAGAGAACACAATGGTAGTCAATACACTGATAGGATAGAGAACACAGTGGTAGACAAGTCACTGATAGGATAGAGAACAAAATGGTAGTCACATCACGGATAGGACAGAGAACACAAAGGTAGTCACATCACTGATAGGACAGAGAACACAATGGTAGTCACATCACCGATAGGACAGAGAACACAATGGTAGTCACATCACTGATAGGACAGAGAACACAATGGTAGTCACATCACTGACAGGATAGAGAACACAATGGTAGTCACATCACTGATAGGACAGAGAACACAATGGTAGTCACATCACTGATAGGATAGAGAACACAATGGTAGTCAATACACTGATAGGATAGAGAACACAATGGTAGTCACATCACTGATAGGACAGAGAACACAATGGTAGTCAATACACTGATAGGATAGAGAACACAGTGGTAGTCACATCACTGATAGGATAGAGAACACAAAGGTAGTCACATCACTGATAGGATAGAGAACACAATGGTAGTCACATCACTGATAGGACAGAGAACACAATGGTAGTCACATCACTGATAGGACAGAGAACACAAAGGTAGTCACATCACGGATAGGACAGAGAACACAAAGGTAGTCACATCACTGATAGGATAGAGAACACAGTGGTAGTCACATCACTGATAGGACAGAGAACACAATGGTAGTCACATCACTGATAGGACAGAGAACACAATGGTAGTCAATACACTGATAGGATAGAGAACACAATGGTAGTCAATACACTGATAGGATAGAGAACACAATGGTAGTCACATCACTGATAGGACAGAGAACACAATGGTAGTCAATACACTGATAGGATAAAGAACACAATGGTAGTCAATACACTGACAGGATAGAGAACACAATGGTAGTCACATCACTGATAGGACAGAGAACACAATGGTAGTCACATCACTGACGGGATAGAGAACACAGTGGTAGACAAGTCACTGATAGGATAGAGAACACAATGGTAGTCACATCACTGATAGGACAGAGAACACAATGGTAGTCACATCACTGATAGGACAGAGAACACAAAGGTAGTCAGATCACTGATAGGATAGAGAACAAAATGGTAGTCACATCACGGATAGGACAGAGAACACAAAGGTAGTCACATCACTGATAGGATAGAGAACACAATGGTAGTCACATCACTGATAGGATAGAGAACACAATGGTAGTCACATCACTGATAGGATAGAGAACACAATGGTAGTCACATCACTGATAGGACAGAGAACACAAAGGTAGTCACATCACTGATAGGATAGAGAACAAAATGGTAGTTACATCACGGATAGGACAGAGAACACAAAGGTAGTCACATCACTGATAGGATAGAGAACACAATGGTAGTCACATCACTGATAGGACAGAGAACACAATGGTAGTCACATCACTGATAGGACAGAGAACACAATGGTAGTCACATCACTGATAGGATAGAGAACACAATGGTAGTCAATACACTGATAGGATAGAGAACACAATGGTAGTCACATCACTGATAGGACAGAGAACACAATGGTAGTCAATACACTGATAGGATAGAGAACACAATGGTAGTCAATACACTGACAGGATAGAGAACACAATGGTAGTCACATCACTGATAGGACAGAGAACACAATGGTAGTCACATCACTGATAGGACAGAGAACACAATGGTAGTCAATACACTGATAGGATAGAGAACACAATGGTAGTCACATCACTGATAGGACAGAGAACACAATGGTAGTCACATCACTGATAGGATAGAGAACACAATGGTAGTCACATCACTGATAGGACAGAGAACACAATGGTAGTCAATACACTGATAGGATAGAGAACACAGTGGTAGACAAGTCACTGATAGGATAGAGAAGACAGTGGTAGTCATATCAGTGATAGGAAAGAGAACACAATCGTTGTCAACACCCTGACGGAGGGCTACTAGTGCTGACCGAGAGGAAGCTCCTTGGGTATCTGATAGTTATAAGTATCAGTGTGTGTCTCATAGTTATCAATATCGGTATATATCGCATAGTTATCAGTATCGATATGTCTCTGATTGTCCTCAATATTATTTGTTTGTTCGTTTGTTTGGTTGCTGTTCAATGCCGCACTCAGAAATATTCCAGCATTATGACGTGGTCTGGAAATAATTGAGTCTCGACGAGACAATCCAGCGATTGACATCATGGACATGAAATCCACGCAATTTGGGATACGGTGACATGTATCAACCAAGTCAGCGGGCCTGAACCCCCTGTTGACGTCAGTCGCCTCTTCGACAAGCATGGGTTGCTGAAGACATATTAACGTGTAACCTCTTTCGGAGACCCCCAGCAAGCCATGCTTGTATGTGGCTGCTAAATGGATCGGGTGGTGAAGTGCGGTGACTCGGTCAATTGCTTTAATCGCTGGCGCTCAAAACATACATCACCGGTTTGCCTGGTCCAGATGTCATATAATTGGAATGTTAACCGTACTTGGATCCGCTATCTGTGTTTGCGTCTTTCGCTAACGTGCTAAATGCTTTCGATCTGACTAACCTTTTGTTTAGGTATAAAATACTGCTGCAAACAGCATTAAACTACTAACATATAGTCGAGGATGATCTTTACTGTTCCTTGCCCCATCAGAAAGTGATATGAAACACAGAATTTGCCATTTGTCCGAGAACGTTTTGGACCATGTCGTATCATTATCAAAGTAAATGATGTTTTGAATATACATGGATGTAATGTACACCGCAATTACCCATCATGTGTAGATCTACATCAACGCACCATCACATTATGAAAAGATCAAGCATTTAGAAAACATAACAGGTGGAATAAGAGCGTAATCACTGAACTACGAGGAAACACGGCTGATCTGTCCGAGGAGGAATGGTAAGGAATGGTGTAAGACGCGAGCCACTGGCTAGACCTGCAGCATTCACCCATGAGCGACAGATGCTCCGTGATTCCGACTTTCGAGATGGTTAATCTAATTACTCATTCACATTTTAAGAAAGGAAATACAGCCACAAGGCTTTGTACATTTGTAGTTCACCTGACTTTACTTTGATACACATATCTGTGGTGAGGTAGCGATACAGTGCTGCAAAACATTCTGGAGAAAACAACATTCTTGCATTATCTATGAGTGCAAATAGTGACGCCTAGAGCAAACACGGATCTTCTTAGGGACCTACCGTTTGATATCTTGGGGAAGAGGCTTCCAGAAAATTCTTGAAAAAAATAATAATGATTCAGACTTTTTTGAACGAAATATTAAGGCTCATACTTAGAATATAAAACAATATCTGGTTTTGCAGCTGCAGTTAAAAACATATCTAGTCTCCAAACAAAATCCCCAATGCACGCAGATATTTGGATGAAACACGGTTGACACCAACTGTTATGATGTAATGGTTGATTCAGGGTTAAAATTCATGATCCCTCAAAACATGGCACACATATACCCACACGCAAAAGAAACGCAAGTCAAGTATGCAGTATACATATTATTTTTTTCAACAGTAAAGACAAGAAATACTAATAGGGCAAGATTGACAAAAATTTGACTGAAGACAGTTTAATGGATTAAAAGGCAGATGACATAATTGTTTTTCAAATGTTAAGGGCTTTTCGGGTCAATACCCAAAATGTCAGTAAATACCTGGTGTGACCATCATTAGCATTGATCACTGCCACACATCTCCTGTACATTGAGTGGATCAGACGATTTGTGAAGGCCCTAGGGATCCTCCTGCACACATCCAGAGCAGCTGTGCGTAGATCATCGGCAGTTGTAGGGTCTGGGCGCACATTGTGCAGACGCCTTTGAACCTCATCCCACAAGAGTTCAATGGGGTTCAGATCAGGGCTGAGGGCTGGCCACGGTAGAACACGGATATTGTGTTGTTGCAGACAGGCCATGATAGCTCTGGCAACAAAGGGACGAGTGTTGTCCTGCTGGAAAATGTGTTGTTGATGTTGTGCAAAAAATGGAACAACCGTGGGTCTGATCACTTGGTCGATATACCGCTGAGCAGTGACGCCATGTTCCCGACCTAGACCAACATTCAGAAAGCACATGGGTCCACGTCTCGCATTAAGTCCAATCCCTGCCCATATCATGACGCTAGGTCCACCTTATGGATCTCTCTCCACAACGTTTCTGTCAGCGAAACGATCACCTCGACGCCGCCAAATTCTGACTCTTCCGTCTGCATGGGAGACACAAAAGCGACTTTCATCAGAGAAGATGACACGCCTCCACTCACAATGACGCCAACTGCGATGACCCTGTGACCACTGAAGTCGTGTTTGTCGATGCCATGGCTGAGGAACAGGACGACGTGCTGGTCGGCGACATCTGAGTTTGTTGGAACGTCGACGTCGGATCATAGTGTCCCGGCTAATGTGTCGATTACTTGTTCTTATGGTCTGTCGAGCACTTTCACTTGCAGTTAGGAGCGGATGTCGCTGGTGTTGACGGGTAATCTGCCGATCTTGTCGAGGCGTGGTGACCCTAAGACGACCGCTCCAAGGAAGGTCATCTGTGGTCTGTGTAGCATTGTATCGATGCAGGAGACGGTAAATTGTGGTTATGTTAACGTTGAAATGACGGGCAACATCTTGGACAGACTCTCCAGCTTCCAAACGTCCGATAGCCTGGTTTCTCTGAAATTGAGTTAGGCGTGGCATTGTTGACCAAGGAGTGGTAGGTCCAACAAACGCCCACAGTTTTATACCCACTCCAGTTCGTGACAGTTCGTGCATTTTCGATTTCGCGAGAAATGGGTGCATGATACCCACATATTCATTGAAATGGTGCGGTTTGGCGATTCATTTTTTATGTTGCGTTTTTACTCGGGGCTTCCAAAATGCAACCAAAAATATTGATAACACCATCAGGCTTCACTACATGCTCAAACTCGTATCAATTTATGGTTCCGTGTTTGTTACATATTTGCTTAAAACCACTTGCGTTTCTTTTGCGTGTGAGTATACTTTAGGCCCTACTCATCAAGGGGCTTCTAAAGGAGCCCGGACTGTAATTCAGTGTGAACATTTTAGCAGCTGTATAGCTGGGATCATTCAAATTTCGGCTGCATATGCCCTGAAGGTTCCATGGAAATGTCGCAAATGCAGTGAGATCAGATATAAAGGGGTACATGAACGTCAAAGGTCGTACAACAACACAATTGATACATATCAAACTTCATAGTGATACTTTAGAAATGGCTGTCATGGGAGCAAATAGCATTATAAATATAAATATGGTAGTTTAGAGATACGACAGCTAGGATCATTGACAGTTTCATCTTGATAGCCGGAGTAGTTTCATAGGAGATGTCAAAATTTAGAAGAAACAAAGACTTGCAGTCATGTAAGCTTATAATATAGAAACTATATGAAATGTCACCCCTAAACTTCACTGAATGAATCCTATTGTTAAGATGACGTAAGGCAATCAAATTGTGACGGTATGAACAAAGGCTCAACAATGAGGCCTGTGATCTCATACGGCTTCAGTGGGCGTCATCTAAGGCGCCGCAGTTCGCTGTGCAGAGTTGCGTCCCTTATGCACGCCAGAAACCTATGACTGCGAGTTCGAATCGAATAGGTTTGTCAGCACCATACCCGTGCTTGTTGGTTTCACCGAAGTGGTATGTAAAGTGCTTATGTGAAAATATCGGAAACATATTTCATACGATCGTTCTAGCCTATGTGTGATATATTAATATCTCCGGAGTGCATGTTATACGCAGTGTACATATCTTAAACAACAGTATTATCTCCCTGGTTGATAGGGGCGTAGTTAACTTAGCCCTGGTAATGGGTTACCTGTGTCATCAGTATGTAATAATTTTCGTGTCAGAAATAATGCAGTAAGTGAGTATCATTTTACGCCGCATTTAGCACTTATCCAGAAATTAAATGGTGGAGGACACCAGAAATGGGCTTCACTCATTGTACCCGGGGGGGGGGGGGGGGTGGCGGGGGGGGGGGGTGGGGAGGGGTAGGGGGGGGGGTGGGGGGTGTGAAGACAGTAAAACACCATTGTGTCGAACTCTTATGCGAAGTAAGTAACCTTGGTCCCTGCGTATTTCTTCTATAAACTCATCAAATTTGGTTGTGTCGAGCATCGGATAACTCGAATGATTTACGTAGGTCCCTTCATCCTCCATCTTCCACAAAACGGTGTTTGGTTGTATGAGCATTAAATAAGAGACGCCAAGAATCAAATACATCGACATTCAGCATATGAAATCTTGTTTTACAGATGAGCTCATTTAACTTTTGGACGTCCAATCAAAGATCCCGCTTCAATCGAGTAGTCTGCAATTCAATTGCAAGAGGGGCGGTCGGATGGCCTCGTGGTTAAAGCGTTCGCTCCCCACGCTGAAAACCCTGGTTCGATTACCGACATTGATACAATGTGTGAAGCCCTTTTCTGGTTTCCCCCGTCGTCAAATTGCTGGAATAATTCAGAACGCGGCGTAAAACCATGAAAACAACCACCGTGAGTAAACCTGATTTTACTATCAATCGCCATGTAATGTATCTGAACAATGTGAAAACGTTAGACAGATCGGTGGTTTATGGAAGAGTAAGACAATACGGTTGGCTTCCTTTGAAATCATTGAAATAATACAAAAGATAACACGATGCTTCAGTGTCAAAAAACGGGCGCAGCCTTAATAAAATAAAGTTCAGGCGGAAGTCGCGACAAGCAGTGTTACACAGTACACAGAAATGCAGTTACATTGCTTGCGTCCGAGGTTTAGCTGGGTACACATCGTGAGGCAATGTAGTGACGCAACTACAAAAGCAGGACCAAAATGGCCGGAATATATACATCATGACCAAAATGGGCCGGAATATACACATCATGACCAAATGGGCCGGAATATACACATGACCAAATAGGCCGGAAAGTACACATGACCAAATGGGCCCGAATAGAGGTGACAGTTCAGTTCATCCTCCGTGGCTAAATACAACGTGAGGCGTGACCTGTAGTCCATCCTGTGTCATTACATACACCGTCATCCTCTGTGGTTTGGGTACACTACATAACAATATTAACATGCAAACCCCTTTGAAAAAGCAGGCACAATTGGGCTGGGAGAGAAGGGATAAATAATAAGTTGCCTATGAGATATGCGTTTGGCTGCTTGCTGGTGTACGCGGAAAGAGGGCCTGTCAGGTAAAACCGGAATCTAGCGTCGTCATCTACCCATGTGCTGGTGACATAGTCGTTAAAATCACCAATCTGTTGATCATCAGGTCCTTGCTCCATCACCTCAACCCATGCATTCTGTACCTGGTCAAGTGGGAGAAGTGGCAGGGCTGCGGCACGTCGAACATGGGATTGATTTGCTGGATTGTTCGTGTATTCTCGTACAAGACCTCTCTCAACTACCTGAGGCCAAAAAGCTTGTGAATAGTGAAACAGACAACCCCTCACATAACTATCAGGAAAAACCTCTGCAATGGCACTTATGACTGCTGACTCGTAATGAGTCTGAAACACCTCTGGAGAAAATTCAGTAGCAGTTCTGGTTCCTACTGTGTCCTTCAACAACCTAAATAGTCTAACATATGTCTGTTTGGTCTTGTTAGGAAGCAACGAAAAAGCAACAGGATACATTTTATCATTTACAAGACAATGAATAATATACACTTGGAGCCACACGCTAGGACCACAAACTGTCAGAGTCACTCATGATTTCTAACATCTCAGTGGTAGCAAACACCAGTAGTCTGTCGTCTTCCTCGTCATTGATGCACAGAAAGTCTCTTCCATCTTCTGTCTGTGTCCACGTTCTTTCCAAGTTGACTGCTGCTCTGGTTTCTGGAACTTGTGGGATAGTCTTGTCTCTGTTTCTGTACAGGGAAGCTTGAACACTTGCAAAAGAAGGGGCAGTCGCAGCTACAATTACAAACAATGTGAAAAGCGATGATAGGCTTCTTTACACCTTAATTATTAAATAAGATTTATTTACTAAACAAGATTTACTTGCACATTCAAAACAACTAAGGATTAACAGAATGACAAAGTCAAAAAAGAGTTGTGAGAAGTTGTCATAGGTTGTAAAAACTTCATTTTGAACCTGTATGCCGCTTGGATTAGATTAGACCTTGGATAAGTTAACAGCCTGAGACGGACAATGCCCATTCATATAATAGGGGTGAGGCACTTAGCATTTGAATTATTGTCGGCGAAATGAGGTGTAGGCGAAATGAGGGCAAGCCGGAAAGAGGCTTGATACAGTCCAGACACGTGCGTCACGTGATCGGTTTACAATTACCAACACGCACTGGTCTAAGGGAGGCAAATCCACTGAACTGTGGTAGGGTGCCTAGCCTCCCACGTAAACAAATTTGTTTCATACTGGCTTATCACATGCAAGAATCCAACAAAACAACAATCAAACAAGAGTGTTAGGTAATTGATTTATTTGACGGTCGTCCTTGAATTGTATCTGATTTCGAAATTCATATTATTTATCATGTGTACATATTTCATCTATAGAGGTGGGGTGTGTATGGGGGGTTATAATGACAGGCGGATGTAAACAACAAGCAGATAGAGAGGTGTCCATATGCATTCAGTCCCTATGTGTTGATAAATTCCTTGATCTTCCCATCATCAGTCACAAATATGGAGCCATGTTTGTCCGACCAGAGACCTCGTGGAGAGCTTACACCATCCTGTGACGTGAGAACATCTCTGACATACTCCCCCGACTCTGTCAGCTGTATCACCTTGTTGGTGTACCTGTCTACAAGCAGGATGTCTCCTGTGCCTATAGAAAAAAAATGAAAAGAAAATTGTTCAAAAACTCAATATTTACACTATGTCGCCCATGGACCTGCCCATGGGCGAAGATTGGCCCATGGGTAGGCCCATGAGCGAGAATATGTTCCTTTACTTTACTTACTCCACACCCTGTCAATTCACGTTGTAAGGGCATTCACATGCAGCAAAACATTGTAGCCGTGAGCCTGTCTTTGTATGTCATGGCGACAAACATGTCTACGCCAAAATACAACAGCCGTACGGCACACCCACTCCTTGAGCACCTCTTACCTGGGACCAGTCTTTCGAGAGACAACCGACACTGCACATTGAAGCTTTAGACGCTCAATTGAACACATTTCACGGAAATAGGTAAGTTGTCTTGTAACTAAGCAGTAAACCTCTTCAGTATTGCTTACATATTTACAAACACTATATGTTTTGTGTATGCGATGTTTCGTTTTGTGTCTTTTACATTTTGAAGCTGCATGTCTTACACTAATGTCCACCGGGCCACTCTATGGAGACTCCTCCGTGTAATGTATGTTATATGCGTTGTACACGTGTATGTAGATATGACCTGTATCAATAGGCCACAGGTCGGCATGTACGCGTTGATGTCCACAGGTCTATATATGATTTCACCATGGCTTTCAACTTGTATATTCCTTGTACATGCACAACGTTTTGATGACACATCTTGCCAATTCATCATTTGGATGACAACTGATGCAATTATTGAATTTAAGAATGACATCATATGATAACGAGATCATTACGCTTGTGTGTTTGTGGATGTAAGTATGCTGTATTAGGAATACACACTTAGCCCATAGTCTAGCTGGGATTTCAGTTAATCCTGTGAGAGGGTCCAGGCAAGAGCTGCATCTGGCTGTGGCCAGTTTTACTCACGTCTGGCCATCACAGTCCAATTCAGTTTTGTTTCAATTAGTTGACATTTGTCTCAATAATCCGAAAATGCATCTACGCTCTTGCAAAGATATACCATGTGTACTTACTTTCTAGTGTTTTGCGCCATGAGAATGTATTCAAGTCGTTTCTATTTTTTTACCCGTACAAGTACATCGGTGTTGCCAAGGTTACGTACAGTATACAACTAATGAACTGCAACCAGTGATAATAATTGAGGCGGTGAGTTGAGATAAAAATGGGTTTCAACGTCGTTTTCAAGATTATTGCCTATACCGAAAAGCATGCATGCTATATAAGTCTTATCTTCCACAATAATAACACCAAAATGGCAAATGTACATCTCAGAGTGACTTGGATAGTGTGTGAGAGGCGTACAAGAAAGGTGTTATGGCGGGTACAGGTTTCGTTGCAAAAGCAGCCAACGTGATGACACAAAGTATTGGAGATGTTGCAACTTTCAAATCGTGAAGACAGAATTAACAAGCGTATAGTTGACAAAGTCATCTATATCCCCCGCCCATTTTAACACGTTATGGTCCCAAACCAGGTAACTGACCCAACATTTCTCTTAGCCCATGTCAAAATAGCTGCAATGGAAATTCTAAAATAAACATTTCTAAAACTTCTTAATATCAAATGGCACTTGTTCAGTATGCGCTGTATATATAGAGATGCAATGTTTGGCAAGGAAATATTTAACAGTTTATTTGTTATACTACTTAAGTAAACCAATCCTATATTTAAACTTAAATCCAACTTGTTGTCATGGAAACATAAACAATAAAAATTTCTAAAAGTGCTATATATCAAAAGGCACCAGTTCAGTATGTGCCTGGTAGACATGCAAAGTTTTGTAAGAAAGTATTTAACGGTTTTTGAGTTACACTCTGGAAACGAACACCACCCCTGTAGAACCTAGGTCCAACTTATTGCCATGGAAACGAGAAAAATAAACTATTCTAAAATTCCTAAATAGCAAGAATCACCAGTTCAGTATGTGTCTGGTAAACACGCACAGTTTTTGTTGGAAAGTATTGAATGGGTTTTGAGTTATGCTCCGGAAACGAAACTCTACCCTATAGAACCTAAGTCCAACTTGTTGCAATGGAAACGTAAAATATAAAATTTTATAAAATTCCTAAATAGCAAAAGGCACCAGTTCAGTATGTGCCTAGTAGACATGCAAAGTTTTGTAAGAAAGTATTTAAGGATTTAACAGTTTTTGAGTTATGCTCCGGAAACGAACACCACCCTTATAGAACCTATGTCCAACTTGTTGCCATGGAAACGTAAAACATAAAAAATGATAAAATTCCTAAATAGCAAAAGGCACCAGTTCAGTATGTGCCTAGTAGACATGCAAAGTTTTGTAAGAAAGTATTTAATGGTTTTTGAGTTACGCTCCGGAAACGAACACCACCCTTATAGAACCTAAGTCCAACTTGTTGCCATGGAAACGTAAAGAATAAAAATTTATAAAACTCCTAAATAGCAAAAGGCACCAGTTCAGTATGTTTCTGGTGAACATGCAAAGTTTTGTAAGAAAGTATTTAACGGTTTTTGAGTTACGCTCCAGAAACGAACAACACCCTTATAGAACCTAAGTCCAACTTGTTGCCATGGAAACGTAAAACAATTTTTTTTTAATAAAATTCCTAAATAGCAAAAGGCACCAGTTAAGCATGAGTCTGATAGACATGCAAAGTTTCGTAGAGAAATATTTAACTGTTTCTGAGTTATGCTCCGGAAACGATTTCGGGACGCACACACGCACACACACACACGCACACACACACACACACACACACACACACACACGCACGCACGCACGCACGCACGCACGCACGCACGCACGCACGCACGCACGCACGCACGCACGCACACACACACACACACTGGGGTGGGGGATAACAAGGTTGAACAGTTGGCCCACACTCATCCTGCTGAACCATTTAAGATGGAATTAGATGCATTCGAGACCAATATTATCTACCGGGCAGAAACCACTACTAAGAACATTCAACACCTATATGCGGTCGATATTGTCTACGGCGATGGTACTTTTTGCACTGCTCTGCGCCTGTTTAAGCAGATATACTTCAAAGTTGCTTCTGGGGGTGGTGTGTTTAGCTTCCTGTCCTCGGAAAAGGAGCTGGCTAAGTCATTTGTTTTGTTTTTATTGCTGCTCTAAGACCAGACTGTGCACACTCGTACAGGTAATAGCTGTTGAATGCTTAATTATTACAAAAATGTAACGTTACTAAACTAAAGAATCCTTTTCGGCTAAGAAGAGGGTCACATGAACATCTGAACGCTTTTGAACTGTATGCCAAATCCGAAAAAAAGAAGTTAAATACTGTAAAAATTTTGGGGATTGATTTGATTGATTGAGTGAGTGAGTTAGTGAGTATGGTTTTACGCCGCTTTTAGCAATATTCCAGCAATATCACAACAGGGGACGCCAGATAGTGATAGTGATTCATGACACTTGCTCATGATATAGTCGGAATCGTACAATTGACTCTGCTTTATGCAGAGATTTCTATTGGATGTGGAAAGAGTTTTGTCGCTTTAATCATTGCACAATATGGAGTTGGGTTGGCTCAGTTATAGTGATACCGCCCCACACCATAACCAATATGTCCAAAGGTTTCAGATTGACGTTAGCTTGACGTTCATTTCGATGCCACCAGACACGCTAACGAAGGTACAATAAACTACGGTTGTAACGAACTCAAATGGACCACTAATTTTAGTTCGTTATAACCGTAGTTCGTTATAAGCATATATACAACATCTATACAGCAAATGGCCGGGACCAAAAAACTAAGTTCGTAATATCCGTCAGTTCGTTATAAGCGTGTTCGTTATAAACGTATTTTACTGTAGTGGAAAAGTGATTCCAATCGTCGATTTGATTCGCCGTTTGAGCTTGATTTCGAATGGCCTTGCTACAAGCCAATCGATCCGGTACTCTTGACCCGTGAAGCCCTTGTTCATTTTGTAATACCATTTGACGGATTGGAATAGGCAGTTTGAAAGATGCAACATGACAAGCAACACTTCATTGCATCTGACGAACTGGTAATTTATTTACTCAGCATTATTTGGTATTATTGGCGCTATTATTTCAAAAGTCTACATACCACTCACATGATACTTCAAACATTAAGTTGGTATAGATAGATATTATTTGTCAATATTCATTTTGCGAATATTGACGGGATAAACAGCATTATTTGTGAATGAAGCCTTCTTCCACGACACAATCATTAAAGGCAGTAACTTAATTAAAAAAAATATTGGGTGCCTACCGTAGTGATTAGGTATACTTTCAATGCTAGCTACTGTTTCCTTTGTGAGATAACTGATACAATAAAAAACATATATGAAAAGACCTTCTTGATTTGTAGTCCTTACCGCTACCACTCACGCTACATGACTGAGTGACATCCGTTTTCCGCTTTGAACACTATTTCTAAATGTCTGAATGTGTCAATAGCCTCAGAGTAAGTGAGTGTGTGAGTTGAGTTTAACGCCGTGTGAACAGGGTTCTAGTTACATCACAGTGAAAGAAAGAAAGACCGAAGTGACGCTTGTCTCAGACGTATACCTCTTATATTAGTGAAACCAACGAGCACGGGTATGGCGCTGACAAACCCAGAAACATAATCGTGGCAAACCGGGATTCGAACCCACGATCATATGTTTCTGGCCCAAGGGACGAAAATCTGCACAACAAAGGGCGGCAGTTTAGACGACTGGGCCACCCGTGCCATATCAATAGTATCAACAATAGTTGATGGGTATGAACTAATTATTTAGTGTGATTGAGCAGAATGCGCCACTTTCTAAAAGTTCATAAGAACAGTTAAAGTTAACATTAATGTGTAAAAAGTACTCTTACTACCAGAAATGGTGCAAGTGACTACCAGAAAGCGGATTGTGTCTATAAACTACAGTAACACTTAACTAGTAATGGCTTTAATGGAAGATGAAGACACGACATAACTGAAACGACGAAACGCTGTGATGGTACCGATGAACGATGCTCACAACTTTGTATCGTCGAATCATCGAATCGTACCATCGTGTCATCGTCTCGTGCCATCGCATCATCGAACTGTATCATCGAATCATACCATCATCCTATAGCATTATCGTGTATCGTCTCATGATCTCGAACCGTCGTACCATTCTGTCATGTCATCTTGCCTTCTTGTCATCGCATCGTTCCTTCGTGTCATGACATTAGTACTTCGTGTCATCGCATCGTGCATTCTTGCCATCGCATCGTACCGTCGTGTCATCGCATCGTTCCTTCGTGTCGTGACCTCATGCCTTCGTGTTAGGACATCGTGCCATCGTGTCATCGCATCGTACCATCGTGTCATCGCACCCTACCTTAGTGTCATTGCTTGGTGCCTTCGTATCATGGCCTCATGCCTTCGTATTATGACACCGTGACTACGTGTCATCGCATCGTACCATCGTGTCACCGCATCATTCCTTCGTGTCATGGCCTCATGCCTTCGTGTAATGACACCGTGCCTTCGTGTCATCGCATCGTGACTTCGTGTCATCGCATCGAACCATCGTGTCACCGCATCATTCCTTCGTGTCATTGCCTCATGCCTTCGTTTAATGACACCGTGCCTTCGTGTCATCGTATCGTGACTTAGTGTCATCGCATCGAACCATCGTGTCATCGTATCATTCCTTCATGTCATTGCCTCATGCCTTCGTGTTATGACACCGTGACTTCGTGTCATCGCATCGTGCCTTCGTGTCATCGCATCGTGACTTCGTGTCAAAGCATCGTGCCTTCATGCGACGACACGTAGATAAGAAATTAAAGGAATTAGGCACGATCTTGTGGATCTTGTCAGACCTTGTGGACAAATCAACTTAGAGGTTGAAGTGTTTACATATATCCCGTACGTACAATCTCTCTCAGTTCGACCAGAAATTCCACGTATTTGATACTTGGGATATATATGGGAAACATAATGCAGTACGAATCTACTTATAGACTTCTGTTATTGACATCCTTCTCGTGGAGTAAGAACAGTTATAGAGAATTAAACGTAATTCACTTCACGTGACTACTGTCAGACAAGGATCCCATAGGCGAATGGTGCTCCCGTGTCGAAGGTCTGTCAACTTTTGTCGTTCTCCCAGTGACTCCCATGCTATTTCCGCGCAGCCAAAATAATTTCCAAACAGTTATAAGATTTTGTGAACCAAAATACCAAAATTGGTTTTCTGATAAGTATGTAGTGCATTCATCGAAGAACCGTTCTAATAATTTATGAAAAAAGGCTTGGAACATTTTATGCAAAATCAAAAAGCCAACTGGGTTTCGACGCAAACACTTACTTTTTTATGCAAATTGTGTAGGTGGGAGCTACAGGTCATCACAGATTTTCAGTGATCCATTCATGTCGTATTTATCACTATTTTGCCTATTACGTTCAATAGAATCTCTTTCGACGGATAATCGAGACTGGTTATTCTCTGGCGTTGACGTGTTACATACTGTATATGATCCAAGATGAATCTTTCATTATATGATTGTTTGGAAAGTTCAATGCATACAAAGCATACAAAGTCTATTCCCTGGCATTGACGTTTTATATTTCCGAGTTCATATGCCTGAAATATTTGCATAAAAGATATTGTCACAGTCATAAATATATATGTCCTAGGCCCCCATGACCCATTGACCTCACACTGTTCTGAAGAAAACATTACACATTAACATTCCCCATGTCACGCCGCGTTCACCTAAATGTTGTTTAAGGTGTTTGTGACAGTTATACATTTGATGCAGAGAAGACGATAGGGATAAACTAAGATAGAGTATTTCATGTTTTGAGCTAGCATATAGTTTGAAGTAGTACTTTTCAGTACCTTACTCTGATCTGACATCGTTATGTTACGCCACAGTGGGCGGTGTGACGTCAAAATAGTCACGTGCAGTGTACTTCACGTGACCACTAAGTCTTTATGTTGTTGTTTCTGATCAATCACGTGATTGTCTGGCTTATCGAATGACAGGACTGCTGTGTGGGGTCAGGTACCGTCAGAAGCGGGTGCTACCTTTTGGGAAGAACATGCTAACCCTTTTCGCGATCACCTGGTGTCATCATTGGTTTTTCAGTGATCAGTTCACGTATTTGGCCCCGCTATTACGCCCGGCGGATAATCGAGACTGGTTGTTCTCTGGCGTTGACTTTTACAATGTACGAATCCCTGCGCTACGTAGATAGACAAACCACTCAAAACACTGGACTCGAGCCATGACATCGGAAGAGATCACATTTTCATGTTGTCATGGTTGTAGGGAGATACAATCATGTGGTCCCCATGGAGCAGGACTACCTCTAGAGTTACACCGTGTTCCCTATTCTCCTTATTGCATGTCGGTATTTCTGATAATATTTCTTTGTGTACTTTATGTCTCCACGTCAATGTTTAACGCAAAGCTGGCCAGGAACTGTCATGCTATGAAATACATACATGCAAAATAGACAACTGAAAGAGATCCTACCAGGCAGATATGTTTCTCAAAGACAGATACCTCAAGAATAGCATGTATGTCCCAGTCGTGATAAGGAGTCATATTGCGTGAGACAACGCGAGTTTTGGCATGCATGATTACGTATGAATGCCATGCCTTTCATGAACTACCCGTGCTTGTTTCGTGGAAAAATAAAGCTGTGCACTCATGGCAGACGACGACAGGTAACCGCAAGGTGTGTATGAAGGTAGATGCGCCTGTATGAAGGACAATAAGGGATAGAACAGTTATGTGAGGTGAGGTGAGGTGAGGTGAGGTGAGGTGAAATGGGGTTTAACGTCGTGTCCAAGATTATTGCACATGTGACGTGCATGTACGTGTGTGTGTTTGTGTGGCTGCTTGTACTAGTCCGGACTGATGCCGATTTATAGTGATAGCTCAGTGACATACCATGCCGCAGTTTAACATGAATATCCCACTCAGACACAGTATACTGACTCCGAGCCGACCAGTCCTTGTTTTAGCCCCTTAATGCCGAGTGCCAGACAGGGTAACAACAAGTACCATCTTTTAACGTCTTTTGGTATGACGCGGCCGGGAATCGAACCCCGGACCTTCCGCTCTCCTGGCGGACGCTCTACCACTAGACCACGGAGGCGGTCGAACAGTTATGTGAGTTCTTAAAAGTTAATTATAAAAGATTTGTTTGTTTGTTGTTTAACGCCGCAATCAGCAATATTCCAGCGACATGACGGTGGTCTGTAAATAATCGAGTCTTGACCAGAAATCCAGTGATTAATATCATGGGCATCGATCTACGAAACTGGGATATGATGACATGCATCAACCACGTCAGCGAGCCTGACCACCTGATCCGGTTAGACGCCCCTTACGACAAGCATAGTCGCCCCTTACGGCATGGGTTTCTGAAGACCTATTCTAGCCCGGATCTTCAGGGGTACCAACGGTTATGATGTCGGTACCATTGTAAACGAGCTTGTCTATGACGAGGTGTCACCAGCCCGACCTCGAGAAGTCCGAGCGGAGACCAGCAGAGCGTTACCTGCTCTTTGTGGTGGTCCTGATAATGCAAACACGTGTGACATTAAACTGCTCATCCCTTAAAGACGTGACGACAAGGTTAACAAGGTAATTGTCCCGCCTCTTTGCTGTGACATAAGGACGTGACACATGCAAAAAGATCCAGTACTTTGGTATCGTTGCAAGAATACCCAAATACTCTGGGTGGCGTTAACATGTGCTGCCACCTGACGCTGAGTGTAACCAGTTTGGAGCATCACCATTGTTCAGGAGTGGTGTTCAACACTACAAATCGATGCATTGGTACAAGTGGCTACTGCCATCTGTTGGTCTTTATGAGGTTGGAGGGGCGGTCGGGTAGCCTAGTGGTTAAAGCGTTCGATCATCACGCCGAAGACCCGGGTTCGATTCCCGTCATGGGTACAATGTGTGAAGGCCATTTCTGGTGTCCCCCGCCGTGATATTGCTAGAATATTGCTAAAAGCGGCGTAAAACCATACTCACATACTTTATGAGGTTGGTAACAATGTGTCCATACCTCAAGCTGTACGTGTAATAATGGTATTTGTGGGTGTTACCTTTCTGTAACCCGGAATCGCGTTCAAGTCTTAAAACTATGACAGTTTTAGTCAGTGTTTACCTGTTGTCATTTATCCTTTTTCGCAAATAGTTTGAATTCCATTAATAATCCCAAGGGTTTCATAATCATCCTATTATGATCTCAGCTGACCGGGGTTTCCTTATCGTATATTTGTAGTTGTGAACAGGACAACTTCAACTGTTGAGTATAATAACAAAAATATGTTCAAATCCATCAATATTCATTAAGCCATTATCGTCAGCAATTAAAACAATTACTACACGACGGGAAGGATGACGGAGATAAATTGAGATACTATCGCCTCGCTGGGTTTTCCGGGGCAAGAATGGACCCCAGCATCTGTGTGTGTATATATAGGATCGTGTGGTTGCAATTTGTGATAATGTTTTGACAATGTGATGATGGTTTCTCAACCTACCAACCGCTGGTCCAGAACCGAATATACTCTGATCCGAATACCCTTAACTCAATTGTCTCATAGCATTTAATGACCTTGAAGTAAACTACTACCTTATCGTATTGGATAGACATTTAGAAGTTGGGAAAACATGAGTAGATAACTTTGGATAACTATCCCCCCTCACCCCCTCATTTGATGACGTCACAAGTGCACCTAGTAACCCCACGTGACTGATGACGTCACATAACCTTGACCTTGGGGTTGGGGGTGGGGGGTGTTGTCAACGTCATTGCCTCATTAATATGTAGAATAACTCATTAATTTGCAAATGTATGCATGACGTCACAGGTCGATTAGGTTAATAAAGGGTCAACTGACCAGATGCAATCATGCAATTAATGACTTGACCATTCGTTAACCGTAGAACACGGGATAGTAATGAATGTCCCTATATGCACATGATACTACGACCGGGGGTTGGGTTGGGTCTTGACTCACGCGGAATGGAATGTCATTGTGAGACCATTTTGGCGCGAGAACATGTGGTGAACATTTGAACCTTTTGCATTGAAGACATTTCTCTGTGGGCATTCGGTGGCGGGCTATGTGTGATAATATTAAAAAGCCCAGGAACAAGTTTACATAGAAAGATCTCCCGATATTCAATTACGTTAATTAAGGGTCAACTGATTGGATGCAATCATGCACTTGACCATTCGTTAAACGTAGAACAACATGTGTCTAAAAGCAAGATGGCCGACGTCGCCATGAACGCTCACGGGTGTCACGTGTCCTCGGTTTGAATCTCGCTCCTGACCTACAAGTTAGTTCTATGGGGCCCCCGTTCCACAAAGCGATATGAGACTAAGTTGATCCGCAAGTGCATTAACTCATTTATAGTCAAATATAATCATGACGTCACAGGTCAGAAAGGGTAATGAGAGGTCTGTTGTTCCAATGCATGAATGCAGTGTGTTAATGAGTCCTTCATTAAGTGAGAACAAAGCATAGTAATGAGTGTCCCTATATGGAAGTGGCTACTACGAGGTTCAAATGTTATTCACGGGGAAAGGAATGTCATTGTTAGACATATTCCATTGATGCATGGATTTCGGTAGTAATGACTGTCACATGTGGCAAAGAGGGGTGTGAGTTGAATTTCCATAGAAACCACATGTCCAGTTCTTAACTCTTCTCGTGTTACCCATTATAAGTTCCTTTTAACAAACAGTTGCCATGACAACTATAAAAAAAAATAAGGGTTAACAGTCTTGACTCCTAGCTAGAGGTTAGCTCGGAGAAATATAGAGTCGGTATCGCGAAACCCGTGTGTTGAAGACTGTAATGTATGCCAGTCTGGTATATGACGTTTTAATACTGTAAAATTCTATTCTTTTTTCTCAAAGATGTTTGAGTTCAAAATGTCGGTTCAGTTTCCCATTTCAATGGAAAAAATACTCGTTTAACCCATACCCAGAATAATTTTTATGAGAAAAAATAGAGTGAAATAACGTAGTTTAGTGGATAACTTCTAAGAGATAAGATTACTTGAGCATTCATTAACAAAGAACAATGGATAATAATGAATATCCTTATATGGAAACTTAGGTCACCAATCCCTCATTAATATGCAAGATAACTCATTAATATGTAAATGTATAAGTGATGTATCAGGTGAATTAGATGAATACAGGGTCAACTGACCAGATGCAATTTACTTACATTAACAAAGAACAATGGATAGTAATGAATATCCTCATATGGAAACTTGACATCGCACGCGAAATGGAATGTTATTGCGACTGAATTTGGCCGCCTTTTTGCCCCCTCTCTACATGCTCATTCGGGAGGCTGCGTCTGCTGAGATTATCAGCCCAGGAATAAGAGTGTGATTTATGTCAATATGTGTTATAAAACTCAACGGTAGTGTTGAGTGACTGACATTTTCACTCTAACCTTGCTGACAGTATTGAAGACGGAATGAATGAGGAGAATGGAGGTCACGTGCTACTGTGTCAGAGTCGTCTTAGGTGAGTAATAATTTTAATCTAAATATTTTTACAAATTATTTACTGATATGTAATTAGTTACATTGAAATCTTTTTTCTTTCTTTCTCATCTGTCTACCTCTAATGCATATTTGTGTAAAGTATTTTTGTAATGTTATGTATGCATTTGTACACCATGCTTTTGATAAAATAATTCATATTATTTAACAGTTAAACTTAAAACAGATTCTTATTTTACCAATCCATTTGTAGAGTTTAATACCCAACAGAAATTAGATATAATTCTTCTTTTTTTTGCTGTTGTTGTTGATAAAACATCACTCGTTAAACATTTTACAAAGCAAGAAATAGAACACTCATAGTGATTTTATGAAAATTTACTTTTTATGAAATGTAACAAAGTGATTTCTGATACAGACTATACTTTGGTGTGCGAGCGGCGCACAACTTTTGGGTACATGCTATGGCATTGCGATTCCTGGCTGTAGATGTTATAGTCTGTTTCTGCATGATGTATGATGTGTATGAAAAAAAACCTTGATTGAGTTTATTATGTTATCATGAGTCCAACGAATTCTCATTTAGGAAAAAAAAGTACATGTTCAAATTCAATGTTCCCTTTGTTCAAGGATGTGTGCACCACAAATGGCGTCCCATTGAAGAACCATCATAATTAAGAGACATAGTGATGTAGTTACCTTTACCTATGTGCTCTTTAATATAGTCAGACATGATCGATCAATGTATTCTTATATTGTCTTTTTTTTATCTCTTTTTACAAAACAGTTACGATTAATCTTAAGGTTTTAAAAAGGTGATCTTAGCATAGTGTTAGTTAACCATTGTCATGATACATTTCTATGACTCGAGATAAAGTTAGAATATTCTGAATTTAGCATGATTAGTTTTTTAAAACCTTAAGATTAATCGTTTGGTGTATTGTGTCCTCTGTCAGTGGTCAGGAAGATAACCCGATGATCAATTCAACGCAAGCTTCACCAAGTACATATTCGCTGGGGAGTCACGTGATCACCTTCTTTACAGCGCTCAATGGGCATAGTAATATTTCCATATTTAGTTAGTGTACTATGTACACAGTTGTCGACGCATCTAACAGTAGATCACATTGCTTATATTGTTACAAGTGAGGTTTATTTTACAACACTCCGAATGAGTTCGTATATGCTATACACATAACACCTTGTTTTGTCCGTGTTCTATGAGGCACCATTCCACATCTCAGGCTACGTTGATCCATAAGTGCAATAACTCATTCATTGTGAAATATAATCATGACGTCACAGGTCAGAAAGAGTAATGAGAGGTCTGTTGTTCCAATGCAAGAAGGAAATGTGTTAATGAGTCCTTCATTAAGTGAGAACAAAGCATAGTAATGAGTGTCCCTATATGGAAGTGGCTACTACGAGGTTCAAATGTGATTCACGGGGAAAGGAATGTCATTGTTAGACATATTCCATTGATGCATGTATTTCGTGTAGTTATGACTGTCACATGTGGCAAAGAGGGGTGTGAGTTGAATTTCCATAGAAACCACATGTCCAGTTCTTAACTCTTCTAGTGTTACCTCTTATAAGTTCCTTTTAACATTCAGTTGTCATGACAACTAAATAAAAAAATAAGGGTTAACAGTCTTGACTCTAAGAGGTCAGCTCTGAGAAATATAGAGTCGGTATCGCGAAACCCGTGTGTTGAAGACTGCAAAGTATGCCAGTCTGGTCTGAGACGTTTTAATACTGTAAAATTACATTCTTTTTCTTAAAGATGTTTGGAGTTCAAAATGTCGATTCAGTTTCCTTTTTTCAATGGAAAAATACTCGTTTAACCCATACCCAGAATCATTTTTATGAGAAAAAATAGAGTGAAATAACGTAGTTTAGTGGATAACTTCTAAGAGATAAGATTACTTGAGCATTCATTAACAAAGAACAATAGATAGTAATGAATATCCTTATATGGAAACTTAGGTCACCAATCCCTCATTAATATGCAAGATAACTCATTAATGTGTAAATGTATAAGTGATGTATCAGGTGAATTAGATGAATACAGGGTCAACTGACCAGATGCAATTTACTTACATTAACAAAGAACAATGGATAGTAATGAATATCCTCATATGGAAACTTGACATTGCACGCGAAATGGAATGTTATTGCGACTGAATTTTGCCGCCTTTTTGCACCTTTTCTCCATGCTCATTCGGGGGGGCTGCGTCTGCTGAGATTATCAGCCCAGGAATAAGAGTGTGATTTATGTCAATATGTGTTATAAAACTCAAGGGTCGTGTTGAGTGACTGACATTTTCACTCTAACCTTGCTGACAGATAAGACGTCCGTTTTCAAAATGAAGAGAGTTTCAGAGGATATATTTGGACCTACAGTCATTTTCACAAAGCATAGCAAGACCAAGTCGAGAAAAACATGTCGGAGAAAATCAATGGCATCAAAGGGGTCGCCGAAGAGACTGGTTGCATCTAAGAAGAAAAAGATGACAACCAAGAAAGCGAAAATGACTATACTGAAAATGCAACCCCTGTCGAAAGTAAAGGCTGCATAAACACCCTCCTCCTCCTCCTCTTCCTCCTCTAGATAAACACCCTCCTCCTCCTCCTCCTCCTCCTCTGGATAAACACCCTTCTCCTCCTCCTCCTCCTCCTCCTCTGGATAAACACCCTCCTCTTCCTCCTCCTCCTCTGGATAAACACCCTCCTCCTCCTCCTCCTCCTCCTCTGGTGTTTATCCAGAGGAGGAGGAGGAGGAGGAGGGTGTTTATCCAGAGGAGGAGGAGGAGGAGGAGGGTGTTTATCCAGAGGAGGAGGAGGAGGAGGAGGAGGGTGTTTATCCAGAGGAGGAGGAGGAAGAGGAGGGTGTTTATCCAGAGGAGGAGGAGGAGGAGGAGGAGAAGGGTGTTTATCCAGAGGAGGAGGAGGAGGAGGGTGTTTATCTAGAGGAGGAAGAGGAGGAGGAGGAGGGTGTTTATGCAGCCTTTACTTTCGACAGGGGTTGCATTTTCAGTATAGTCATTTTCGCTTTCTTGGTTGTCATCTTTTTCTTCTTAGATGCAACCAGTCTCTTCGGCGACCCCTTTGATGCCATTGATTTTCTCCGACATGTTTTTCTCGACTTGGTCTTGCTATGCTTTGTGAAAATGACTGTAGGTCCAAATATATCCTCTGAAACTCTCTTCATTTTGAAAACGGACGTCTTATCTGTCAGCAAGGTTAGAGTGAAAATGTCAGTCACTCAACACGACCCTTGAGTTTTATAACACATATTGACATAAATCACACTCTTATTCCTGGGCTGATAATCTCAGCAGACGCAGCCCCCCCCCGAATGAGCATGGAGAAAAAGGTGCAAAAAGGCGGCAAAATTCAGTCGCAATAACATTCCATTTCGCGTGGGATGTCAAGTTTCCATATGAGGATATTCATTACTATCCATTGTTCTTTGTTAATGTAAGTAAATTGCATCTGGTCAGTTGACCCTGTATTCATCTAATTCACCTGATACATCACTTATACATTTACACATTAATGAGTTATCTTGCCTATTAATGAGGGATTGGTGACCTAAGTTTCCATATAAGGATATTCATTACTATCCATTGTTCTTTGTTAATGAATGCTCAAGTAATCTTATCTCTTAGAAGTTATCCACTAAACTACGTTATTTCACTCTATTTTTTCTCATAAAAATGATTCTGGGTATGGGTTAAACGAGTATTTTTCCATTGAAAAAAGGAAACTGAATCGACATTTTGAACTCCAAACATCTTTAAGAAAAAGAATGTAATTTTACAGTATTAAAACGTCTCAGACCAGACTGGCATACTTTGCAGTCTTCAACACACGGGTTTCGCGATACCGACTCTATATTTCTCAGAGCTGACCTCTTAGAGTCAAGACTGTTAACCCTTATTTTTTTATTTAGTTGTCATGACAACTGAATGTTAAAAGGAACTTATAAGAGGTAACACTAGAAGAGTTAAGAACTGGACATGTGGTTTCTATGGAAATTCAACTCACACCCCTCTTTGCCACATGTGACAGTCATAACTACACGAAATACATGCATCAATGGAATATGTCTAACAATGACATTCCTTTCCCCGTGAATCACATTTGAACCTCGTAGTAGCCACTTCCATATAGGGACACTCATTACTATGCTTTGTTCTCACTTAATGAAGGACTCATTAACACATTTCCTTCTTGCATTGGAACAACAGACCTCTCATTACTCTTTCTGACCTGTGACGTCATGATTATATTTCACAATGAATGAGTTATTGCACTTATGGATCAACGTAGCCTGAGATGTGGAATGGTGCCTCATAGAACACGGACAAAACAAGGTGTTATGTGTATAGCATATACGAACTCATTCGGAGTGTTGTAAAATAAACCTCACTTGTAACAATATAAGCAATGTGATCTACTGTTAGATGCGTCGACAACTGTGTACATAGTACACTAACTAAATATGGAAATATTACTATGCCCATTGAGCGCTGTAAAGAAGGTGATCACGTGACTCCCCAGCGAATATGTACTTGGTGAAGCTTGCGTTGAATTGATCATCGGGTTATCTTCCTGACCACTGACAGAGGACACAATACACCAAACGATTAATCTTAAGGTTTTAAAAAACTAATCATGCTAAATTCAGAATATTCTAACTTTATCTCGAGTCATAGAAATGTATCATGACAATGGTTAACTAACACTATGCTAAGATCACCTTTTTAAAACCTTAAGATTAATCGTAACTGTTTTGTAAAAAGAGATAAAAAAAAGACAATATAAGAATACATTGATCGATCATGTCTGACTATATTAAAGAGCACATAGGTAAAGGTAACTACATCACTATGTCTCTTAATTATGATGGTTCTTCAATGGGACGCCATTTGTGGTGCACACATCCTTGAACAAAGGGAACATTGAATTTGAACATGTACTTTTTTTTCCTAAATGAGAATTCGTTGGACTCATGATAACATAATAAACTCAATCAAGGTTTTTTTTCATACACATCATACATCATGCAGAAACAGACTATAACATCTACAGCCAGGAATCGCAATGCCATAGCATGTACCCAAAAGTTGTGCGCCGCTCGCACACCAAAGTATAGTCTGTATCAGAAATCACTTTGTTACATTTCATAAAAAGTAAATTTTCATAAAATCACTATGAGTGTTCTATTTCTTGCTTTGTAAAATGTTTAACGAGTGATGTTTTATCAACAACAACAGCAAAAAAAAGAAGAATTATATCTAATTTCTGTTGGGTATTAAACTCTACAAATGGATTGGTAAAATAAGAATCTGTTTTAAGTTTAACTGTTAAATAATATGAATTATTTTATCAAAAGCATGGTGTACAAATGCATACATAACATTACAAAAATACTTTACACAAATATGCATTAGAGGTAGACAGATGAGAAAGAAAGAAAAAAGATTTCAATGTAACTAATTACATATCAGTAAATAATTTGTAAAAATATTTAGATTAAAATTATTACTCACCTAAGACGACTCTGACACAGTAGCACGTGACCTCCATTCTCCTCATTCATTCCGTCTTCAATACTGTCAGCAAGGTTAGAGTGAAAATGTCAGTCACTCAACACGACCCTTGAGTTTTATAACACATATTGACATAAATCACACTCTTATTCCTGGGCTGATAATCTCAGCAGACGCAGCCTCCCGAATGAGCATGTAGAGAGGGGGCAAAAAGGCGGCAAAATTCAGTCGCAATAACATTCCATTTCGCGTGCGATGTCAAGTTTCCATATGAGGATATTCATTACTATCCATTGTTCTTTGTTAATGTAAGTAAATTGCATCTGGTCAGTTGACCCTGTATTCATCTAATTCACCTGATACATCACTTATACATTTACATATTAATGAGTTATCTTGCATATTAATGAGGGATTGGTGACCTAAGTTTCCATATAAGGATATTCATTATTATCCATTGTTCTTTGTTAATGAATGCTCAAGTAATCTTATCTCTTAGAAGTTATCCACTAAACTACGTTATTTCACTCTATTTTTTCTCATAAAAATGATTCTGGGTATGGGTTAAACGAGTATTTTTTCCATTGAAATGGGAAACTGAACCGACATTTTGAACTCAAACATCTTTGAGAAAAAAGAATAGAATTTTACAGTATTAAAACGTCATATACCAGACTGGCATACATTACAGTCTTCAACACACGGGTTTCGCGATACCGACTCTATATTTCTCCGAGCTAACCTCTAGCTAGGAGTCAAGACTGTTAACCCTTATTTTTTTTTATAGTTGTCATGGCAACTGTTTGTTAAAAGGAACTTATAATGGGTAACACGAGAAGAGTTAAGAACTGGACATGTGGTTTCTATGGAAATTCAACTCACACCCCTCTTTGCCACATGTGACAGTCATTACTACCGAAATCCATGCATCAATGGAATATGTCTAACAATGACATTCCTTTCCCCGTGAATAACATTTGAACCTCGTAGTAGCCACTTCCATATAGGGACACTCATTACTATGCTTTGTTCTCACTTAATGAAGGACTCATTAACACACTGCATTCGTGCATTGGAACAACAGACCTCTCATTACCCTTTCTGACCTGTGACGTCATGATTATATTTGACTATAAATGAGTTAATGCACTTGCGGATCAACTTAGTCTCATATCGCTTTGTGGAACGGGGGCCCCATAGAACTAACTTGTAGGTCAGGAGCGAGATTCAAACCGAGGACACGTGACACCCGTGAGCGTTCATGGCAACGTCGGCCATCTTGCTTTTAGACACATGTTGTTCTACGTTTAACGAATGGTCAAGTGCATGATTGCATCCAATCAGTTGACCCTTAATTAACGTAATTGAATATCGGGAGATCTTTCTATGTAAACTTGTTCCTGGGCTTTTTAATATTATCACACATAGCCCGCCACCGAATGCCCACAGAGAAATGTCTTCAATGCAAAAGGTTCAAATGTTCACCACATGTTCTCGCGCCAAAATGGTCTCACAATGACATTCCATTCCGCGTGAGTCAAGACCCAACCCAACCCCCGGTCGTAGTATCATGTGCATATAGGGACATTCATTACTATCCCGTGTTCTACGGTTAACGAATGGTCAAGTCATTCATTGCATGATTGCATCTGGTCAGTTGACCCTTTATTAACCTAATCGACCTGTGACGTCATGCATACATTTGCAAATTAATGAGTTATTCTACATATTAATGAGGCAATGACGTTGACAACACCCCCCACCCCCAACCCCAAGGTCAAGGTTATGTGACGTCATCAGTCACGTGGGGTTACTAGGTGCACTTGTGACGTCATCAAATGAGGGGGTGAGGGGGGATAGTTATCCAAAGTTATCTACTAACATGAATACATTGCACTTTTTATGGATAGCAGCTTCTTTATATCCTTTTTCGCGACGTTTCGGGGCTACGTTTTTGTTGAACCAACGAAAAGATGGACACAACTCTATAAGGCAAATTGCCCTCAACCACTTAAAGCCTCACGTAAATAATGCGACAAAACACTTTCCATATCCAATAGAAATCTCTCCATAAAGTGAGTGAGTGAGTGAGTGAGTTGGGTTTAACGCCGCTTGTAACGCCGTATTCCAGTTATATCGCGGCGTGTCGGCTGATTGTGAGAGGAAAGTCCGAAATGATGCAGGTCTCAGACGTTAACCACTTCGGTGAAACCAACGAGCACGGGATGGTGCTGACAAACCTAGAAACATGATCGGGGTCGAACCGGGATTCGAACCCACAAACATAGGTTTCTGGCGTGCCGAGGGACGCAACTCCGCACAGCGAATCGTGGCGCCTAAGACGACTGGACCACCCGTGCCCCCTCTGCATAAAGCAGACTCGATTGTACGATTCGAACTATATCATTGCCATGTGTTTATGAATCACTATCATATAGTAAAAGGCAGTTATGTCTGTTAGACCACCTCCGTGGTCTCGTGGTAGAACGTCCGCCCGGATAACAGAAAGTCCGAGGTTGGATCCCCGGCCGCGTCATACCAAAAGACGTTAAAATATGGTACTTGTTGTTACCCTGTGTGGCGCTCGGCACTAAGGGGCCAAAACAAGGACTTTTCGGCTCGGAATCAGTATACTGTGTCTAAGTGGGGTGTTCATGTTAAACTGCGGCATGATATCTCAGTGGGGTAGCACTGTAAATCGGCATCAGTCCGGACTAGTACAAGCAGCCACACACACACACACACACACACGCACACGCACACGCACATACGTACACACACACGTACGTATACACACACGCACGCACGCACGCACGCACGCACGCACACACGCACACACACACACGCACGCACACACACATGCACGTCGCTATATGAGTGCAATAATGTTGGACGCGCCGTTAAGCCCCATTTCACCTCACCTCACCTCACCTCACCTCACCTCACCTCACCTCACCTCACCTCACCTCACCTAATGTCTGTTATATATAATGTACCTGCATGACTACTCGTTTTCTTTCTCTGAACACCAAGGTCATAATTTGACACAGAGCTGTTTATACATTCTACTTCAAAGAAAGCTCACACACGTTCGCCATGTACGTCTTAAGTTTAGTAGAAACGCTAACCAGATATGTCGATTGTGTAAAGAGTCCCCGTTAGATACCGTTGTTTTACGAGTCTAATTTGAAACGTTATCTACCCTACGATCGATCATAGGCAAATGCAAAACCTCACTGACTTGACATATTAAAGTCAAATATATATGTGATATTTTTAATAAACGTGCATCGTATTTGAACGGGAGATCTCTTCACGGATGAATACTAACGAGTTACAGTGTATATAGCAATGAGGGGGGTCCTTATTCCAGGAATTCACGTGACACCTGTTTTATTTACCCATGGCTGTTTTGAGCAAGTTTAAAGCTGTGCACCAATGACACACGACCATACATACCAAAGGGTGTGGGTGAATGTACATCTATCTGCAGAACGATTGGAGACTATACATTCATGTAAGTACTTCATAGTTAATCACTACAGTTCGGTCGGTGGGGTAGCCAAGTGGTTAAAGCGCTGGATCGTCATGCCAAATACACAGGTTTGACTCCTATCATAGTACAATGTTTAAGGTCATTTCTTGGCCCTGTCGCCGAGGAGGCCTCAATTCGCAGTTCATCCCTTAGGCGTGCCGTGATCTGTGGTGATGGGTTCGAATCCCAGATTTACCTGTTTATGATCATTGGTTTGCAACAACCGTCCGCACCTATCTTCACAGGTGTCATGGAAGTGGCAAACCTCTGGCTTCTGCATGACGATGTGCTTTCTTTCAGTAAGATGATACGCCGTGATAGAACTGAAATACGTTCACCGGACCATGCAGACTCTGAATCAAATACACCCAATACAAGTCTATAAAAGTTGGCAAATCTAGATCAGTGCAGTTTCAATTTCTGAAAATGAAGAAAGTCTCTGCGCTTCTTTGGATTATATTTCATTAGGATAATTTAGCAACTGTTTTTCTGGAAAATATTTTCATTTCGGAGACTAGATATGTCTTTCAGTTTTGGTAAATGTATCTATTTTAATCATGTTTCAAGAAGTATCGCATTGGCCTTTGACAGACTTGATAGCGTACATTTTATTGCTTAAATAACGTGCTATATGTTTATTCTTTACCGTATGCGACACTATCGTAAATTTTCTTGTCTAGTTCACCAGTACAGGTTGAAGTGGTATATAAATTTACAGTAAACTACGGTTATAACGCACTCAAAGGGACCACTAATTTTAGCTCGTTGTAGCCGTAGTTTGTTATATGCATATACACAACATAACTACAGCAAATAGTCAGGACAAAAAGTAAGTTCGTTATATCCGTCAGTTCGTTATAAGCGTGTTCGTTATAAACGTAGTTTACTGTAATACTTCCAATTATGCCGTCGTGTTTTGAGCGCATCTTACAAACAAAGTGAATGAGTTGGGTTTTACGCCGCTTTTAACAGTATTCCAGTTACTGTAAATCGTGAAATTAATGCAAAATCCAAAAGAATGCGACCGTTTTCCCCTAGCCAAAAGTGCGACTCGATATGAATGCGGCAACTCCCTCTTCTCAAGAATCAGTGGATTTATATCTAAAGAAAATTTCCTCTGTCAGGTTTACAGGAGAATCCTCATCTTAGTCCAACCTTACATTAATCCAATCACTCCAAATAGCACCGCTTATGAACGCTGAGTAGAGTACTACTGACCCCAGCAGTGACAATTCACAGGATGTAATTAGTGTTTGAATGACATTGTTTATATACTTGTTACACTTGCTGCTCAATAAACAGTTATGTGGAATACATAGTTGTTTGTTTCCAGCGTATGTCTAAGTAGGTATTTTCTCCTATCCAAAATGTCTTATTGTTGATATAAATGCGATGTTTAATAATGCGAGCAAAGACCACTCGCATTTTTCGCATTTAATTCACTCTCGCGTTATTTTCAAGATTTACAGTATATCAGCTTAATGTGGGAGGAAAGCCCGAAGTGATGCAGGTTTCAGACGTTTACCATTTCGGTGAAACCCACGAGCACGAATATGGTCTTACAAACAAAGACGTGTTATATATATCAACAACAGATACTATATTACTTATAAAGTGAGTGAGTGAGTGAATGGGTTTGATTTTACGACGCTTTTAGCAATATTCCAGCAATATCACGGCGGGGAGACCATAAATAGGATTCGCACACTGTATCCATGTCAGGAATCGAACCCTGATTTTAGGCGTGACGAGCGAACGCTTTAACCCCTAGGCTACCTCACCGCCCCTTACTTAAGGTTATTCCTCCTAGTTCATTCTGAAAAAAGAGACACTCGCATAAAGAGAAATAATTTAATTTAATCATATATTCTTTAAACCTGTATTATTACAAAACTGAATTTGATTTTTGTTTCATAATTGAAACAACAACAAATTAAACTGCATTCACCAAAATGCCTCGATTGGAGGAAACGTTCTTTGTATAATAAACGAACAAGGAGAAAATACATCAGATTCTGTCCTTGAGAACGCTATGCAAAGCGTCCATGTGAGGGTCACGTATATCAGTTTTGAACATTGCGTCGATAACTATTTTCCGTAATATTTGTTTATTATATTCTTTATGCAAAATGTGTCAATGGCGGGTGCTAATGGCAGAGCAGGACACGTTAACCCTTTTCGCGAACACATCGTGCTACCACTGATTGTTAGTGACCAATTCACATATTTACATGACTATTTTGCCTTGTACGCCTAATGGAATGTGTTTCGAATTATATACTGGCTTTGACGTTGTAAATTCAATAGTCATAAAACTGTATTCTAACACCTTACTTAATCCAGTATTAACATTTATCCTGGCCATAAACAGTCGTGTCACATATGAACTTTTTATGAACGGATAAATACATCCATATAATTAGTAGAATTTTAGTGCACAAATTATATGTACTATAGCAGACAAGTAAAACGTTAGATTAACATATATTGATGTCGAAACACATCACTTTTATTTACAGGTACATTGTGTAAGTAACATTCTTGTTCAAAAGTATGGCGACACGAGGCCTTCATGATCTGCATGCACTGTGGGGAATGTCGCTGACTTACTGAAAGATTGATCGCACAGCTGGGGTGGAGGTTACAACAAGCTAGTGTAAGCTACATACATGTATATTGAGGCGCCGTCCACCTATTGATCAAGGACCTTAAGTAGAGAGCGATTCAATGACGCATATCACATGCATACAGACTACGGAAGGTAAAAACTGGTCAGGCAACTCTCTGGCAACTGACTGGATTCTATTCACACTCAAGTCCCTTATTATAATAAGATATATGTCAGTTTGCATGAGTACAAACTCGATTTGGAAATCTTTTAAAGTGACTAAAATTAAAAGACGGCTCTACGCCCAATTGAATCTGTTTCGGCGGATAATCGAGACTGGTTATTCTCTGGCGTTGACGTGTTATATATATACTTGACCCAAGATGAATCTTTCATTATATGATTGTTGAGAAAGTTCAAAGCATACAAAGCATACAACATTCATATCAACCAAATTTTCATGACGAATTATAAACATTTGCCCACTTCAAGGATGGGTGCTGCTGATGGGTCACTGAAAGCGCCCTGATGAAGCGGCATGTACTCACTAGCAGTGTAGACCCACGAAGGTCCGGGTGAAAATAGGTCTTCAGCAACCCTTGCTTGATGTAAAGCGACTGTGCTTGGCTCGCTGACTTGGTTGATGCATGTCATCGTATCTCAATTGCGTAGATCGATACTCATGATGTCACTGGATTGTCTGGTCCAGACTTCATTATTGACAGACCGCCGTCATTGCTGAGTGCGGCGGTAAACAACAAACAAACAAACAAACACTTGCAGTGTTAGGCTGTTTATAATCAAAAGCCGCCCGTCTCGTATCAATAACGGTGAACAGTTCATTTGAGTAACGGTTTATGGAATGGTGTCGGGGAATATGGTGACGTATTGGAATAGGTTTTGTTGTCGACGAAGAATAATCAAGCCTTTTGGAAGAAAAATCAAAATGACTACTACCCTGCAGACACCCAAGAAGATAAAAATAGAATTTTCACAATGCACACAGTGTCACGTATTTACGACATTTTGAAGCTTCATTGGTGCAATAATATTTTATCAATTTGAAAGGGTTTGTGCCAATGTTTATTTTTTGATTCTCTGATGTTCCAGTAAAATCACGATGGGCGTTGTTGTGTCGTCCCCAGTTCACCCATCTGAAAGTAAGTATAACCATTTCTTTCAGGACCAATTCCATCCCGTGAATCTCTATTGTTTATTGGTTTCCACCATCGATGCTTTATGAGTATACTTTGGTTCACGGCTCATTCCCAATTGCTTCTAACCCCTCTACCTTTTTTACTAGAAAACCGGGGGCACGGGTGGCCCAATCGTTTAAAGCGCGTCCCTTAGGCACGCCAGAAACCTATGGTTGTGGGTTCGAAACCCGGTTCATCCCAATTATGTTTCGTGGTTTGTCAGCACCATACACGTGCTCGTGGGTTTCACCGAAGTGGTAAACGTCTGAGACCTGCATCACTTCGGGCTTTCCTCCCACATTAAGCTGACACGCCATGATATAACTGGAATACTGTTAAAGCGGCGTTAAACCCAACTCACTAACTCACTACTAGAAACCCGTGAAATCCGGGTTAAATTCGTGCTTCTTGTAAGAGGCAACTTTCGGGTGGTCAGACTTCCTGACTTGGGTGATGCATTTGCGTAGATCGATGCTCATGAAGTCAGTCGTACATAGTACTCGAATATTCACAGATTTCCTTAAAATAGATGGAATATTACTGGGTGCGGCGTTAAACAACAAACAAACAGTTCTCCAAGTCTGGCTCCAAGTGACTTACACCTATTTTCAAGTGTGCAGAGTCGGCGATTTAACCAGGATCAGATTTTGACTTTGTACAAAACTAACCTTCAGAAGAGAGGGACTGCAAGGATAGTACTACCATCTCGAAAGATCACGACATTATTTCAGCTCTATGTATCCTGGACTCGAAACCGTTCGACAAGACCTCGTTCTTATCGATGCAATAAGACAAATTCTTACTCGTAGGATGCTCATGAACTTATGCTTCAAAGACCTTTGTATCCTGATACTCTGTACTCGTCAATGTCAGGTTATCTATTGGGCATTGGAAGCTTTAGTTTATGTGGTTTACTTACAGACGTACTCGTCGATCTTGACGTTGCACTGGGAAAGGACCAAACAATCGAGGACAACAGAAAGGAAACGATAGGTGTACTGAGACGTTTGCCCAAACTCAAGAATGTTACCGAGAGGGATGTGGTGGACACTTGCGTCCTTCTTCAAGAGGCAAAAGAAAAGGTGAAAGAATCACAACGACCTTAGCTTAGACCAACAGATAAAGTTATTAATCTATGTCATCTGTCGCCAAGCATTACATTACTTCATAGAACAGTGACACACTGAATAGCTGGTGTATACAATTCAAGTAATCTGTAATCTTCTTGTTGTAGAAGGTTCAAGTAGCGCAAGGAACAGGCTCTATACCCAACAGATTGACGCAGAAAGAGATAGATGACCAGATACGTATTTACAACAGTAAGTATATGTTACAAGAATCACTTTAACCACTATAGCCATTATAGCCATCGACACTATCTCGAAGATGGATTACGTTAACGCCGCCTTTGAAGAGTTCGTTAAATTCATGCACCAACAACTCGATCGGACTGTTGGACGCGTCGGGTGTCGGGAGTCGCGGAGGTCTCGCTTTAAATCCGTGTACAAACCCTATTGGTGTGAGGAACTGCAAACACTCTGGGATACTACGTGTCAAGCGGAGCATGAGTGGCTCAAGTGTCGGGGATCTCATAAACGGAATCAGTTTAAGTCAGTTTATATAAGCAAAAGGAGACAGTTCGATAAAACCTTACTAAACATAAACGATCTTATCAACACTTCACAGCAGAGACACTTAGACGAATGTAACTCCTATAACTCCCGTGACTTTTGGAAAGCATTGGTAGGATATAGGTGTTGCAAATGATAGATCTCATGGCATTCCGTGGAAAGTATATAAAGTGGACCGTATATCTACTAATAAACAAACAGTTTTGAACACGTGGAAAGAATCATTCAATTCCCTGCACGCCGACGATAACGATAACTCATACGATGACGATTATTATAGGCATATATCGGACGAATTGCTTAAACAAATGGCTGAACCTTTTCCATCTGCGATAAACTGTGATGTTTTAAACAGCCCTATAAATTTGTGTGAGGTACAGAGCGCCGTATAAGATCTAAACGAGGGAAGTCACCGGGACAAGATTTGATACCCGCTGAAGCTTTGAAAAACGCACAATTTCAACTTCTGCTTCGAAAACCAAACATATCCTGAACTTTGGAAACTTAGCATTATTCATCCTATTAAGGAAAACTGACCCGAGGGACCCGTTAGGATACCGAGGAATATCGTTGCTGTCAGTCCCAGGTAAAATATACTCCGATGTACTAAACTGTAGACTTTCAACTTGGCTAAAAGATAATGAAATACTTGTTGATGAACAAAATGGTTTCAGAAGAAAACGGGAAACGCTTGAACATTTGTATTGTCTTTATTCTATTTTAGAAACTTGTAAGCTTAATAAACAATCAACGTTGTGTGCTACATCGATATAAAGAAAGCCGTAAATGTTTATGGTATAAGCTACAACAAGTTGGTGTCACGGGAAAATTCTATGAAGCAGTGATGTACGAAAATACATCTAGTCGGGTCCGAATAAATGGTCAATTAACAGATATGTTTCCGGTATCTGTCGGGGTTAGACAGGGATGCGTACTCTCGCCAACACTATTTTCAATATTCATCAACGATTTAGCTAATGATATTAATTCTTTAAAATGTGGTATTAACGTAGATGGATTAATCTTGAGCATGTTACTCTATGCCGACGATATTGCACTAATAACGCCCAATGAATCATGCCTTCAATCGATGCTGGACGTTTTAGAAGAATGGTGTAAGGAATGGCGGTTATCTGTAAACGGAGATAAAACTAAAGTCGTTCATTACAGATCAGCAACCTGTTTAAAATCTAATGTGTTGTTCAATATCGGAGAAAAAGTGATCGATTATTCCAAAGCCTATAAATACCTTGGATTGTGGCTACATGAGAATCTTGACCTTAACTTTGCTGCCAAGGAGTTAGCTAAGTCGGCTAATAGAGCTCTTGGTGTTATTATCAGTAAATTTAAAACTATGGGCGGAATGGCATTTGAAGTTTATAATACTTTATAAAGTAATTTAGTACAAACAATTTTGTCTTACGGGTCCGGAATCTGGGGACTAAGAGAGTTTAGATGTTTAAATAACGTCCAGCACCGTGCATGCCGTTTTTTCTTGGGCGTCAGCTGTAAAACCCCTAACTTGGCTGAGGGGAGAGATGGGTTGACTGTCTTCGCTTACCCTGCAGAGAATTGAAGTCATTAGGTTATGTAAGAAGTTGTCGATCATTGAACAAGCCAGAATAGTTCATAAAATCGCCGTGTGGTCCAAAAGAAGATGTAAACCCTGGATAAATAACGTTCGATCAGTCTTTGCGAAGTTAGGCATCGATATCCCAAATATACTGCAGGTGTCAAATCAAGATTTTAAGACCATTAAAGAACATTTAATCCATATGGACTCTGTTACGTGGTTTAACGACCTGTGGAATGACCGGGGACTAGCCAACGGTAATAAGCTTCGTACTTATAGGAAATTTAAAGTTAATCCCTGCACAGAACCAGACGTTAAATTAATCAGAAGCAGACAACATAGAAGTAATCTTGCTAAATTGAGATGTGGCACTCTACCTCTTCAAATTGAATTAGGAAGATTTAGTCGACCACCAATTCCTCTAGAGGAAAGAACATGTAACAATTGTAATCAAAATATCGTAGAAGACGAATTTCATTTCCTAATGAACTGCAGACTATACTCAGATATCCGTTGTAACTTACTGATGGATGCTCACACCACCGACAATAATTTTCTCAGTTTAGCCAAATATAATCAGTTTGTTTACCTTATGCAAAACGAGGAGATACAACATTGCCTAGCTGCAACAGTGTCCCTGATGTTTCGACGACGTATGGATGTAAATATATCATAATAATATCATATGTTTCCATCGGTCTGTATCCGAATATTACACTGCGGGTCGTCTTTAAGCATTGTATTGCAGGTTATATTTAGATATTACATCGTGGGTAATATTTGATATTGTAAGTGCAGGTTGCTCGTGTGACCCAATACTTATATGTTTTAAATATGTGATTTAGTTTATAATTTGTTTATATGTTAAATGTCTCTCATAACCCAGAATGGGTGGCCATGTTTTATCTTGTGTGACAAAAATAAACAATTTTTCTTCTTCTTTATTATCTTGATGATGATGCATGTGTATATAGCGCATAAAAGGCGCAAAACGTTGTGTTCAGTGCGCTTAGCATTGACAGTGTTTGTTTAAAGGGTGGGCTTTGAGGTGTGATTTAATAGACTGAAAGAGATAATTTCACATTATTTCGAAGAGAGTCCCATAGAATCGCTGCGGAATAAGAGAATGTTTTTTCGCCGTACGTGGATGTTCTGATTTTCGGAATAGAAAAAAGTTTCTGTTGTTGAGATCGGAGAGTTCTCTGTGGAGAGTAGACTGGAAAGAGATCAGTGAGATATTTTGGGGCAATGTTGTTGAAACATTAATATGCAAATGTTCGGGTTGATTTATACCTTATTTCAAATTTGGCTTTAAAACTGAGATGTACAAAAGGGATGGCACTAAGGTATGATGACGTGACAGTGTCACGTTCATATGTTTTCAATATTTCCAATCTACCGTAAGGATAAAATACATTTCATCCACCTACAGTAAACACTATGCTCCAGTAACTTCTTTGAGGGGCATTTAGAAGTTGGATTACTAAGTAAGGATAAGATATATGGATGAACAACTTCTTTATAACAATTAGGAGCGACCATTATCAAGCAAGTGACGATCGGTGTTGAATCCATACAGAACGGGTATAGTGCACATTTAAGCTGCTTCTTTGAACAAGGGCGACATATGTGTATTTGTATACTGACAACATAATGTGAGTAAATGAGAGCTCTTTAGTCAGCAGTCCTGTCATGGATGACACAACATCACCAAAGTCATCAAGCATGACTAGCCTATAGTCATTACTCGGCTCTACGATCAGCATGGGGCATTAGGAGAAAGTTCAACAGAGATATTCCAATGGGGATTTAAAGTACGTGGTGATGTCTCATTAAGATGCGCCCCTGGTGCCAGCAGGTGCTACTAATTACATGTTTACATGCATGTCTTCCGATACATTATTGCATTCTCATGATTCTTGTTTTTATTACAGCCGAGAGGTTGTGTGTAGTCATTGATCATGGGATCAGAAGACTCTATGAGGACGACTCCTGGATTACGGGACTAACATCTGGAAAAATAAAAAACGTGGAAGTGGGCACTCATGAACTGAATTTTGCTCAAGAATACATGGACGAATTCCGGAAAAAGAGAACTGAAAAGCAAGACCAGGTTAGGCCAAACCAAAGTTATTGGGTTTCTTTATTAAAAAAAGATTCAGGGCCGGTGTTGCAGGCTCAAAACAATCCCCTATAAATTCACTCTGGAGCGATTTGAGCCTAGGCTCAGGTCTCTCCCCTCTACTAGGCCTAAAACACTCACTCCTGGCTCAGATCTCTCCCTGTTGGGCTCAAATCAGTCCTTTACATTTAACAGGATCCCATTCCTACTGTTTTGGCATAATGTCCTGAAACTTTCATGTTGTTCATGAGACCTTTCTTTTTCTTACCTGAAAAAAAAGGGGGGGGGGGGGTCGGGTAGCTCAGTTGTTAAAGCGTTCGCTCGTCACGCCGAAGACCCGGGTTCGATTCCCGACACGGGTACACTGTGTGAAGGCCATTTCTGGTGTCCCCCGCCGTGATATTGCTGGAATATTGCTAAAAGCGGCGTAAAATCAAAACCACTCACTCACTCACTTACCTGATGATAGATGATTGTCGACAAACATTATATTTAAAAACCTAACAAAAAAATCAACAGTGATGCTTGGCAAGACATTAAATTTATGTAGACAAGTATATTTCTATGTTTATTTTAGGAAAAGACTAAGGACCTCGCGAACATCTTTTGTCGACGACTGGACATCCAAGAAATACAAGATGCTATTAATCATGTGAACAGTAAGTACTATCATCGTTGTTACATTGTTACGTCTAGAAAAGTAAACACTGAGTGATCGTCATGTGGATTACGGGTAAGAATACATCTCCAGCAATATCATGGATCGGGTGGTCCAGTCAACGGACGCGACAAACAATGGTCAGAATCAATCAATCTATTATTACAAAGTAGACACAATTTATGGATAACAACTTCTTTAATACTGTAAAAAGCGACGGTTCGGTATAGATCCTTATACCGTTGTCAAGCAAGACTGAATGAGGGACATTGTACAGAATATATATGGCAGGTGGAGGATTAAAAGAAGAGGATAAACAGTAACAACAATTGCATACACGACTGGGATAACATGAGTAGGTAATGACAACAGTAGGATAATCCTGTCACAACATGATGGACGAAGAACACATAGGTGGAAGCCAAATAAACAGAATAAGTTGTATAGGTGCGGTGATTCTTGCTTAATGTAACATAAATTGTGTCTACTTTGTCATCCGTCAACTTCTAGGTAATGCATATCAAACAATTCAATCTATTATATACAGAGTACGTTGATTGTGTGTCTTTGTACCTATCTGTCCTAAATTGTCATATATAGGGAGCGTTTATTGCAACAATGACACCCGTGTGCGAAATACGCATCAGTCGGAAAGCGCACGTTAAATCTCCAAAGTAAGTAAGTAAGTAACAATGACATACGTGCATAGACATATTGATATAAATACATGCAAAAAGTAATTAGGTTACATTATTTTGCAACAATTGCACAAATTGTTCACTGTCGTAATATAAGTTTTACAGTGCCATTGACTGTCATCAAAATGTAATAGGCCATATTGTGTCTGACTTTGAGACTCCAATCGGTGACCACCAAACACTTACAAATATTCTTGATGATATTAATAAATGTATTTATTAAAGTCACTATTTGGCTTTAAAATAACCCAATACAACGAAATAAACATGTTACCCGACAACCCCAACCCTGTTGGGGTCGTGATTGTAAGATCAGGCGAGGTAAATATAATCTGACTAAAACTATTTTCCAAAGGAATAAAACAACAGAAAATAAACAAAGATATATCAAAGCAAGTAAAGCTTATAAAAAGACAGATAAAGTTTAACAATTCACACCCGAAATGCTTCACGGAACAAATTATCTAACTGACAAATTGATGATACGAAATCCTTATGAAAATTGTTGTTGTTTGAAAAGATGCCAAAGTGTTGGGCCTTATCCCACTTGAAGGACTATTTTCACACTTCAAATCCTTCAATGACGATACGTTTAATGAAGAACCTGATGATCTCTTGCTGATCAGTTACATATAGACACTGACGACAGTACTCAAATTTTAAACAGTGTAATTACAAGTGAACAAATACTGTTAGCTGTCTCTGATCTGAAAAACGGTAAGCCCGGCCCCTGATCAGATAATTAATGAATGCATCAACACCGCTAGATACATTATGTTACATTTATATGCTTAATTATTAAACCAAATATAAAATGATGGATGATGGTATGCAGTGGCTTAATGGTACTATTCGTCCTATCTACAAGGGTAAAGAGGATAAACACAGAAATTGTTAATATTAGACCAAAATTTTGTTTAGATGTTTTGGAAAGTTATTTACCAACATTCCTAGTAACGGAATTCATTTTTTTAAACTATCAAAATAATGTGTCAGAAGCAGAGGTTGGATTTCGTAAGACATATTCTACTAATGACCATATATTTACCCTTCATTGTTTAGTGGACCTTTTAAATCTCGAAAGAAAAGAATGTTGTTTCATCAACTTTAAAAAAGCTTTCGATAGTATTTGGATGGCTGCTCTGTGGGCAAAACTATTTCAGCAAGGTATAGACGGTAAATGTTTACGAATGATAAAATCAATGTATAAACGTATAAAATGATGTGTTTCTGTATGGGGAACTGACTCAGAATTCTTCCCATGTCTTGTCGGTGTCCGTCACGGAGACAATGTATCACCAGTATTGTTTTCTCTATTTTCAAATGACTAAGACAGCTTCTTAATATCTAAAGATTGTCCAAGATTATCAATCATTTCCTATACACTCGACCCAATGCTTGACCTCTCAATATCAATGTTTGTTGTATTGTATATCGATGACACTATCCTATTAGCCACGTCAAGTTTAAACACCCCTAAAGCAACACATTTTTGTCATCTTTGTCAACCGGCCACTAAAGCTATGTATTTTGTCCCATTATAACTTTTTGATGGCATGATTTTTCTTGTTATGTGGGTGTGTAACTTGGGGGTTTGTTAATTTAAAACAAATTAAAAATATCCATGTGTGTTTTAGGAGAAAAAAATACCTGAAAAGAAATGTCCTCCTTTGTGTATGCTTCATGCGAATTAGGCTGAGTTCCACTTTCTGTTGACGTTAAATTCCGTATGTTAACGTTTTGGTCGAAATTAACTAAAGTCCTTGCCATTAACTCCAACAATATAATTACTCTTTTTCCGTTTACCTATTGAAAAGGGACGTCGGAATAAGATACCTTTATATGATAGAAAAAGTAAATTGTGTTGTACAGATGATATTGAGGATGAATTATATCATAAAATGTACACATTAATGAAAAGAAAGAAAACTGTATATATCTTATTCATATTTATTGAGAACGAATATATTAAAATTTCAAGCATTTTCTCCAAGGACATACAAAATTATCTGTAAAGGAGAACCTATGTAAATTCTGTAGCCAAATAATGAAACTCTGAAAATCTCCCTGCAAGAATTATCCACCATCACTAACTGTATGTATATATAATTTCATTTGGACCTCATATCCTGAATAATTTGGCATGAACGTAATACATATCCGTTCTGTCCTGTTCTGATAATGTTTAACATATAAATATAGAAAGGCACAATCGTGATTGAACAACTAGTATGTCATCTTGTATGTATGGCCCTGAATGCAGAAACGTCAACTGAATATTGCAAATTCAACTGTACTTCAGGTGCTGATATATATTGTAATAAATGTTTTGTGAGAGATTGGCAAGAAACGTTTCCAACTCGAAGGTTCGCCATTGTTATGTTATTATTGCATGCATAATCCTATTTACACGAATATCCACTACCCCACTCAACAGAACACCCATATAATAACAAGTGTTTGTGATTACAGAATACCAGTCGGTTGTCAGGGTGATGAGGTCTGCAACATCCAAAGAACTAATGGCATCAATGAAGATCAAATATTTCGACTTAAACGAACTCGTGAAAGGAAAGAAGGAACGAACGTTTGTCGCTTATCACAAATTATTGACACAGAGCAAGGTGATAAGGCACACTAAGGGTTATTTTGTTGTTTTGTTTTGTTTCTCGGCAGATCATTAAGATTTGATTAAATGTGCATACATGACGACGCTTAAAAGAAAATTGCTCCGAGGCATCTCCAAGGCATGCCCCGTTACTTAGAAACATCTCACTTATATAATGTCCTGTTCTTCGTTGCGATTATTAGTGTATATACTCTGTAAAAATAAAAGTTTTAACGCATAGTGGGTAAGAATACCTTTAAATGTACTTAAGTAATCCATGTTGCACTATTAGATGAACATAAAGTCTAACTTTTCCTTTTTACCGACAGAGTGTAAAAAAACGGGTTTATTGTGACAGTCCTTGATAGAGTGAATATCGATGAGCATTCGACATTTACATGATTTGTTTTTTGGGGGACTGAAATGCACTTTTCACTTGCAAGTCATGAAATTGGGCATCCGTTTTATTGGCATGTTTATGACTCAGGTAACGAGTGTTTTTGTGACAACTGTCATGCCTAGAGTCACTGATAAATGATAATAATGCGGGAATAACGCTATTGGTAGGCATGAAGCTGGTGAATCCCAAGCGTCAGTGGCAAGGCATTTCAACGTTGCCCAGAGCACAATTTCCCAACTTTCGAAAAGATATCGTCAACAAGATCAGAGAAACCACATATCACCACAGTGACCGAGGATCGCTACATGCGTGACCTGCATCCTTGTACACGATGAACACTGCAACTCAAACTAACAGTTTACGTCTCATATGTAAACAGACTGTCCTTTACCGTTTATGCGCTGGCGGGATCCGCGTGAGTGAGTCTGGTGTAACGCCGCTTTTTACAGTATTCCGGTTATATCGCGGCGTGTCAGCATAATGTTGGAGGAAAGCCCGAAGTGATGCTGGTCTCAGATGTTTACCACTTCGGTGAAACCCACGAGCACGGGTATGGTACTGGCAAACCTGGAAACAAAATCGGAGCGAACCGGGATTCGAACCCGCAATTATAGATTTCTGGCGTGCCGAAGGGACGCAACTCTGCACAGCGAATCGCGGCGCCTTAGACGACTGAACCACCCGTGCCCCATCCGAGAAAGAAGCTTCCCCAACTTTCGCGTAGCGCTTGGTTCAGTGTCGAATCCCGTCTGTTTCTTCAAAGGAGAGATGGGTGGATCCGTGCGTATCCACGATGGAAATAAGCGTTATATGTTGCGTACAAGAAGTAGACAGATTCGGTGGCAACGTCATTATGTGGGGAGCAGTCTCTATGGCGAAGAGCAGATCTTGTTCATAGCCAATGCAACTTTACAAGTGTGCGTTTTTGTGACGAAATCTTACGTCCCCGTTTTAGGCCACATTTGAAGCATGACACTCGTCCCCACATGCCACGAGTCTGAACCGATTTCCTGAGAGGTCAGAACATACACATACTGTCGTGGCTGCCAAGATCACTTTAGCCTCGTTGCGATGACGTAGACAGACGTTTACGTCAACGTCAACGTCAACGTCAGCTTGGGCCAGAGAATTACTCCAAGTTCTTCAAGAATTCTACAATTCCACACAGTGTCATCCACAGTTCTATATTCCATAGGCAGGAGGCGTCGTGCAGCCATTCAGGTCTATGGTGAACATATACGGTACTAAGCATTGCGATGGCCGTGCTTGAGATAAACATGTTACCGGTACACCTAAAGACGTTAACGTTTGACGAACTCTGTTTCACTTTGTAATCTTCCAAATACACCCATACTCTTAAAGCCTTGTAGATGTCACAGATAAATATATTTAAAACCACATCTATTTTTATTTTGTCGGTGAGTACATATTAGTCACATCGCCAAACGAAGAAGTATTTCTAGGTTAACAGTGAACATTACAGTAAACTACGGTTATAACGAACACGCTTATAACGAACAAACGGATATAACGAACTAACTTTTTAGTCCCGACTATATGCTGTAGTTATGCTGTATATATGCTTTTAACGAATTACGGTTATAACTAAAATAAGTAGTCACTTTGAGTTCGTTATAACCGTAGTTTACTGTATATGTGTTAGTGCTTAAGGCTTTTGGCCTTTGCTGGTTTAACTAGTCACGTCTACAGTTTGTTTTTATGTTATTTCCAGTCAGGCTCATACGAAACTACTTATATACTTACCATTATTTGTTCTTTAGGACGAAGGGGAGAAGAGAGCTGTGTATGTAAAGGTTGCTGGAAATGACAATGTAACTGACGAAGACATTAAACAGTGTCTCAAAGAGATCAAAAGAATAATCGCGCGTATGTATTATATATTCACCATTGTGTTCACCTTCCAATATTCTTATCATACACAGGGTCATACACAGTCATGCGAAGTTCTCTTAACCATCTGTTGGCAAGTACTTTAATAAACCAGACCGCCTCCGTGGTCTAGTGGTAGAGCGTCCGCCCGGAGAGCGGAAGGTCCGGGGTTAGATCCCCGGCCGCGTCATACCAAAAGACGTTAAAAGATGGTACTTGTTGTTAGCCTGTCTGGCGCTTGGCATTACGGGGCTAAAACTAGGACTGGTCGGCTTGGAGTCAGTATACTGTGTCTGAGTGGGATATTCATGTCAAACTGCGGCATGGTATCTCAGTGTGCAAGTATCCAAGGTACTTTTAACACCTTAATTACAGGCGTTAATTGATGTTTATTGCAGGAGTGTAACAGTTGTTAGCTCTTCACCTGACTACGGCAATCCCCTCGTTCTTTTTGGTGCTGACAGTCTGGGATGTGCGAGAGGTACAATGTCAGTACCCGAGGGCCTTGGATAAATTACCGTAGTTCTCCCAATGAGCACAAAAGAGTTTTTTTCCGTCGATGGCTTTATTCAATCACAAGATTGATCACCAACTTCTGGTCACGATGTTCTAAAGGACTTAAGCCGCGAAGCTTCAGTCCTGGCCGAAATACTGGAGGTATGGTCTGGTGTTTCTCAGAGTAAGGCCGAAATCGTGGTGCTCAAGTGGAATCCTCCAGTCTCCCCGAAACTTTAGTCTCCCCGTCTTTTTACCCCCAAGCTTACGTCAAGGTTTTACCCATTTGTTCATATTCTATTGGTCAAACACCTTTCCCCCCTCACCTTAAGTCGTTCTTCCCCACTCTTCTCTAATAACCAGAACCTTATTCGGACTTGCCATAATGTAGCTTCTCACCCTTTTGGAATTCGAACTATTTCCCCCCCATACCATATATGTCCCAAGTCCCTGACGTTCCCGTACCTCTCAACTCTATTCTACCCCTTTATCTATTTCCTCATCTGGCTAATCATTTTTCGTTAATGTATTAGCCCTTGACCTACTACCCTCACCCCTGGATGCTCGTGGCCAGGCATGCTCCCGTAGTCTTCAACTACTAGAGCTGCCTGTATTATACCTATATATATTCCCGACTTACCGACCCCAACTCCCCCTCTTGATCTTTTATATAATCAGTATGTCTATTAATGCTTTATTAATTACTTTAATTATTTGTTAATTATTTAAATATATATTACACTTTTATGCCTATAATACTAGCACTATAAATCGGCATCAGTCCGGACTAGTAGAAGCAGCCACACAAACACACACACGTACATGCACGTCGCTATATAAGTGCAATAATCTTTACGTTGAGCGACGTCAAACCCCATTTCACCTCACCTCACCTTTAATAAATCCGAAAACCAAAACGTATCTTTGGCCCCTTGCAAATTAAGAATATATAACTCTCTTGCACACCATACCAGGTGCAGTCCGAGTGCCCACTTCGCCATCGACGGTTAAAACAAGCTTAGCGCTATTATCATTATTTGGTGTAACTTATTCACTTCCCAAATAAACGGTTACCCGTTACTGAGTTAATAAATTTGAAGGTGTCCCAAAGTTATAAATATTCGTATACAACTTTTATTTACAGATCATGCTGCTATCTTGAAGATCAATCAAGTTATATCAATACGAAAGGCGGACACGAAGAACATCATGTCTGCTTTACAGCTTCAGGATGCTGAGCTAGAATTGCCTTCAGAAGAAACAGACGAAGACTCTGACAGGGAGAGAGAATACCAGATACTACTGTACGAGGCTTACACAGATAAGGTACAAACAGAGACAAATCTAATGGGAATTTATAGCACATGCTGTTCTGCACCAAGAGACCACACCAACTGGGGATTTACTGTTAGAATTGATCCCAAACAAAATATACTTGCTACTGAATGGATCAGCTGGTCAGGCTCGGTGCACGTGACTTCGTTGCCATGGTACCCCGACGGTGTGGATCGTTGCTCATAATATCAATCATTTGATTGTCTGGTCCAGCCTCGATATCCGCCGTCATATAGCTGGAATGTTGCTGAGTGTGGCGTTAAACCATACCTGATCTTTTTCAAAGATATCAAAGCAGCCATCTCATTATACACAGACCACAGAGCGTTATAATGTAGATAAAGCTAAATGGTCATGAAGAAATGGTCCTTTAGTCCTGTAACTCAGTGGTAGAAAGCGCCATAATTCGCAGCGTTAATTCCCTTAGGCAAGCCAGGATAGTCTGATCTTGGGTTCAAATATGAGGTTCGCCCTAATTAGTATCCTTGTTATGTCAGTTTATTATTTGTTTTGTCACGAAATCCTCGCATACAACCTATTCACAGCTGAAACGGGAAAATTGTATTATCCAGACAAATACTCAGATATGTGAAATCAATAAGAAATATAATCTTGTCACACGCTTTTGAAGCGAATGATGATGTTTTGCAGGCAGTCGGTAAAGCAGATATCAGAATGGAGAGAGATGACATCCAAAGAGTCCTATTAAGTAAGTACCGTTATTATTATAATGGATCGGTTTAGGGTAATTTGAATCGTCAGCGTGATTTGGAAACCCTAATCCTTAAATGTTTAAACAATTATTTGATAAAATGTTTCAGGTCGGGATATACTTAAGAAAATAGACCTGCTAAAGGACGACCAGAAGGATGATACGTGTTTCTTGTTAGAAAGCCTCAGAAAAGATGAAATGAACATTTGTGAATATCTTGAAGACGAAATGGACGAATCTGATGAGTGGAGCCTCGCGTCGTTAATCTTTTGTGAGCGTGACAACAAAAAAACGGTGCGGTATACCTTTAATAGTTGTGTTTGTTTGTTGTTTAAAGCAAATATCAACAATATTCCAGCTGTAAGCTGGCAAATTGAAACCGACCTAAAGATAATTTTCATTAATGTGTTTTTTTGCCTTTTATGATAAAATGGATACACCTACTAATAATGCATCCTCCTGTGTAAAACAAAACGGTCATATGTCTTCTTTCTTTATTAATGAAAGAGGATGCAGACAAGGAGACCCAATATCGACATATCTTCTTATATTTCGTTTTGCTGTAGAAGTCTTAGGTTGTATGATAAGAGACAATAAAAATATTAAAGGAATTGTATTGAATGATTACGAGTGTAAATTAGGTCACGACGCAGACGACACACAATTATTCATAAACGGAGAGGCGGAAAGCATGTATGCAGCAATAAATACACTTGATTGTTTCTTCAAAATGTCTGGACTTACAATAAATATTGATAAAACAAAAGCCATATGGATCGGGTCGAAAGCAGGTAGCTCAACAAATATTTGTGAAGATTTAAAATTAGACTGGCATGTAGGCAATTTTGAAGTATTAGGAATTACTCTCAACCCCCATTTGCAAGATCTATGGGTTATCAATACCCGATAAAGACTTGAAACAATAAATAGGCTATTGACAAACTGGAGAAGAAGAAACTTGACTCTTATAGGTAAAATTACTGTTATCAAGTCATTGGCTCTTGTCCATATTTTTATGGCACTGCCAAACCCCCGAAAAACTATATTACAAACTTAAACAAATTTCTGTTTAGATTTTTATGGAATGATAAACCAGATCAAATTAAAAGACAAAACCTGAAAAAAATATGCTGATGGTGGGCTTAGAATGGTGGACATTAAACTATTCATGGAATCACTAAAATTATCTACATTAAGAAGGTATTTAAAAAAGAGTACATATGATAATCCTTCAGTTTTTTCTTTCACTGATATGATTAATTTAGGAGTTAATGCTGATCAATATTTATCAGTGAAAACCCCTTTTTGGAGAGATGTTTTAAATGTTTGGGGAAATTATGGAGGAAATTTACAACAGAGTCAGAAAAGATTTCCGAAATTCTCTTACAGCCCCTATCATCAATTTAAACATGACAACTACATAATTAAAAATTGTTTTTAAAAGGGTAAAATGACAACTTATGTAATGAGAATGGATTTCTTCCATTTGAAATATTAAAAGTACGTTATGATAAACAGGGTACAAAACTAGATTATAATCAGGTTAAACTTAGTATACCTAAAGAATGGAGAGACACTGTCAATCACTATATCCAAATACCAATATATTACTTAAATTTTAGTCCACAATTGAGTCCCCGTTCAAGGATCTAGATACTTTAATGATAGAATAATTACAATAACCAAACCACCCGAAGAAACTGGAAAATGGCACTCTTTTTGACGATGATTTTTCCATGGAAAGAAGTTTATTCAAACTTCAGAAAATGTACTAAAGATACTAAATTGATTGACTTTCAGTTTAATTTTATCCATAGAATCATTTACACCAAAAAGGAATTATTAAAAATGAAACTAGTTGACAATGATATTTGCTCCTTTTGAGATTTAAATGGTGAAAAGCTTATACACGTATATTGTGAATGTGAATATGTTAAACACTTTTGGAGCAAACTGGAAACCTTTTAATCCTTGATATCAATACTAGGATCTCATTTACCGAATACTCAGTTATATTGGATTTTACAAAAATAAACTTATACTAAATCATGTTATAACATCCAGTATAGAACATCCACCCATAGATATATATATCAAGTATTAAGGGTGAGAGACCAAGTTTTGATAATTTTAGGAAAATTGACGTCCAAAAGAAACTTTACCAGAGTTTGAAATCACTCTTGCTCAAAAACAACAAAACATACATGCATGAAGTAAAGTGTATTGAGAAGATCAATATCTCAACATAATCAACACTGACAATCATACCGCGACCGAGAATGACGTCCGAGACCCCCAAAGTCGGGTGTGGTACAAAACTCGAGCTTTCAGAATCATGGACAATAGGCAGAGTACATTAACAATCGCTCACGTTCAATAACAAGTCATTAGTAGAGCGTGTAACCACCAAATGCCTCAATACACGCAAAAACTCTTCGACGCCCAGAAAAAGTCAGTCGTCTGATGAGGTCACGTGGGATTTAACGCCATTCGTCTTGGAGGGCCAAGATCAGTTCTTGCCGGTTGGCTGGAGAGTGTGGTCGTTGTCGAACACGACGATCCATCAAGTCCCAGATGTGTCCTCTGGGGGACATCTCGGGTGAGCGTGCAGGCCCCGGCAGGGCGTTGACGTTGTTGGCTGCGAGGAAGTTAGTGACAATTCTGGCTGTATGGGCTCTAGCGTTGTCATGCTGATAAACGCCACCACGTGGCTGCTGTTCGAGAAATGGTAGGACAACTGGACGAAGAATGTTATCCATGTACCGCTGAGCTGTCAAGTTTCTGTCAACGATGACCAGCGGTGTCCTCTCCTGTCAACAGATCCCTCCCCACACCATGACACTCCCTCCACCATATGGTACGACCTCCTGCACGCTACACGCCGCCGTTCGTTCACCCCTTCGGCGGTAAACACGTGGTCTTCCATCAGCCCTAAACATACAGAATCGACTTTCGTCAGTGAAGACAACCCTCTGCCAGTCACGTCGTTGCCAACGTCGTACAGTTCGGGCCCATCTCAATCGCAGACGACGATGTTACGCTGTCAATAGCTGTCCTACGTATGGTCTAAAAGCCCTGATTCCATGAGCCCTGAGCCTCCTGGCCACTGTCTGTCGACTAACCCTGGGACCTAAGGCATTTGTCGCCGATGACGTCACTGTCAGAAAGCGATTTCGGAGGTGCAAGATACGCAAGTACCGGTCATCATGATTCGGTCACCCTGGGTCTGCCTGTTCTTGGCCTGTCAGCGGTCCGCCCTGTCTGTCTGTAACGTTGCATCAAGTTAGTAACGGCAAAACGGGAGCAACCGAAGGTTCGTGCAATACGGACGTGGGTGGCTCCCATCTGTACCATACCCAAGGCTCGTTCACGTTGTTCGACTGTGAGTCGTGGCATTTCTTTTGTGGTGTTTTTTTTTATCACTGTAGATGTCTGACTTGCCGTTGCAATCGTTTTATACCCTTACCCGCACGTGCATATGCCGTTGTCGTGCACGTGTTTTTCACTTTTTCGCGTGTTATCTCGCAAACATGTAACAGACAATTAACATTTTCTGCATACACTATTGTTGTATTTAGGTTATGTGTTTTAGATAGACTTCATCGAAAAAAAGTTATACGTTGTCTGAAATTTCTATTTTCTATTAACGTATGTTCACTACAAATGATTAAACCTACTTTACAACCTTGGAACCTGATGTACACCCCTTTTGACAGGAATAAGACATTGTAAAAAATCAATTTACATTACTATAATCGTTATCAATTTAAATTTTTAAAAAAATACAATGATGTAATTGAAATATATATAATCACACAAGCACAAATCAATGAGCCCTCATCTAATGTCATACAATCCGTCTTACCCAAAGTACAATACATCTGTCGAACACATCAATACCAACTACAGTCCACGTGGTAACTTATCAGAGAGCTCTGATTGTGTTGTATACACCGAGAGAAGCGTATTTTCTCTATATTGAATTCTCCTTTTAGGGGACCACCGATGAGAACAGTTGCAAATTGCTGACACGACAAGAAATAAAGCGCATTGTCAAAGGTATGGTAATTAGAGAGATTTCACTTATCGTCTACACTGAATTACCTGTAACATGAAGAGTATTGTGGCACGCTTAAAATGCACATTAGAATTGCTCCCAAAGATACAAGCCGTAAACTTTAATTCTTCAGACTTATAACAGTGGTTTTCAATAAATAATGTAACAACATAAGAAATGTAATTAATGTGCAGCGTTGGAACGCCTCGTGTATGCAACACAAGGGAAAATTCCAATATATGCAAAATATAAAATTTGTATATATGGTATATCCAAAAATATACAATTTTTGTATATATGGTATATCCAAAAATATACAATTTTGTATATATGGTATATGTAAAAATATACAATTTTGTATATATGGTATATCCAAAAATATACAATTTTGTATATATGAATAGATTTTACCACTGCTTCACTCAGTTTCTTCTTACCAGATTCTCACAATATGTGGTTGATATTGAAAATATTACTAATAATACCGGACAGTATTATTGCATGTGACAAATATACTTTAAAACTATGTTCATTATGACAACTATATTTGCAGTGTTATGAAATAATTGGCATTTATTCATGTTGACAGCATTTTACATAATAAAGAAAAAGAAGATTTCAGCAGACTTCTGTAACAGTTAGATATATAATACGTTCACCCTACTGTTAACAAATAAGATGATCTATACATACAAGTAGTTCAGAGTAGTTTTAAACACTGACGGTAAAAAAGATTTATCGTGAATAGCGGCAAATATGAATATATACAATTTAATATATATGTTTCTGTTATGTCATGGTATGGTGATTCTGAATCTAAAATATTGCTTCATATTGCTTGACAAACAGTTGTATGCACTGTCCATCGGGATACTTCTACTTAAGTATATAAAGAGGATGTTTGTTTGTTCAATTGACATGCGTTCATTGTAAACAGGGATTAGTGTGACAGGATAACTAAGATTGTCATCTGGTATAATGCACTTCCTCGATTAGCATAATTAGAACAGAGTTTGTAATTAGTTATATCCGGACTCCAGTTAACCAAGACAGTTAGCATCATTGGAGAGTGTGCGCAACTGGAGAAGAGGCGAGCAACTCAATGTGATTTATGAATTTGTGGAATTTTAATAAATAAACGAACACCTGTCACAAAAATGGAGTCGAACATTGAACACACGAAAGCAGATTTTTCTATCGTACATTTGAGGGTATATGTGAACGAAGCCGTGCAGGATGGCTAACAGGGATTTGACTTCAGAACACACAGTGAGCTCAGGTGAGTTTATTAATGGTGATATTTTCATTCATTCGTACAATGGATATGGCAATCACGAGCGCGGACTCTATATGTGTTCGCAATAGAACATTTAGAAGAAATAAAATTTACTTACAAGACTAGTACACAACAAAGTCATTAAGTTATATTAAATAAATTGATTCATGATATGACAACATCAAATCCTATATTTGTTTGATGAAACAGGTTACAGCAATCCAAATTTTACAATCATTATTATAAAATACAGCATGTGTCGATACCCCTCTAACGTCAAATACATAAATGTATAAATATGTTTATTAGAATTCAAAATCACTATTATTTTTACATTATAACTAAAACTATGGCGCTTAGCATGTCGAGCCAACAAACTATTGTATATATTTTCACCCTTAGAATCAAACCCAGAAAGTTTACACTTAGATTCATAATGGACTATTTGTGGTGCGACAAGGGGTACAAGTCATGAGTAACCTTATAGAGAAACTAACATAGCCAAAAGAAAACACTATTTCACAGAGTTTGAAAACATCTCTTCTGTTAGTGATTACTTTTAAAGAAATCGAACCAATTTACAGGCTACAAGTTGCTGAACAGAATGCTATGCCAAGTCATTCCTCCCTGATACCATTAATAATTGGAATAGTCACCTGATATAGAGGATTACTAAACTATTATTATAATTGGACAATGTTACTAACATTCAGTCATACCAGATTTTGTCACATAATCATTTATCGCCCCCGACTCGGTTGTAGTGATAAACTTCCACCGGCTTGAAAGACACATCTCAGATAACGCATCATGCATGCTCCCATATTCTGCATTTTTTCACATGCCCTAACTACAATACTTTAAGATAGGATTCATCGTCCTAATCTAAAGGTTAGAGTTTGAATTCAGTGCTTTATGGGAAACAAAATCTGTCAATTTAGCTATTTTAAATTTAGTCCATATGTACATCCTACCATTTCATGTACTCAACCATTTCCCCTATTATTTTTTACAAAAGATCTAAGATTAAAAACAGTTATCAAGATATATTGTACATAGCTTCAGAAATACATAATCTTTACATGGAAAGTGCATCCTTGAAGTACTATTCTGTATTGTAAGACATTAGATATATGCTCCATTACCGCCGCTGGTGGTTTAATTTATGAGAAATGAACAAGTCATAATTTGGTTTGCATCCAACAATGCGAGTGCTAAATTATAAAGACCAACGAAGCTTTTCAAAGTAGAATTTAAGCAAACCGAATATTCATCAAATTGATTATTGCTAGAACATATGCATGAACAACAAGTTCTATAATCGGAAATATATTTACAAGTCATACATGCAGCCGGATGCTACAAATCACAATACAATGCTAATCCAATATTTGTGTTCCAGCGAGTTGACTACCAAATAGACAAGGACCAAACCAGCTCTACAGGCACAGACTCTCTCAAAGGCAACAAGGTGCAGGCTATATAATTTGGATATTACTTATTCTGTTAAGGAATTGGCAAAATCAGCAAATAGAGCGCTTGGTGTTCTTGTCTGTAAATTTAAATTAGCGGGTGGTATGTCATTTTCAGTTTTTAATAAACTGTATGATAATCTTGTTCAGCCTTTACTATCGTACGGTTCGGCTATCAGGGGCCTCAAGCAATTCAGCTGTATTAATTTTGTTCAAAACAGAGCTGCTCGTTTCTTCCTTGTGGTTAATAACAAAACTCCAAATCTATCAGTCCGTGGCGAATTAGGATGGACAAGCCCACTTACAAAACAGCATATTGAAATATTTCGTTTTTGGCGGCGAATTCAAGCGGTCGATCCCAATAGACTTCTGTGTTGGATTAGTAAACAATGTTATGGATTTGCTTAATAGTTTAGATCTAACTATCTCTGACGGTCTGCATTTAACCCAACTCGATTTTACCCATCTAAAATATAAGGTATAAGCGTAAGATGAGCATAATTGGTATTCGGAATTGTGGAATGATAGAGGTTTACAAAATGGAAATAAGCTTCGTACTTATCGATTGTTCAAACACTCGCTGTCTGCTGAACCCTATTTTACATGTATTATGAACAGGTCTCATCGTAGTATCTTAAGCAAGTTTCGCTGCGGCACATTACCCTTACAAGTTGAAATTGGTAGATTTGCTAAACCTATCACGCCTTTACAGGATAGCATTTGTTAATTATATAATAATAAAGCTGTAGAAGATATATTTTCTCATTAACTGTCCATTTTATTCTGACTTTAGATATGATTTATGGTCGAGAATTATAAAGTCTGATTCATTTTCTCCTGTAGACCAGACAGTGTTCTTAATGAACTGTAACACATATATAAAACCTCTTGCCGCACTTATCTCAAACATGTTTGCATGTAGGCAACATTTCCTTACTTAAAACGGTAACACATTTTTATCGGGTTTTGCAAACCTATAACTTACAATTCTTTTATATAAATAATGTTGTTCATTGTCCTTTTATGGCCTCATGTTGTATGTATTGACGCAAGTTGTTTTATGTCTAATGTGTACACATACAACATGTGACACAAATAAAATATGTATGTATGTATGTATGTATGTATGTATGTATGTATGTATGTATGTATGTATGTATGTATGTATGTATGTATGTATGTATGTATGTATGTATGTATGTATGTATGTATGTATGGTGTTGCAGTGTGGAATGTTAATTATTTATTGTGACTGAGGCTAATCCCTTACTTTCAGATATTAATTGACATGTCTCACCAACAACTCACAAGGGATCAATCCTTATTTAAACGCAAAAAGATACAGTATACTGCAGGTTAACTATACTAATTAACTAACTGAGGGTTAAATGACATTGTTTACTTAGTGCTTAAATGGTTGGATGCTTAAATAGTGACACATAAATAAACTATTCTTCATTCTTTTTGTTCATTTACGAGATGTGTATAACTGCTAACATAAGTAATTTCTGAAATCTGTTGGAACGATAATTTAATATCTAATTTAGGAAACATTATAAAAATTATCTTCCCTCACGCAGAAAACAAGCATGGAATTCTCCGTTCGTTTTCGATAATTGGGTTTGCATACAGGCGATTAATAAAATACGAAACGAGTCTATGTGTAATACCATGTTTTATGAACCTTGCGAAACCAAACTGTTCCCTCTATTCCTAGAAATGGTACGACACAGGGATCATTTAGCGATACTGTTGTTCTCTCATCTATATTAATCATACAAATATATATATTTTTTTATTTACGAGTTGAAAGCGCTAGCCTATTAAAACTGTGTTCAATCTTACTCCACTTATTTAATTATATATATATTCATATATATCACATATATATATGTATACTGAACAGCATTGAAAACGCACCAGCAATAAATCTTGAAATATTACAAAAACAACTTGAGCAATGACCGATTTTAATTAGAACAGACACAGACGGATTATTAAGAAAGACGACAAAGGAAACAGGAATACCACACAGTAATTACATTTACGTCCTCAGTGTAAGAAAGACACATAGGGTTAAAATGAAAACTTTAAGTCAATATCTGGTATGTCCGCCATTTGCAGCAACACAGGCCATGCAACGTCTTCTCATTGTTCGAATAAGTCTGCGAATAGTGTTCTGGGGCATTCCACTCTTGACGTAGTGTATCTTCAAGTTCTCTCAGGTTCTGTACTGAGAGGCGTTGACCCAGGTAATCCCATAGATGTTCAATTGGCGATACATCGGGTGACATGGCTGGCCATGGAAGCAGAGGCACATTATTGTTTGCTAGGTACTATGTTGAAACACGTGCTGTGTGCGCTCTTGCATTATCTTGAAGGAAGGTGTGCATATCCTGGTGCTGATGAAAGAATGGGATGACGTGATTTGCCAATATGTTATTCCTGTAGTATAGGGAATTAACTCTTCCACGACAAACATGGAGCTCTGTTCGATGGTTATGACTGATGTCGCCCCGCACCATGACACTCCCTCACCCCATCCCCCCATCGTTCTGTCTGTACAACGCAGTCATTGTGGTAAGGTTCTCCACGTCGACGCCACACTCGCAGTCGACCGTCAGCATTCCGCAAATGAAAACGGGACTCATCAGAGAACAGCACACCATGCCACTGCCGCAATCTCCTATGAAAATGCCTTTTGGCCCAACGCAGACGATCATTTCGATGTCGATCAGTGAATATGGGTCCAACATATGGAAGTCGACCACGTAGCCCTGCTGAGGGGTGTCAACGCTGATCAAACCCCGTCGGCCTTGTACGTGTGCTGCAGTCCTGGTAGCCGGAAGTGTACGATCACGAAGATGCCGACGAACAATATGGCGATCCTGACGTGGTGTAGTTACACGACGTTGACCCGGACATGGTCGATCTCTGGTGGTTCTTGTCTGCTGGTATCTGCTCAGGAGCCTGAGGACTGTTGAATGATGGCATTGAAACCGTTGTGCAACGACTCTACTTGACGTACCAACTTGAAGCATGCCCAAGGCATGTTCACGCTCCTTTGCAGTTAACCTTGGCATTTATTGTGTCAGTACTCTTTACGTCTGCAGCAACACATGATGTGGCTTTTAAAGGTATGTCTTTTATAGCCATATTCTGTATGCTTCACGTGAAACAAAACACGTTTTCTATTATGTGCACGCAATTTGTTGCGTTTTGGCGATGTCGCTCACAAAAAATTAGGAATGTGTTTTGACGAGCTGTTCTTCTTCATGCTTCGTCCAAAACGTCGTATATTACTCAATCACTTATATATTTTCATGTGACTTAAGCGATCATACTGAACCGCAAAAGAAACGCGAGATTGTAAAATATAAATTTTATATGGTACAATGCGGAAAATATTTGTCAAGACTGTATATTGTGTGAATATTCCGTGACGTCCTGATGCGTTTTTGAGACAAACATTCCATCGAACGGTACAACGAGGCCTGACATTAGTCGCCACAACGCAGCCTTGTCCAAGGCCGTGGGTGACAGTTACCGTGCTTTGCCGTGGACACCAACATGGACGTGTAACTCATGGAGGCTAAGGGTATAAAAAACAACTTGAACTCCCTTTCTGGAAGTCGTAATTTTGATGCGGCAGGTATGCCCCGATTATCGAGAGAACAAGCGATCGGTCGATTACAAGCTGGACAACGGTCCCAGGTTGTGGCCAACACCTTCAATGTCCACGTCAGCACCATCCACCGTCTGTAGCAGCGCTACATCGCAAACAGTACTGCAGACGGCGTCCGACGTGGACGCCCCCGAGTCACCACGCCAAGGCAGGATCGGTTCATCCACCGCCAACACCTACGGGATCGCTTCAGACCAGCCAGTGTGACAGCTCGAAACACCACTGGCACTAGAGGGCGACCGATCAGTGACGATACGGTACGACGTCGGGTGACCACCAACAACCTGTATTGCCGTCGGCCCAATCGAGTGCCCATCCTCACCGCCCGCCACCGCGAGTCACGGCTGCAATGGGCTACACAACACCGACATTGGCGGCATCAACAATGGAGGACAATTGTCTTCTCTGACGAGGGCCGGTTTTGTGGATCCACGTCTGATGGGAGAGTGAGGGTGTGAACGCTATAAGGACCATTGTGTCGTGGAAAGAGACCCGTGGAGTGGTCAGAGCATCATGGTTTGGGGTGCTATAGGCCTGAACCAGAGAATTTGCCCTCATGTGTTTCACAATATTGGCGCTGGCAGGGGGAATGGCATCACAGCGCAACGCTACATTGACCAGATCCTGAGACCTTACATCGTTCCCTACTTCGCACGTCACCAGAACCACGTGTTCCAGCAGGACAACGCGCCTCCCCACATGGCCAGGCTCACCAGGAACTTCCTGCACCAGCACAACATCCAAACCATGTCATGGCCGGCCATGAGCCCGGATTTAAACCCGATCGAGCACATGTGGGATGAAATACAGAAACGTCTGAACCAGGTGGTACCAACACCAAGAACTCGTGCTGATCTGGAGGCAGCTTTCGTCAGGGTGTGGGCACAGGTGCCTATGGCCTTCGTGAACCGTCTGCTACACTCCATGTACCGTAGGTGTATGGCTGTGTTGAACACCCAGGGAGGGCATACGAGGTACTGACATTTCCCACCCCACCATTTCCATGTGTGTGATCGGCCCAAAGCAAGAACTTACAAGAACGTTCCATGGACTGTGGTCAATGTGCATGCAAAACATGAACTGTCTCAGACTTATCATAATTGACCTCTCTGCCGCTTTGTGAATTAACCATATTTCACAGTCACACAGTACTCGCGTATCTTTTGCGATTCAGTGAAATTACTGTACAAATATAAGAGTTCATTTTGTATGAGTATAAATATGAGGTTATCATTTTTTAACTTCAAATACTACGATGTGTCTACTAATACCGTCATTTTGTTGATTGTTAACAAGCATGAGTTGCGATATGTTAAATGATTGCTTTGGTACTTCCATTGGTACTGAATTTTCTTTGCGCAATAACCAGAGTACTTTTTGTTTTAGATTTAAGCAAGTTTTATGTTTTGTGGAATTGTATATGAAGAAACACAATTCGCATTTATATAAGTAAAGCAAAATATCAGTTAAATCTGAATACGTCAATGTGTAAATTTCTTGTTCTAAAAAATACAGGTATTAGTATTCATATTCCACTTGTTAATATTTGGATTTGTAATATTTTTTTATTTCCTTGCATCGGTTGTACAATACATTTACGGTCGTAGTTTGTTGACTGAGCCCCCAGAAATATTTTAAACATTGCATTTTTAGCAATTTCGTGCCGTTTGGACAATATTCATACCAACAAATGTAATAAGTCAGTGGCAAAAGTAAAGTCAAATAAACAAAGATGGCGGATGCAGTAAGATATCGAAGTTAAATCAGTACTTTAAAAAAAATGGGAATAGCTTCAGCGCACCCGGCTCCCCGCCAGGTCTGCGAGCAATACTGCTACAAACGTGCAATGTCTGACTCTTTCCCATGTTAAAGCATATTGAGAAAAACTTACATTGTACTTGCTTTCCTTTTGTAAAACATAAGACATTAATACAACATATATCCCCGTGTTATGATTTTTCGGACGCTGAATAAACATTCATAGTTTTTTTTCACATGAACAACTGTGAAACATCTCATTCATTTAAAAAGACTACGTTATCTTAAAAACAAGCCTTGATCGGAGTATTAACAATTTCTGTGTGATGCCATACCCCTCGTTATAGTGCAAGTATTCGTGATAGAAAACGTATGATGCCCGGAAACTTAAGATCAGACAATAATAGTATCGTGTTATGAATAATAATAAAGGCATGTTTGGTGCTGAAAGCTCTGATCAAAAACAGGACAATCCGCGACGGTTTTTCGGAGTACTTTCATTTAAATCTTTGATTATATTTTTACGCGGAGATGATTTTTCCGGGGACTACTGTTTTAAAACACGCGATTTTCCGCGGAGAATTCACATTATAACAATGTATACCGTACAATTAAACCGTAAAACCAAATTTAACACATTTAAATAATAATGATATAGCTTTCATCCTCTGTGCAATCCACCCAGTTGGCTAATCTGCTATGCACAAATCATGTTACAAATCACTTCGCGACATCCCGTACAAACCAATCTGAGCTCAGCACGAATTGATTTCAACACTTTCAAGTGATTATAATAAAGAAGTCACCGCCAATGCAATGAACCTCCGACTGCTAATCCGCTCTGTGCATTTGACCATAAAGTCTACACACATACTTGTTCTGTTTTTTTGCAGTGTATCTAATATATTACACGCAGGAATAAGAGACATGTAATATGGTATGATGTATGTCTTTTTCATTTGTTCCAAATATATTTTATTGTCCAAGGAGAGAAAGGGATGGGACACAAGTGTCATACTTATTGCCATTTACACGTTATATACAATTAAACATAATATCTCGCATCGGAAATGAACACTTAACACTTGAAGTCATTGTGGAAACATAGTGCACAGTATTTACACACACACACACACACACACACACACACACACACACACACACACACACACACACACACACACACACACACAGACACACACACACACACAGTTCTTCACTCATCACAGAAATCTTTTCCTCATTTGCTTGGCATTTCTTCAGCCGTTATAATAATGCAGTGCGCTGTCACGGCATGCTGTGTAGGTCTGTTCAGCACAATGTATTTTATTAGTAATTGGTAAATCCTTCACAAATCATATTTTGGCCATTCATTTCACATATGCCTCGATAGAATTGAGGTAGGGGAAGGACTTCTGGTCAGTTAACAAGGTATTCAGATATCCAGAAACTCATTTATCTGGACAACATTTTAGAAAAAGCAATTGTCCGGATAAGCGAGGTTCGACTGTATAGCGCGTGATACATGACAAAACAGATGTGTCAGGACCTGATTCGCACTTGCTGAAGGGATACCAATGAACCCGGATCATAATACATTGGTTGCTTATATATATGTATCCACGTCAAACACACCATGAACAAGTACACTTATTTGAATATTACTAATATTACATGAATGTTACTGTGCAGTCAGCGAGAGTTTATATATTTGCGCTTAATCAGCAGCATTAAGCCTTTCACGTATATCACAACTTTGTAAGTTTACTTTCCTTTCCAGAAATGACATAGAATGGTGACAGAGATGAACTTCTACCCTAAGAGATGGGTCTTTGACTAAAATCTGCTTTGTTATTTTGATTTTAGGTGATAGCCTTCACCTGGAAGGAATTTATATTAATTTGTATTATTTCAATTTTTCTTTTCAGAAATATCACTCTTAATTTTGGGTTTGAAATAGCATGTCGCAATTATAACTTAGAACCAGACGCCGTTAAGATACTAGTGAGCGCGGCAGATACAGAATATGATTTAAACAGATCTATTCTCACAAAAATGTGAACATGGATTGTAAACAAGCCAAGCGCTTATGTTAATACCGCTCCATTTTACATGAGACAATACAATAAATACATCAATGGAGGTGAGATGTATGAAGTGAATTGCACATGCCAAGCTAGATGTGTATATATAATGAATATATTTGCTGTTTATATTAAACAATCATTTACTTAATTGAAAATCTGTCTTAAATCCGTTTCAATATGAAGTTTTGAATAGAATCTTTTGTTTGGATTTGCTTTTCCTTACTCAAATGCGAATTTCCGCTTAGCACGGTTTGTAAAGAATAACAATAACATTTCATTTCGAAGAATATCGTAATGTGTACACACAAAAAAGAAGTGTAAAGCATCTTCGGTATGATATCAACAGGAACAAGTTTTGATATCCAAAATATATCTATCGTACTGCTCTGCGTTAAGATCACTGCAGCCATGCCTGAGGCGACTGTGAATAATTTGACATATTAAACCTGTTTCCATAATTTAAATCCAAGTGTATATCATTATCTCCTCTTACGTGAAGCAAATTCTTATATTGTGTAACGGTCTCTGCCCCCGTTAGGTTTTCTGGTAACATATTGTGAAGTTGTGTTGTAGCTGGTATAAATGAATCTGCGTAAGCTTTTGTATTACACTTCACTTTGAAGATTAGTTTTATCCCTTAAGTTATAATTTGTGTTTTCCGAAACTGTATTAGGAATAAGCCTACACAGATACTGAATATGGATTGGTCAATGCCTGTCATATTCGGACAGCAAAATATGGTGTTAAAGTGTAATTTGATGTTTACATTTGCCAAACGCCTGATAAAATCGCAACATATATTGAGGTGTATACAGATAAGCTAGATCATGACACATATTCAAAGTACTTGAGCGAACTTCGCATGGAAGGAATGTGTATCAACCTGTAGTATTAAACGTGGCTAAAACATTCCCATTGCATATTTGTCGCTTAAAATATCTGAAGCTGAAAATACGCCCTGATCACATACATGTAGTCATCACTGACTCTACCATTCAGACCGCCTCCGTGATCTAGAGGTAGAGCGTCCGCCCGGAGAGCGGAAGCTCCGGGGTTCGATCCCCGGCCGCGTCATACCAAAAGACGTTGAAAGTTGGCACTTGTTGTTACCCTGTCTGGCTAAAACAAGGACTTGTCGGCTTTAAGTCTGTGTCTGAGAGGGGTATTCATGTTAAACTGCGGCATGGTATCTCAGTGTGCTTGCACTATAAATCGGCTTAAGTCCGGACTAGTACAAGCAGCCACACACACACGTGCTTGTACGTCGCTATATAAGTGCAATAATCTTGGACGCGACGTTAAACCCCATTTCACCTCACATTTACCATGCATATACGTAATCATGCCTGTTGACCTTTCTCTTTAAACTTAAAAGGAAACCAAATGTTAAAATTTACTCACACTAAAACCATCAAACCATGTTTTTATTCAAGAATTCAAGGCAGTTTGGGATATACAGAAAGGAAATCCACAGGAATTGCAAAAACATTGGGATACAGTGCTCCGCGATGCCAACGTTCTTCCAGATGGCACAAAGAGCCAGAAAGAAGCAGAATTTGAAAAGTTGGAGGGCTATCGTAAGCTGTTCAAAGGCGAAGTTGAACATCAGGTATGGCGTGAAATTATTCTGATGATATACATTCTTCCATATATATAACGTCGCCTAAAACGTCAGTGTTCGGGTTTGCATCCATTAAGAGTTCGAGAATCCTGTGGGCATTGGTTCATATCTCAGATTTGTCGTTAATTCTATTCTTCGTTTGTCCGGAAAATATCTGTGCTCATAGGTTTCAACAGGGTGGTAAACACCCTATACCTACATCACGTCAGTCTTTCCGCACACAGTAACCTATGGTGGCTGGTGAGGGCCATCGCCATATCGCCCTAAGATATCCATGCGACACGGCGACAAAGCGATAGTACGACAAGACATTGCGATATCGCGATATAATATAGCGACAACACGCAAGGACATTGCGATAACAAGACGCGTAATGGCGATAATACGACGCTACATGGCGATAATGCGACCCGACATGGCAATAATACAACACGACATGGCAACAACACGACGCGACATTGCGATATGGTCACGCAATGCGGCAAAATAGCAAACATCGATATTACGATATGGCGACATGGCGGGCGATATTGCTCAGTGTCCATTTGAGAAGTAAAGGTAAGCGGATATGTAGGATCCCAATGAACATATCTCATCATAAGAGAGCGGGTAGAAGGTTAGATAAACGCACTCATAAGCCCCTATACTGAATAAGCAAACACGAAGGTATCCTGTATCTAACCCTAGCGCAACTGTTGTAATTCAATAACAAAATATTCCATCCTCGCCGCAAATGTGTTTTGTTATTCAATTACAAGAAGACTGATCAATCGAACAAATTAGAAACGTGTTATCACCGAATCGTAAAAAATAGGCTAATAGAATGCGCTGTTATGTTCTTTATGCATGTCATATTCGTTATGTGAAATCATACATCAGTTAACAACAGTTCAGGTTATAGTAAAATGTCAAATCCATATAAAATCCTGAAAAGAAGTTTGGGTGTATGTTAAGCACACGCCTGATGCACACCCTCATGTCTGTTGGCATAAATCACTATCCTCAACGCTGTACTAATACTGTAAATAAGAACAAAAGTTTGGAATACTGTAAGGGATCTCGACCTTTGGAAACGAGCTAAATATGCCAAACACACGAGAACGCGACATTTGGCCAAATAAAAATTAGTACATGATGAAAAATGTCGCAATCTCGACTTAGCCACAAAAACACTTCATTCTCCAAGTAGCATTTAGAAACCTTATGACTTGAGCTTGAAAATGGTAGGTAATTTACATACACTAAGTCCCATGTAGAGTAGAGTCCTCTCCCTTTGGTACAGTTTCCAATGTACTTTAAGTTACCCCCTCGCTAAGATGTGTGTTCCTACTCCTTCACGTAGCCCTACTGAACACACATAATGCATGTGAATCGCACCTATTGACAGCAATTGTAAACAGATGCCTTAAATAGTTCGACAAGAAAACAATAAAATGTTTATACTGAATAAGTACCCCCAATATCCAGGCTGAGGGGCCGGCATGGCTCTGAATGAGTGAGTGAGTTTAGCTTAATACCGATTTCAACAGCATTTATATATCAGGTGTACCCTACCTTGTCAGCTTGAAATGGGACGAAACTAACCATCATAAGTTTCTGGCACGCCCTAGGAACGTAACTCTACACAGCGAATTGCGACGCCTCAGGCGACAGAGACACTAGATGATCTGACTGTATAGGTAATTGGCAAAAGAACGCGAGATCGCGACATTGGTCAAATATCGCAATCTCGCGTTCTCGCGTTTTTGAAAATAGTTACATATAACTGTATAGGCAATTGACACAAAAGCGCGAGAAGGCAAGATCGCGACATTGGTCAAATATCGCAATCTCGCATTCTCGCGTTTTTGAAAATAGTTGCAAATGACTGAAAGGCAATAGACACAAAAGCACGAGAACGCGTTATCGCGAGATTGCGACATTCGTCAAGTGTCGCGATCTCGCATTCTCGCGTTTATTACGGTTTGAGTCGAAACATGCAGTGCTTGCCAATCAGAATTCGCGTTGTAATTGTGGTATTTTAAAAAACATTTTCTCGCAAATAATCAGTTTAATACTCATTTTGATAATATACTTGAGTTGAAAGTGAAATTAATCACCACTAGCAATATATTAGGTACCTCTCTCAATATAAAACCCAATGATTTCAGTTCATTTGTGATATTTACACATTTGTCTGTAATGTACAAAACTACATGTTCGCGAAATTTAACTATTTGTCTATTTGTAGTAGTTGTCTGAAGGGTCTATGGTTCTTACTGGTAATCCAGGATAGGTTGGACCAACTAACACAACGCATTTGAGACAAGTAGGCCGTGCACAGAATTTCGGCAAACCTTGGTGTGTTACAGTTGGAGAGGTGTGCGCATGTTGTACACGTGCAGATCATGGCGATGAAATTGACTACAGTCCCTTTGATTCCATCTGAGACCGATGAATTGCTTACTAACTCAAAATTTAATAATTGCAACAAAACCAAAATGTGAACAGCGACATGAATTGGACAGACCAACTCTGATGGTTTGTCTCATAATTTTGGTCACCCGAATAAAAAAAATTGTTTAACAAACGATTATCATATTGTTGATATTTTTCGCCATCCCATACCAGGGAGGACCAGTCGCTCATGGAACAGCCAGGTGGTAATCTGTTTGTTGATCTTTGTATGATCAGTGGTTTTGTGCTACTAAACAACAATCGGAATCTACTCAGGAGGGCAGTTTCCTCTGTAAATCTCCTAAAACTATTAATTGTTTCAGATCCTATCCTCTACTCAACGTTTATCGGCGACGAATCCGGGTCGGAATTGGTCAATAGCAAACTAAAACCAATAGTGCGAGCCATTCATGATAGAATGTGTGTGGTTCTGGTGGCGTGACTCGATGTTCTTATAACGAGGATATTGCTGAGTGCGGCCTCAAACAGCACACACACACTTTTTTCAAACTGGAGAGCTGTAGCCATTTCGAATATGTCGTTCAAACCAGCTAACTCACTATGTTTCGAATATTTAGTGCAAGATATATGTTAACTAGCTGTGAGTTGAGATATCAGATTTCCGAATAAGTCGAATAAGGGGGATAAAGGACCCCTCACTGAGTAGGTTCGTGTTCACTTAGGAAATTCATATTTGATTGTATAACTAAATTTGTTGGTTTGTTGTTTCACGCCGCACTCTGATATTCCAGCTATACGACGTCGGTCTGTAAATAATCGAGGATGGACCAGACAATCCAGTGATTGACATCATGAGCATCCACGTAATTGGGATACGATGTCATGCATCAAATAAGTCAGCAAGCGTGACCACTCGACCCCCTTACTCGCCTCTTATGAAAAGCATAATCGCCTTTTACGGCAAGCATGGGTTGATGAAGACCTATTCTACCCCGGATCCGCATGTCGTTTCATAACTGTCAGGTCGAGGCTTTGATTATTTGTGTTACGATTGAGGGTGGTGGGGGACATGGATGGGGACTGCACTCTCGTTATGTCGTGTTTCGTTTTCAGCTCAGTCACACGTGTTGTCTTTAGAAGAGTGGCTGATACAATACAATTATCATTCAATTGGATCATGACATTAGAAAAATATATACACTCTTCAAAAAAAGAAACGCACAGGCAGTATGTAGTTCACTGAACCGGACTTGTGGGGGGTGGGGGTGGGGGTGGGGGTGATGGTGTGTTTGGGGTGGTGGTGTGTGCATAGGATAATATTGTTTTATTGCCCTACCTCCTGGATGCAGAAAAAAGCGTTTGATTGTGTATGGCACTTGGGACTCTTCTTCAAATGTATGCTCATTGGGATCCCTGTTCAGATTCTTAGATCGATACTATCCATATATGTGGATATGAACAGCTTAGACAGCTTACTGACTGCCCTCGCGGTGCCATGATTCCTGATCTGAACAGCTCCTCCCTAACACAAGCAGATGACATCACTCTGTTTTCTGGCTCGATCAGATGATGATGACCTTCCAGGAATATATTAAATGGCATTTTCGGAACGCTGACACTAAACGTAAAATTATTATTGATTCAGACAACTCGTGACACAATGACATAATATTCATGTTTTACATACAAAGGTTGCTATTACGTTGTCCACACTCACACGTAGTCGCGCACACACACGCGCGCAGTCACACACACGCAGTCACACACACGCAGTCAAACACACACGCAGTCACACACACGCAGTCAAACACACACGCAGCCACACACACACAAACAGTAGATACGATATCGTCTTTTCGCGTGACCATATCGCAGTGTCGCTATATCGCCTTATCGCAATCTCGTGTGGTGTTTGGCCTTGTCGTATCGTGTTCATGTCGTGTCATGGTATCGCCATGTCGTGTCGTGTTATAGCATTTCGTGTCATGGTATCGCCATGTCAAGTCGTGTCGTGCAATAGCTTTGTCGATTCATGTTATCGTTATTTCGGTTTTCTTTACTGTATGGCACTTTCACTATGTCGTGTCGCGATATCGCAATATCGTGTCGTACTACCGCTTTGTCGCGATATTGCGTGGATATCTCAAGGCGATATGGCGATGGTCCTTTTCAGCTACCATAGTAAGCTAATATGCTGAAACTGAAGTACTGTTCAAAGCAGTTGACAGCATCCCCTTCACGGAAAGACTTTTGTGGAATCCCCCTATTTATACTTGTATATGTGAACAGTTCACTTAATCTGAAGAAAGGGAGTGAATAAAAGTCTTCCTTTGCAGTTTGTAAAATATACCTTTCACGATTTAGAATTTAAAGAAAAACCCACACATTTACTTACACTCAAATTTAAAAATTATTGTGATATGGCTCGCGAACTGTCCGTTCTACAGGTGAAATATTATCTGAACTGTCCGTTCTACAGGTGAAATATTATCTTAACGACCAAAAGTGGTATTTAACTCTGCACTTCCGAACATTGCTTAGAAGGCATTGATATCTGTCATTTAAGAGAAGAGTAGAAGCAATCCCTTCAAAAAGGATATTTGATTCAAAACCAGAAATTCACAGAAAGGTTTGAGTATGAAAATCAAACATCCCAAGAACTGCTTTTGAGAATATATGACTTTCTTCTTTAATTATGTTTCGGAGCTTATATTGTACCGAAATCAATTTCTCGTTAGCCAAATAAATTCCTTTATTATATAGTTTTGTTTTGATGTGCCATCATAGTTTAATGCTGTGCAACAGCAAGGGGAAAAGGCGAAACGTGGATTTGAAAATCTTCTGAGACGGAAAGATGTTCAACGCATAATGTTTGAGTGTAAGTACTTCATTTTCTCGGAATTTGACATATATTCCTTAGAATTACAACATAATGCATTTGTAGTTGTTTTGTTTTGTTTGTTGTTTAACGCCGTACTCATCAATATTCCACCTATATGACGGCGGTCTGTAAATATTCGAATGTGGACCAGACAATCCAGTGATTGACATCATGAACATCGATTCACGCAATTGGGATACGATGACAAGCATCAACCAAGTCGGCAGGCTGACCACCCGATCCCGTTAGTCGACTCCTACGACAAGCATGGGTTGCTGAAGACCGGATCTTCACGGTCGCATTTGTAGAGATATGCATAATCTCCAAATATGTCCAGGGGATCAGCTATCATGTTCATCGTTCCAATACGATGTAAATCGATAACAATATTCAAATCTCTTGACATACAACAGCATCCGTGGTCAGACGATAGAGCGTCTGCCCTGAGAGGGAAAGGTCGGTGGTTGGATCCTCCACCACTTCATACCAAAATACGATAAGACGGTGCCCTGGTGCTGGGCATTCAGAAGATAAAACAAGGGTTGTTGGCTTGGAGTCAGTATAGGGTGTGACTGGGGTATCCAACACGCCCGTTGCTATAAGTGCAAAAATCCTGGACGCGACGTTACACCCCAATTCACGTCATCTCACCTAACATTTCAGTATGTGTGAATTTGTGGGGGGTTACGTTCATTTATTGTTACTAACTGTATTAATGGATTACCCTTTGCATACGTTGATGAGGAAAAACTGTACATCGTGTTTTGTTTGAGTTGTATCGGCAACATGCAATGATTGTTTCACTATTGTCATGACGCAGTTATTTAATTTGAATTTAAGACTTTAGTCATTTTGGCCCCTGTCGCTTCTGACGGACATTTTTGGCATTCCTCGTGTTCAAACTAACCAAACATGATCTTTATCGAAAGTCTCATTCTTACTTTACATACACAGCTCAATTTCGCAGTATTGGCCAAAGTATGCTAATCAGTGAGAGGTGAGAGAGTGAGTTTGGTTTAATGCCGCTTTGAACAGTATTTCAGTTATGTTACGGCGTGTCAGCTTGATAAGAGAAAACAGTCCGAGAGCTAGCAGATTGTACCACTTGAAACCCACATGCGTGGGTAAGGAGTTAAGAAAACCAGAAACATGTCTGGAATGCCAGCTGATGCTCATTGTGTTCTGTCACGACAAAGCGACGCAAGTTCACATATGCAGCGAACGAAATGACTGGGCCACTCTTGGACAATATTAAGAACGTGGTATTATGATTCCATGGAAAGTGGCATGACAAAAATTCGTATCATGTGTACAGTAAACTACGGTTATAACGAACCACTCATTTTTGTTCGTTATTACAGTAGTTCGTTATAAGCATATACACAGCATATATATAACAAATGGCCGGGACTAAGACTAAGTTCGTTATATTGGTCAGTTCGTTATAACCGTAGTTTACTGTTTATTGTTTGACGAAACATCTTTTGTTTGTTTACAATGTGGCATACTCAGTGGCATCGAAATATAGAAACACAAATCGATTCTGTAATGAAATATTTTGTTATAAAAACATTCCATGGCAACAGTATTTGACTACCCCTGTCTATAGCTTTCTTTGCATCTTCCCATCAAAGATGAGATCAAGTTATTGTGACCATCTGGCGGAATATAATGTAAATTGTTCTTTCTTAAACCAATTTTTCATCGTTGATCATTTTTAAAATGAGGCCAGCTTCATATAAAGATAATACCAAAGGTATCATTGTACAGTGAGTGGGTGAGTGAGTGAGTGGGGTTTAAGGCCGCTTTTAACAGTATTACAGTTATATCGCGGCGTGTCAGCTAAATGTGGGAGGAAAGCCCGAAGTGATGCAGGTCTCGGACAGGTAAGGTGCTGACAAATCTAGAAACATAATCGGGGCGAACCGGGATTCGATCTCACAATGACAGGTTTCTGTAGAGTCCCAAATGTACCAGTATATGAAAATAATAGAGTGATGTTTAACTCTTTCCAGTTGTAGTCATATAGCATTTCTCATAAGTCATCAGGATGTAGTCGCCCTCGGTTGCTAAGAACTTTTGTGTAATAAGTAACCCCTTCGCACTGCAAGTATTCAAATATTTCAAACGTCTACTAGCTTAAAGAACGGACGGAAACGTATATTGAATAATGTACTATTTACGTACAGCAACTTTATTTCGTTTGAACAAGTTATTATTGTAAATCTAACTAAACTTCTGTGTATTGTGGAATATAATGTACATGTATAAGTAATACGATCTGTTCGATATAGTGTACCCTGCCATCATCTCCATCAATAAAGTCATAGAATTGTTCATCGATGCCAAAACGCAAGGAAAGAATGAACAGCAGGACAAGGATAAGGATAGGCAGAGGAAGAAGGTCATCGATGATCTCGAGAAGAAATGTCTCAGGGCCATACGTGAAAAGTCCGCCAATCTGGTGGATAGAATCCTTGTAGACAACAAGAACAAAGGCTTTTTGACAGTGCTCTCTGGAAAACGAGAAGGAAACAAACAAGAATTCCAGGTTAGCTAAAAAACTTACTATAACAGAAGCTGTTCCTTTTGCCTGGAATCTGTTTCATCGTGTATTCGAAACTAATTATTCTCCGGCGTTGACGTTTTCAATATTATGCACACGACCTGTTAATTGTTCCTCTCTTAGCGTCTCTGTAATTAGAGACCGACCAATCGAGAGGTGTGAAGAGGACTTCTGTAGAAAATATACTGAACAAAAAAGTTAGCGATCATGAATATTTTTGGGGATTTCTTTTGTGAAATAGTGTGCTCAGTCTACACGACAAAAATACCCCCATTAATATTCCTCATCCCTCACTTTTCTGTTCAGTTTATTTATATACTTCAACTCCTCCATTCTTATTCTATGTGCATGTACTGAGGCAGTGACCGAACAATTAGAATGTTAATAACAAAAGTCCCTGGACCTACATCGTCGCACGGAAAAGGAATACCCATATCATAATGTAACATAAAAGTTTACTAAAAAAATTCGTACTAAAAACGTATTCACTCTAAGCATCAAGTTGTCATGTTTCGTAAAAGAAATATTAAAAATATGTATGTTCTCACTTGAAAACCTGAGAAAGAAAATATTTTGATTATTACACGAAACGCGTTTTAATGACATTGTGCATACATGCATGTTGACCTAGGTTGCTGAAGACAAGTGTTTCAAAGAGCGGTTGACATGGAAGCAAATGCGGGAAACGCTTTCTGGTAAGTATATATGTTGTTGAAGAGGCCTCATGAATACATTACGTGAATCAATGAATTACACGAATAAACATTTATTCCAGAACAACTGTTACTAATGTCAAGAATATTCATATACACAATCCATGTGTCCAAAAACACACCTACATTGTGTATTTATCATTCAGAAGAAGATGTTAGACATTAGCCCAACACACTCAACACAGTTCTTTAATTAGCAAAACAAATGTTTGGTTTTATTACAAATTTGGAAAGGCAGTGTTTATGTTTGACAAAAAGATAGTTCGGGTTTACTAATCGCATAATGTACTGTGGAAAGAATGAATATGAATGCATATTCAATGGTTATTTTCCAGATTTGAAAGTCTTTGAATGTTTTGTGGTGAAGATTATCTCCAGGAAAGTAACTGATACCGAATGTCTTGACTATTACAAAAAGGAATTAAAAGAAAAGGCAGATATGATGAAATATTACCGATACAGAAGTGAGGGAGGGAATAAAGATGGACATGAAGGGGAAAACTATGAAGAACTTTGGGGTCACACAATTCTACATCTGGCAGTGTGCTTTGACAAAACAGAAACAGCTTCAGCTATTTTAGAAGGTACTCCGGATCTTATCAACACTGACATTGGAACATGGCCTGATAATAAGGACACATATAAAGGACTGACACCCTTCCACATTGCAGTGGCCCATGGTCAGGTTGGCCTGGTAAAACGCATGCATGAAAGGTTTGAGTGGGAGAAAGCTGACAGGATTGGTCGAAGGATGAATGGAACAGTGTTCATGGCCCAGTTGCCGTTTCACACGGCTGTCCTGTGTTACTTGAACGACCCTACCAAAGACGATACATGCTGGGACCCAGAAAATAGATTTGTGAAGATTATCCAATTGTTTGTGGAAAAAAATGACGTTTTTGAAAAGAAAAACTACAGAGGAGATACAGTTCTTCACAGCATCATGCGATTTGTAAGATGTTTTCCTTCGCTGGAGCGACGTACAGTAGACATGATGTCATGGTTGGAGTCCTTAATGGATAAAAGAGCAATGAAGGCTGGTGAAGATGTTATTGACTATAAAAGAAAACTATTTTTTACAAAAAACAAAACTCACATGACAGCACTTCAACTTGCAACAGAAAGCGGTCACATTAATCTGTTTGCCTACTTTATGAAAGTTAAAGGAGTGTATCTCATTGAATATCCCCATGATAACATCTATGAGATACAACGATGTGATGTGACTGAGATGGACAAGATTGCTTTGATCACAGCTCAACGATATCAAACACAGACGGACAAAAATGGTCACCTAAAAGAGACACATGCTGCGCGAAAAAACGATCAAACTACCCCAGATGAATCTAGAAATGTTGGTTCCAATTACGGAAAACTTGATGACGAAAAAGGTCCAACAAAGACGGACAAAAATGGTCACCAAAAAGAGACACATGCTGTGCGAAGAAATGATCAAACTACCTCAGATGAATCTAGAGATGTTGGTTCCAATTACGGAAAACTTGATGACGAAAAAGGTCAACCAGAAATCTGCAAATCTTCTTTTAGTAACTTAAGAAACCAATCTGTTGCTGAACTTCTCTGCTGTCAGAATCTACCAGTCGCAACGGAACTGGTTCGCGCAGACGTGTTTGAAGAAATGGTCCGGCGCAAACTGAATACATATTGTGTTCCCTTTTGGATTCTGAGTGTATTCCACGTCTCGCTGATTTGTTTGTTGTGTGTGTATGTCGTTGCGAGGGCTGGTGCTATAGAAGGCATATCCTGGCCACCACGAGTATTTCTTGAATTGTGTAACATTGTTACATTTCTCTGTTCTATTCTGTACTTTGTACAGGAATTCCCACTTCGGTATTGTTTTGCAAAACAACCATTTGCATTGACAGCCGTACACCACAACGTCGTCTACAGGGTGTTGTTTGTCCTGTTTGCTGTTTGCTTGTTTGCCGATTCGATATTGTACAGGATACCCAATTCAGTGTTTGTTGACTACAAAACCACTTTTCTGATTTTGGCTATAGTTGTAGGGACATGGCTAATATTGTTCTTTCTGCGTAGAAGCAGACGCTTCAGCTTGTATATTGTACTACTGAATGAGGCGTTGTTTAAAACTGTGGTGCCATTTGCCGTTCTCATCCTCATGCAGGTGTTAGTGTTCTCGGCGTGTATGCATGCAACGTTTCTACACAATGAACAAAATAGCAGTGTTCTGGAGGAGTTTTCACAATACGGCATGTCTTTACTTACCATGGGTAAACTGATGATTGGTTTAACAGAAATTGACCAACTATTGAAATCCCGTGAAGATGGGATAATAGTATTTCTGTTTAGTGTGTTCATACTGATCACGTTTCTGTTGATGATAAATGCCCTCATTGGTGTGATGACCAATCGATTCCATGATACACAAACGAACACTGAAATGGTTTGGCGGTTACAAAAGTTGTCAATTATCATCTTCATTGAAGGTTGGTTTTGTGTTTGGACTTCAAAACGGAAATTCGAGAGCCTTGGTGATCCTGAAAACTATACAGATGAAGCCTTTCCATCAAATATTGATGGATACACTACAAAGAGATTTGTGATGTCTTACAGGAGGGTTCTAAGTGCGACCGCAGATAATCCAGGAAATGCTGAGCATATTCTAAGAAAACAGGTGAAAAGGAGTGAGGAACTTAATGTTAAAATGGACAGGTTATTAGATTTGCAAGAATCAAAGAGTTATGATGGAACCAGAGCTTTGCAAATTTATCATTACAAGTACTAGTTAATGGTGAAGTGCATGTATTCGTGTGTTGGTGTATTCATAACACCATCCATTGTGATCCATAATCATAGGTTTCTGGCGTGCCCAAGGGACGCGACTCTGCACAGCGAATCGCAGCGCCTTAAACGACTGGGCCACCCGTGACCTCAGACAAAATGACCAGACACATTGTTTGAGTGCATTTGATGTAGGAAATTGTTACTGTTTATACAGTTATAACCATCTTTTAATATCAGGTTCATGTGTTCAGAAACAAACTAATGGGTAATTTACTATATAAAACATAAACTATTATAGATCTCTTTTAACACGCATATTTTTATTAGTCTTAATCTCAACAGGGCATATATACAGCTGGATTGGTCGTAAAAAACACTTTCTGTTTGATTTTGGTAATTGATTAAAACCTCACGACACGGTCTGTCTAAGTGATGTCGAGTCCAAAGTAAAATGGACAATGTAGTAAAATATGATATTCCCAACCCAATATTGATATATTTCCAGAGTAATGTATCACCTATCTTCTCTTTGGACTAGGAAACTTCTAAATGTGCAAGGCTTACACATGTATATACTTCTAATGTAAACATCTTCATTAGGAAAGTCGTTTTCCCTTGGTACCCTTATTGCCAGAAATATTTATAATGTAATACATGCTCATGACATAGCCAGAGTCGTACAAACGACTATGCCTTAACTAAAATGGGTGTGGCCGAAAGCTGAAAATTTATGTATGTAAACCAAAACTCTAATATTTAGTGGATCTAAAAATGACTTAGGGTTTTATAATTGGAGATACCATCTTTGAAAATGTTGGTTCTCAGCAATACCTTGGCGTTTCATATAGTCGCAATTGTACACTCGACTCTGCTTTATACAGAGATTTCTATTTGATATGGAAAGGGTTTTGTCGATTTATTTAGCTTGTTAACCTAGTTAAAGGCAGAATGATATGAAATTGTCTCTGGTTATTTTCAAACCAATTTTTAATGACCACTTTCTTTTAATCGTATGACCATGAATGGATAATCCGCATTAAGAGAACATTCGATAATCTTGGGTTAAGCCACATTTGGACAGCACAGAAATTCAAAAATATCCATTGGCTAAAAATTGTCATCAAAACTAAATTGAATGATATTCATCAGCAAATATGGGCATCTTCTGTAAAAAATAACTCTTCTGGAGTTACTTATAACATTGTTAAAAAACTTCATTTTGAATCGTATCTAAGTATTCTGCAAGAGAATAACTGGAGAATATTGCTTACATTTAGAACCTCAGATCATTATCTCCCAGTTGAGACAGGTAGATTGAACAAAATCCCATTAATTGAAAGAAAGTGTAGTTCATGTCACCTTACATATGTCGGTGATGAATTTCATTATCTTTTTATTTGTCCAAACTTCGAAACTGATTGGAGAAAGCTTATTCATAAACATTTTTACTCGAAACCAAATATATAAAAATGAATATTCTTTTTGATAATCATAAAGCATGATCAAAAGGGAAATACTCTATTTCTGTAAGATTATGTCTGCCTTTAGAAAGTAAGTGTAATTATTTCATGTCAGTAGCTAACAATCTTTACTGTTTGACTTGTACCTAATCGTTCTTTTCTTTCTCTTTTTTGATTAAAGGTGTTACAAACCAAAGTTCAACATCAATGTTTATACTGCATATACCACGTGCATATAACATGATGCAGATTGCAGCCTGAGTGTAATAAACTTCAGTTCAGTCGATATATTGTCAAAGTGGTGTTTTAGCTTCTCTTATTTTATTACTGTATCCTTTATAATGTCGTCCATTGATACAATAGCGGATAGTAATAAAACTGTGAACTTTTACCTCGTTTTCAATTATTATTTTATTCTTGTTAAATTACACCCTGGTCCCAGGAGCAAAGCGCCGTGACACTGGGCAACATAGCGTGGCGGATACTGAGTTGTGAAGGGTCCTAACTGTAGTAACTAAATGGATCCTCTTGGTCATCTAGACCACCCGTACCTCCTCTCATCCTTTACTACTACCTTGCGTGTCAGCACAAAGTATGTTTTTCATTTTCGTCACACGATAGTCGTATAATCTCAAGATGCGTAGGGAATTCAATCATAAAATGACTCTTTCTTGAGCTAATGTGTTCAGGAATACTGTGTGTACCTAAACGGTAGGGTTCGAACTATATCCAGTGTTGGTTGTTATAGTTGTAGTAACGACATGTATACAAACATTAATACATACTTGATAAACTACGTCAGTAATCGTTCAACCAATCGACACCACTGTGGCGTGTTGGGACTTCCTGGTCGATATGGTTAAGTGTCAAGTACAAGTTTTCCAAAATGATAAAATGGTTTAGAGATAGATAAACACACTATTGACCGTCAATTGTCAACATCACAGATCCCACATAGCACTGGGGATACATTGGATTGGATTACATTCAGGACATGTGTGCTGACATGATCATTAATGTCACAAAATGAATGCCAATGCGTCAATAATGTGTATGGCCTCCACGTGTAAACATACAGGTGCGCATACGTCGGACATAGTTCGTTAGACGCTCATGTCGTCATCGGGAATTGCCCTACAGTCTTCTCTGAGTCCTTGCGCATCTGAGAGGTGGAACATTACTGGCAATGACGTGGAACAGCATTACACACTCAAACCCCTATCCCATCATCCTAGCGTAATATGTCATCACTGTTAAAAGGGAGGCTAGGTTTTACATTACAGACACCATTATCAATCTTAGAAATTGGAATATGTGTCATGAGTCATTTGTTTGTTGTTTAACGCCGCGCCCAGCAAAATTTCACCTATATGAAGGCGGTCTGTAAATAATCGAATGTGGACCAGACAATCTAGTGATTGACATCATGAGCATCGATTCACGCAATTGGGATACGATGACATGCATCAACCAAGTCAGTGAGCCTCACCACCCGATCCCGTTAGTCGCCTCTCACAAGCATATAGTCGCCTTTTATGACACGCATGGGATGCAGAAGACCTATTCTACCCCGGCACTTCACGGTTTTATTGTGAATCATTAACGTTTAGGGTGAGGCATCATATAATTTTTGTGACATACAAAGTGGACTGCAACTGAGGGGGTGTTGGGGTACGGCCGCGGATTTAGTAGACAGATAGATTGTTTGAAATTGAAGTGAACCACCCGTTAAGGGTTGCGAGAGGCTTTAAATATTTCACAGTACATACAGCATAAATAGGTAAATGTAAAAAGAGTTTAATATGATAAATATAATACCGATCACCAGCCATATAAAAGGTATTTTCTTCGTTGGAGAATAAAATGCAGTTTTCGCTGTAAAACATACATAATAATTAAAAAGTAAAATAATCTTATCAGTGTCACTGAACTCTAGGAAGTTGGGATAGCTAAAACTGACCTTTTCGAATTAACTTTCACGCAAGTCATCGTACAAAGAAAATCCAGCAATACATGACGTTCATCCTAAATACTTTATTACACTGAAAACACTCTTTCATTCACATTCATATTCATATGTCTGCCTGTTTCCAACTATAGAGGAGCAGTACCTGGTCGAAAGAAAGCGCGTTAAGAACGAGTGAGTGAGTGTGAGTGAGTTGGGTTTTACGCCGCTTTTAACAGTATTCCAGTTATATCACGGCGTGTCAGCTTAATGTTGGAGGAAAGCCCCCAGTGATGCAGGTCTCAGACATTTACCACTTCGGTGAAACCCACGAGCACGGGTATGGTGCTGACAAACCTAGAAACATAATCGGGGCGAACCGGGATTCGAACCTACAATCATAGGTTTCTGGCGTGTCCAAGGGACGCTACTCTGCACAGCGAATCGCGGCGCCTCAGACGACTAGGCCCCAAATGTACGCAGATATTTGGATGAAACACGGTTGACACCAACTGTTATGACGTAATGGTTGATTCAAGGTTAAAATTCATAATCCCTCAAAACATGGAACACATACTTTAGGCCCTACTCATCAAGGGGCTTCTAAAGGTTCCCGGACTGTAATTCTGTGTGAACATTTTAGCAGCTCTAGATCTATAGCTGGGATCATTCAAATGTTGGCTGCACATGCCCTGAAGGTTCCACGAAAATGTCGCAAATGCAGTGAGATCAGATATAAAGGGGTACATGAACGTCAAAGGTCGTACAACAACACAATTGCTACATATCAAACTTCATAGTGATACTTTAGAAATGGCTAAGTCATGGGAGCAAATGGCATTATAAATATCAATATGGTATTTTAGAGATACGACAGCTGGGATCATTGACAGTTTCAGCTCGACAGGCGGAGTAGTGTCAGAGGAGATGTCAAAATTTAGAAGAATCAAAGACTTGCAGTCATGTAAGCTAATAATAAAGAAACTTTATGTAATGTCACCCCTAAAGAGAAACTTTACTGAATGCTTCCTATTGTTATGATGGCGTAAGGCAATCAAATTATGACGTTATGAACAAAGGCTCAACGATGAAGCGCTGTGATCTCATATGGCTTCAGGCGCACGGGTGTCATCTAAGGCATTTAGCTGACAAGCCATGATATAAATGGAATACTGTTTAAAGCGGCGTTAAACCCAACTCACTCACTTACTACCACATATGGCTCCAAACGACCAATGAACATTGATAATCTCTAAAATGCTAATGTGAAAATATCGGAAAGATATTTCATACGATCGTTCTAGCCAATGTGTGATATATTAATATCTCCGGAGTGCATGTTAAATGCAGTGTACATATCTAAAACAACAGCATAAATGTGTATTGTCTCACTGGTTGAAAGGGGTGCAGGTAACTCAGCCCTGGCAATAGGTTACCTGTGTCATCAGTATGTAATAATGTTCGTGTCAGAAATAATGCAGTGAGTGAGTATCATATTACGCTGCATTTAGCACTATTCAAGCAATATGGGGTCTTTGATCACAAATGAACACATTAACCACACGACTGTCCCAGAAATACTATAGGGATATCACCATACCATGCTAGTAACTGAATCAGAAGAAGGCAAACCAGTGGTTGATAGTTAGAGCAGCGATGCACGACGATGGAGTGTCATCAAACACAGTCAGCATCATTACAAAGACCCAATTCGCATTTAGCTGAAAAAGTAAACACCGATTTGTCGATTTTGGTTGTGTCGAGCATCGGATAATTCGAGGTATTTATATTCATCTTCGACAAAACGGTGTTTGATTGTATGAGCATTAAATAAGGGACGCTAAGAATCAAATACATCGACATTCAGCATTTGAAATTTTGTTTTACAGATGAGCTCATTTAACTTTTGGACGTCCAATCAAAGATCCCGCTTCAGTCGTGTCTGCAACTCATCTGCAAGAAGGGCGGTCGGATGGCCTCATGATTAAAGCGTTCGCTCCTCACGCCGAAAACCCTGCTTCGATTACGTCATATTGCTGGAATAATTCAGAACACGGCGTATAACTATGAAAACAACCACCGTGAGTAAACCTGACTTTACTATTAATTACCATGTACCTGGACAATGTGAAAACGTCAGACAGATCGGTGGTTTATGGAAGAGTAAGACAATCCGGTTGGCTTCCTTTGATATCACTGAAGTAATTTAAAGATAACACGATGCTTAAGTGGCCAAAAAACGGGCGCAGCTATATTATATAAAAGTACAGGCGGTTTAGCTGGGTACACATCGTGACGCAATGGAGTAACTACAAAATCATGACCAAAATTGCCGGAATATACACATCATGACCAAAATGGACGGAATATACACATCATGACCAAATGGGCCGGAACATATACATCATGACCAAATGGGCCGGAATATACACATGACCAAATAGGCCGGAAAGTACACATGACCAAATAGGCCATTGATGCACTTTCAGGCAAGGTGGATACAGTGTTTGATCAGATGTCAAAAATTGATCACGAACTAGATAGACTTGAGTCCTATAGCAGACGTGATAATATCCTCATCCACGGAATACCGGAAGCTGCAGGCGATGAAAAATCAATGGTATGCAAAGATACTGTGTTATCCGTCCTCAATGAACATGCTAAATTCAAAACGTGGCAACCATTGGACATAATACGTGCGCACAGACTTGGCGTTAAACGTGTAAATGCAAATCGCCCTCGCCCAATGATTGCTAAGCTACACTCGTCTGACGACAAAGTTCGTACATTGAAAGCGAGACCCACATTCAAGGAAGGGGGACTCGGAATTTCTAGTGACCTAACGTCACGTCAGCGTCAACAGCTTCAGGCACTTAAGGGAACAAACACTTTCGGGTATTTCAAAGATGGTCGTTTGGTAACAAAACCCCGCACCATGGAAACAACATCAACAACGTTTAGCACTTCAAACACGACACGAGGAAGCCGATCTTCTCATAGAAGAACGGATGGAACAACAGTGTCACATGCTTCTATCAGCTAGGATATCGGCCGAGGCCCGGATAGTTTTTCGCAAGATCCTAACACTATCAACACCGGTGTTACGTTAAACGCTGATTGTCCAAGCGAAACATTCACCTTTCTAAGTTGGAATATTAATGGACTTCGAAACAAAATTGATGATGCTGATTTTATATCATACTTACAACAATTTAAAATAGCATGTCTTGTGGAAACTTTTGTCGACTGTAGTTTTGATAATAGCTGGTTAGTTGGTTATGATATCTATTATAGTCCAGCAATAAAATTATCTGACTACGGAAGGCTGTCAGGTGGTATTTGTGTATGTGTCCATCAATCCGTCAGTAAATTTTGTAAGTTAATTAAATCAGATGTAGATAATCTCCTGTGCTTGAACATATCAAAAGTGTTACTTACAATTGACAAGAACGTAAACTTGCTATGTACATACATACCACCAGCTGGTTCGCCGTATTATAACCATGCGGTCTCAAATTGTTGTATTGATCATCTTGAAGAGTTTATGTTAGATAATCAGTCGCAGCTTAAAGATTCTATCAGTGTAGTCTGTGGAGATATGAATGCTCGTACTGGTCAACAAAACAATCCTCTAGTCGATATACAAAACGATTTTGTTCATAGTAACTGTTCATACCCAGAAGATGAAAACGTATGTGTTGGAGATCGGAAATCCCATGACACCGTTATAAATAAATTTGGTCAGATACTGCTAGATATGTTGTATACATTTCAGTTGTTCATTGTCAATGGGAGAGTGTATGGGGATACCCTTGGAGAATTTACCTATTGTGGAAACCAAGGTGCGAGCGTTAATGATTATTTTATATGTTCCCCCGATTTCTTCGATTATATTAAGATGTTGAATATTGGCGATCGTCTAGAATCTGATCATTTACCTTTGGAATTGACCTGTAAGTTCCCTCATATGAATCAAACACATACCAAATTAATATATGAGGGTGTCACTAAGAAGAAACTAATATGGAATGAAGAACTTTCGAACAACTTTCTAAGCAAACTACAAGAAAGTATAACATATTCTAAACAGTTACTTCTAGATAAACTTGATAACAATATTGAGGGGGCAATTGATGACTTTGTTGAAATTATGCTAACTTCAGCAGCTTGTATGAGAAAAGAATTAAAACTGAACATGGATAAAACTAAAACTTTTAATACTGGATGTAGAATCGCAAGGCGTAACGCCCGCAAAGCGCTGCGAAGATTTAGAACAACCCGTACTAGTCTTGACAGAAAAAAATATTGCGAAAGCAGGAATAAATATAAAGGTTGTTGTCGGAAATACAAATTCGATATGCGTAGACATAGACAAGACAAACTGAAAAAGTCTATTAACGACCCTTCAGCGTTCTGGAAACAAGTACGATCTCTTAAGAATAGATCTTCTGCTACAGATGACATAACAAAGTCGCAGTGGCTTAGTCATTTTAAGAAGGTTTTTTCAAATGATGCAATATTCACTATGGCAACTGATGATATGCAAAATGATTTTAGTGAAAGCTACACGGATGTTGATGAAGTTCTGCTAGATTCACCCATTGTTGAAAACGAAATATTAGATGCGATAAATCACCTCAAGAAGGGAAAAGCAGCTGGTCCTGATGATGTAGTTATCGAAATGTTGAAGTGTTCTAAGTTTGAAGTTATGCCTTTTCTTTGCAAATGTTTTAATAAGCTATTTGAAAATGGTGTTTTCCCAAGCAATTGGTCATGTTCTATAATAATCCCCCTGCATAAAAAAGGAGACAGGAGTGACCCAGATAACTATAGAGGCATTTCATTAATGAGCATTTTAGGAAAAGTATTTACTACAATATTAAACAATAGAATTTCAAAATGGGCGACCATGCGTGATAAGATTCCTGAATTTCAAGCTGGCTTCAGAAAAAGTTATTCCACCGTAGATCATGTATTTACACTATATGCACTTATTCAAAAAACCTTGTCACGGCGTAAGCATAAACTGTATGTAGCATTTGTAGATTTTAAAAAGGCTTTTGATTCTGTCAATCGCTTTAAGCTATGGACATGTCTACGAAAAACTGGTTTACGTGGGAAAATGTTTACTATTCTAAAATCAATGTATTCTAATGTGAGATCATGTGTTCGTTGTGGGGATAGTTTAACAGATTTCTTTGATTGTCCTTTGGGCCTAAGACAAGGCTGTATTTTGAGTCCGATCTTATTTTCATTTTTCATTAATGAATTATATTACGAAATAGCTGCCAGTGGTAAACATGGTATCCAAATGTTCCCAGATTGGATAGAAATACTAATGCTACTTTTCGCAGATGATGTCATTTTAGTGTCAGATACTGTTGTCGGCCTTCAAAGGCAATTAAATATTTTAAGTACGTACACCAAAGAATGGAAATTATCCGTAAACTTGGAAAAAACTAAAATTGTGATCTTCAGAAAAGGTGGTCCAATAGCGTCGAAAGAGAGATGGTCATTCGATGGTCAGTTAGTCAATATAGTAGATCACTACACTTATTTAGGAATCTGGTTCTCACACACAATGAATTGGAAAAAATGTGCCCTTGACTTGTCCTTGCGTGCAATGAAAGCTTTAATAAGTGTAATGTCTATTTCTCATAAAGTGGGATCGATGTCACCTAATATCTTCTTTAAGCTTTTCGATACCCAGATACAACCAATTTTATTGTATGGTTCTGAAGTATGGGGATTTCAACGTTATGACTGTTTAGAGAAGGTTCATTTATTAGCATGTAAAAAGTTTCTTTGTGTCGGATCTTCTACACCAAATTGCATGGTTTATGGTGAATGTGGTAGATACCCATTATATATTAATTCTCAGATCAGATGTTTAAAATACTGGTTTAAAATTCTTCATATGCATGAACAACGTCTCCCCAAATTAGCCTATAACATGCATCTACATTTAGATAACATGGGAAAGAATACTTGGACATCGCATATAAGAAATCTTTTATTTTCGCATGGTTTTGGTTTTATATGGCTATGTCAGTCAGTTGGAAATGTAAATATGTTTCTTAATGAATTTCGGAATCGGTCTATAAATATGTTCTACCAAGAATGGCACTCCACTTTAGAGGATAGTTCGCGTTATGAATATTACAAAACTTTCAAGACTTTACTTCAACCAGAAATATATTTATCAGTACTCACTACGGAAAACTTAAGAAAACAGTTAATTAAATATCGACTTGGTTTGCTAGACCTATTTGTAAATGAAGGAAGAAAACTGTCCATTGAAAAAGTGAAAAGAATTTGTCCATTGTGTAAGCTAGAGATAGAAAATGAAATTCATTTTGTGTTTGTCTGTCCATTTTACAATGATCTCCGAAAGAAATATATAAAAGATTATTTAATAGCAATGTCACCGATAAACGCCTTTGTAGTTATGCTGACGACAAAGAACGAATCAAATATATTAAATCTTTCTCTTTATATTAAGCATGCATTAGCCAAAAGAAATGAATTAATCAAACAACGTGTATATCCCAATGTGTAACAAATGTAATTGTATCTATATGCGTAACTCTTTCTTGTATATGGGCCGGTGGCCTTTTGTACAATAAACTTCTTTGACTTTGACTTTGGCCCGAATAGAGGTGACAGTTCAGTTCATCCTCCGTGGCTAAATACAACGTGAGGCGTGACCTGTAGTCCATCCTGTGTCATTACATACACCGTCATCCTCTGTGGTTTGGGTACACAACATGAGGTGCTGAACTTACTGACAGTTAATGAGTGTTAATGAGAAAATTGAGTTGCCTGCCACGACCTCCAACGACTATCGCTGCACCAAATTATATAGTATGCTGGTGAGAGGCACTGAAACACCAAGAAAATTAGAGCAAGAGACACATTCTTATGCATTCATGGAATCATGAAAATCATTGCAAATGAACAGATATGTATACTTATAATGCGAGAAGTATGATGCAAGAAGTATTGATTTACCAAACTTGGTCCAGATGAAAACACATGTTTACACTACAAGATTAACACGAGGAACAAGAGGCACAATTGGGCTGGGAGAGAAGAGATAAATAATAAGTTGCCGATGAGATACACGTTTGGCTGCTTGCTGGTGTTCGCGGAAAGAGGCTTGATGCAGTCGAGTCACGTGATCGGTTTACGATTACCAAGACAAACTGGTCTAAGGGACTGAACTGTGGTAGTGTGCCTAACCTCCCACGTAAACAAATTTGTTTCATAATGGCTTTCACAAATTAGAATAATTAACAGAAAGCAGGCCTGAACGGTAGCCGATGTGCTAATGTCACACCGGAGGGAAGAGAAAATAATTAAAATATGTCAAAAATCGGAAAGGTCAATTTATAATATCGTATTATAAGAGAATATCCACAATGTCATATTGTAAAGAGTTTATCCAACACGTCATATTGTAAAATGAATGAGTGAGTTAAGTTTAACACCACTGTGAATAGTGTCTCATTGTGTATTACGGAGTGTCAGTTTGACGTTGGAGGAGAACTGAAGTGATGTAGGTCTTGGACGTTTACTACTTTGGTGAAATCCACGAACACGGATATGGTGCGGAGCAGAGAAACCAAGAAACATCACCAGTGCAAATCGGGGATTCGAATCCACAATCGTAGGTTTCATGTGAGTGTCCCATATTGTAAAGGGTTAATTCAGAATTGTAATGAAATATTTTACACTTACAGCTATACTGAACATAAAGTAGTTTGTCGGTTCATATCATTTGATTCAGGGTCGAATTTGTAAGGCCGAATCCCTAATTGGTGGAATACTTTAAAACATTCAGATATGTCACGACGAAACCATTTTACGAGTTTGACTTGTCATGCAGATACATATATAGTACTTATCACAGGCAACATCCAACAAAACAACAATCAAACAAGAGTGTTAGGTTATTGATTTATTTGACGGTCGTCCATGAATTGTATCTGATTTCGAAATTCATATTATTTATCATGTGTACATATTTCATCTATCGAGGTGGGATGTGTATGGGGGTAATAATGACAGGCGGATGTAACGAACAAGCAGTTAGAGAGGTCTCCATATGCATTCAGTCCCTATGTGTTGATAAATTCCTTGATCTTCCCATTGCCAGTCACAAATATGGAGCCATGATTGTCCGACCAAAGACCTCGTGGAGAGGGCACACTATCCTGTGAAGTGAGAACATCACTGACATACTCCCCCGACTCTGTCAGCTGTATCACCTTGTTGGTGTACCTGTCTGCAAGCAGGATGTCCCCTGTGCTGGTAGTTGTGATGACACAAGGGTAGCTGAGTGCTCTGTCTCCGGTAGGGGCGTATCTCCACACAACATCACCCTCTGACGTGAGACATGTCACAGACTTCTTCTCACAGTCAGACACGAGTATGTTGCCCTTGCTGTTGACACACATGCAGAAGGGGCGTGTAAACTGTATCTGATTGTCGACTGACCTCAGCACGTGTCCCGCCATGTCCAGGATATCAACACAGTGATATGTACCTGCTGCTAGAGATGAAGGACTCGAGAACAGCGAGACTGTAGTACCACCTGCTTGTTCTGATGGTTGAGAGCAGCACCAGGTCAGGGGTCACTTCTACTGTTACAATCTGACTGTAGTCAGGGACAACAACCATCACCTCGTTCTCCTTCAACTGTGTTGCACCCCATGGAGAGTTAACCAGGGGAAGTCTACTATGACATGCTTGATTGTTTCTAGTATAGAAAGACTTCACACACGTGTTATTGAAGTCAGTGACAACACACGCCTGTATACAATTTACAACTAGGACTGTGACGTCACGTAGATCAGGTTTCCCCAGATCTCCCTCCACCCTGCCGTCAGTCGTGTCAACCATAACCGGATAAGATTTCAGGCAGTGTCCAGTCTGATATGTGACGTCAATCTTCCCCAGCTGTAGGTCATCTAGGATGTGCTGGACGTTGTCAGTGTCAGGTGTAAACCTGATGTCATCTATTCTCCGTGTGTCTGCTGTGTCTGTGTCCCTGAGATCCTCCAACTCTACAGCCCCCGACTCCCAGGCCTGATACGCGTCATACAGGTCCATCTCACAGTCTGATATCAAGGCCTGGTCAATGAACTCACAATGTTGTCTGTACATCTGCATCTCAATCTCTTCAAGCTTTATAGCTGCGCGAACCTGGAAATATGAGTATCTGTGTTTGCATCCAATTCATCTAACCGCTTCTTTTCCTTGTGCTTGATGTGTTCGACGAGTCTGTTAGTAGTTGATCTGATGTGTTCTGTTACGGACGCTTTATTGGCTTTAATTTCACTTACTCTTGATTTTTGTTTTTCTATCTTTTTGGTTTTACCAAAAAGCTTTTTCTTCAGACCATTGACTTTACGAGATAACCCAAGCTTTATCCTCGTCATCTGAGAGCTAATTGTGACGACAGAGTCACATTTCCTGTGGTAGACCACACAGCATGACTGACACAGTGACTTGTTGCAGTCCAGACAGAGATATTTGACTTTCTCAGACCTGTGTTCCTGACACATGACCTTGCGCCTCTTCTTAACCTTGACCTCTCCAGACAAGTCACACAATCCATGGTCACGAGAGCTAATACGGTGTATTTTGGCACATCTACCACAGAGGGTCTCTTCACATTCAGGACACCAGGAGGTCCCCGGAGTTGTCTCCCCTATTCCGTCACACAAGGAGCCGTTTTTGTTGGTGTCATCAGCTGCGAATGAAATCGTCAAGAGCGTATATGTGTCCTTCATATTACATTAGCATGTAATAATATAACAAAATACCTCGAATTATACTACAACAGACATCTTATTAACATGTAACATATTACAATTAATGTGAGGAAAGGGAAGATTATTCCATTAAACCCATTTCATAATCACCCCAAGCACTTACATGAGAGAGAACTCTCTTTATATGTCTACAGATTACTTTATTATAACCTCCACAGTCATTATTATTATTTCCACTAGCTTATTGTGTGGATTAACAAAGACGTTGTCGCACCTGCCGTTGTGGTAGCAGATTCCTGTGTGTAGATCAGACCCTGTATAATAATGCTGGGTTTGATCTGCCCCGCCCACTCCTCCACTGGCCGGCTGGGGTGGGGGACCTTGGTATCTTGTCGACAGAAGGCACAGGGGATCGTCTTGGACTGTATAGCATCTGGTCTGGTTTGGATGTATCCTGTGACACATTTCCTGCAGAATGTATGATCACACCTCAGTGTACAGGGGTCTGTGTACAGTTCCTGGCAGATCACACAGGTGAGGAATTCTCTCACTTTCTCCATCTGGGATGTCGCCATCTGAAAAACATGAAATATCCACACATGCCATGTGTGTAGTACTTTCTAGATTTGTGTCACCATAACTGGAACATGTCTTACAATTTGAATAGTTCAAGTTCTGTAAAGGCTCCTACTAGTCTTATAAAGAGATAAGACAAGGACAACGTCCTGTCTTCTGGTGATGTTAATATTAGCAGTTGCTGAATTCCAAGCCCGCTAATGTGACCTGCCTATTGTTACTTGAGGCTGTCTCTTATCTCTCCAGTTGTGTATACCTCATCGTTCTTTCTTTTGCTACAGTAAGACTTTGTTTAATGTGTGCTGATAGCCTCATACAAATATAATACTAAAATACTGATATCACACAAATCATATTTTGTTTTTCAGGAAAAATGACTTCGGAGGTACTTCCCTCACATAACATATACAGGTCTATAGCAATTCAAACAAACAGTCAAGTGGGTTTATATATTCCGGCCGTATGTATGTTCCGTATTTAATTTCACATTCTTCATAATGCTGATGACATGACAACATGTCGTACATGCAACTGTTGTTACTCTCTTTACATTGAGGTTACAGTATGTACAAACAGATGGGTGTGACAGCTATTTCCTGGTTGGATTTGATTATTTCCGTCTATGGAATAGTTCAAGTCTATTACTACATACATGTACATGCACGTGTAGAAAGACAACATATACTAGTATAAATGACCCCACAACCCACTCTTTAACAAATGTAACACGTTTGTGTAGGGCATCTGACATCCTACATATAGTAGTAGCCTACATCATAATAACAATATCTGTCCTATTTACAGAAACTGAATGAGGAAATGTATGATTCTGAATTATTGTTATTTAATATGCATTAACAAAGTAAACATAAGTATGTACATGTAGTCACTTTGGTGTCAACTTCTTACATTACCGACGTCTACAAGAACTGTTCCTCAGCAGTGTATTTCTACTTTCGGTTTCTCTTCAGCTGAAGACATAGAGTCTCACTTGCGTCTAGACTGACAACAATCATGAATCAAGACAAACACAGTACACTGTTTAATACACAACAGAATACATACCCTCAACCCACAGGTGATGTTTTCAATACTACTTCATCTGTTGACTGATTCTCCGTCTTGACCAGTTTGGGAACATCGTCCGCGAAACTTCCCCACATTGACACACACCGCCCATATAAAGCTCCATCCGCGGAGCTCTCAATACCGATATGAAACGAAGTTGTCACGCGCTAGGAAGGACCTTGCTCCCTGATACACCCAAGGGAGGTAACTACGAAGCCACACCTGACACTTGAAGTTGGGCAAACAATTCTGATAAAGATATCCGATCAAGGATCGAGTCACCAATCTGCCGTATATTTTTCCCTACTGAAACTTAGAACGGCAATTATCACTGTTGTAACGAATATATTTCTTTGTAAATAAGATAACTGTGAACACAAAACGACGAATTGTACGTTTCATTTATTATTTTTGGATATGTTATTATTGAAATAAGATTTCATTAACATTTCTCTCAAAAGTTTACTATTCCATTCAAAACCAAATGTTTCTCAGTTACAAGCAATATGTAAAGTTACATAAATATTTTTAACACTGTTTTTTACTCAAAAGTTGTTTGATCAAGTCTAAAACATGCAATGCCTCAGCAAAACTTTTTAAAAAATGTATAAAAGACATGTAAAGGACATTTCCAGATTTGACGCATCATTGAGAGTGCAGTTTTTCAGGTGAACATTTGACTTTGTATTTTCCATGTGTTTGCGACGGGGGCCATCGGCGGGGCAGGATACGCTGATTCTTTTTTTAACGAATGCCTGATTTCATCACCATTTGATAATGATTTATAAACACATGCTGATGAGGTCTGAATCGTACATCGTTGAATATGGAATATGCTTATGAATATGGAAAGGGTTTTGTTGCTTTTATTTATATAAGCCACCAGTTTAGAACGCACATCAAGCTACCTGAACACTCTGAACATTATAAAGGACATGTTTATTGACAGTTCTATGACGAACTAGGTAACTAAATACACCTTGAAAATTTGAGTGTGTATTTGTATATGGATATTGTAAAAACAAATAAAGAAAATAAACTGTGGTGTATGTCAATGAATACGCTCGTGTAGGCTATGTGACAACGCATCTAAATTTGGTGAACCTTGAATTATTTACTCTATGCTTCTGAGACGACCCCATCTTGTTCCGGATTATCCAAGACACCCGTATGGCTTATTTGGAACATTCGCACGACGCCCAGTAGGGGATTATGTATACAAAAATCAGAAATCGGGAAATCAGTTGTTTGGGCAAAAGCAGTAGCTAAATCGGGTAACAGAGCCTTAGATCCTCCTATCTGTAAATATGAGGCAATTGGAGGTATGCACTCCTCTACTTATTCCAAGTGAAATGATAAGATGGTTTGGTCAGTCCTGAGTTGTTGGGCATCTATCTGGGGTCATCGTTACATTCCTTCTGTAAATGCCGTTCACCATCGTGCTTTGGGATTTGTCTTAGGGTTGGGTAAATATGTTCCAAATGTTGTCATTAATGGAGATATGGGATGAATTCCAGCGATAGTTAGACAGTGGATGTGTCTTGTTAGACAGTATTGGCGTTTTACTAAAACGTTCTTTAGATTAAAATAGTGTGTTTATGTGATCTGAACGGTATGCGTATGGACGAGTGCAAAATTGGAATTTTCGTATGAGGGCAAAGCTGAACAAATTGGCCATGGGTTTGAGTATTTCAGAGAATGTAAGCGTTAAAAGTGTAGATGCACGTGTGCAGGATATGTCCTTGGGAAAGTATGTGTCTGATTGGATTGAACTGTTATTCAAGCCTGGCGGAAGAACGGGTGGAAATATATTACATACGTATATAATGTTTAAAAATGTGTATGGTTGTAACAGTTATGTAAGTATACATATGTCTCGTTCTTAAAGCTCTTCCTTTTCCAAATTTAGATCAGTTACTGCTCCTCTATAGTTGGAAACAGGCAGACATATGAATATGAATGTGAATGAAAGAGCGTTTTCAGTGTAATAAAAGAATTTAGGATGAACGTCATGTATTGCTGGATTTTCCTTGTACGATGATTTGCGTGAAAGTTAATTCGAAAAGGTCAGTTTTAGCTATCCCAACTTCCTAGAGTTAAGTGATACTGATAAGCTTATTTTACTTTTTAATTATTAAGTATGTTTTACAGCCAAAACTGCATTTTATTCTCAAACGAAGAAAATATCTTTTATATGGCTAGTGGTCGGTATTATATTTATTATGTTAAACTCTTTTTTTTTTACCTATTTATGCTGTATGTACTGTGAAATATTTTAAGCCTCTTGCAGCCCCCAACGGGTGCCTCACTTCAATTTCATACCATCTTCACACCCCACGTGGCCCTACAGTGATCGTTGAGTGTGTGATACCAGTGAAGACACGTTTGAGATCGGGACACAGTGCCCGTTCAAATTGGCAGTCCACTTTGTATGTCACAATAATTATATGATACCTCACCCTAAACGTTAATGATTACACTAATTTCACAATAAAACCGTGAAGTGCCGGGGTAGAATAGGTCTTCAGCAACCCATGCGTGTCATGAAAGGCGACTATATGCTTATAAGAGGCGACTAACGGGATCGGGTGGTCAGGCTCGGTGACTTGGTTGATGAATGTCATCGTATCCCAATTGCGTGAATCGATGCTCATGATGTCAATCACTAGATTGTCTGGTCCACATTAGATTATTTACAGACCGCCGTCATATAGGTGGAATATTGCTAGGTGCGGCGTTAAACAACAAACAAACAAACAAACAAATAAATGATTCATGACACATACTCCAATTTCTAAGATTGATAATGGTGTCTGGAATGTGAAACCTAGTCTCCCTTTTAACAGTGATGACATATTACGCTAGGATGATGTGATAGGGGTGTGAGTGTGTAATGCTGTTTCACGTCATTGCCAGTAATGTTCCACCTCTCTGACATTAACCGTATTCGACGTAATAAGCGCCCCGATCTAATAAGCGCCCACGGCGATATTTGCTAAATAAAATATATTGGCTAGTGAACGATCCCAATTAACACCCCTACCGATTGATCAATGTACACAAGACCTATTTATTCGTGAATAATACGCACTCGTGTGTAATATGCACCCTCAAATATGGCCAATTAAATTCTGGAGAAATATATCTGTCGTATATAAACATTTCAGGCTGTCAGCATCAACCACGAAATTTATCTTTCAACTCTTTTTTGTCACCAAAATAATATTCTAATAAGAGCCCCCTATTTCTAATTTTGAGAGCGCCCTGATCGCGTATTACGTCGAATACGGTAATTATTATTTCATGTTTGCTCGTGTGTTTCTTCTTTTATATAATGGAATAGGATTGTCGTGGAAGGAATACTGATGTGCGGCGTCAGGCAATGGTGTTCAGTGATCCATTCATATATTTTTCACAGCTATTTTGACTTTTACGCCCCATGGAATCTGAATGGCAGATAATCTAGACTCGTTATTCTCTGGTGTTGACGTTTTAGATATACTGAGTTAGTGAATGTTGATTAACGCCACAGCAAGCCAATTTCCATCAACATATTTTTGGCCTCTAAGCAGTTCCATCTGTTCAACAAAAAACTCTATTGGGTCATGCGCTCAGCCGTGAAACATAGCCCCACCACCCTATCCTAGAGTTACCTGTTATGGCCAAGAATGGGGTGTTATATATTATGCCATGAATGTTTTTCGTACAGTGCACCTGATACTGTAACTTCAAAGTTGGTAATGTCGTAACTGGCAACGTGTGTTAGTTTCAGGTTCCAGCTTTTGAGAGCCGACGGGAGAACACGGATCTACTGACGACAGGGAGAAAGAACGAACTCCTGTGGCCTCTTTGGCATAGTGATGGTGTGGAGTGGTACATGTATATGTGGTCGACAGAAAACACAACCGGTCGTTATTGACCTCGTGTTTTGACCCGTCGTGTAGAGCCGACGGGAGAACACGGATCTACCGACGAAAGGGAGAAGGAACGAACCCCTGTTGCCGCTTAACTGTAGCGTTTTGGTATGGTGATGGTTTGGAGTGGTACATGTATATGTGGTCGACAGAGAATACAACCGGTCGTTATTGATGGAAATTTTAATACATTGACTTCGTGTCATGTCCCGTCGTGTTACCATTCTTGCAAGTCTTGTTGAAATAGGACAATGTTGTGCAACAGCTTCTGACCACGAACATCCTCAATGTTTTGCCATGGCAAGCCCTTTCACAAGACTAGTCACCGATAGAACATCTTTGAGATCATTTGAGCAGAACCAATAACGCCGTCCCAATCCTCCCATGAACAGAAATTAGATGGGCAAGGACTTGGGGAAGAATGTAGGTTAATTCCCGATGACGACATAAACGTCTAACGAACTATGTCCGAGGCCATACACATTATTGACGCATTGGCATTCATTTTGGGATCATGTCAGCACACATGTCCGAATGTAATCTATGAAATTGTCCAGGTTATCCCCAGTGCTATGTGGGATCTGTGATGTTGACAACTGCCGGTCAATAGTGTGTTTATCTACCTCTAAATCATTTTTTCATTTTGACAAACTTGTCCTTGACACTTAACCATATCGACAAAGAAGTCCCAACACGCCACAGTGGTGTCGATTGGTTGAACGATTACTGACGTAGTTTATCAGGTGAGGTGAGGTGAAATTGGGTTCAACGTCGCGTCCAAGATAATTGCACTCATATAGCGACGTGCATGTACGTGTGTGTGTTTATGTGGCTGCTTGTACTAGTCCGGACTGATGCCGATTTATAGTACTAGCTCACTGAGATACCATGCCGCAGTTTAACATTAATACCCCACTCAGACACAGTATACGGACTCCGAGCCGACCAGTCCTTGTTTTAGCCCCATAATGCCGAGCGCCAGACAGGGTAACAACAAGTACCATCTTTAAACGTATTTTGGTATGACGCGGTCGAGGATCGAACCCCGGACCTTCCGCTCTCCGGGCGACCACGGAGTCGGTCCCTATGAACAGAAATAAGATGGGCAAGGACTTCGAGAAGAATGTAGGGCAATTCCTGATGATGACATGAGCGTCTAATGAACTATGTCCGACGAATACACGCCTGTATGTTTACACGTGGAGGCCATACACATTATTGACGCATTGGCATTCAGTTTGTGACATTAATGATCATGTCAGCACACATGTCCTGAATGTAATCCATGAAATCGTCCATGTTATCTCCAGTGCAATGTGGGATCTGTGAAGTTGACAATTGACGGTCAATAGTGTGTTTATCAGAGTTTATCTTCCTCTAAATCATTTTATCATTTTGAAAAACTTGTCCTTGACACTTTACCATATCGACCAGGAAGTCCTAACACCCCACAGTGGTGTCGATTGGTTGAACGATTACTGACGTAGTTTATCAAGTATGTATTAATGTTTGTATACATGTCGTGACTGCAGCTATAACAACCAACACTGGATATAATCCGAACCCTACCGTTTAGGTACACAAGGTATTCCTGAACACATTAACTCAAGAAGGAGTTATTTTATGATTGAATACCCTACACATCTTGAGATCATACGACTATCGTGTGACGAAAATGAAAAACATACTTTGTGCAGACACGCAAGGTGGTAGTAAAGGATGAGAGGAGGTACGGGTGGTCTAGATGACCAAGAAGATCCATTTAATTATTACAGTTAGTACCCTTCAGAACTCAGTATGCGCCACCCTATGTTGCTCAGTGTCACGGCGCTTTGCTCCTGGGACCAGGGTGTAACTTAACAAGAATAAAGTAATTATTGAATACGTGGTAAAAGTTCACAGTTTTATTACTATCCGCTAATTGTATCAATGGACGACATTATAAAGGATACAGTAGTAAAATAAGAGAAGCTAAAACACCACTTTGACAATATATCGACTGAACTGAAGTTTATTACACTCAGGCTGCAATCTGCATCATGTTATATGCACATGGTGTATACAGTATAAACATTGATGTTGAACTTGGGTTTGTAACACCTTAAATCAAAAAAAGAGAAAGAAAGGAAAGATTAGGTACAAGTCAAACAGTAAAGATTGTTAGCTACTCACATGAAATAAACTTACTTTCTAAAGGCATACATAATCTTACAAGAATTGAGTATTTCCCTTTTGATCATGCTTTATGATTATCAAAAAGAATATTCATTTTTTATATATTTGGTTTTGAGTAAAAATGTTTTTGAATAAGCTTTCTCCTATCAGTTTCGAAGTTTGGACAAATAAAAAGATAATGAAATTCATCACTGACATATGTAAGATGACATGATCTACACTTTCTTTCATTTAATGGGATTTTGTTCAATCTAACTGTCTCAAGTGGGAGATAATGATCTGAGGTTCTAAATGCAAGCAATATTCTCCAGTTATTCTCTTGCAGAATACTTAGATACGATTCAAAATGAAGTTTTTTAACAATGTTGTAATTCCAGAAGAGTTATTTTTTACCCATGTTTGCTGATGAATATCATTCAATTTAGTTTTGATGACAATTTTTAGCCTATGGATATTTTTGAATTATCGAATGTTCTCTTAATGCGAATTATCCATTTATGGTCATATGATTAAAAGAAAGTGGTCATTAAAAATTGGTTTGAAAATAACCAGAGACAATTTCATATCATTCTGCCTTTAACTAGGTTAACAAGCTACCAAACTCTCCAGAAACCATAAAGGTAGTGGCATTTATCCTAAGTGATATCAAATATTTAAGAAAGCGTAAGTGTACATTTTCGAAACAAGACATATTTTCAAAACCACACATTTTGCACCCGCAAAGGAGTATGGGGGTAACCATATAGTACAAAAGGTCTTAAGTGACAATCAATTGACAATTTTAATTTTCGACCTTGGCTTAAGACAAAGAAAATGGCCTATGTTGCTTATCTAGCTAAGCTACGTTTGGTTTGGATGAATTTATTTTTATTTTATAAATAAATCGACAAAACCCTTTCCATATCAAAAAGAAATCTCTGCATAAAGCAGAGTCGAGTGTACATTTGCGACTATATGAAACACCAAGGTAATGGTGAGAACCAACATTGTTTAAGATGGTATCTCCAATTATAAAACTTTAAGTCATTTTTGGATCCACTAAATATCAGTGTACCGCTGTCCAAGCAAATGGTTGTTTTGCCAAACAATACCGAAGTGGGAATTCCTGTACAAAGTACAGAATAGAACAGAGAAATGTAACAATGTTACACAATTCAAGAAATACTCGTGGTGACCAGAATATGCCTTCAGTAGCACCAGCCCTCGCAACGACATACACACACACAACAAACAAATCAGCGAGACGTGGAATACACTCAACATCCAAAAGGGAACCCAATATGTATTCAGTTTGCGCCGGACCATTTCTTCAAACACGTCTGCGCGAACCAGTTCAGTTGCGACTGGTAGATTCTGACAGCAGAGAAGTTCAGCAACAGATTGGTTACTAAAGTCTGGGGTTGGGGTAGTTTGATCGTTTTGTCGCGCCGCATGTGTCTCTTTTGGGTGACCATTTTTGTCCTGTGTTGGATATGGTTGAGCTGTGATGAAAGCAAACTTGTCCATCTCGGTAACATCACATCGTCGTATCTCATAGATGTTATCATGGGGATATTCAATGAGATACACTCCTTTAACTTTCATAAAGTAGGCAAACAGATTAATGTGACCGCTTTCTGTTGCAAGTTGAAGAGCTGTCATGTGCGTTTTGTGTTTTGTAAAAAAAAGTGTTTTTTTATAGTCAATAACATCTTCACAAGCATTCATTGCTCTTTTATCCATTAAGGACTCCAACCATGACATCATGTCTACTGTACGTCGCTCCAGCGAAGGAAAACATCTTACAAATCGCATGATGCTGTGAAGAACTGTATCTCCTCTGTAGTTTTGCTCTTCAAAAACGTCATCTTTTTCCACAAGCAATTGGATAATCTTCACAAATCTATTTTCTGGGTCCCTGCATGTATCGTCTTTGTTAGGGTCGTTCAAGTAACACAGGACAGCCGTGTGAAACGGCAACTGGCCCATGAACACTGTTCCATTCATCCTTCGACCAATCCTGTCAGCTTTCTTCCTCACAAACCTTTCATGCATGCGTTTTACCAGGCCAACCTGACCATGGGCCACTGCAATGTGGAAGGGTGTCAGTCCTTTATATGTGTCCTTATTATCAGGCCATGTTCCAATGTCAGTGTTGATAAGATCCGGAGTACCTTCTAAAATAGCTGAAGCTGTTTCTGTTTTGTCAAAGCACAGTGCCAGATATAGAATTGTGTGGCCCCAAAGTTCTTCATAGTTTTCCCCTTCATGTCCATCTTTATTCTCTCCCCTTCTTCTGTATCGGTAATATTTTATCATATCTGCCTTTTCTTTTAATTCCTTTTTGTAATAATCAAGACATTCGGTATCAGTTACTTTCCTGGAGATAATCTTCACCACAAAACATTCAAAGTCTTTCCAATCTGGAAAAAAACATTAAATATGCATTCATATTCATTCTTTCCAAAGTACATTATATAATTATGCCCTAAGTAAACCCGAGCTATCTTTTTGTCAAACATAAACACTGCCTTTCCAAATATGTAATAAAACAAAACGTTTGTTTTGCTATTTAAAGAACTGTGTCGAGTGTGTTGGGCTAATGTCTAACATCTTCTTCTATATGATAAATACACAAACATGAATGTAGGTGTGTTTTTGAACACAATGATTGTGTATATGAATATTCTTTCTGAAGCTTGATATTAGTAACAGTTGTTCTGGAATAAATGTTTATTCATGTAATTCATTGATTCGTGTTATGAATTCAAAATGGCCTCTTCAACAACATATGTACTTACCAGAAAGAGTTTCCTGTATTTGCTTCCATGTCAGACGCTCTTTGAAACACTTGTCTTCAGCGACCTAGGTCAAATTTCACTAATGTTGGCATTGTGTATTCATAACCTAGGTCAACATGCATGTATGCACAATGTCATTAAATTGCGTTTCGTGTAATAATCAAAATATTTTCTTTCTCAGATTTTCAATTAAGAACATACATATTTATAATATTTTAATATTTCTTTATAGAAACTTGACAACTTGATGCTTAAAGTGAATACGTTTTTAGTAAAAGTAAACTTTTATGTTACCATATGATATGGGTATGTTTAAGTGGCTGCCACATTCCTTTACCGTACGACGATGGAGGTCCAGGGACTTTTGTTATTAACATTATTTTATTAATTGTTTGGTCACTGCATCAGTACATACACATAGAATAAGAATGGAGGAGTTGAAGTATATAAATAAACTGAACAGAAAAATGAGGGATGAGGAATATTGATGGGGGTATTTTAGTCGTGTAGACTGAGCTCACTATTTCATAAAAGAAATCCCAAATATTCATGATCGCTAACTTTTTTGTTCAGTATATTTTCTACAGAACCCCTCTTCACACCTCTCGAATGGTCGGTCTCTAAGTACAGAGACGCTAAGAGAGGAACAATTAACAGGTCGTGTGCATCATATTGAAAACGTCAACGCCGGAGAATAATTAGTTTCGAATATACGACGAAACAGATCCCATTGAGGCAAAAGGAACAGCTTCAGTTATAGTAAGTTTTTTAGCTAACCTTGTCTATTTGGTTCCTTTTTTCTTGTTTGTTTCCTTCTCGTTTTCCAGAGAGCAATGTCAGAAAGCCTTTGTTCTTGTTGTCTACAAGGATTCCTTTCACCAGATTGGCGGACTTTTCACTTATGGCTGTGAGACATTTCTTCTCGAGATCATCGATGACCTTCTTCCTCTGCCTATCCTTATCCTCGTCCTGCTGTTCATTCTTTCCTTGCGTTTTGGCATCGATGAACAATTCTATGACTTTATTGATGGAGATGATGGCAGGGTACACTATATCGAACAGATCGTATTACTTATACATGTACATTATATACCACAATACACAGAAGTTTAGTTAGATTTACAATAATAACTCGTTCAAACGAAATAAAGTTGCTGTACGTAAATAGTACATTATTCAATATACGTTTCCGTCCGTTCTTTAAGCCAGTAGACGTTTGAAATATTTGAATACTTGCAGTGCGAAGGGGTTACTTATTACACAAAAGTTTATAGCAACCGAGGGCGACTACATCCTGATGACTTATGAGAAATGCTATATGACTACACCTGGAAAGAGTTAAACATCACTCTATTATTTTCATATACTGGTACATTTGGGACTTTATAATGATGGGCACGCCAGAAACCTATGATTGTTAGTTCGAATCCCGGTTCCCCCCGATTATGTTTCTAGGTTTGTCAGCACCATACCCGTGCTCGAGGGTTTCACCGAAGTGGTAAATGTCCGAGACCTGCATCACTTCGGGCTTTCCTCCCACATTAAGCTGACACACCTTGATATAACTGGAATACTGTTAAAAGCGGCCTTAAACCCAACTCACTCACTTTACAATGATACCTTTGGTATTATCTTTATATGAAGCTGACCTCATTTTAAAAATGATCAACGATGAAAAGTTGGTTTAAGAAAGAACACTTTACATTATATTCTTCCAGATGGTCACAATAACTTGGTCTCATCTTTAGATGGGAAGATTCAAAGGACGCTATAGCCAGGGGTAGTCAAATTCTGTTGCCATGATTACAGAATCGATTTGTGTTTCTATATTTCGATGCCACAGAGTATGCCACATTTAAACCAACAAAAGATGTTTTGTCAAGCAATATACAGTAACTACGGTTATAACGAACACACTTATAACGAACTGACTGATATAACGAAATTTTTTTAGTTCCGGCCATTTGTTTGTATATGCTGTATATATGCTTATAACGAACTACGGTTATAACGAACTAAAATTAGTGGTTCGTTATAACCGTAGTTTACTGTATACATGATACGAATTTTGGCCATGTCATTTTTCATGGACTCATAATGACACGTTCCTAATATTGTCCAGGAGTGGCCCAGTCATTTCGTTCGCCGCATATCGCTGTGTGGACTGGCGTCGCTTTGTCATGACAGAACCCAATGAGCATCAGCTGGCATTCCAGACACGTTTCTGGTTTTCTTAACTCCTTACCCGCGCATGTGGGTTTCAAGTAATAAAATCTGCTAGCTCTCGGACTGTTTTCTCTTATCAAACTGACACGCCGTAACATAACTGAAATACTGTTCAAAGCGGCATTAAACCAAACTCACTCTCTCACCTCTCACCGATTAGCATACCTTAGCCAATACTGCGATATTGAGCAGTGTATGTAAAGTAAGAAAGGGACTCTCGATAGAGATCATGTTTGGTTAGTTTCAACACGAGAAATGCCAAACATGTCCGTCAGAAGCGACAGGGGCCAAAATGACTAAAGTCTTAAATTCAAATCAAATAACTGCATCATGACAATAGTAAAACAACCATTGCATCTTGCCGATACAACTCAAACAAAACACGATATACAGCTTTTCCTCATCAACGTTTGCAAAGGGTAATCCATTGATACAGTAAGTAACAATAAATGAACGTAACCCCCCAAAAATTCACACATACTGAAATGTTAGGTGAGGTGACGTGAAATGGGGTGTAACGTCGCGTCCAGGATTTTTGCACTTATAGCAACGGGCGTGTAGGATACTCCAGTCACACCCTATACTGACTCCGAGTCGACAGCCTTTGTTTTATCTTCTTAATGCCCATTACCAGGGCACCGTCTTTTAACGTATTTTGGTATGAAGTGGTGGAGGATCGAACCACCGATCTTTCCCTCTCAGGGCAGACGCTCTATCCTCTGACCACGGATGCTGTTGTATGTCAAGAGATTTTAATATAGGTATCGATTTACATCGTATTGAAACGATGAACTCGATAGCTGATCCCCTGGACATATTTGGAGATTATGCATATCTCTACAAATGCGACCGTGAAGATCCGGTCTTCAGCAACCCATGCTTGTCGTAGGAGTCGACTAACGGGATCGGGTGGTCAGGCTCGCTGATTTGGTTGATGATTGTCATCGTATCCCAATTGCGTGAATCGATGCTCATGATGTCAATCACTGGATTGTCTGGTCCACATTCGATTATTTACAGACCGCCGTCATATAGGTGGAATATTGATGAGTGCGGCGTTGAACAACAAACAAATCAAAACCCCTACAAATGCATTATGTTGTAATTCTAAGGAATATATGTCAAATTCCGAGAAAATGAAGTACTTACACTCAAACATTATGCGTTGAACATCTTTCCGTCTCAGAAGATTTTCAAATCCACGTTTCGTCTCTGTGAGAGCCTTTTCCCCTTGCTGCTGCACAGCATAAAACTATGATGACCCATCAAAACAAAACTATATAATAAAGGAATTTATTTGGCTAACGAGATATTGATTTCGGTACAATATGAGCTCTGAAACATAATTAAAGAAGAAAGTAATATATTCTCAAAAGCAGTTCTTGTGATGTTTGATTTTCATACTCAAACCTTTCTGTGAATTTCTGGTTTTGAATCAAATATATTTTTTTAAGGGATTGCTTCTACTCTTCCCTAAAATGACAGATATCAATGCCCTCTAAGTAATCTTCGGAAGTGCAGGGTTAAATACCACTTTTGATCATTAAGATATGTAAATATGTGGGTTTTTCTTTACATTTTAAATCGTGAAAGGTATATTTTGCAAAGTGCAAAGGAAGACTTTTATTCACTCCCTTTCTTCAGATTAAGTGAACTGTTCACATAAATAAGTATAAATAGGGGGATTCCTCAAAAGTCTTTCCATGAATGGACTGCTGTCAACTGCTTTGAACAGTACTTCAATGACACGACATGACATTAACACGACACGACATGGCCAAAACACCACACGAGATTGCAATAAGGCGATATAGCGACACTGCGATATGGTCACGCGAAAAGACAATATTGCGATACTGTATCTACTGTTTGTGTGTGTGTGTGTGTGTGTGTGTGACAGCGTGCGTGTGTGTGTGACAGCGTGTGGATAATGTAATAGCAACCTTTGTATGTAAAACATGAATATGATGTCATTGTGTCACGAGTTGTCTGAAACAACAATCATTTTACGTTTATTGGCAGCGTTCCGAAACCACATTTACAAATACATTCCTGACAGGTCATCACCATCTGGTCGAGCCAGACGTTCTCTAAGAAAACAGAGTGATGTCATCTGCTTGTGTTAGGGAGGAGATGTTCAGATCAGGAATCATGGCACCGCGAGGGCAGTCAGTAAGCTGTCTAAACTGTTCAGTTCTACATATATGGATAGTATAGTTCTAAGAATCTGAACAGGGATCCTAATGAGCTACATTTGAAAAAGAGTCCCAGGTGCCTTACACAATCAAACGGTTTTTTTCTGCATTCAAGAAGTAGGAAAATAAAATATAATAAATATTATGCTATGCACACATCACCACCACCCCAAACACACCCCCACCCCCACCCCCTTTTCTGTCTTTTCTGATCCCTAGGGGATGTGCTAGGGGATGTGAAAACGGGGGCAGAATGTATGATTTGGCCATGCTCACTCATCTTCCCGAGGCAAGAAAGTTAACTGACTTTAAAAGTCCAGTTTCCACCCTTGCCGAACTAGGCTGGGATTACTCGGGCTCGATCGTAGCGCCACCAGTGGCTATTACCAGCTATGTCCCTTCTAAGCCTCTCCTATGGACCAATCAGATTCCACCTCTCGTATCACTTGCATTTGCTTCACACAAAATGGTGGCGCCCAATCAGGACGATCTAATCGATAATCAAAATCTATATTGTGATAAAACGGGTCTTACTCGCGAAATGCATCAAATCACGCGAAAGATTGGGAAAATATCTGCTGACAACGAGGTAGTGGTGCACATGTTTTGCAAATCCTGCAATCGAACGAAATCTGCACGACGGTTTACAAACCGGATTTCGATTTCGGAGCGCGATTTTGATTGGACTATGCATAGACTCGTTAGTCCAGCCAAAATGTAACTCCATAATACCAGCCTAGTTCGGCAATGGTGGAAACTGGACTTTTATAGTCAGTTAACTCTCTTGCCTCGGGAAGATGTGCTTACTAAGCTTTGACATGTTTTTTTCGTAATTAACTAAGTCTTCTGTCAAACGACTTTAAGAGAATCCTGTTATCGTCACACTGACCTCTTTATAGTCTGTGGGCACGGGTGGCCCAGTCGTCCAAGGCGCCGCGATTCGCTCAGCAGAGTTGCGTCCCTTTGGCACGCCAGAAACCTATGATTGTGGGTTCGAATCCCGGTTCGCCCCGATTATGTTTCTAGGTTTGTCAGCACCATACCCGTGCTCGTGGGTTTCACCGAAGTGGTAAACGTCTGAGACCTGCATCACTTCGGGCTTTCCTCCCACATTAAGCTGACACGCCGTGATGTGACTGAAATAGTGTTAAAAGCGGCGTTAAACCCAACTCACTCACTCACTCTTAATAGCAACTCGTGTGTCCACGCGAGCGTAGTCAATTTCATCGTCATGGTCTGCACGTGTACAACATGCGCACACCTCTCCAACTGTAACACACCAAACATGTTTGCCGAAATTCTGTGCACCGCCTACTTGTCCCAAATGCGTTTTGTGAGTTGGTCCAACCTATACTGGATTACCAGTAAGAACCATAGACCCTTCAGACAACTATTACAAATAGACAAATAGTTGTATTTCGTGAACATTTAGTTTTGTACATTACAGACAAATGTGTAAATATCACAAGTGACCTGAACTCATTGGGTTTTATATTGAGAGAGGTACCTAATATATTGTTAGTGGTGAGTAATTTCACTTTCAACTCAAAGTATATTATCAAAATGAGTATTAAACTGATTATTTGCGAGAAAATGTTTATTAAAATACCACAATTACTACGCGAATTCTGATTGGCTAGCGCTGCATGTTTCGACTCAAACCGTAATATACGCGAGAATACGAGATCGCGACACTTGACGAATGTCGCAATCTCGCGATAACGCGTTCTCGTGCTTTTGTGTCAATTACCTATACAGTCATTTGCAACTATTTTCAAAAACGCGAAAATGCGAGATTGCGACACTTGACCAATGTCGCGATCTCGCGTTCTCGTGCTTTTGTGTCAATTGCCTATACAGTCATTTGCAACTATTTTCAAAAACGCGAGAACGCGAGATTGCGAAATTTGACCAATGTCGTGATTTCGCGTTCTTCTGCCAATTACCTATACAGTCATCTAGTGTCTCTGTCGTCTGAGCCGTCGCAATTCGCTGTGCAGAGTTGCGTTCCTTGGGCGTGCCAGAAACTTATGATGGTGGGTTTCGTCCCATTTCAAGCTGACACGGCAGGGTATAACTGATATATAAATACTGTTCAAAGCGGAATTAAGCCAAACTCACTCACTTATTCAGAGACATGCCGGTCCCTCAGGCTGGATATTGGGGGTACTTATTCAGTATAAACATTTTATTGTTTTCTTATCGAACATTTTAAGGCACCTGTTTACAATTGCTGTTGATGGGTGCGATTCACATGCATCATGTGTGTTCAGTAGGGCTACGTGTAGGAGCGATATCTTAGCGATATTATCGCCATGTAGCGTCGTATTATTGCCATGGCGAGTCTTGTTATCGCCATGGCCTTGTGTGTTATCGCTATATAATATCGCCATATCGCAATGTCGTGTCGTACTATCGCTTTGTCGCCATGTCGCTTGGATATCTTAAGGCGATATGGCGATGGCCCTAATCAGCCACCATAGGTTACTGTGTCCGGAAAGACTGACGTGATGTAGGTATATTGTGTTTACCACCCTGTTGAAACCAACCAGCACAGATATTTTCCGGACAAACGAAGAATCAAATTAACTACAGATCTGAAATTTGAACCCACGCCCACAGGATTCTCGAACTCTCAATGGATGCAAACCCGAACACTAAAATGCATGTTTTAGGCGACGTTATATATATGGAAGAATGTATATCATCAGAATAATTTCACGCTATACCTGATGTTCAACTTCGCCTTTGAACAGCTTACGATAGCCCTCTAACTTTTCAAATTCTGCTTCTTTCCGGCTCTTTGCGCCATCTGGAAGAACTTTGGCATCGCAGAGCACTGTATCCCAATGTCTTTTCAATTCCTGTGGATTTCCTTTCTGTATATTCGAAACTGCCTTGAATTCTTAATTAAAGCGTGATTTGATGGTTTTAGTGTGAGTATATTTTAACATTTGGTTTCCTTTAAAGTACAAAGTGCAAGGTCAACAGGCATGATTAAGTATATGAATGGTAAATGTAAGGTGAAATGGGGTTAACGTCGCGTCCAAGATTATTGGACCTATATAGCGTGTGGCTGCTTGTACTGGTCCGTACTGATGCCGATTTATAGTGCTAGCACACTGAGATACCATGCCGCAGTTTAACATGAATACCCTACTCAGACACAGTATACTGACTCCGAGCCGACCAGTCCTTGTTTTAGCCCCTTAATGCCGAGCGCCAGACAGGGTAACAACAAGTGCCATCTTTCAACGTCTTTTAGTATGACGCGGCCGGGGATCGAACACCGGACCTTCCGCTCTCCAGGCGGACGCTCTACCTCTAGACCACGGAGGCGGTCTGAATGGTAGAGTCAGTGATGACTACATGTATGTGATCAGGGCGTTTATTTTCACCTTCAGATATTTTAAGCGACAAATATGCAATGTGAATGTTTTAGCCACGTTTAATACTACAGGTTGATACACATTCCTTCCATGCGAAGTTCCCTCAAGTACTTTGAATATGTGTCATGATCTAGCTTATCAGTGTACACCTCAATATATGTTACGATATTATCAGGCGTTTGGCAAATGTAAACATATTTCAATTTACACTTTAACACCATATTTTGCTATCCGAATATGACAGGCATTGACCAATTAATATTCAGTATCTTTAATGGCTTATTCCTAATACAGTTTCGGAAAACACAAATTATAACTTAAGGGATAAAACTAATCTTCAAAGTGAAGTGTAAAACAAAAGCGTATGCAGATTCATTTATACCAGCTACAACACAACTTCACAATATGTTACCAGAAGACCTAACGGGGGCAGAGACCGTTACACAATTTAAGAATTTGCTCCATGTAAGGGGAGATAATGGTATACACTGGGATTTAAATTATGGAGACAGGTTTAATATGTCAAATTATTCACAGACGCCTCAGGCATGGCTGCGGCGATCTTTACGCAGAGCAGTACGATAGATATATTTGGGATATTAAAACTTGTTCCTTTTGATGTCATACCGAAGATGCTTTTCACTTCTTTTTTGTGTGTACACATTTAATTTACTATATTCTTCGAAATTAAATGTATTTTTACCAACACTGTTATTCTTTACAAACAGTGCTATGCGGAAATTCGCATTTGAGTAAGAAAAAGCAAATCCAAACAAAAGATTCTATTCAAAACGTCATATTAAAACGGATTTAAGACAGATGTTCAATTAAATAAATGATTGTTTAATAAAAACTGCAAACATATTCATTATATATACACATCTAGCTTGGCATGTGCAATTCACTTGATACATCTCACCTCCATTGATGTATTTAGTGTATTATGTCTCATGTGAAATGGAGCGGTATTACCATAAGCGCTTCGCTTGTTTACAATCCATGTTCACATTTTTGTGAAAATAAATCTGTTTAAATCATATTCTGTATCTGCCGCTCTCCCTAGTATCTTAACGGCGTTTCTATGTTATAATTGCGACATGCTATTTTAAAACCCAAAATTCAGAGTGATATTTCTGAAAAGAAAAATTGAAATAAAACAAATTAATATAAATTCCTTCCAGGTTAAGCCTATAATTTGAAATCAAAATAACAAAGCAGATTTTAGTCAAAGACACATCTCTTGGGGTAGAGGTTCATCTCTGTCACCATTCTATGGTATTTCTGGAAAGTGAGTGAGTGAGTGAGTTGGGTTTAACGCCGCTTTTAACATTATTCCAGTTATATCACGGCGTGTCAGCTTAATGTGGGGGGAAAGCCCGAGGTGATGCAGGTCTCAGAAACCCATCAGCACGGGTATGGTGCTGACAAACCTAGAAACATAATTGGGGCGAACCGGGATTCGAACCCACAATCATAGGTTTCTGGCGTGCCCAAGGGACGCAACTCTGCGCAGCGAATCGCGGCGCCTTAGACGACTGGGCCACCCCTGCCCCCTATTTCTGGAAAGGAAAGTTACTTACAAAGTTGTAATATACGTTGCTGATGTTGCTGATTAAGCGCAAAGATGTAAACTCTCACTGACTGTTCAGTAACATTATGTAATATTAGTAATATTCAAATAGGTATATGTATATATGTATTGTGCACTATGTTTCCACAATAAATTCAAGTGTAAAGTGTTCATTTCCGATGCGAGATATTATGTTTAATTGTATATAGCGTGGAAATGGCAATAAGTATGGCACTTGTGCCCCATCCCTTTGTCTCCTTGGACAATAAAATATATTTGGAACAAATAAAACAAAACACATACATCATACCATATTACATGTCTCTTATTCCTGCTTGTAGTATATTAGATACACTGCAAAAAACAGACTTTATGTTCAAATGCCCAGAGCGGATTAGCAGTCGGAGGTGATTGCATTGGCGGTGACTTCTTTATTATAATCACTTGAAAGTGTTGAAATCGAATTGTGCTGAGCTCAGATTGGTTTGTACGGGATGCCGCGAAGTGATTTGTAATATGATTTGTGCATAGCAGATTAGCCAACTGAGTGGATTGCACAGAGGATGAAAGATATATCATTATTACTTAAATGTGTTGAATTTGGTTTGTACGGTTTAATTGTACGGTATACATTGTTATAATGTGAAATCTCCGCGGAAAATCGCGTTTTTTAAAACAGTAGACCTCGGAAAATCATCTTCCGCGTAAAAATTTAAAAGAAAATACTCTGAAAAACCGTCGCGGATTGTCCTGTTTTTGATCAGAGCTTTCAGCACCAAACATGCCTTTATTATTATTCATAACACAATACTATTATTGTCTGATCTTAAGTTTCCGGACATCATACGTTTTCTATCACGAATACTTGCACTATAACGAGGGGCGTGGCATCACACAGAAATTGTAAATACTCCGATCATAGCTTGTTTTTATGATAACGTTGTCTTTTATAAATGAATGAGATGTTTTACAGTTGTTCATGTGAAAAAAAACTATGAATGTTTATTCAGCGTCCGAAAACTCATAACACAGATATATATGTAAACAGTTGTATTAATGTCTTATGTTTTACAAAAGGTAAGTAAGTACAATGTAAGCTTTTCTCAATGTGCTTTAACATGGGAAAGGGTCAGACATTGCATGTTTGTAGCAGTATTGCGCGCAGACCTAGCGGGTAGCTGAAGCTATTCCCAAATTTTTTAAAGTACTGATATGACTTCGATATTTTACTGCATCCGCCATCTTTGTTTATTTGACTTTACTTTTGCCACTGACTTATTACATTTGTTGGGATGAATATTGTCCAAACGGCACGAAATTGCTAAAAATGCAATGTTTAAAATATTTCTGGGGGCTAAGTCAACAAACTACGACCGTAAATGTATTGTACAACCGATGCAAGAAAATTAGAAAAAATGTTACAATCCAAATTATTAACAAGTGGAATATGAATACTAATGCCTGTACTTTTTAGAACAAGAAATTTACACATTGACGTATTCAGATTTAATTGATATTTTGCTTTACTTATATAAATGCGAATTGTATTTATTGTGTTTCTTCATCTACAATTCCACAAGGCATAAAACTTGCTTAAATTTAAAACAAAAATTACTCTGGTTATTGCGCAAAGAAAATTCAGTACCAATGAAAGTACCAAAGCAATCATATAACATATCGCAACTCATGGTTGTTAACAATCAACATAATGACGGTATTAGTAGGCACATCGTAGTATTTGAAGTTAAAAAATGATAACTTCATATTTATACTCATACAAAATGAACTCATATATTTGTACAGTAATTGAGTTCATGCTTTCATTGGCAGCTATATATATATATATATATATATATATATATATATATATATATATATATATATATATATATATATATATACTAGCCACATAAAGAAACTGTGCACGGAGAAAATATAGATATAAGGGCACACCGTCCATATGAAATATAGGTTTGAACACAGCAATTATTGGAGACATTCAAACGCTCATGCACGTGCCATGCGATATGACGTCATTGATGGGGGCCTATGGACGTGCAATGTGTTACTGCACAAGCATCCTGTGCAGCTGTACACAGCATGTGCAACTCAAAATTCGCTGTCACTTTGGAAAGCATGATCTGTGGTCATTCAAAAATTCAAAACTTCTCAGGCGCAGACACAAGCATATCACAAGCAAATCATGCCAAGATTGACAGCTGCACAGCGTCATGAAGCCATTGGAATGACCCGAGCGGGAATGAGGCAACAACAGGTGGCAACACATTTCCAATGCCATCGTTACACGATATCGGCATTGTTGAGGCGTTATCAGAACACAAATGACGTTGCCGACCACCCACGTTCAGGACGTCCCCGAGTAACGACGCCAAGACAGGACAGATGGATTCGAGTTACACATCTCCGACACAGGTTCTAAACGGCAGTAACGACGTCCCAGACAATTCCAGGACTGCGCCGTATCCATCCCAACACTGTCAGGAATCGTTTACGTCAGTAAGGGATTCGACCACGACGCCCTGCGCATGCCATACGTCCCATCCTGGCATACCGTCATCGAGTCAACCGTCTAAGATGGTGTCGAAATCATGTTCGCCAACCTCGAATATGGTGGAGAATGTTGTCTTTACAGATGAATCGAGGGTCAACATTTCCCACAGTGACGGGCGCCAACGTGTCTACCGGCGTTTGGGAGAACTGCAGCAACCGTACAAGGCCGACGGGGTTTGATCAGCGCTGACACCGTACGTCGACGTCTCCGCTCAGCAGGGCTACGTGCTCGACTTCCATATGTTGGACCCATACTCACTGATCGACATTGAAATGATCGTCTGCGTTGGGCAGAAAGGCATCGTCATTGGAGATTGCGTCAGTGGCATGGTGTGCTGTTCTCTGATGAGTCCTGTTTTCATTTACTGAATGCTGACGGTCGACTGCGAGTGTGGCGTCGACGTGGAAAACGTTATCACAATGACTGCGTTGTACAGACAGATCGATGGGGGTAGGGGGATGGGGGGGGGAGGGAGTGTCATGCTGTGGGGCGGCATCAGTCATAACCATCGAACAGAGCTCCATGTTTGTCGTGGAAGAGTTAATGCCCTCTACTACAGGAATAACATATTGGCAAATCACGTCATCCCATTCTTTCATCAGCACCAGGATATGCACACCTTCCAGACAGATAATGCAAGAGCGCACACAGCACGTGTTTCAACACAGTCCCCAGCGAACAATAATGTGTCTCTGCTTCCATGGCCAGCCCTGTCACCCGATCTATCGCCAATTGAACATCTATGGGATTACCTGGGTCAACGCCTCTCACGTCGTCCGCAAGTACAGAACCTGAGAGAACTTGAAGACACACTACGTCAAGAGTGGAATTCCCCAGAACACTTTTCGCAGACTTATTCGATCAATGAGAAGACGTTGCATGGCCTGTGTTGCTGCCAATGGCGGACATACCAGATATTGACTTTTCATTTTAACCCTATGTGTCTTCCTTACACTGATGACGTAAATGTAATTACTGTGTGGTATTCCTGTTTCCTTTGTCGTCTTTCTTAATGATCCGTCTATGTCTGTTCTAATTAAAATCGGTATATATATATATATATATATATATATATATATATATATTGTGTATGATTAAAAGAGAGAACAACAGTATCGCTAAATGATCCCTGTGTCGTACCATTTCTAGGAAACAGTTTGGTATCAACTGTTTGGTTACGCAAGGTTCATAAAACATGGTATTACACATAGGCTCGTTTCTAATTTTATTAATCGCCTCTTGATGCAAACCCAATTATCGAAAACGAACGGAGAATCCCATGCTTGTTTTCTGCGTGAGGGAAGATAATTTATATAATGTTTTCTAAATTAGATATTAAATTATAGTTCCAACAGAATTCAGAAATTGCTTATGTTAGCAGTTGGAAAAAAGCATCTTGTAAATGAACGAAAAGAAGAAGAATAGTTTATTTATGTGTCACTATTTAAGCATCCAACCATTCAAGCACTAAGTAAACAATGTCATTTAACCCTCAATTAGTTAATTAGTATAGTTAACCTGCAGTATACTGTTTCTTTTCGCGTTTAAACAAGGATTGATCCCTTGTGAGTTGTTGGTGAGACATGTCAATTAATGTCTGAAAGTAAGGGATTAGCCTAAGTCACATTAAATTAACATTCCACACTGCAACACAATACATACATACATACATACATACATACATACATACATACATACATACATACATACATACATACATACATACATACATACATACATACATACATACATACATACATACATACATACATACATACATACATACAAGGGTAAGGGTAATGTGCCGCAGCGTAACTTGCTTAGGATACTACCATGAGACCTGTTCATAATACATGTTCAAATAGGGTTCAGCAGACAGCGAGTGTTTGAACAATTGATAAGTACGAAGCTTATTTCCATTTTGTAAACCTCTATCATTCCACAATTCTGAATACCAATTATGCTCATCTAACGCTTATAACTTATATTTTAGACGGGTAAAATCGAGTTGGGTTAAATGCAGACCGTCAGAGACAGTTAGATCTTAACTATCAAGCAAATCCAAAACATTGTTTTTACCCAGGCAGGACTTACGGAATTTTGTAGACGATTTACTAATCCAACAAAGAAGTCTATCGGGATCGACCGCTTGAATTCGCCGCCAAAAACGAAATATTTCAATATGCTGTTTTGTAAGTGGGCTTGTCCATCCTAAGTCGCCACGGACTGATAGATTTGGAGTTTTGTTATAAACCGCAAGGAAGAAACGAGCAGCTCTGTTTTGAACAAAATTAATACAGCTGAATTGCTTGAGGCCCCTGATAGCCGAACCGTACGATAGTATAGGCTGAACAAGATTATCATACAGTTTATTAAAAACTGAAAATGTCATACCACCCGCTAATTTAAATTTACAGACAAGAACACCAAGAGCTGTATTTGCTGATTTTGCCAATTGCTAAACAGAATAAGTAATATCCAAATTATATAGCCTGCACCTTGTTGCCTTTGAGAGAGTCTTTGTCTGTAGAGCTGGTTTGGTCCTTGTCTATTTGGTAGTCATTCGCTGGAACACAAATATTGGATTAGCATTGTATTGTGATTTGTAGCATCCGGCTGCATGTATGACATGTAAATATATTTCCGATTATAGTACTTGTTGTTCATACATATTTTCTAGCAATAATCAATTTGATAAATATACGGTTTGCTTAATTTCTACTTTAAAAAGCTTCGTTGGTCTTTATAATTTAGCACTTGCATGGTTGGATGCAAACCAAATTATGACTTGTTTATTTCTCATAAATTAAACCACCAGCGGCGGTACTGGAGCATATATCTAATGTCTTACAATACAGAATAGTACATCAAGGATGCACTTTCCATGTGAAGGTTATGTATTTCTGAAGCTATGTACAATATTGCTTGATAACTGTTTTTAATCTTAGATCTTTTGTAAAAAATAAAAGGGGAGATGGTTGAGTACATGAAATGGTAGGATGTACATATGGACTAAATTCAAAATAGCTAAATTGACAGATTTTGTTTCCCATAAAGCACTGAATTCAAACTCTAACCTTTAGATTAGTACGATGAATCCTTTCTTAAAATATTGTAGTAAGGGCATGTGAAATAAATGCAGAATATGGGAGCATGCATGATGCGTTATCTGAGATGTGTCTTTCAAGCCGGTGGAAGTTTATCACTACAACCGAGTCGGGGGCGATAAATGATTATGTGACAAAACCTGGTATAACTGAATGTTAGTAACATTGTCCAATTATAATAATAGTTTAGTAATCCTCTATATTAGGTGACTATTCCAATTATTAATTATTAATGGTATCAGGAAGGAATGACTTGGCATAGCATTCTGTTCAGCAACTTGTAGCCTGTAAATTGGTTCGATTTCTTTAAAAGTAATCACTAACAGAAGAGATGTTTTCAAACTCTGTGAAATAGTGTTTTCTTTTGGCTATGTTAGTTTCTTTTTAAGGTTCCTCATGATTTGTACCCCTTGTCGCCCCACAAATAGTCCGTAATGAATCTAAGTGTAAACTTTCTGGGTTTGATTCTGAGGGTGAAAATATATACAATAGTTTGTTGGCTCGACATGCTAAGCTCCATAGTTTTAGTTATAATGTAAAAAAATAGTGATTTTGAATTATATCAAAACATTTTTATACATTTATGTAGTTGACGTGAGAGGGGTAGCGACACATGCTGTATTTTATAATAATGATTGTACAATTTGGATTGCTTTAAACCTGTTTCAGCAAACAAATATAGGATTTGATGTTGTCATATCGTGAATCAATTTATTTAATATTCACTTAATGACTTTGTTGTGTACTAGTCTTGTAAGTAAATTATATTTCTTCCAAATGTTTTATTGCGAACACATTTTGAGTCCGCGCTCGTGATTGCCATATCTATTGCACGAATGAATGAACATATCCCCATTAATAAACTTACCTGAGCTCACTGTGTGTTCTGAAGTCAAATCTCTGTTAGGCATCCTGCACGGTTTCGTTCACGTTTACCCTCAAATGTACGATAGAAAAATCTGCGATTCTATTCGACTGCACTTTCCGACAGGTTTATTTATCAAAATTCCACAAATTCCTAAATCACATTGAGTTGCTCGCCTCTTCTCCAGTTGCTCACACTCTCCAATGATGCTAACTGTCTTGGTTAACTGGAGTCCGGATATAACTAATTACAAACTCTGTTCTAATTATGCTAATCGAGGAAGTGCATTATACCAGATGACAAACTTAGTTATCCTGTCACACTAATCCTTGTTTACAATGAACGCATGTCAAATGACCAGCCAAACATCCTTTTTTATATACTTAAGTAGAAGTATCACGATGGACAGTGCATACAACTGTTTGTCAAACAATATCAAGCAATATTTTAGATTCAGAATCACTATACCATGACAACACAAACAGAAATATTAAATTGTATATATTCATATTTGCTGCTATTCACGATAAATTTATTTTACCGTCACTGTTTAAAACTACTCTGAACTACTTGTATATATAGATCATCTTATTTCTAAACAGTAGGCGAACGTATTATATATCTAACTGTTACAAAAGTCTGCTGAAATCTTCTATTTCTTTATTATGTAAAATGCTGTCAAAATGAATAAATGCCAATTATTTCATAGCACTCCAAATATAGTTGTCATAATGAACATAGTTTTAAAGTAAATTTGTCACATGCTCAGAAGAAACTGAGTGAAGCAGTGGCAAAATCTATCCATATATATACAAAATTGTATATTTTTGGATATACCATATATAGAAATTTTATATTTTGTATATATTGGAATTTTCCCTTGTGTTGCATACACGAGGCGTTCCATCGCTGCACATTAATTACATTTCTTATGTTGTTACATTATTCATTGAAAACCACAGTTAAAAGTCTGAAGAATTAAAGTTTACGGGTTGTATCTTTGGAAGCGATTCTAATGTGCATTTTAAGCGCGCCACAATGCTCTTCGTGTTATAGGTAGTTCAATATAGACGGTAAGTGAAATCTCTCTAATTACCATACCTTTGACAATGTCCTTTATTTCTTGTCGTGTCAGGAATTTGCAACTATTCTCATCGGTGGTCCCATAAAAGGAGAATTCAATATAGAGAAAATACGCTTCTCTCGCTGTATACAACACAATTAGAGCTTTCTCATAAGTTACCACGTGGACTGTAGTTGGTATTGATGTGTTCGTCATATGCATTGTACTTTGGGTAAGACGCATTGTATGACATTAGAAGAGGGTTCATTGATTTGTGCTTGTGTGATTATATATATTTCAATTACATCATTGTATTTTTTCTTTAAATTTAGATTGATAACGATTACATTAATGTTGTACAGTAGGTTTAATCAATTGTAGTGAACATACGTTACATGGATGTACATTTCTTGTGATATAAATACATAGCATGCATAACTGCTATATGATATGTTTCATGAAGAGCATGAAACGTTGTACCGATAGTCAGGTATTAGCTTTTTTGAATGGATTGCTATTTGAGGCGGTACTGACCAATAGCATTATTGTACAGGGCATGATTATTATTTTAATTTGTGCAGGACTTTTCCCCATTTTCGTTAAAATTGTAACAGACCATTGTTTTTTGTGGCAATGAGTTTTTATCTTCTTCTTTTTTATCTTTTACTTGATATTATAATATGATTTAGTAAAAGTTTATTTTGTCAAATCCAGATATAACTGAGTATTTGGTAAGTGAGATCCTAGTATTGATATCAAGGTTTAAAAAGGTTTCCAGATTGCTCCAAAAGTGTTTAACATATTCAAATTCCCAGTATACATGTATAAGGTTTTCACCATTTAAATCACAAAAGGAGCAAATATAATTGTCAACTAGTTTCATTTTTAATGATTCCTTTTTGGTGTAAATTATTCTATGGATAAACTTCAACTGAAAATCAATCAATTTAGTATCTTTAGTACTGTTTCTGAAGTTTGAATAAACTTCTTTCCATGGAATATCATCGTCCAAAAGAGACTACCATTTTCCATTTACTAAGGGTGGTTTTGTTATTGTAATTAGTATATCATAAAAGTACCTAGATCCTGGAACAGGTAAAGATATATCCCTCAATTGTGGACTTAGATTTAAGTCATATATTGGTATTTGGATATAGTGATTGACAGTGTCTCTCCATTCTTTAGGTATACTAAGTTTAACCTTATTATAATCTAGTATTGTGCCCTGTATATCATAACGTACTTTTATGTAGTTTTCATGTTTAAATTGGTGATTTAGCCATAGGGCCTGTGATAGAATTTCGGAAATTTTCTGCCATGATTTCCCCAAACATTTAAAACGTCTCTCCAAAAAGGGGTTTTCACACATAAATATTTATCAGCATTAACTCCTAATTTAATTATATTAATGAAACTGAAGGATTATCATATGGACTCTTTTTTAAATACCTTCTTAATGTAGATAATTTTAGTGATTCTATGAATATTTTAATGTCCACCATTCTAAGCCCACCATCAGCATAAATGTTTTTCAGATTTTGTCTTTTAATTTTATCTGGTTTATCATTCCATAAAAATCTAAACAGAATTTTATTTAACTGTGTAATAAAATCTTTTTTTTGGGGGGGGGGGGGGGGGGGGGGGGAGTGGCAGTGCCATAAAGATATGGACAAGAGTTGAGAGAGCCAATGACTTGATAACAGTAATTTTACCTTTAAGAGGCAAGTTTCTTCTTCACCAGTTTGACAATAGCCTATTTATTGTTTCAAGTCTTTTTCGGGTATTGATAACCCATAGATCTTGCAAATGAGGGTTGAGAGTAATTCCTAACACTTCAAAATTGCCTACATGCCAGTCTAATCTTCACAAATATTTGTTGAGCTACCTGCTTTCGACCAGGCATTTTGAAGAAACAATCAAATATATGTATTGCTGCATACAGGCTTTCTGCCTCTCCGTTTAAGAATAATTGTGTGTCGTCTGCGTACTGACCTAATTTATACTCTTTATCATTCAATACAATTCCTTTAATATTTTTATTGTCTCTTATGATACAACCTAAGACTTCTACAGCAAAAAGAAAAAGATATGGCGATATTGGGTCTCTTTGTCTGCATCCTCTTTCATTGATAAAGAAAGAAGACATATGACCGTTTTGTATTACACAGGAGGATGCAATATTAGTTAGCATGTGTATCCATTTTATCATAAAAGGCAAAAAAAAACATTAATGTAAATTATCTTTAGGTCGGTTTCAATTTACCAGCTTACAATGGCCTATTACATTTTGATGAGAGTCAATGGCACTGTAAAACTTATATTACGACAGTGAACAATTTGTGCAATTGTTGCAAATTAATGTCACCTCATTACTACATGCATGTATATATATCAATATGTCTTTGCAAGTATGTCATTGTTGCAATAAACTCTCCCTATATACGACAATTTAGGACATATAGGTACAAATACACACAAAATAAACGTACTCTGTATATAATAGATTGAATTGTTTGATTTGCATTACTTAGAAGTTGACGGATGACAAAGTAGACACAATCTATGGCTCATTAAGCAATAATCACCGCACCTATACAACTTATTCTGTTTATTTGGCTTCCACCTATGTGTTCTTCGTCCATCATGCTGTGACAGGATTATCCTTCTGTTGTCATTACCTACTCATGTTATCCCAGTCATGTATGCAATTGTTGTTACTGTTTATCCTCTACTGTTAATCCTCCACCTACTATATACATTCTGTACAATGTCCCTCATTCAGTCTTGCTTGACAACGTTATAAGGATCTATACCGAAACGTCGCTTTTTACAGTATTAAAGAAGTTGTTATCCATAATTCGTGTCTACTTTGTAATAATAGATTGATTGATTCTGACCATCGGTCGTCGCGTCCGTTGACTTGACCTCCCGATCCATGATATTGCTGGAGATGTATTCTTACCCGTAATCCCCATAACGATCACTCAGTGTTTACTTATCTAAACTACAACAATGTAACACTTAGAAAACATTATATTACGACTGTGGAAGAAAATAATATCTCTTGAATCTGATCGAAAGATTACTGTGATAGTGAACTGGTCTAAACGCTTCCGGAAATCATGGGTAAATTCTGCTGTGTCTTGTTGAAAAGGTTTGATTCAAGTAATCTGGACATGTATTATATTGCTGAAAATGATTTCAAAGTTCTTAAGGACCGTATCATTGCCGCCGACGCTGACTCTTGGTGGATGGATCTATGGAATGACAGGGGATTAGCCAATGGGAACAAACTGCGGACCTACAGGCTATTCAAGGCATCCGCACACGTCGAGTCTTATGTCCGGAATATTCTGAACAGACAAGAGCGTAGTGTTCTTGCAAAATTGACATGTGCGACTTTACCTTTAGAATTTGAGCTCGGCAGATTCCGGCGACCGATTACCCCACTTAATGACCGTATATGTCAGTTCTGTGATGAACATCAAGTTGAAGACGAGACCCATTTCCTGATCAACTGTACCCTCTTCTCGGATATCCACTACGACCTATGGAGGAAAGCCTGCATTGCCAATTCACAGTTTCTGAGTTTCCACCCTTGTGATCAACTTCGCTTCCTTATGCAGTGTGTCAGCTTGTGTAAACCTCTGGCCGCAACAGTGACGTCAATGTTTCTCCGGCGACAACGTGCCGGGCAGTGATGTATATAATGTGTATGTTTTTGTGAGTGATAGATGAGTATGTGGGTAGTGTTTGTATGTGATGTATGCGCACGTGATATTGAGTGGATGTGGTGAACTGCATGTGTGATTGAAAATGAAATGTGTGTAATATTTATGTGTGTGTGTGTGTTCGTGCGTGCGTGCGTGCGTGGGTGTGTGTGTGTGTGTACTTTCGATTATGTTCGTGTATTATTCTTGCCAATTTATATAATGGATAATTTAATGATTTTAAGTGCCTCATAGATCCATGGGTCGGCTGATGTTTTTATATATCATACGTATGTATACGTGTAATGTTTTTTACTGTTTTTAAACACCAGGTGGCACTATGATAAAATAATTTTCTTCTTCTTCTTCTGTAACAACGATAATAGTACTTACTGTTTACATGATTAATAGCATCTTGGATTTCTTGGATGTTCATTCGTCGACAGAAGATGTTTGCGAGTTCTTCAGTCTTTTCCTAAAATAAACATAGACATATACTTGTCTACATACATTTTATGTGTTGCCAAGTATCACAGTTGATTTTTTTGTTGGGTTTTTAAATATAATGTTTGTCGACAATCATCTACTATCTTTTCAGGTAAGAAGAAGGTCTCATGAACACCTGAACGTTTCAGAACTGTATGCCAAAACAGTAGAAATGGGATCCTGTTAAATGTAAGGGACTGATTTGAACCCAACGGGCAGAGATCTGAGTGAGTGAGTGAGTGTTTTGGGCTTAGTAGGGGGAGAGACCTGAGCCTAGGCTCAAATCGCTCCAGAGTGAATTTATAGGGGATTGATTTGAGCCTGCAACACCGGCCCTGAATCTTTTTATAATAAAGAAACCCAGTAACTTTGGTTTGGCCTAACCTTGTCCTGCTTTTCAGGTCTCCTTTTCCGGAATTCGTCCATGTATTCTTGAGCAAAATTCAGTTCATGAGTGCCCACTTCCACGTTTTTTAATTTTCCAGATGTTAGTCCCGTAATCCAGGAGTCGTCCTCATAGAGTCTTCTGATCCCATGATCAATGACTACACACACCCTCTCGGCTGTAATAAAAACAAGAATCATTAGAATGCAATAATGTATCGGAAGACATGCATGTAAGCATGTAATTACTAATTCCTGCTGGAAACCAGGGACCCATCTTAATGAGACATCACCACGTACTTTAAATCCCCGTTGGAATATCTCTGTTGAACTTTCTCCCAATGTCCCATGCTGATCGTAGAGCCGAGTAATGACTATAGGCTAGTCATGCTTGATGACTTTGGTGATGTTGTGCCATCCATGACAGGACTGCTGACTAAAGAGCTCTCATTTACTCACATTATGTTGTCAGTATACAAATACACATATGCCGCCCTTGTTCAAAGGAGCAGCTTAAATGTGCACTATACCCGTCCTGTATGGATTCAACACTGATCGTCACTTGCTTGATAATGGTCGCTCCTAATTGTAAAAAGAAGTTGTTCATCCACATAGCTTATCCTTACTTAGTAATCCAATTTCTAAATGCCCCACAAAGAAGTTACTGGAGCATAGTGTTTACTGTAGGTGGATGAAATGTATTTAATCTTTACGGTAGATTGGAAATATTGAAAACATATGAACGTGACTCTGTCACGTCATCATACCGTAGTGCCATCGCTATTGTACATCTCAGTTTTAAAGCCAAATTTGAAATAAGGTTTATATCAACTCGAACATTTGCATATGAATGTTTCAACAACATTGCCCCAAAATATCTCACTGAACTCTTTCCAGTCTATTCTGCACAGAGAACTCTCCGATCTCAACAACAGAAACTATTTTCTATTCCGAAAATAAGAACATCCACGTACGGCGAAAAAACATTCTAATATTCCGCAGCGATTCCATGGGACTCTCTTTCAAATAATGTGAAATTATCTCTTTCAGTCTCTTAAATCACACCTCAAAGCCCACCTATGAAACAAACACTGTCAATGCTAAGCGCACTGAACACAACGTTTTGCACCTTTTATGCGCTATATATACATGCGTCATCATCATCAACATAATGGCAAGAGACGTTAGAGTGAATCTTGTAACATATACTTACTGTTGTAAATACGTATCTGGTCATATATCTCTTTCTGCGTCAATCTGGTGGCGATATAGCCTGTTACTTGCGCTACTTGAACCTTCGACAACCAGAAGATTACTGATTACTTGAATTGTATACCCCAGCTATTCAGTGTGTCACTGTACTATGAAATAATGTAACGATTGGCGACAGATGACAAAGATTAATAACTTTATCTGTTGGTCTAAGCTAAGATCGTTGTGATTCTTTTACCTTTTCTTTAGACTAACATTTAGTCTCTGAAATCTTATATTACACAATATCCTTCTTCACTCTAAAAATAAAAAGTTATTCCCTATGTTGTGTGGAATAGAGCTAGCTTGAGCTGGCTAGACTTGCTTTTGTATGCATTTCTCGATTTATTTATTTTTGATAAAATAAATATATTCCACGGTCATAGGACTACCTTTTCTTTTGCCTCTTGAAGAAGGATGCAAGTGTCCACCACATCCCTCTCGGTAACATTCTTGAGTTTGGGGAAACGTCTCAGCACACCTATTGTTTCCTTTCTGTTGTCTTCGATTGTTTGGTCCTTTCCCAGTGCAACGTCAAGGTCGACGAGTACGTCTGTAAGTAAACCACATAAACTAAAGCTTCCAATTCCCAATAGATAACCTGACAGTGACGAGTATAGACTATCAGGATACAAAGGTCTTTGAAGCATAAGTTCATGAGCATCCTGCGAGTAAGAATTTTGTCTCATTGCATCAACAAGAACGAGGTCTTGTCGAACGGTTTCGAGTCCATGATACATAGAGCTGAAATACTGTCATGATCTTTCAACATGGTAGTACTATCCTTGCAGTCCCTCTCTTCTCAAGGTTAGTTATCCCTGTTTTGTATAAAGTCAAATTCTGATCCTGGTTATATCGCCGACCCCGCACACTTGAAAAGTCACTTGGAGCCAGATTTGGAGAACATTTTGTTTGTTTGTTTGTTTGTTGTTTAACGCCGCACTCAGCAATATTCCATCTATTTGAAGGAAATCTGTGAATAATCGAGTACTAAGTACAACTGACTTCATGAGCATCGATCTACGCAAATGGGATACGCCTTCGGGTGACATGCTTCAACCAAGTCAGGAAGTCTGACCACCCGATCCCGAAAGTTGCCTCTTACAACAAGCACTAATTCTTACCCGGATTTTCACGGGTTTCTAGTAGTGAGTGAGTGAGTTTGGTTTAACGCCGCTTTAACAGTATTCCAGTTATATCATGGCGTGTCAGCTTAAGGTTGGAGGAAAGCCCGAAGTGATGCAGGTCTCAGACGCTTACCACTTCGGTGAAACCCACGAGCACAGGTATGGTGCTGACAAATCACGAAACATAATTGGGACCGGGTTTCGGGTCAACTGCAGTATTTGGGTCCCCACTTCGGGGGTTTCCGTAAGGAAACCGCTGCTATCGGCAGCTTCGCTTATATATAAGCGCGCACGCGCAAGCGTGCCGAAATCCGTTAGGAGGCATTGTTTAGCAAAAAGGACCCCAAAAAAATGAGCTAGACGTGAAAAGTATGGTCTAAAACTCCGCCCCTGTGGGGGCCGAGAGTTTTACGATAGAAAGTGAAGCCGAATTATCGTACTGTGGACTTCTTGTTGTTTGTGGGCGGGACATAAATGACGTAAGACGTCACGTGCCTGATCATGTGACTTTCCACATATGGACTCGTTACTACGAATGCAACTTCGCTCATAACTTGTAAATTCATAAACTGTGGCTTGTACAAATAAAACAGAGTCGATTTGGAATACAGTGAAGACATCTTTGCATAGGTATAGGACGAATGCGGGAATGTATGACAATTATTTTGTTCAAAACATGATCAGAAAAGAAATATTTCAGTTGTTCAATTGATCAGTTTCTAAGTTCACCAGCCGTGTTTACATTTATTAAACTTAGGAAGCAAAATGATCGTTTAAGAAAAAGATGAAAAAGAAGCAGAAAAAGAAATTGAACTATGTCTAGATGGATCCACAGACTTAGGGCCTATATGACAGTCAATACGAATTCAACGTTTCAAATGATTTGTTTGAATGAGAAAGTATCTATCGATGATCATTTTCCTATGAAGATTCACATGCTTTTATTTTACTTTGCGATTTTGCTTTAAAAATGTCATAAAGGTGGGATTGTACCTGCCTTGAACCCCGCTGTGTTGTACGCCCAACAAAATACATTGTTCAAGTAACAGAATGAACTTACCGTCTTGCGATGTATTTGAAAAAAGGGGGGTGTAACCCCCATTTACCCCCAATTATACTTTAATAATTCCCTCCCCCCCCCCCCCTTCCAATACGTCACCATATTCCCCGACACCATTCCTTAACCCGTTACTCAACTGAACTGCTAAAAGTAATAGATACGAGACGGGCGGCTTTTGATTATAAACAGCCTAACACTGCAAGTGTTTGTTTTGTTTGTTTGTTGTTTACCGCCGCACTCAGCAATGACGGCGGTCTGTCAATAATCGAGTCTGGACCTGACAATCCAGTGACATCATGAGTATCGATCTACGCAATTGAGATACGATGACATGCATCAACCAAGTCAGCAAGCCAAGCACAGTCGCTTTACATCAAGCAAGGGTTGCTGAAGACCTATTTTCACCCGGACCTTCGTGGGTCTACACTGCTAGTGAGTACATTCCGCTTCATCAGGGCGCTTTCAGTGACCCATCAGCAGCAGCCATCCTTGAAGTGGGGAAATGTTTAAAATTCGTCATGAAAATTTGGTTGATATGAATGTTGATAGACTTTGTTGCTTTGAACTTTCTCAACAATCATATAATAGCAAAATAGTGATAAAAACGACATGAATGGATCACTGAAAATCTGTGATGACCTGCAGCACCCACCACCGACACAATTTGCATACAAAAGTAAGTGTTTGTGTCAAAACCCAGTTGGCTTTTCGATTTTGCGCAAAATGTTCCAAGCCTTTTTTTCATAAATTACTTGAACGTTTCTTCGATGAATCCACAACTAACATACTTATCAGAAAACCAATTTTGATATTTTGGTTCACAAAATCTAATAACTGTTTGAATTTTTTTTTGGCAGCATGGAAGTCAGTGGGAGAACGACAAAAGTTGACAGACCTTCGACACGGGAGCACCATTCGCCTACGGGATCCTTGTCTGACAGTAGTCACGTGAAGTGAATTACTTTAATTCTCTATAACTGTTCTTACTCCACGAGAAGATTATCAATAACAGGAGTCTATAAATAGATTCGTACTGCATTATGTTTCCCATATATATCCAAAGTATCAAATACGTTGAATTTGTGGTCGAACTGAGAGAGATTGTACGTACGGGATATATATAAACACTTCAGCCTCTAAGTTGACTCGGAGGACAGTAAGGTAAGATGCGATGACACGATGGTACGATACGATGTCACGAATGCATGAGGGCATGACACGAAGGCACGATGTCCTAACACGAAGGCATGAGGTCACGACACGACGGAACGATGCGATGACACGACGGTACGATGCGATGACAAGAATGCACGATGCGATGACACGAAGTCATAATGTCATGACACGAAGGAACGATGCGATGACACGAAGTCACGATGTCATAACACGAAGGCACGATGCAATGACACGAAGGCAAGATGATATGACAGGATGGTACGACGGTTCGAGATCATGAGACGATGACACGAGAGTATGATTCGATGATACAGTTCGATGATGCGATGGCACGATTCGATGACACGAGACGATGACACAATGGTACGATTCGATGATGCGACGATACAAAGTTGTGAGCATCGTTAATCGGTACCATCACTGCGTTTCGTCGTTTCAGTTATGTCGCGTCTTCATCTTCCATTAAAGCCATTAGTAGTTAAGTGTTACTGTAGTTTATAGACACAATCCGCTTTCTGGTAGTCACTTGCACCATTTCTGGTAGTAAGAGTACTTTTTACACATTAATGTTAACTTTAACTGTTCTTATGAACTTTAGAAAGTGGCGCATTCTGCTCAATCACACTAAATTAGTTAATACCCATCAAATAGTGCTGATACTATTGATATGGCACGGGTGGCCCAGTCGTCTAAACTGCCGCCCTTTGTTGTGCAGGTTTTCGTCCCTTGGGCCAGAAAAATACGATCGTGGGTTCGAATCCCGGTTTGCCATGATTATGTTTCTGGGTTTGTCAGCGCCATACCCGTGCTCGTGGGTTTCACTAATATAAGAGGTATACGTCTGAGACAAGAATCACTTCGGTCTTTCTTCACACATCAAGTTGACACACTGTGATGAAACAAGAACACTGTTCACACGGCGTTAAACTCAACTCACACACTCACTTACTCTGAGGCTATTGAAACATTCAGACATTTAGAAATAGAGTTCAAAGCAGCGTAAAACGGATGTCACTCAGTCATGTAGCGTGAGTGGTAGCGGGAAGGACTACAAATCAAGAGGGTCTGTTCATATATGTTTTTTGTTGTATCAGTTATCTCACAAAGGAAACAGTAGCTAGCATTGAAAGTATATCTGATTACTACGGTAGGCACCCAATATGTTTTTAAGTTAAGTTACTGCCTTTACTGATTGTGTCGTGGAAGAAGGCTTCATTCACAAATAATGCTGTTTATCCCGTCAATATTCGCAAAATGAATATTGACAAATAATATCTATCTATACCAACTTATTGTTTGAAGTATAATGTGAGTGTCATGTAAACTTTTGAAATATCAGCGGCAACAATACCAAATAATGCTGAGTAAATAAATTCCAGTTCGTCAGATGCAATGAAGTGTAGCTAGTCTTGTTGCATCTTTCCAACTGCCGATTCCAATCCGTCAAATGGTATACAATTAACAAATGTATTACAAAATGAACAAGGGCTTCACGGGTCAAGAGTATCGGATCGATTGGCTTGTAGCAAGGCCCTTCGAAATCAAGCTCAAGCGGCGAATCAAATCGACGATTGGAATCTCTTTCCACTACAGTAAAATACGTTTATAACGAACACGCTTAGAACGAACTAGGGGGCACGGGTGGCCCTGTCGTCTAAGGCGCCGCTATTCGCTGTGCGGAGTTGCGTCCCTTGGGTATGCCAGAAACCTATGATTTATGGGTTCAAATCCCGGTTCGCCCAAATTATGTTTCTAGGTTTGTCAGCACCATACCCGTGCTCGTGGGTTTCACCGAAGTGGTAAACGTCTGAGACCTGCATCACTTGGGGCTTTCCTCCCACATTAAGCTGACACGCCGTGATATAACTGGAATACTGTTGAAAGCAGCGTTAAACCCAACTCACTCACTACAACGAACTGACGGATATTACGAACTTAGATTTTTGGATGTTGTCCCGTTCACAAGGCATGTTGGTCGACGTTTTGTCTTCAATGTTTATCTCCAGCAGCACACCATCCACAGAATCCAAAGTAATCATTGAGCCCAGACCATGTTTTACCCATTGAACGCGTCTTGAATCAATTTAATGTAAGGAAAGATTAAAGTATCTCTCTCTTTCAAAAAAAGACATCTGTGTGTTTATGATTGGAACCCTAAACGCTACTTCGTGTGAAGAAACCGTTTCAGATATCAATACTCTCAATTCGTTCTAGATGTGCATTCATTTTGCAATTGGGACAATGACAAAGTCCCATCTTGCAGACAATAACTTCATCTGAGGCAAAGACGCTCAATGGAATAGGTTTCATTGGAAAATTTAGGTCATGCTCCAGCCTCTATGTGATATATTTCTATAACAATGGTTGTCTACGACATGAGTATTGGTCGATATGCATTACGCATTACTACATCATTACAGTACCCGTGAAGATCCGGGGTAGAATTCAGCAACCCATGCTTGCCGTAAATGGCGACTATGCTTGTCGTAAGAGGCGACTCACGGGATCGGGTGGTCAGGCTCGCTGACTTTGTTGATGCATGTCATCGATCCTATTTGCGTAGATCGATGCTAATTGTGTCAATCACTAGATTGTCTGGTCCAGACTCGATTTTTTACAGACCGCCGTCATATAGCTGGAATATTGCTGAGTGCGGCGTTAAACAACAAACAAACAAAACATCATTTCAGCAAGAGACAAGCTATTGTGGATTAACGTTTTATCACGAAACAATACTTAGAATTGGTTTCCTGAACAGACAACTATGTATATTTAATTTCCTTTAAAATAACACGTGTTTTAGTACACAACATGTGATTTTTACCGTTATACTCGTACTTGCCTTCAAGTCATACTAAGCACTTCATCAGAAACATGAATACTTTTGATAGACGACATATGTAACTGTAAGGAGGCGGTCGGGTAGCCTAGTGGTTGAAGCGTTCGCTCGTTGTACCAAAGACCCGGGTTCGAATCCCGACATGGGTACAATGTGTGGAGCCCATTTCTGGTGTCCCCCGCCGTGATATTGCTGGAATATTGCTAAAAGCAGCGTAAAACCATATTCACTCACTCACTGTAACTGTAAGACAGTGAGTGAAACCGGGTTCAGCATGAGCTTGAAACTACAGGCGGCCCAGTTGATGGGTAAACACGACAGAAGTGTGTTGATTGTACATGTATATGTTATGTAAAGGGCATACAGTGTTCAATTATCATATCCTCTGATTTCTAATATTATGAAACCCAAATGAAAAAATACATTCTCAAAAAGAAGGACCAGGAGAAATGTAACTTAAGATGTTATATATGGGTACACACAGCTGTGTAGGCGCGTCTTATTATTTTCAGGCGCTCAAGTTGGACGTAACCCTGACATGATAAATGATGATTAGAAAATACTAAATTGGAATCGGAGTGACTTTCAACCAGACTATTGGCGAGATATGCAGAAGTGTAACAGTAAGGTGTGAAGTATATACCACACCTACAATGTCGACAACTGTAATGACCAAGTCTCTTTTGCTCTTAATTTTTTATTCTGATTTCTTTCATTCTTTCTTATCTATTTTCTTTTGCTCTTTTGCGCATACAGATTGACTGAAACAGATGAGAAGCTGTCTCAGTGCTTAACAAAAACAGACAATTAAATGTCTATACATATTAAACAATAATTAACTTCAAGAGAACTAGGCTCACATTTGAACTTCATGGGCAAGTAAGGCAAAGTGAGCTTCTACAGAAGAACTAACACACACAGGGTGAATCAGTTCTAAACTCTAGAGAATTACTAAAAGTTTAGCATTACATATGTAATGTTACATTGCATTTACATGAATTGTTGGAGGCTTGGTGTGAAATTGTGAAACTGGCTTACCATTGTTTCAGACCATAAATTTGACTTGGTGACTTGGTGACTTGGTGACTTGGACATGTGACTTCTGGCTACCACATGGCTTGAAAAACTTACTCCAGAGCATTTACCTCCCCTTGTTATATATTTAGAAGGGCAGTGGCTTAAGACCAGTTAATACAAATTTTAGAACTTAAAACGGAATGGGAATATTACAAATTGCAAAAAAAACGGAAAATGAATATACCCTTTTAGAAGCTAAATGAAAACGATGAAATTTTGACCACTACAACAACTAAAGAATCCTTTTCGGCTAAGAAGAGGGTCACATGAACATCTGAACGCTTTTGAACTGTATGCAAAATCCGAAAAAAAAAGTAAAATACTGTAAAAAATGTGGGGGATTGATTTGATTGAGTGAATGAGTGAGTTAGTGAGTAAGGTTTTACTCCGCTTTTAGCAATATTCCAGCAATATCAAGACAGGGGACGCCAGAGAAAAGGCTTCACACATTGTGCCCATGTCGGGAATCAAACCCGGGTCTTCGGCGTGACGAGCGAACGATGTAACCACTAGGCTACCAGACCGCCCCTGTGATTGATCAGAGGATTGAGGGAGTGTTTTGGGCCTAGTCGAGGGCAGTGATTTGAGGTTACTACACCGGGATATTTTTTCTATTTGCATTTATATTCGTTTTGACTGGTTGAAGATTTTTTCTGGTGAGGATCCTCATATTGATATAATACAAACAGAGGTTCAATTTCAACAAACTTGTTAGCGGGGTAACCCAGTCGTTCTGAGTTGCCGAAATTCTTTGTGCAGACTTTCTTTCGTCCTTTAGGCTTTCCAGAAACCTATGATCTTGGGTTTGAATCCCGATGCGCCCTAATTATGTTTCTTGGTTTGGCAGGATCCTATAAGTTGAGAACATCTAAGATCTGCATCACTTTCCTCACTTCAAGCTGACATGCGGTGATTTAACTGGAATACTGTTACTACCTTTGGTTGCCTTTGGGTCTGGTGATACCGTGTAATATCTGCCATGGTCGCTGTACAACTTTCCACGAAATACCCGAGAAAACATCGTGAAATAAAAGCGCAATAAATTCATAATCATAAATTGATAGTGGCTATAAGTATATATGGCTATAGTATTATAATATCTGTTGTATATTTTGCACATTAATATTCTTTTATTTATGCTGCGCACTGAATCTTACCTGTTGCAAGTTGTAGAAAATATACCATTGATTATGTTCTGTTCAAGTGTATGTTAGAGACATAATTTAATGACTTTCCCACTATTGTGGTATGTTATTGATATAACATCGTAATGAAGGCAACAGATGCAACCTCCACGGGAAGGGCATTATGGGTAAAATACACTCCCTCGTATACCAGAGAGTCAGCTTGCATCAGTCTCAGCGCGCACGGTTCAACAGTTCGTATCTACCTATCTACATCTTTCTAGTTATAGTGACGATTATCTGGTAAGTTGATTAAAATCGCTATGCCACACCTTAATGCTAGGATGTCATTGCCGATAATACATATATAGTGTAAAGGTAATACCTTGTTATCAGTAACCTGTTTTGTAATTCCGTTTTACAAAAGTAAAAGAAATATATTTCGTTATTTATTTTTCCATACACAGCTATATATTAGTACAGGATTTACTCTATTGTATATCTTATGATGAAATATTTGAACATCCTGTATAGTATCCAATTACGTAGTATCAATCTATTTTCATGAGTTTTAATATATTCCAGGGACCGGGCAAATTTATTGCAAAACTAGAAGGATGAATTCGATTTTTTCAGTTGTTAATTTCACCAACCATATGGGTTATGTCCGGTATATGACGTCTACATTTCCCAGACGTAAAGGTACCCACCATGTTATAATGAAATGCTGTTATAATTAAATGCCGGTCGATTAAGTCCCCGCTATAAGGACGAATTCTAACCCTGAATCCCCACGGCATTGCAAAGGTAATTTAAATTACTTGATACATGCACATATAAACTTAGGGGCAAAGCAAGCTTTTCCTCTCAGTTGATTTCAACATGTATGTTTGATTTTCAATTAGGAGATAAACCCACTCTGTTTTGAATTGGATATAGTCCCACTGGTGAGTAGATACCTCTTATTTTGATATGGAACTGCTTTAGAACAGTAGGTTTATCTCCATTCTACAATGACGACAAGTGACGAAAAGTGTGCTCCTTTTTGCAACGCTTAAATACACAGGGCATAAGGGTCGGCTGGCTTTGAACATTTCGAAAAGGGCCAGGGGTCAGGTAGTTATAAATGTAACAAATATTACTAAAGTTCACCATTAATATACCAATGGTCTTGGGTTGTTTAAAATACGGGTTCAAAACTCATAGTTTTTAAAAAAGGAGTTGAAAAATAACCCTCCAAACAGAGTCAAAAGATATATCTGTTAATTTCTTTGTAACCAGTTTGGACTGAAGTCATTTCTTGGAAATCGAATGTGTATCTTTCATTGTAGAGGTGACAGATTGTAGAAATAGATCAAATACGTGAACTAACCTATTTCTCAACTTATAAACATTCTGCTATTTATAATAAATGTGTAAATCTTATTATTAGTTAGCGATTTCGCCCAGCAAATAATACAAATTCAAAATAAACGCTAGCTAGCCCAAGTTGGTAAAATTGCCAACATTCTAGGGTACATTTACCAAAAGTATGCTGTAAAAACATCACCATTTCCGCCTCAACAATTGATACACATTTTTGCACATTTTAATCTCTTGTATTTAGCCATTTCACGTCTTGTTTAACGTGTCATTTGCTTGCCGTCTTAATATCACAAGAACGTGATAAGTAAGAAATATTTATTTCAAATTTCGTTTAATTGTAAGATTCATATTTTGCATGTCTGAGTCGCATGTCAAATAAAGATTTTATGTTAAGTACGGCTACAGTACGGTATAAAGCTTTTCCATTGAATGAGTGGTCGGTCACATGACCGCGAAACTGACGTTCTTCATTGAACCAAATTATTTTCTACCACACAGAATTACTCAGCCACACCTTATTTTTATAAACTATTGCAGCAATAAGTGATGCTTTAATAATCAAATTTAACTAGAATTCTTTCAATTAAATAAATAACACACTTGGAATACTTTCTTATGCCCCTATTCTATCTAATGGCTGAAAATGGCTGTATTGTTTTTAAACTGCACTACTGCCGACTGATTATTCTTACAGCTGCAGAAACATATAAGGAAAAACGCAGCTCGAATCAATAAATAATATTGTCGATAAAAATATAAGGAGAACTATGCTGGTGAACATAAGATAAAAATTTCAAAAAAGGGACTCTACCATCATTTGATTCATACCTCAAAATCATATTTCTTTTTTCTTGAATTTCAAAATACCCTGGTATTGCCTTCTTGGTGTAGTGGACAGAGCGTCTGTCCCTAGGTTACACAAAACCAATTGGTTTCCCATAGACTTCTATAGTAACGTTACATTTTTTTAATAATTAAGCATTCAACAGCTATTACCTTTACGTGTGTGCACAGTTTGGTCTTAGAGCAGCAATAAAAACAAAACAAATGACTTAGCCAGCTCCTTTTCCGAGTACAGGAAGCTGAACACACCACCCCCAAAAGCAATTTTGAACATATTTGTTTATTATAATGGTAATTTGTACTTTGTTGTTTAGTTGTTGTAGGAATACAATCGGTCACGAGTTTCTGTCAACAAGTCCAGTTGGATGATACAGTGAGGTGTATGTAGGGATATTTTGGGTTGTGTATGTATGTGAGTAGGCGGTGTATAGATACACGAGTGTAGCCGGAGATATTGTGAGATGGATGTAGGGATATGGTGGGTTGCGTGTGTATGTGAGTAGGTGTAGGATACACAGGGGGTGTAGATATAGTGATATGGATGTAGGGATATGGGATCGAGGGACACTCATCTGGACCTCTACAAATCTCTTATCAGATCAAAAATTGACTATGGTTGTGAGGCTTTTCATTCAGCATCAAATACTCTCTTGAGGCGCCTAGACAGAATACAATACAAAGCCCTCATGCTGGCCCCAGGCGCAGCAACACGCACCTCACTAGAAGCACTACAAGTAGAAACGGGAGAACTCCCACTGAAACTAAGAAGAGAGCAGGCAATTTTATCGTTCTGGGGACGAACATCAAACCCTTTGGTTAAAAAGATATGGCAAGACAAAAACACTCGAGATGAAGCCCTAGCTCGAAAAAATCCCTCACTAAAGCCATCTGGAATATTAGTACATGAACTCATTCGAAGTCACAATTGTGATGACATTCAGCCTCCAGAAAGTCACTACAAAGGGTTACACCCTCCCTGGACTTTAAAAACTCCCAAAGTTGACACTGCTTTAACACCAGAAGTCACTAAAAAAGAAAACCCAACCCTACTACGATAAGTAGCTATCACTAAAATTCAAACTACCTGGGACAGCTGGGCCCACATATACACTGATGGATCCAAGAATCCTATCAACAACAGTGCTGGTTACGGGATCCATATCCACAGCTCCAAACCCAAGCACATTCAGTTCGCTTGCCTGACTGTCAGTCAGTATTCACGGCTGAATTGGAGGCAATTCATCATGCACTCAAACTCATTCCGGAACTTCCGGAAGCAAAGGCAGTCGTCCTATCAGACTCGCTAAGTGCACTTCAGGCCATCAGTGGCAGAAACTCAAACTCCAGGCCAAACACAGTCAACAATATTATATACGAATATACAAAACTATCGGACCAAGGGCAACAGGTGGAGCTGTGTTGGATCCCCTCTCACATAGATATTCATGGAAATGAAAATGCAGACTCAATGGCGAAGCTAGCTCTAGACAAAGCGGATATACAGCCTATTCCCTTTAGTAAACTAGAGATAAAAAGCAAAATCAAAGCCTCCATAGCAGAAAGATGGCAAGCCCAATGGGACGCACGTAAGATCGGCAGATGGCTATACCAAATTCAACCCAAGGTCCAACAAAAGCCAAACACATACTCAAATGAAAGGAAAATTTAAATTGCTATCTCACGCCTCAGACTCGGTCACAAAAAGCACTATGACAAGGTTTGTTCATCTTGCAATCAGGCTGAAACCACTGATCACGTGTTACTAGAATGTCAAGACCATGCCCCAGCCCGGGCTAGGTTAAAACAAGAATTGCAGTTAGATCCGCTATCTGTCATAGATCTCTTAAAGCGAAGAGATGCAATAGCGAAGGCCAAACTAACTCTATTTCTGAGAGATGGACAGCTACTCGAACGTATATAAACAGAGCAGCCAAGGATAAAAATGAAATCATATTAATATAAGAAAATAGATATCATATCAATACAAAAACAGAAATTATGTGAACACCAAACTCACAATTGATATGTGTACCCTACTCACACACAGGAGTCCCAAAAAGGGACTGGTCAGCCGAAATTGCCTAGTCAGAAGACGACCTCCTAAACACTTCATGCAACAACAACAGGGATATGGTGGTTTGTGTTTGTGTATGTGAGTAGGTATAGGATACCCGGGGGATGGGAGTGAGTGAGTGAGTGAGTTTGGTCTTACGCCGCTTTTAGCAATATTCCAGCAATATCACGGCGGGGGACACCAGAAATGGGCTTCACACATTGTACCCATGTTGGGATTCGAACCCGGGTCCTCAGCGTGACGAGCGAACGCTTTAACCACTAGGCTACCCGACCGCGCCCCCCCTTGCGACCGCGCAATTCCCTTCGGTCAATTATCACCCGGCGAATTGCCACCTGGGACAACTGCTACCAAGTACATTTACTACAACTCATAGGACAATTCCCACTTGAAATAAAATATTATAAAATTAAAAGTGTCTCACTATCGTTGACAGTGAGATAAACAAACACATGTTCTTGAAAGTAAGATGAAAGGAGTTTTCTTTGTAAAACCAGTGTGTTTAGAGAGGAGAGGTGGAGTATTGGGGGCAGAGTTGTATGTTACTTAAAATAGCATTGGTGAGGAACCAACTATTGTTTAATAACTCCAAGTAAATGGTACTACAACCGATAGATAGGACTATTCCAAGCTAAAATATGTTTTTGTTATTAAATGAAAAGTGTCTCACTATTGTTGACACTTAGATAAATATACACGCGTTCTTGAAAGTAAGATGTAAGCAGTGTTAATGTTTTTGTAAAACCATTATGTTTTCAGAGGAGAGGCTGAGTATTGGGTCAGAGTTGTATGTAACTTAAAATAACATTGGAAAGCACACAACTCCTGCTCAATGACTCCATGATGACTTATATGCTGTGATAGTGTTACTGTTAGAGGTGATTTACTGTATATAAATATATAGGGAAGTTCTTGATCATTTGATGGTAGATACATTACTTGTAATGAAGAATAATAGCGCATAAAGTTGCATGAAACTGTTTTTTCATTCATTTTTATGTTTTGAACATATTTAATCATACTGGTAGAGGAGTTTACTTGATGGCATTTGATATCAAATTATAACATCTGGATGTTTTCCTGAATGTCCTTGATGGTCAGGTGGTACTTGTGACAGTTGAAGTTTTACTTGAACTTTTGAACGTTCAACAGTGACTTTTATCCACAATGACCCCGTTATTTACGGAAAAAAAGGAATAATAAACATTTTAGTTGAATGTTGTTTTTTTATGGGTGGTAATTGTCCGGTGGTAATTGTCTGGTTGACAATTGTTCGGGTGGCAACTGTCCTGTTTTCGGGGGGATATGTGGACTTGGGTTGGTCTGAGTGGGTGCGCTTGTATTTGTTTCTACTCCGGTTATATGTTTCTGAAAGATTTTACTGTCTCATAGGCCAGGTGTTATACATATCCTCCCAAAATATTAAGTATTTATATACTGCACATTGCGTGAAACTTAAACAACATTCTTCTTCTACTTCTTCTTCTTCTCTTCTGCTGCTGCTGTAATGCATCATCTAATTTGATAAACACTTAAATATTTACTCTTTGCTTTGTCGACAAATCCCCACATTATCCTGATCAATCAAGACACCTACATGACTGATTTTGACAAATATTCGCACTACTTATTTTTGTCTCATGACCCCAATAGATCAGACCACATTCCTTATGAAGTGCGATTATTTATCCTATTCTGTAGCTGCACTAATTAAATCCATGTACAAACGTAGGCTATATAACAACGTGTCATAAACCCATTCCAGTATTGTATGCCTCTGTATATTTTATGGTGTATAAAACATGTCATTGTATGGCAATGCTTGTCATAAATGTACGAGCATTATACTTTTATCTCGTATTTTGTGCACCATTAACAAATAAATCACTGTCCACTATAACTAGTTTAGCACTTGCAGTGCTTTTAAGAACATTAGTGTCTAATTGGTCCACGCTGGCCGGGCGATGTATATCTTTTAATATATTTTACCTCTTGTATAAATTGATGTAATTTTATGTATACACCGCTGGACACTTAAATACACTATTTTTCTTCTTCTTCTTCAACTTCTTCTTCACTACGGCCCAGCAGGGGATCAGTAAAGATTCAGTTGGCTACCGTCCTGCGAATGAACCAAGAAAACCAAGGGGTCTGCTCGCTGAAACTGCTAGTACAAACCGACACACGCAATATGAGTGAATTAATCTTAAACGCGACGTTTTACACTCGTTCTCCTCGCCTCTAAATACTATTGATTTACTTGCACATGTCGCTTCATGCAGCCCAAGAAAAAGTACTTCATACTGTGTCTCGGACAATATTTAACAGCAGCATATCGCCGCGACAAACGGACACAGCTTTTGAAGCATTGTCTCCGCGCTGGTATAGTATTGATGATGTATGGATTTCTTTGTGAAGGTGAGGTGAAATTTGGTTTAACGTCGCGTCCAAGATTATTGCACTTATATAGCCACGTGCATGCACGTGTATGTGTGTGTGTGGCTGCTTGTACTAGTCCGGACTGATGCCGATTTATAGTGCTAGCTCACTGAGATACCATGCCGCAGTTTAACATGAATACCCCACTCAGACACAGTATACTGACTCCGAGCCGACCAGTCCTTGTTTTAGCCCCTTAATGCCGAGCGCCAGACAGGGTAACAACAAGTACAATCTTTTAACGTCTTTTTGTATGACGCGGCCCGGGATCGAACCCTGGACCTTCCGCTCTCCGGGCGGACGCTCTACCACAGGACCACGGAGGCGGTCGATTTCTTTGTGAAATTGGTAACGTATTATTAGCTACTAGCTGTTTAGATATAAACATTCAATGTACAGCTTGGTGAGCTGTAGATTTAACCGCGCTGAATTGAATTTGTTGTCTTTTTTACCAACATGTCACTGAGCAATTTTTCTTTGGGTAACCCTTAGCACGGTTTATTTTCTTCCCTATTTATCTGAAACAAATCCAAGTTTTGTATGTGAGTGAGTCAGTGAGTGAGTATGGTTTTACGCCGTTTTTAGCAATATTCCAGCAATATCACGGCGGGGGACACCAGAAATGGGCTTCACACATTGTACCCATGTCGGGAATCGAACCCGGGTCTTCGGCGTCACGAGCGAACGCTTTAACCACTAGGCTACCCGACCGCCCAAGTTTTGTATGTAACTGGCGGGTTTTACCGGTAGAACAGGACACCTGTCGTGTAGTTTTATTCGTTGTTTTGACTTTTTGCGCCTAATAGAAACTGTTTCGGCAGACGGTCGAGACAGGTCGTTCTATGGCGTTCCTTGACATCATTTAATCTTATCGTATGGAAGCATGTAGTCAGGATTATCAAAATTCTGAGATAAAAACACGAAAAGTACGCTGTGCACAATTTAATCTCCTGTATTTAGACATTTCAGGTCTGATTTTACGTGGCAACTTTATGTCGTCATAATTCCACAAGAACGTATAAAAGTGAGAAATATTTATTTCAAATTTCGTTTCGTTTGTTTTTTGGTAGGATTCATATTTTACATGTCTGAGTCGCATGTTTTAATTCTTTTTTTAATGTTAAGCACGGCTAAAGTACGATCTAAAGCTTTTCCATTGAATGAAAGCTAGGTCGGTCACATTACCGCCAAACTGACGTTCATGTTGACGTTCATTCATTTTTCACGGGACTCTTCTTGTAATAACGACACCACTGACACACTACTTCTCCATCACGGATCAATATAGAAGCGCTGTTTCTGATCATTTAGATCCTTTAACCTTGAAGTTCGCGTTTTTCATACGTTGGGAAAAGTCAGGGAGTTTCCCTGAATGCTCATTCCAGAATACCCTCGCTACGAGCCATCCTTGTGAACAAACGAAGAAATGCACATCCAAACTATGGACTCGATCCATGTCTAGATTGACAAGTGACAGTCTGCAGCAATCTATGACTTTACATTAGTATCTTTTTGACTCCTCTCTATAATTACCTTTCTGATCAATGCTGATTAACTCATGTGATCGCCACAGGTTCATGAACCATTTCGGGAATCTCTCCCGGCCATTTTGACGTTCCGTATTTGATGCAGTGAGTGAGTATTGTTTTACACCGCGTTTAGCAATATTCCAGCAATATCACGGCGGGGGACACCAGAAATGGGCTTCACACATTGTACCCATGTCGGGAATCGAACCCGGGTCTTCAGCGTGACGAGCGAACGTTTTAACCACGAGGCTACCCGATCGCCCACGTATTTGGTGTAAATGAATTACGACGTGATGTCACTGTGACTGACTTATTGACGTTTCTACTTTACATTCGGTTGTCATCGTGCGACATATTTAATCATTTAGATTTAGTTTACATTGATTTTTTTAAGTTATCAAAATAGTTGACGACTTTTTAGAAAACGGGCTTTATTAAAACCTTCATCTGTGGAAATACAAAAATCTCAGTCCATTTCATCATATATTTGTTCAACTGATGATTTACAGGCAACAAAATAATTGGGGGAAAACAATACTTGACCTTAAAATATGTGGATACGTTATAACTGTGGTGCAGTCACGGACGTCATGGAGGCAACGAAATGTCTATCTGAAATAGTTTCAGCTCCGTATTTGGAAATAGCGTACAGTGATGTCCATAAGTATAAATACGGATACCTGAATTAGTTTAAGTCTTCCTCCAGACATGAATGCAAGCACCTTTACTGTCACTTGGCCATTACTTCGATATTTTTGTTCAATTACATTAGTGAGTGAGTGAGTTTGGTTTTACATCGATTTTAGCAATATTCCAGCAATATTACGGCGGGGGACACCAGAAATGGGCTTCACACATTGTACCCATGTCGGGAATCGAACCCGGGTCTTCAGCGTGACGAGCGAACGTTTTAACCACGAGGCTACCCGATCGCCCACGTATTTGGTGTAAATGAATTACGACGTGATGTCACTGTGACTGACTTATTGACGTTTCTACTTTACATTCGGTTGTCATCGTGCGACATATTTAATCATTTAGATTTAGTTTACATTGATTTTTTTAAGTTATCAAAATAGTTGACGACTTTTTAGAAAACGGGCTTTATTAAAACCTTCATCTGTGGAAATACAAAAATCTCAGTCCATTTCATCATATATTTGTTCAACTGATGATTTACAGGCAACAAAATAATTGGGGGAAAACAATACTTGACCTTAAAATATGTGGATACGTTATAACTGTGGTGCAGTCACGGACGTCATGGAGGCAACGAAATGTCTATCTGAAATAGTTTCAGCTCCGTATTTGGAAATAGCGTACAGTGATGTCCATAAGTATAAATACGGATACCTGAATTAGTTTAAGTCTTCCTCCAGACATGAATGCAAGCACCTTTACTGTCACTTGGCCATTACTTCGATATTTTTGTTCAATTACATTAGTGAGTGAGTGAGTTTGGTTTTACATCGATTTTAGCAATATTCCAGCAATATTACGGCGGGGGACACCAGAAATGGGCTTCACACATTGTACCCATGTCGGGAATCGAACCCGGGTCTTCAGCGTGACGAGCGAACGTTTTAACCACGAGGCTACCCGATCGCCCACGTATTTGGTGTAAATGAATTACGACGTGATGTCACTGTGACTGACTTATTGACGTTTCTACTTTACATTCGGTTGTCATCGTGCGACATATTTAATCATTTAGATTTAGTTTACATTGATTTTTTTAAGTTATCAAAATAGTTGACGACTTTTTAGAAAACGGGCTTTATTAAAACCTTCATCTGTGGAAATACAAAAATCTCAGTCCATTTCATCATATATTTGTTCAACTGATGATTTACAGGCAACAAAATAATTGGGGGAAAACAATACTTGACCTTAAAATATGTGGATACGTTATAACTGTGGTGCAGTCACGGACGTCATGGAGGCAACGAAATGTCTATCTGAAATAGTTTCAGCTCCGTATTTGGAAATAGCGTACAGTGATGTCCATAAGTATAAATACGGATACCTGAATTAGTTTAAGTCTTCCTCCAGACATGAATGCAAGCACCTTTACTGTCACTTGGCCATTACTTCGATATTTTTGTTCAATTACATTAGTGAGTGAGTGAGTTTGGTTTTACATCGATTTTAGCAATATTCCAGCAATATTACGGCGGGGGACACCAGAAATGGGCTTCACACATTGTACCCATGTCGGGAATCGAACCCGGGTCTTCAGCGTGACGAGCGAACGTTTTAACCACGAGGCTACCCGATCGCCCACGTATTTGGTGTAAATGAATTACGACGTGATGTCACTGTGACTGACTTATTGACGTTTCTACTTTACATTCGGTTGTCATCGTGCGACATATTTAATCATTTAGATTTAGTTTACATTGATTTTTTTAAGTTATCAAAATAGTTGACGACTTTTTAGAAAACGGGCTTTATTAAAACCTTCATCTGTGGAAATACAAAAATCTCAGTCCATTTCATCATATATTTGTTCAACTGATGATTTACAGGCAACAAAATAATTGGGGGAAAACAATACTTGACCTTAAAATATGTGGATACGTTATAACTGTGGTGCAGTCACGGACGTCATGGAGGCAACGAAATGTCTATCTGAAATAGTTTCAGCTCCGTATTTGGAAATAGCGTACAGTGATGTCCATAAGTATAAATACGGATACCTGAATTAGTTTAAGTCTTCCTCCAGACATGAATGCAAGCACCTTTACTGTCACTTGGCCATTACTTCGATATTTTTGTTCAATTACATTAGTGAGTGAGTGAGTTTGGTTTTACATCGATTTTAGCAATATTCCAGCAATATTACGGCGGGGGACACCAGAAATGGGCTTCACACATTGTACCCATGTCGGGAATCGAACCCGGGTCTTCAGCGTGACGAGCGAACGTTTTAACCACGAGGCTACCCGACCGACCTCAATTACTTTAGTATTTTATCAGTATGTTAGAGGGATAAAGAAGGCGGGGGTATAACCATACTTTTCTACCTCCATTTTCGTCGTGGACCGCTGAGACGTTACGAACTTGTTGATGAATTGGCCGATGCAGCGGGGAAAGTATGGTAACGACTTACTTTTACCCGGATTTAACACACACACGGATATAGCATTCCTCACTTTCAAATATTTCTTCCATCACTCATTCCCGGTGGATGAGTTGGAATGCCTGTGGCTTGCAATTGACAAATAAACTGACCGACGTTCGTATCCTAAGCGAATAAAATAATATCATCTGGGCACTGCCTTTTAACCCACCAAACTTAAACCATAAAATATATACCATAAAAACTTAATATCCCCTAATTAATTCCACACCCTTCGCATGCATGTAAACGTCTGAGACTTCCAACAACCCGCTGACACGCCGTGATATAACTAAAATATTGTTCAAAGCGACATTAAACCATGTCACTCAATGTTGAATCCTCACAGATTAGTAGACTAAGTCTTATTAACCGCGTTGGGAAAATGCTGTATCGACTTTCCTACGCCAGGCAATGTTCAATTCAAAACAGCTCTCAAAAGGTTCAGTATAGTTTATTCGCCCTTCTTTAACCTAATCACAAGTTGATTAGAGTAGAAGTTATTACATATGCAATGTTAGCTCGAAGGAGCGTCACGGACCCTTGTGGGAAAGCATTATTCTTGCCATAAATTATCGTTCAAATGCCAGAATAACGTAAAGAGAATACATCAACATTATACCTTGACGTCATGTTTCTCCTCTTTCCAGATTCCAAGAAATGCGGAAATGTGTCATTGTTCCATGTATTGTTCTTGCTGGCGGTCTATTTTTTCAAATACACTACCTGTTCACGCACGCCCAAGAGAGACATATTTCAAAGAACAGAAATGACGTAAAGATTCAACAGGACATGACAGCTGTCCAGACGAAACCAGTTGACTATAACAGGACGAAAACTTCTGGTGTATCTGAAACCCTGGCAGACAGCCTCTTCAACCATGGCAACCTGTTACCACTTCCAAAATACAAACGGGACAAAACAAATGTACAAAACGAAAGAAGAAAGGCAGACCAAACCAGAACAAGAAAAGTACAACCATTCCAATATCGATCAGTTATCAAAGAATATACATCATTAATAAATTGGTCATATTTCACCAAAAAGAGAAATAAGATATTGACTAAATATTCATTTGATTCATTTGACATACTACCTGAATCCATGAAAACAGATGACCAACCGTACCTTATAATCATGGTTTTATCAGTTGCACACCATCCGAGAACAGCAATAAGGAAGACATATGGTAGTGTTAGCCGTGGTCTAATGTGGCCCGGTAGTAACCTTACTCTGAATACAAAGGTGATATTTCTTTTGGGACGAACCTCAGATTTTCGTCACCAGGCTAATCTTCATGCAGAAAGCAACATCCACGGAGACATATTGCAAGGGAATTTTATCGACTCTTATGAAAACCTAACGTTGAAAGTTTTAGCAGGATTGCATTACGTCGCGGAGTACCATCCAGGGACACAGTATGTTTTAAAGGCGGATGAAGACACTTTTACGGACGTTGATCTTGTTGTGAGATTGCTGAAGACACTACAACCCGTGAATTCAGTTCTAGGACATGTTTACGAGAAACCATATGTTAAAAGGAATGGCAAATGGAGTATAAGTGAATCCGTCTACCCTTTCCCACTATTTCCTAACTATGTTTCGGGCAATACCTACGTGCTGTCAATGGATTATGGAAAATGTATTCTTGAAAACGCCAAGTACTATCAATACATATTCATAGAGGATGTCTTCATCACTGGGATGATGTCCTCTGTCTGCAATGCCACGTTGTACCATGTGTCCGGGTTTACGTTTTGGGCAGAAAGTCGTCCTGTGCCTAAAACCTTTTTAGGTGGAGCAAAGATATCTGGCACACGTGTAACGGACACACGGAAGTACGGCATATGGACATATTTGAATAACTGGTATCACACGGGGCTTTAGGAGTACATATGTAATGGTGCTGCGTGTATACGTCTCGTATGAACGCAAGTATACAATTAATATATTATATAAGATTAAATGCCATGTCACATTTGTTTCTTAAATGATACTATACAAACTATAAAGGTGACGAAGGGGAGATTTCAAAAGAACATGTTCGTTGTGGAAAGAGTTTTCTGTGCAGAGCAGAGTACATTCTTGACCGAGATATGGCTGTACAGAGATAAGCAAGTGAGCATACACCGACTTTACGACCAGATGAGATTGAACACGTTCATGGATATAAGTATACTATAATTGCTGGCGGATTTTGTTGTGTGTATTTTTCCGAATAAAAAGAAAAAAGTTTTACATTCAGTTGTTTCACGTCATGGTTAAGCATTTATCCCGTGAAAATTGGTTTATTCAAACGTCTCTACGTTGGTGAGTTTATCCCTCTAGGGATGTGGTGGGTTGTGTCGGTATGTCATTAGGTGAAAGATACACGAGGATAGGCATAGATATAGTGTGATGACTGTTGGATGTGGTGGGTTGTGTTGGTATGTGAGTAGGTGTAGGAAACACGAGGGTAGGCGTAGAAATAGCGTGAAGTCTGTTGGATGTGGTGGGTTGTGTTGGTATGTTAGAAGGTGTAGGAAACACGAGGGTAGGCGTAGATATAGTGTGATGACTGTTGGATGTGGTGGGTTGTGTTGGTATGTGAGTAGGTATAGGATACACGAGGATAGGCGTAGATATAGTGTGAAAACTTGGATGTGGTGCGTTGTGTTGGTATGTGAGTAGGTGTAAGATACACGAGGGTAGGCGTAGATATAGTGTGATGACTGTTGGATGTGGTGGGTTGTGTTGGTATGTGAGTAGGTGTAGGATACACGAGGATAGGCGTAGATATAGTGTGAAGACTTGGATGTGGTGCGTTGTGCTGGTATGTGAGTAGGTGTAGGGTACACGAGGATAGGCGTAGATATAGTGTGAATGATGTTTATGTATCTTAGGTAGGGGGAGGGGGATGCATGTATGCGGTACATGAGTATGGATACATGGGAGGACGGGACCAGGACAATTGCCACCCAGACTATTCCCTACGGTCAATTACCACCCGACAGATTGCCACCTGGGACAACTGCCACCAAGTAAATGGTACTACAACCGATAGGACTATTCCAACCTAAAATGTGTTTTTGTTATTAAATGAAAAGTGTCTCACTATTGCTGACAGTTAGATAAATAACACGCGTTCTTGAAAGTAAGATGTAAGCAGTGTTAATGTTTTTGTTAAACCATTATGTTTTCAGAGGAGAGGCTGAGTATTGGGTCAGAGTTGTATGTAACTTAAAATAACATATGATTGGTAAGCACACAACTCCCGCTCAATGACTCCATGATGACATATATCCTGTGAGTGATAGTGTTACTGTTAGAGGTGATTTACTGAATATAAATATATAGGGAAGTTCTTGATCCCTTGATGGTAGATATAGTAATTGTTTATGAAGAATAATCGTTCATAAAGTTGTATTAAACTGTGTTTGATTCATTTTTATGTTTTGAACATATTTATTCATAATCGTAGTAGGTGTTCCTTGATGGCATTTGATATTAAATTATAGCATCTGGATGGTTTCCTGTATGTCCAAAGGAGGATACAAGCCCTGAATAATCAGGTTGTACTTGTGACAGTTTAAGTTTTACTTGAACTTTTGAACACTAACTTTTATCCACAATGTATCCCATTGTTTACTGATTAAAGTAATCACAAACATGATAATGAATTTTTTTAAATGGGTGGGAATAATCTGGTGGTAATTGTCCTGGGTCCGGGAGGACATGCAGACTTGGGGTCGTGTGAGTGGGTGCGCTTATAGTTTATTCTATACACGTTATATATTTCTGAAAGACTCTAGTGTCTCATAGGCCAGGTGTTTTAATATCCTCCCAAAATATCTATTATGTTTATACTGTATAATGCGTAACACAAATTTCTTCTTATTCTTCATAGCTGCTGCTGCTGCCATACATCATCTAATGTGATGATCACTTAAATATTTACTCTTTGCTTTGGCCTCAAACCCCCTCATTATCCTGATCAATCAAGAAACCTACAAGACTGATTTTGACAAATATTCGCACTACGGCCCAGCAGGGGATCAGTGAAGACTCAATTGGCCACCGTCCTGCGAATGAACCAAGTAAACCAATGCGTCTGCTCACTGAATCTGCTAGTACAAACCGCCACACACACGTGCATACACGTCGCAATGCGAGTGAATTAATCTTAAACGCGACGTTTTACACCTTTTCTACTCACCTCTAAATACTATTGATTTACTTGCACATGTCGCCCGTGAATAGGTAGTTCAAAGACCACTCTGTCATGGACAATATTTAGCAGCAGCATATCGCCACGACAAACGTAGACAGCTATTGAAGCATTGTCTCCGCGCCGATGTGGTATTGATGAGGTATGGATTTCTTTGTTAAAATTGGTAACGTATTATTTGCTGTAAAATTTGGATATAAACATTCTGTGTTTTCAAGGTACAGTTAGATGAGCTGTAGATTTAACCGCGCTAAATTGAATTTGAAACCTAACACTCCTTTTGTTTTTTTTAAAACAGGACTTTTTTTATCCAACACGTCAATTCTTCTTTGGGTAAAACCTCAGCACGGGTTATTTTCTTCCCTATTTATCTGAAACAAATCCGAGTTTTTATGTAAGTGGCGGGTTTTACTGGTAGAACAGGATACCTGTCATGTAGTTTTGTCTTTTTGCGCCCAAGGGAATCTGTTTCGGAAGATGGTTGTTCTCTGACATTCCTTGAAACCTTTCAATCTTATCGTATAGAAACATATAGTCACGAGTATCAGAATTCTGCGGTAAAAAAAATTTCTGAGGTGAAATTCAAAATGTTTGCTGTAAAACATTACCATTTCCATCTCAAATACAGCTGACATGCCGTGATATAACTGAAATTCTCCTAAACTCGGCATTAAATCATATCATTCAATGTTGAATACTCAAGGGCTAGAAGTCTTATTGACCACATCGGGTCAATGCTGTATCGGCCTTCCCACGTCAGGCAATGTTCAATTCCAAACAGTTCTCAGAAGGTTTAGTTTATTCACCCTTCTTTAACCTAATCACAAGTTGATTAGAGTAGAAGGTATTACATAATTATGCAATGTTAGCTCGAAGGAGCGTCACGGACTTTTGTGGGAATGCATCATTCTTGCCATAAATGTATCTTTCAAATGCCAGAATAATGTAAAGAGAATACATCAACATTATACTTTGATATCATGCGTCTTTTCTTTCCAGATTCCAAGAAATGCGGAAATGTGTCATTGTTCCATCTATTGTACTTGCTGGCTTTTCAAATACACTACCTGTGCATTAACAAAAGGGCCATGGAGCTGCACGTACTGCCCGGGCACCAGTACTATGAACGGTATCAAAGTGCAGGGTTTTTGATTGATTGACAACATGCCAAGATTAAGAGTAGGGCAAAGAAACAACGTTATAGGCCGCTTGCAGGCAGCGGAATCCCGATGCTGTAGCCAGAGTTTTCACTGTAGCGCCCAGCATCATCACAAGGCTATGGGATCGGTTTCAACAGCACGGGTCAACACGCGATTGGCCATGGTCGGGACGACCAAGAGTAACCACCCCGCCCACGATCGCTACATCCGACTGTGTCACCTACGTGAAAGGACGACAACAGCCACCTCAACCGCATCTTAAATACCCAGACTGCGTAGAATCTCCGATCAGACCGTACGAAACCGTTTAAGAGCCGCAGGTCTACGAGCAAAACACCCTGTTCGACGCGACATATTGAGTCGACAACACCGTCAACAGCGCCTGCATTAGTGTCGTCAACACAGGGTATGGCCTCAACTGCGATGGATAGATGTCTGGTTCAGGGACGAATCAAGATTTCTCCTTCGTCGACGTCCTCCCAAAGGCAGCCAGCGGCAACGGTGTATTCCAGCTGGACAACGCTCGGCCACATTCAGCACGGATCACAAGAGCCTGTCTACACAACACCAACGTTGGTGGTCTCCCCTGGTCCTCCAGATCCCCGGATTTGGACCCGATAGAGCACCTGTGAGATGAATTGGATAGACGTCTACGCCGACGTCAACCACAACCGCAGACGTTGCAGCAAATTGCTTTTGCGTTGCAGGCCGAGTGGGCAACCATTCCCCAGGATGTGAATCGCATACTCGTCTCTTCCATGGGCAAGATATGTCAGGCCGCTATTGATTCCAACGGGGGGCATACGCGTTATTGATGGTAGCTGACCTTCACCTTGGACTTTTCCTATGTACCGATGACTAGAATCACCAAGTATTCTCTCCACAACATCTTGGCTCAATACCTTGAACGGTTCCTCGTATAAATATACTTTCCTACCTCATACAAATATGGCTTTGCGTTTTTCTTTTGAGAAGTATATATTCTCGTTTCAGAAAAATGGATCATACTTGGTTGAAGTAACAGTAAATACAATACAAGTCCATGATACAAACAAGTCTGCTCTATAGAAACAATTGATCACAAGGTCCCAAAATGAACATATGTTGCTTGCTGTGGTGCGTAGACTGTGTATACCAATGAGTGAGTGAGTGAGTTAAGATTTTAAGTCACATCGGCAATATTTCAGCCATATCGTGACTTTCAAAAGTTATATATAATAAATACAGTGTATACCATTGAAAACACCTTCACTGGAACTGTACTGTTATATTCAGATGCAAGCGTGCCTTATGCCGATCCCGAAACCACATCAGGTTAGTTTACATTCAACAATTTCGCTTATTATTTTTTACGTCAACTTCATTGTTTAAAAAAGGTTTAACTTCGAAAATAATTTCAATATGTACAAAAGTATCACAAGTTAATAAACATTTAATAAAATTCATTTTTCAAATTGTTCCTTGATGTATCGTGGTTTTGGCACGTGACTATATTCACGTCTGTCGCATGTGTCGACATGTGAGGTTGCAATGTATGGCCTGCCTGACGTTATCGCGCCTCACTATCTGGCGTTGTTCATAGTATCAACCAATGGGTTGCTTCACCCTGACTAGAGTATATTCTGCAGCCATGATAGTCGCTAGTCGTGATAGACGACATTGTGTTGGCTGTCACCATCAGACGAAGATATGCAAACAGGTAGCCATGAGGGTAGCTGAAATACAGGATGTGAAACGTATATTTGTCTCTTTTCCAGTGAATGTTTTTCATGTTTACTAGGGGGCACGGGTGGCCCAGTCGTCTAAGGCGCCGCGATTCGCTGTGCAGCGTTTGGGTCCCTTGGGCCCGCCAGAAACCTATGATTGTGGGTTCGAATCCCGGTTCGCCCCAATTATGTTTCTAGGTTTGTCAGCACCATACCCGTGCTCATGGGTTTCACCGAAGTGGTAAACGTCTGAGACCTGCATCACTTCGGGCAATCCTCCCACATTAAGCTGACACGCCGTGATATAACTGGAATAATGTTAAAAGCGGCGTTAAACCCAACTCACTCACTCACTCACTCATGTTTACTTAAACCTTCTAGCTCCTAATATCAGCGTTGTCTGTATAGGGTCAGGGGAGCTTAAAATGTAGATTGAAACACAAACCCGCAGACAGGAGCACTGATGGCACACGGTTTGAGCACGCCCCACTGTGGAGTCTTGATGAGTCTAAAACACTGCATTTCACTGCGCAGAGGCGTGGGAGGATACTAAGTGAAACGGTTAGAATTCCCGATTCCCGATTCGCCCCGATTCAGGTTTTTCATCACTTTCAGGTGACAGACACACCGTGATGATGATGATGACGACGATTATCATCATCATTGGTGTTATTATTATGGGTTTTTTTTATTAGTAGTATTAGTAGTAAGTAGTAGTAGTAGTAGTAGTAGTAGTAGTGGTGGTAGTAGTAGTAGTAGTAGTAGTAGTAGTAGTAGTAGTAGTAGTAGAAGTAGTAGTAGTAGTGGTAGTAGTTACATAGTGAAATATAAAAAAGCAGCAAAGAGGGTTTGGGTGATCCTGGCACAGTCAGGCTGGTTAGGCTTATCATCAGCTCAGTGCCCTTGTCCCCTCTACACGCAGCCCAGACAGCGAATGGGTCTTCTCCCAGGAAACCCACCCAGAACTTTTCGGAGAATGTGAAGACTCCTCAACACTGCAGCCTTCTGCATTACCCAGATTGTCAGAAGGGCTGTATTCCTGGTAGCAAACCCGGGTACTCTCCCGATGTCAGTCAACATATTGGGAGGTACCAAACCTAAGGCACCGGGAACAATTTGGAGTCGGACAACTTGGTACTTGGGATGCAAGAGTGACATTTCAAAAGCGAGGTCTGCATATTTGCCATGTTTTTCCTCAATCTTGTCAATCACATTACTGTCAAAAGGGACCGAAATTCAATGATATAAATGATTTCATTGGATTTATCAAAAAGGACAAGATTAGGTTTGTTGGCTTGGATATGTCTGAGGCTGTATACGGGCCTATTCCAAAGGATTTTGTATTTATCATATTCCATGACGCCCTCTACATATTCCGGCTGGTACCATGGATGGACCTCTGTGTCAAAACCACAAGCAAGGCGAATACGGTAATAAAATTATCGAGCCAACCCATCATGTCGCTTAAGATACTGTGTCTGTACCAAAGCTCACTCACAATGTCTAGGACAGTCTCATTAAATTCATTACATAATCTACATTTCATATTCACATTTTAATGCAAAATCATACATTGACGGTTTCGAGTTGGAAGTGACTGGTCATGATCGTGCTCATGAGCAGCAAACAGAAAGCCTTCTGTTTCACTTTTCAGGCCAGACGACTTCATCCAAGCGCAGGACTCTGCAGGATTGCTGATCTTCGCAACACACTGCACATAGACTCGATGCAGTGGTCGTTCAGAAAGCCTCTCCTTGAAAAACTGGGCCGATTTGATATGGCACTTCGCTTGGTTGACACTCATTTCTGTACCGTCCAGCAGTACAGAACCATCGACATAATCAACACCGACATTGAGATTTTGTCCCACATCTTTGGCTCGTTTTAGATAAAGTCCCCTTCACATACTACCGATCGCGTTAAAGGGATACGACGGGGTCATTGCCGGATAGTACCTCGTTCTATTACATCAAACCAGTCCCTGGCGAGTGCTTGACGTCCCTCCATCAGGGCCTTACACGTATCAGGACCCTTTCTTATGTACATCGATTAACGAGATACAACAGCATTGCAAATTTACTTAAGGTTTTTTGGTGTTTTTTGGTCTTTATGGTGTTGGTGTATTTTTGGTATGTTTTTTGTTCTGGTTTGTTTTATGTTGTTGTTGTTGTTTTTTGTTTGTTCTGTTTGTTTTTCTTAGGGAGTTGCTTTTCTTTGTGTGGTTTTTTTTTGCGACAGAATATTTTCTTAGCGCTTCAAACCTCACATTTTTTGTTTGAGAGGATAAACCCTACAACGCGGGTATACCACAACACATCATGTTTTCAGAATTTCACGCCCAGCTTGTCCAATGAACGTTTATCTATTTTTGAAACACCTGAGGACAAATTAATTCTTTTATATTTTCCATACATTTTCAAAACACCTCCAGATATTCAGACATCACGAAGAAAACAGGTTGGCTTTGTTCCCAGAATTGTTAATATGTAGTCCCTCCAGAATTTCAGCACTTCAGCATGTGTTAACTGATAGAATGAGTATGATTTTCGCCATTGTTAACAATTCTTCATCCACATAACAATTTGTATCCATGTGGGAATCGAAAACGGATTTTCGTCACGATGAGCCAAGGCTTTAACCACAAGGCTACCCCACACCTGTCCATGACGGTCGGCCGTTAATACGTCATCGCTATCTTGGTTGGTATTATTCCCTTCCCCAGTCGAACCACATTTGGCGACTTCCGAGGTGCGTTATCTTTTAAAGAGAATTTCCTTCCGCCGAGTTTCATCTGTAACAAAACAGTTTAATGTTAAAATTGTTGAAAGGAAAAGTATATGAAGCATATACCGAATCAGAATAATGGATCGGGAAGGATGAACACAATTAATATCCGAGTAAACCATGCATTCGTATGAGCAATCACATTGAAATCCGAGCATTTAATCCGATACATCTATCTGTAAAGATCTGGGGACACTCCAGTCATGTGAACTTTTCTGTTCATCTAATCAGCGTCAATGCTTCTACAATGTAAATTCCCGGTAAGAGTGAGTGAGTTAAAATTTAACGTCACATCCGCATTATTACAGCCATATCACGACGAGCGGTAAAAGTGAACGAAGCCTTCAGACAACAATATCTGAGTTCTGGATCTCGAAAACGAATATACCCGAAGAAATCCGAATGCGAAACTCTAATGCCACGCTCTAAGTGTTGTGGATATAATTAAATCCTTCATTTGTGAGCATTATGGCATGCACCCTCCACATCCAAAATGGTTACGATGGAGGGTATATTTGTGTTCTGTTGACTTTCTTTGGCAGAGATCGAAAGTTTCGAATACGGACGGTAACGAAATGAAACCATATTACTTTAGAAACCCATGCATCCGCCATTTTGATTCGGCGGTCAACGGATCTTCCCTGGCATCGGAGTTACAGATGGAAGCTTATGAGGTCGGGTGGTCATGTTCGGTGACTTGGTTTATTGCGTACCAAGATGGCGTCGGGTGTTACTTATAAAATCGATCACTGGTCTTATGACTCGTAAATGAAGTTTTCCAGCATTAAGCAAAGTTGTCTTTTGTCTCCGAGGGATTATATTTGGGGACGGCAGATCGCCTGTTGCCATCTCTTTGCGTATGGTGCAAAAGGGAGAATAAGATTTGCGTGAATTGTTTATTGTACATATATACAAAGTTGAAACAGATTGTGAGATTCTATATTTTTCTTCTCTCTACTAATTACGTTCCCTGTAAAGGTGCACCAAAAGGCTATCACATGCATCAATTACATTTCAAGACTGGAATGAAATTACGTCAAAATAAATATTAATATCGTCCAATTTGCGTATAAATAATGGCACAAAACATGTTTTTTTGTAATCTGAATTGTTTCTGAGAGCAAGGGTTGCTAAGCCTTCTTAAGTGCAGAAATTTGCTGCCAGATTTGCCTCCCTTAGGCGTGACAGAATCCTATGATCTTGAGTTCGAATCCTACATTCGTCCTGATTATGATTCCGGGTTTGTCAGCACTATACCCATGCTCCTGGAAGTCGAAAACGGCTCAGACCTGCATCATTTCTGGATTTCATCCTACATAACATTAAACTGACAAGTCGTCATGTTACTGAAATACTGTTCCAAATGACGTTAAACGTGACCCACTCAGCCAACAGTCCTCAGTGTCAAATGTTTCAAGTCGTGCTAAATCATGTGCTAGAAATGGTGAAGACAATATTTTACACAGGCAATGACGCAGGACATAACTCTCAGTTGACTGCTTATTTACATGCCCTGTGAAAATCCGGGTAGAAAGTAGGTCTTCAGCAACTCATGCTTGCCATAAGAGGCGACTATGCAAGTCGTAAGCGGCGACTCACGCGATCGGGGGTCAGGTTCGCTGACATGGTTGCATGTCATCGTATCCCAAATGTCTGGATTGATGCTCATGATGTCAGTTCATTTAGTCGTAAATTACTGAGTGCGGCGTTAAACAACAAACAAACGTTATGTATATTGTTATAATTAACAGAACCGGAGCCAACAAAGTAGTAATGTGGTTGTTTATCTGTTCCAGTTCCGCCTTTGTTACAGGTTTAACCCTGTATGTCGTGTAATGAACACGTGATATTTCCATCCGAACACGATCATATGACTGACACTGAACAGCTGATATTTTGTACGGGGAAAATCGTATGGCGATCATATACTTACGATATATTTTCTTCTTTTTCGGAAAACTTGCAAACAGAATTCCTCGTTTAACTTAAATGGGAAGTAGCCACCTTTAACGACATCGTGCTGCCATTGGTTGTTGACGAATGCATTGAAAATAATTACATGGTGCTGTTTCCCATGGAGGGCGTCGAAAGTTGGCTTGATATGAAGCAGAACGTCCTTCCCTCTCATGAAATTGATGGCAAAGCTGAAATTGGAAATTTAAGAATCGTCATAAGATATCGGTTTCATTTCCATGCATTTACTGAATGATTGAGTGAGTTGGGTTTAACGCCGCTTGGAACAGGATTCCAGTTATATGACGGCGTGTCAGCTTGATGTTTGGGGTCAAGCCCGAAGTTTACAACTTTGGGTGAGTGAGTGAGTTGGGTTTAACGCCGTTTTTAACATTATTCCAGTTATATCGCGAAAGCCAGAAGTGATGCAGGTTTCAGACGTTTACCACTTCGGTGAAACCCACGAGCACGGGTATGGTGCTGACAAACCTGGAAACATAATCGGAGCGAACCGGGATTCGAACCCACAATCATAGGTTTCTGGCGTGCCCAAAGGACGCTACTCTGCACAGCGAATCGCGGCACCTTAGATGACTGGGCCACCCGTGCCCCCTTTACCAATTTGGTGAAGTCCACGAGTTATGATATGGTGCTGACAACATGATCGGGGCGAACCGGGTATCTGATGTGCTCAAGTGACGCAACGCTACACGGTGAATTGCGGAGCCTTCGAAACTGGTGCACAAACTGTATGTTGTAATTCAACGTGCAGACCTTCCTCAATAGATATAAAATAGACATAAATATAAATACATTTGGAAACCTCATCGTTTTCACATGCAAGTAAATGGAACTCATCAATAAATGGAATTATTATAATAACATTGAAAATTAAATCTGTTACATTTAAAATACGGGTTTTATTGTCCAGAATAGCATCTGCTTATGTGTAAATTATCTCAAATAAGTCAGCTTCTCATTCCTGTTGAAGACCAAATGATTCCATTGAAGAATCGTTGCCTATCCTTCAGGAACCATTGGGACTGCACCAAGTAAGAACAAGACTATACTCTGTGTCGTTGAAAGAAATTAAACGACACAAGCAATTTTAGCTGATAGGTGGATCTACAAACAGTAAGAGCACTCAGTATCGATCAGAGAGTATAGATCTTGATATCACTTTGAAACGTTTGACCAAACCAGAAACAAATTTCACTAAATCAGACAAAGACCGCAATTCCTTGATTTTGAAATTTGAAAACAAGGGAATCGATGCCTTAAATTTAAGTAATATTCTCAGACAAAGGTCAATTTAATGTTCGAATACAAACACAATTTCATCCAGGTTGTTCAATTATAGAAACGTGTTGGCAGCTCTTGGTTTAAATTCTACTCGTTTTCTACAAGGTTTTAAGCTACTGTGGCAGCTAAGACTCATCATATTGCTATCAACCTGTAGGTCATATAATCACTGCAGGTCATATAATCACAGGTGACTTCTCTATTGTACAATAACAACCTTCCTCAGTTATTCAAATATGGACCAAAATACCGTGAGCAAACTCCTACCAAATGGGATCATAACTTTAAAATCATTATGGATGCTGTCGAAAAATATGCCAAAAATGGGTCAAAAGAGAAGAGGAACCTGTTGAATGTCACAAGTAGAATGCACAAACGGATAAAGAGGAAACGGAATTGGAATAAACCCATTTTGTCCCAGACAGCTGTCGCCCAAAGTCTGGCTGCTCTACATGAAAAGGTTTTAGTTGTTCCCACTGACAAGGCCTCAAATAAACTATTATATGTAAGCATCACAACATTAATTGTTTGATAATGTTTTGGGGCATAAATGATACGTCACATAATGCCACATGTAAGGCTAGTATGTTAACTGAGGATGAAATCTGCCCAAACCATAAATCAGTACTGTCAGCCTTCGACTTGACTCTAAAACCTGAAGACATGTCCATTCCTCTTTTGTACTGGATTCCAAAACCCCATAAAAATCCGTACAAAGAGAGATAATATTGCTGGGTCCAGCAAATGTACCACCAAATCCCTGTCTCAAAGACTGACCATAATCCTTAATACAATCAAGGAATGACTTTCTTTATATTCACAGAAAGTATTTGAGACAAGTGGAATTAATACCATGTGGATTCTCAAAAACTCACACCAAGTTCCATTCGGTCAAAACATTTGATATTTTTCAGATTTGTACACCACTATCTTACATGACAAACTTAAGGAAAAAACTTCATTCCTTGATCCATGTGGCTTTTGTTACAAGACGTGGTGTACACAGATACAGTTACGCATCTATATTCAGAGGTTCAGGACAATTTGTGATAAATGAAAGCCAACGCCATCTGAAGTTTACTGAGAAAACAGTATTTTGAAATGCTGGACTTCCTCATTGATAACATCTACGTAAAATTTGGGGATAAGACATTCAGGCAAGAAGTAAGCATTCCCATGGGTACCGACCCGTGAAGATTCCGGGATGGAATAGGTCTTCAGCAACCCATGCTTGCCGTAAAAGGTGACTCTGCTTGTCGTAAGAGTCGACTAACGCGATCGGGTGGTCAGGCTCACTGACTTGGTTGATCCATGTCATCGATCCCAATTGCGTGGATCGATGCACATGATATTAATCACTGGATTGTCTGGTCCAGACTCGATTATTTACAGACCGCCGTCATATAGCTGGAATATTGCTGAGGGCGGCGTTAAACAACAAAGCAACCAACCAATTGTACTCCCCTTCTTGCGGATCTGTTTCTTTAAGCATGTAAATCGAAATTTCTGTTCGGATTGGCAAAGTCAAACAAAACAAGGTAATATTTTGGCCTTGAAGTTGAACCTAATGCTTCTGTCATATCGATGATCTGATAGCGTTCAATAACAATCAAATAGCCAATTACTTTCCACTGATTTACCAACCTGAACTAGAACTAAAGGAGACCAGTGAGATCGCCTCGTCTCTTTCATATACTGAACAACGAAAGTTCCTGTGACATTGAATAAGATTTAATGCAAGGTTATGTTTTTTACCAAATCTGAAACAATTTCGGTTTGCAACAGATAAAAGACTCATGTAAGTGTTCAAATAGTATTATTTGCCATACTGACTTCAGAAAATGCGTGACTTCATAGAAAACGTGAACATGCCAAAATGTCAATTTACAAATCAAAAGCGTGTGTGTCCCCCACCCCATACCATAACGCTGCCGCCCCCGAGCCGATCTTCCTCCATGACACAATGATTGACTAGCGTTCACCTCGACGTCGGTACATTCGAATCCGTCCATCGCTGTGGCTGAGGTGAAAACGAGACTCGTCAGTGAATAGAACTTTTCCCCACTGCATGGCCGTCCAGCGTAGACGCTGTCTGCACCACTGCGGACGTGCTTGACGGTGGTTTCCTGTCAAAATGGGACGTCTGGTGGGTCTTCTGACGACAATCCCTTCACATCTGAGGCGGCGACGTACAGTTTCGTCGAAGGCCAGGAATGGTTTTTGCAGTCACTGTTGCTGGTTGGAATCGATTTCGGAGGCGTGTTGTTCGAATCCAGTTGTCTTGTCGATTATTGGTTACGCGTGGCCTGCCACTCCGAGAATGGTCTCTGACTCCATTCGTCTGTTGTCAACGTTGCCATAAACACCAAATGGTGTTTCTGTGGACGATAAATTGTCTTGCAACATCACGTTGACTCGATCCTGCTTCAAGCATACCAATGGCTCGCAGACGCTCATTTTCGGACAGGCATGGCATTTCGTAATTTTGAATAATTTTGTTGTTTTTCTGAGTGGTTGTTGTCAGCAATATGCTAAACAATGCATATGGAATCCCGTTAACGCACATGTTTTTATACCCATTCTTAGGTAGTAAATTGCATGGGGCTTGCATAAAAGTCAACTTCTGTAGCAGTTGCCTTTTTGTGACTTGATTCCATACATGTACTACAGTATTGAAAACCAAACTTTACTTGTTTGAAAAATACAATAAAATATTGATGTCACAGGAACTTTTGTTGTTGAGTATATTTATATCAATGCATAACGTTTCAGAGTGACAAGACGACGGTATGATAAGAGGGATGACTTTCCCTTCATGTCGAGCAATATTCCAGCAGTTCCAGCCTTCGGTGTTTACATTTCGCAACTTTTGAGATACAATCGAGCATGGTCTTTCTACCAAGATTTCAAAGAGCGTCATACGACTCTTGCTCAGAAGTTGTTTGATCAAGGTTACAACTTCCAAGGCCTCAGTAAAGCTTTCAAAAAGCTTTCCAAATTTGACGCATCAGTGACAAAAATGATGTCAGATGTAATTTTCTATTTTGAATTGTAGCATATATTCCCATATCTTTTCGAGTGAACAATTGACTTGTCTTTGCATGTGTTTGTGAAGGGTGCCACCTCTGGGGAAGGGTATGCTGACCTTTTCGTGAACACCGGGTATCATTACTATTTGATAGTGATTCATAAACACATGCTCGTGATAAAGTTGGAATTGTACACTCGACTCTGCTTAATGCAGAGATTTCTATTTGATATGGAAAGGGTCTTGTCGCTATATTTTAAGACATTGGTTTATGCTTTGCTATTTTTTATTCTGTCAAGTAAAATAGTACGAGTTCAGCACAAACGAATACGCAAAAGCATAAATGACAAGCCAGTGGGTTGATTGGTTGTTTGTTTGTTGTTTAACGCCACACTTAGCAATATCACAGCTATGTGACGGCGGTTTGTAAATAATCGGGTCTGGACCAGGCAATCAAGTGACTGACATCATGAGCGATTGGGATCGATGACATGCATCAACCAAGTCAGCGAGCCTGACCACCCGATTCCGTTAGTTGCCTACACGACAAGCATAGTCGCATTTTACGGCAAGCATTCGTTGCTGAAGAACCTATTCTACCCCGGATCAAACGACGATGTGAGCTTACACTGAACACATGTCAACAAAGGCAACATATGTCAGCCCCCCCCCCCCCCCCCCCAAATTTAAACCATGAAAAATATAGGGGCCTTAAAAACTGAATATCCCTTAATTAATTTGCATACTTCACGTCGTCGCGCTGACTTGGGTTTCATGTAAACGTCAAAGACCTTCAGGCTTTCCTCCAACAAGCAGCTCACGCGCCGTGATATAACTAAAATACTGTTCAAAGCGGCGTTAAGCCAAACTCACTCACTCACTCACTCGCGGACTGTTGGTAAAACATAAGTTTTTAACATCTCTCTTGCTACCTACACAGGGCTGTCTTCGGGGATAGCACAGAATTTAACTCTCCTCTTTCCCCTCAGGTCCTTTGGTAGTACATAATCGTCTTCCTACAAACAATACGACATATTCTTATCAGACTGCAGGAAGGAAAGTGAGAGAGTCCATGGAGATAAATATGATTCACATCATAGGTAGCTACACATAAAGGACCGCTACATATACGCAGCTACACATCATACATAGCTACACATCATGCACAGCTACACATCACACACAGCTACACATCATACCCAGCTACACATCACAAACAGCTACACATAAACTGCTACACATACACAGCTACACGTCATACACAGCTACACATCATACTCAGCTACACACCATACACAGCTACACATCATACACAGCTACACATCATACACAGCTACACATACACAGCTACACATCATACACAGCTACACATCATACACAGCTACACATCATACTCAGCTACACATCATACACAGCTACACACCATACACAGCTACACACCATACACAGCTACACATCATACACAGCTACACACCATACTTTGCTACACACCATACACAGCTACACATCATACGCAGCTACACATCATACACAGCTACACATCATACGCAGCTACACATCATTCACAGCTACACAGCTACACATCATACACAGCTACACATAATACACAGCTACACATCCTCAGCTACACACCATACTCAGCTAAATATACACAGCTATACATCATACACAGCTACACACCACACTAAACACCATACACCATAAACAGCTACACATACACAGCTAAACATACACAGCTAAACATACACAGCTACACATCATACACAGCTACCCACCATACTAAACTACACACCATACTCAGCTACGCATCATACACAGCTACACACCATACACAGCTACACATACACAGCTACACATCATACACAGCTACACATAGAGCTACACATCATACAAGCAATACGACATATTCATATCAGACTGCAGGAAGGAAAGTGAGAGAGTCCATGGAGAGATATATAATTCACACCATTGGTAGCTACACATAAAGGACCGCTACATATACGCAGCTACACATCATACACATACACATCAAACACAGCTACACATCATACTCAGCTAAAAATCACACACAGCTACACATCATACTCAGCTAAAAATCACACACAGCTACACATCATACTCAGCTAAAAATCACACACAGCTACACATCATACTCAGCTAAAAATCACACACAGCTACACATCATACTCAGCTAAAAATCACACACAGCTACACATCATACTCAGCTAAAAATCACACACAGCTACACATCATACTCAGCTACACATACACAGCTACACATACACAGCTAAACATCATACTCAGCTAAAAATCACACACAGCTACACGCCATACCCAGCTACACATACACAGCTACACATCAAACACATACACATCAAACACAGCTACACATCCTACACAGCTACACATACACAGCTACACATCATACACAGCTACACACCATACTCAGCTACACATCATTACACAGCTACTCATACAAAACTACACATCATTACACAGCTACACATACACAGTAAGACAGACAGCTACACATACACAGCAAGACAAACAGCTACACATACACAGCTACACTTCATACACAGCTACACTTCATACACAGCTACACATACACAGCTACACATACACAGCTACACATACACAGCTAAAGATCATACACAGCTACACACACAGCTACACTTCATACTCAGCCACACATCATCCACAGCTACACATACACAGCTACACATACACAGCTACACATACACAGCTGCACATCAAACGCATCTGCACAGAATATCCGCTTTTACTTATCACACAAAAGTTCACACCATGCGCCGACAAACGCAATACTATTTTTGGTATCTTCCCACACATTGTAAATAATCTTGAAAAAAAACTTACACATAGTATATGGGCAGTGCTTGTGCAGGCTCGTTGAAGTTTGGGCCAGGAATTACCGGCACTGCACGTGACAGTAAAAGATGTCTCTCTGAAGGATTTGAAATGTTTCCAACAGCTGTATAGAGCCACCACCTCAGTTGGGAGAAGGGTCAATCGTACATCAGCGTTAGCTACTTCAGGTGGGTCCAAACAAGCAGCACATCCTGTGACAGATGGATCAGTTTGGACAGTAAATTAAAACCACTTTTAAAGTACCAGCCATTATATATTCTGGGGAGTGTTCTGATATGGGGGTGCTTAAATTCTTTTCTTCAGCCACAAATCCCAGGGTACCTTCCCCGAAAAGTCTTGCCACTATAATGATCCGAGGTAGAATAGGTCTTCAGCAACACCGTGCTGCCGTAAAAAGCGACTATGCTTGTCGTAAGAGGCGACTAACGGGATCAGGTGGTCAGGCTCGCTTACTCGGTTGATGCATGTCATCGTATCCCAATTGTGTGAATCGATGCTCATGGAGTCAATCACTGGATTGTCTGGTCCAGACTCGATTAATTACAGACCGGCGTCATATCGCTGGAATATTGCTGACATGGTCGTTAAACAACAAAATAAAACAAAAAAAAACATTACATTATCCATACGTCAATTCCATTCAATTTATGAGGAGCTGTATACCCAGTTTAAGAAGGCAGACTTTCCGCTGTGCATGTGTTACGATGGGCGACTGGAACTTGACGTGGCAATTGTTGTTGTTGTGTCCATTTTCCTGCAAGTTTGAATGATATTCCAATTATTTAGGAGCAGGTTACTTCTTTGAGTGGCATTTAGAAGTTGGAGTGATGAAGGAAGACGAGTTCTATGGATGAACAACTTCTTTATTACAATAAGTGCGACGTTTTCGGTGTAGATCCTAACACCTTTATCATGCTTGATAAAGGTGTTAGGATCTACACCGAAACGCCGCACTAATTGTAATAAAGAAGTTGTTCATCCATAGAACTCGTCTTACTTTAGGAGCAGGTTGTTGATGATTAATACCCGTAAACGAGGCCTGTCTAATTTGCTCGGGAAAGAAAATATCTTGTTTTAAATAAACCCGCTTCTAATTTGCATCTGTTGCTGTACTTGCCTAGGACAAGGTACAATAAACATCGTATGAGAGATCAGAGTCTATGGTGCTTTAAATGCGTGGACACACTGATCGGAAAAAAATGCAAAGGGCCCTTGCAACAGCTGCAGGTCAGAGGTCAGCTCAAGAATTACGTGATTGTGAACGCTTTATATTTTGTGACTTTTTGTGACATCTTTACATTAGAATGCCAAGATGTCAGAAATCAATGAACTAGCACACGAATTAGCTGGAACTCATCATTTTGTCTGATATTCCCTCAATAGGTGACTTGAAAGATTTAATCGAATCAGCCTATGGATGGTGCTGTAAAATCTCTCAAGGAAAACATGAAACGAGACATAAAAGAAGCTATTCTTTCGGAGTTAAATTTTGACAAACTGCAGGGTGATATTTCTCAGCTGCAGACTGAAAACGACAATCTTAAAGTCGCAGTGAAAGATCAGCAAGTACAAATTGATGACCAGACATCAAAGTTTGATTCATTATAAAATCAAACAACTGCAGCCTACATGGTCCGTGTGCGAAATACGCTACAGTCGGAAAGCGCACGTTAAATCTTCTATGTCAGTCAGTCAGCCTACATGGTCTGACCAAAATTAACACTACTCTTAAAAAACAATATTAAGGTGTTTAACATGCCAGAGGCAGAGGGAAAAGACTTATTTGGCAAATCAAAGGCCGATATCACAGTGAGGAAGGAAGATATGTATGTCATACACAGACTTGACCACGTAAATAAGACAGTCAGTATTGGTCAAGATTACATCAACCGAAGCAAAATCAAAAGTCATAAAAGCTAGGAATCAGATCAGAGATAAATCCACACTGCGATCAGCTGATGATGTCACAAAGGCTAATGTAATGTTGATTGACAGACTGAAGAGCCATGTCGACATCGACAAAGCTTGTGTTTGAATGGAAGGGTCTACGGACAAACAAGAGCGGGTGAACGGTACAAGTTCTACCCCTATGATGACATTGAGGCTATCATTGGCCATGGTTGAATAACAAACTTATATACCCTTTCAAGGACAAACCCTTCTGTGCCCTGTGCAGATAGTCCAGGGTAGTATAAGGGTAACGCTATTTTTCAGGGCATTATCATTTGCAGAAGCCCGAGGTCTTCCATTAACGGCCCGACGAAGGAGGGCAGTTGAAAAGACCGAGGGCTTCTGCAAATGATAATGCCCTGAAAAATAGCGTTACCGTTATTATAGCTAAAATGGATGCCTTGGAATTTGTTATCAAATAAAAAGAAACAACAATATCGATTTTGAAACATTTACTGCAATCAACACGAATGTTACTGACCCACTTTTACAAATATGGAAACGTCACTATTGAACGTTGCGTCACCTACCCCTGTGGAGTTAGCTTATTTGGCGTATATGTATTTAGCGGTATGCAACTGGGTGAGAGTGAATTAGCTCCCTTGGCTGGAAGCACGTGTAGAAAGCTGTACATGCAATGCCGACGCTTGTCAACATTAAAGTATCATGAAGCCTAAGAAGACTGATGTCTTTATTCGAGAACCCGACATGGTGTCAGAAGTGGGATCTTTTCCTCACGGATAGCCCACTATGAACTCGAATAGCAAAAGTATGTACGTTTGATTACCAAGACTGATCTCGACTCGTATGAACCGAAAGTTTGAAACTGGCGTAAAATGGCTGAGGTTGGAATTAATAACGAAGGGCAAGGGCTAGCTCAGTTACAAGTTCCTGTAGTGATGTATAGGGTTTCTCCTCCCGAACAGTTTGATTTTACTAAACCAGAAACGTGGCCGAAATGGTCAAGAAGGTTCGAACGTTTCAGACAGTCGTCAGCGTTACACAAAGAACCAGAAGAGGTCCAAGTAAATTCTCTTATCTATCACATGGGGGATGAAGGGGATGACATTTTATCAGCACTTCACTTAACTGTTGAAGAATCTAAGTCATATCAGACTGTGCTGGATAAATTTGAGAGTCATTTTGTAATCTCTCGAAATGTGATATATGAACGTGCAGTCTTCAATAGAAGAGTTCAAGAAGAAGGTGAAACAGTAGATTCCTTTATTAACTCTCTTCACGTATTGGCCCGCCATTGTGAATACGGTGACTTGCATGATGACCTCATCCGAGATCGCATTGTAGTTGGGATCAGGGATACTTCACTAAGTGCTAAATTGCAGAGTGACAATAAACTGACTTTAGCTAAAGCTGTCATGTTAGCTCGTCAGAAGGAAATGATCACTAATCAGCAGTCAGAGCTCAGGAAATCAGAGATGTCAAATGCGTCCGTAGATGCTATCAAGTCTCGCAAGTTTTCGAAGCAAAACAAGTCTATCAGATACAAGGTCTCAAGAACTCAGAACTCCTACAAGAAAAGGACAAATGAACAACCGTGGAAGCCTAAAAGGCCTTATTGCATGAAATGTGGTGCTAAACCATCTCACAAATGGAATGAATGTCCAGCCCGTGATGCAGAGTGCCATAAGTGCAAGAAAAAAGGACATTACAGTTCAGTCTGCCTTAATAGTAAAACGGTAGAAGAATGTGTGACAGATGATGTTGAAGAATTTTTCGTGGGAGAACTAGATGAGCCTGCATCGAAAAATGGACCATGGATGACAAACATTTCCGTTAACGGAACTTCACTGAGGCTGAAAGTAGATTGTGGGGCCGATGTAACTGCCATTCCGGAACAATCATATTATCAACTGAAAGGTGCAACCTTGAAACATACCAACAAACGTTTGTTAGGCCCAGCGAGATCCAGACTGGAAGTGTTAGGAGTTTTCAGCTCGCAGTTGAAGAAGGGCGAGAAACTTACCACCCAGGATATCTACGTTGTGAAAGGTCTAGAACGCCCTCTCCTCGGACGACCTGCTATCAACGCATTAGAACTTATCAAGTTCGTTGACAAAGTCACAACTGAAGAAGTGGTTGGACAATTTCCCAAAATATTTGAAGGACTTGGTGAGATTCCTGGTGAGTATGACATCCAGTTGAAAGAGGATGCTGACCCTTTTTCACTGAACGCACCAAGACGTGTTGCAATCCCGCTACTTGAAAACGTTAAACAAGAACTTCAGAAGATGCAGGATGCAGCTGTCATTGAGCCTGTCACAGAACCAACTGACTGGTGCTCGGGAATGGTTGTGGTACCCAAGGGAAAGACTGGTGTGCGCATATGTGTAGACCTTACACAGCTGAACAACAGTGTCAAAAGGGAAATATTTGCAATGCCATCAGTAGATCACATCTTGGGGCAGATTAAAGATGCAAAGATCTTCTCTCGTCTTGACGCAAATTCCGGATTCTATCAAATTAAGTTATCTGAAAAATCGTCAGAACTAACAACCTTCATCACTCCATTCGGACGCTTTAGATTCCGAAGGATGCCGTTTGGAATATCGAGTGCTCCAGAAATATTCCAACGCAAGATGTCACAAATACTTGAAGGCTTGCCAGGTGTCATCTGCCTGATTGATGATATTCTCATCTACGCCACAACACAACAAGAACATGATGAACGTCTGATCAACGTGCTGAAAAGGATCTCTGACAACGGAATCACCCTAAACAAGGCCAAATGTGAATTTGGTAAAACCAAACTTCGTTTCCTGGGACAGATCATCAGTGAAAAAGGTGTCGAAGCAGATCCTCAAAAGGTTAGTGCGATCGACAACATGAAACCACCAAAGGATCTAACTGAGTTGAGGAGATTCCTTGGCATGGTAAACCAGATGTCCAAATTCTCAAGTTCCCTGGCAGAGAACACAAAGCCTCTGAGGGACCTCCTGCACAAGGACAGTGCTTTCCTGTGGGGAGAAGCTCAACAGATATCGTTTGACAGGATTAAGTCACAGCTATGTCAAGCTCCTACATTGGCGATGTATGACCCTGTGAAAGAAACAAGGATTTCAGCGGATGCATCAAGCTATGGCATAGGAGCTGAGCTAAAGCAGCAACAGGAAGATGAGTCATGGCGTCCTGTGATGTTTGCTTCAAGATCGCTGTCGGACACAGAACAGCGATATGCCCAGATTGAAAAAGAAGCATTGGCCATAACCTGGGCGACAGAACGTTTCAATGACTTCGTTCTCGGCAAACACTTTCAAGTGGAAACGGATCACAAGCCATTAGTGGCAATCCTGGGATCCAAGTGCCTCAACGACCTATCTCCTAGACTACAGCGGTTTAGGATGCGACTGATGAGATACAGCTACATAGTTTTTCACACCCCTGGGAAGAACTTGACTGTAGCTGACACCCTCTCCAGAGCTCCAGTGGAGGAAATACCACCGAGAATGGAAAAGAAACTGGAAGAGGAAACTGAAATGTATGTTGAAATGGTTATCAGACACTTACCAGCTTCAGATGCAAAACCGCAACAAATCTCAACAGAGCAGCATTCTGAATATTCTAGGATCTTCAGTTTCGTCCAAAATGGATGGCTTGCATATCACTCTCTACAGGGGGAGGAAAAGAGGTTATACAGGTTTCGGAACAACCTGACAGTAGTGAATGGCCTACTTCTCAAGGACAACAGATTGGTCATCCCCAAAACACTTCGCCCAGAAATGATGGGGAAAATCCACGCAGCTCATCAAGGGATACGAAAGTGCAGGGAACGAGCGCAGACATCGGTGTGGTGGCCAGGACTGAGTACTGAGTTAAAGTCGGTCGTTGAGAATTGCAAGGTATGTTCGAAATACAGACCAAACCGGAAAGAGCCTCTGATGCCCACACCCTTACCTGAAAGGCCTTGGCAGAAAGTAGGGACCGATTTGTTCGAACTGAACAAAACCATGTATCTGATTGTGGTCGATTACTTCTCCAGATATGCTGAAATAGCTAAGCTGTCCTCGACAACCTCAACTAGCATCATCAACAATCTGAAGTCAATATTCTCAAGACATGGAATACCGGAAACAGTAATCTCTGACAACGGGCCTCAGTATGCATCAACAGAATTTCGAGAGTTCGCCAGCAAGTACAACTTCAGTCACATGACCAGCAGTCCATTGTACGCAAGAAGCAACGGCGAAGCAGAGCGTGCGGTGCAATCATGTAAAAACATTTTGCGGAAAGCTGAAGACCCTCATCTTGCTATGTTGGAATATAGAACAACCCCTCTCACAGGCAGATTATCTCCAAGTGAACTGTTGATGGGCAGAAAACTGCGAACATGTCTGCCAAAACATCCGATTCAGTTACAGCCGACAAGTGTTAACCACGAGCACTTTCAAGACCTCGACTCAAAACAGAAGTTGGCGACAAAACACAACCATGATCTACGTCACAGAGTGAAAACACTCCCACAGTTGAATCCAGGCGACTCTGTCTGGTTGAACAAATCCGAGAGCAAAGTTGTTCGGAAAGCAGATACCCCCAGATCCTACATCGTGAACACACCAAGTGGGGAAGTACGGAGGAACCGATCAGATCTACGCAAGATTCCTACACCGGAAACCTCAAGAGACAAAGTTTGTGACTCTGAGGTCAACCGAAATACGGACTGCAACATCACACCCCAGTGTCCACCAGGAACACCAAACAGACACTCAGACACTAAAACCAGAGTTGGAAGAATTTCCAGACCTCCCCAGAGACTTGATCTCTGATGAGACTTTGGGGTGAAATGTTGAGTTGTTGATCAATCCAGTTTTATTGTTTTAGTTAAGTGTTCAACAATGTGACTGTAACAAGGTTAAACAGTCATGTTGAATCATTGACCTTTCTTCATTTGCTCTTTAGTAAAGACTCTTTTGTCAAAAGTATTGTATGTGAGAATGAATATTTGACAGATGAAATTGTTAACTTAGTTTAGCAATACTCTAATATGCCATTCAGATTCACAAGTTATTTTCTGGTTTGTAACAATAGGCTTACCAATAACTTTAATAGCTCAGAAAGGAGGATGTGGAGTTAGCTTATTTGGCGTATATGTATTTAGCGGTATGCAACTGGGTGAGAGTGAATTAGCTCCCTTGGCTGGAAGCACGTGTAGAAAGCTGTACATGCAATGCCGACGCTTGTCAACATTAAAGTATCATGAAGCCTAAGAAGACTGATGTCTTTATTCGAGAACCCGACAACCCCTATCCTATGACGTCACCTAACAACGGGCGTGATAATGGCCCGTCGTCAAGTAAAATGGGGAGACAAATACTTGGAACAGTGACAATGCATTGTGATCAATTTGTTGTCGTCACAAGCTTCACATATATTTTTAGTTTCTCTTAGTCGGCGTTACGCTCAACAAGGATGATAATACTTTTAAGCCATGAAGTCGCTTTGTTTGTTTGTTATTACTACGAGTATTATTTGTTTCATCATGTGTTTACCATGTGCTCTGGACCAATCACGACCACAGCTGCAAAGTTATATTACTGCTGCTTCATTGATATTTGGACTTTGCCTGAACTATTATCTCTCTCCACATTGTCGTGGGCCAGTTTAATTTCTGTCGGGACACTCCCGCATGAGTAGCACCCCTAAACACTTTTTTATTTTTAATCTGCACGCGGTCTCCAAGCTGAACGCAATGACAAATTTAACTTTGTTCGTTAAAAAAGCTTCCTTTGTCTTCTTGGAAGAAACTCATGGTAGTTTACAAAATGAAAATACATGGGCAGCTGAATGGGGATAAAGTGGCCATTTCTCTCATGGTAGTTTGTTTGTTTGTTGTTTAACGCCGCACTGTAATGGAATTGACGTATTGATAATAGAATGGGTTTTTTTATTTTATTTTGTTGTTTAACGACGATCTCAGCAATATTCCAGCTATGTGACGGCGGTCTGTAAATAATCGAGTCTGGACCAGACAATCCAGTGATTGACATCATGAGCATCGATCCACGCATTTGGGATCGATGACATGCATCAACCAAGTTAGCGAGCCTGTCCACCCGATCCCGTTAGTCGCCTGTTACGACAAGCATAGTCTCCTTGTACGATAAGCATGGTCGCCTCTTACGGCAAGCATCTCATGGCAGTACACATAGTGCAGAAGTAATGGTCCTCATGTAAAATTATTTTGAATATCAAATTTATGAAATGATTGTCGACGACCATAGTCGCTTTAAAATTTGAGATATTACCACTGAGGATTATCGATTCTCGATTTTAGACATATACGGTCCCAACAACTCACTAATTTCTTCCAAGACCTTGTATTTGAATAAAAACAACTTCAGGGTTCAGTTATATGGGGAGCAGATTGGAATGTTGTTCAAGATCACTTAAAAGATACACATAATTTCAAAGGTAGAAATAACCCTCTAGCACATACCAAAATTAGGAAAATCAAAGAGAAACTAGACTTGGACAATATTTAATCCAGCAAACGAGAAATAAACATGGCGAAAAAACAACTCTATCATACAAAGTAGATTAGACTATGTTCGTGTCTCTGAAGGTGTTGTCACTTGTTAAATCTGCATGTATAGGAATATGTTATAGATCAGACCACTTATTTGTTTCCCTTGAATTGACATTAAATCCTATTGAACAAAGACCGGGTTATTGGAAACCATCCTCATTGTAACCATCTCCCCGAGGCAAGAGAATTAACTGACTTTAAAAGTCCAGTTTCCACCCTTGCCGAGCTAGGCTGGAATTCTTTGGCTCGATCGTGGCGCCACCAGTGGCTATTGCGAGTTAGGTCCCTTCTACGCCTCTCCTACGGACCAATAAGATTCCACCTCTCGTATCACTTGCATTTGCTTCAAACAAAATGGCGGCGCCCAGTCAAGATGATCTGATCGATAATCAAGATCAATTTTGTGATAAAACGGGCCTTACATCGCGAAGTGCACCAAATCACGTGAGCACCTTGATTAAAACTTTGAAAAGATTTGGAAAATATCTGTTGACAACAAGTTTGCGGTGCACATGCTATGCAAATCCTGCAATCGACCGAAATCTGCATGACACTTAACGAACCGGATTTCGATTTCGTTGCGCGATTTTGATTTGACTATGCATAAACTCGTTAATCCAGCCAAAATGTAACGCCATAAAACCAGCCTAGGTTTCGGCTAGGGTGGAAACTGAACTTTTTAGTCATTTAACTCTCTTGCCTCGGAAAGATAACATGAGTTAAGATACATTACTTTCGTGAAAAATACGATTAAAAGTACACTTGATGAATACCACGTATCGTGTCTCATAAACTTGATGAAGCATCATCCTACTGCAACAATTTATATACTAGTCATAACGATGACAATTGGGAAAATTTCTCAATACCCTTCACAAGCATAGAAGTGAAACTGGAGCAAGATAAACGAGATCATTGTGAAGGTGACATTTCTCTCAATGAATGTGCACAAACATTGCATAGATGAAAAATGGAAAACATCCAGGCCCAGATGGCTTTTCAGGCGAAGTTCTTCTGGAGAGATATTGGTATTGTGGTATGGGTATCAATTGTATTAACATATGCAGTCGGCAACCTGTCCAACTTCCAAAGACATTATTACCTGTATCCACAAAGAAGGTCGCGATCGACGTTTCTTGAAAAATTGGCGTCCAATAAATCTACTCAATGTAGACTTTAATATAGCATCTGGGGCAATGTCTTGGGAAAACATGTCTTGCCAGAAATAATTAGCGAGACACAAACTGGCTTTCTTAAGGGTCGTTTTATTTGGGAAAATACACGAACATTTTACGACATTTTGAATCATTGTGAAATACATGAAATACAAGGCTTACTTGTTACTGTAGATTTTGAAAAGGCTTTTGATAGCGTTGAGTGGGATTTTATATATGAAGCTAAAGAGGCTTTCAACATTGGTCCAACTTTCCAATACTGGGTCAAACCTTTCCAGAAAAATAGATGCAGTGCAACAATAAACACGAGACATATTTCGAACTATTTGATACTCGATCCATTGTCCCAAGATACATTTATCATATGTGCTGAGCTACTTTCAATTTCAATTAAAAATAACATAAAAGGTATTGATATAAAGGAGTAGAATACTTAATACTCCAATATGAAGAAAGAGATCAGAAGAAGAGAATTGATAAGTATACTAAGAAAGATTTGCTATTGCTTCAGATTTGAAAATCAATTGTGACAAGAGTATGGCTACTTGAATTAGTTCTAATAAGAAGTCAACTGTACCCATATTCCTTTGCGTTGGTCAAAAGAACATTTTAAAATTCTATGCATCATGTTCTCGACAAATCTACAAGGTAAGATTTCTATAAATTTCGAAATACAGATGAGAAAAGCAAGGAAAATATGTTCCTCTTAGCAAAAAAATACAATGAACTCTACGGGGTAAAATAACAATCATAAAACCCCGAATTATGCCCCCTTTAACTCATCTTTTGTTCAGCCCGACTAACGGATGCGACTATCGGGATCGGTTGGTCAGGCTCGCTGACTTGGTTGATGCATGTCATCGTATCCCCATTGTGTGCACGGATCCGTGCTCATTATGCCAATCACAAGATTGTCTAGTCCAGACTCGATTATTTACAGACAGCCGTCACGTAGCTGGAATATTGCTGAGTGCGGCGTTAAACAACAAATAAACAAAACAAACATTGGGACGATAAGTCATTTCATGAAGGCTACTCTAGTCAGTAGGAAGTTCACTTTGCATGTTATACAACTGATTGAAATTACCATACACAAATAACGGTTCATCTGAGATTCGCAAGGTGGAATTGCATTAGTTGATATTCTAACGACTGTCCAAGAGGGCCGAATCTCATTTGCAAAATGAAGTTCAAGGACGTAAGTAAAAGCTGTGATAAATGGTGGAAAGATGCTTGTGATGTTTTGTTTTTTAGTGATGCTCTGAACCTGCTCCGAACGCCGTCCCCTGCGGTTCACACAGACATTTCTTCTGTTTTAGCAATAACATACCCCATGACATTAAATAGTGTATCATTATTTCTTCGGGGTACGATGACAATGCTATCAGTCAAATAACAAAGCCGACCTCCCGACCACTGTTTCAGACGGGCGTTTATGACACACATCGGGTTTTAGGGATCTGATCTGACCCGGAATGCATATTGATAAATTCTCTGCCAAACAAACAGGAAATCATAGTTGTGTTGTGACCCTCCGGTTTACAGCGGCTTTTTAGGCCTAGTAACATTTTGATAACTCAAGTAAGCTTTTCGGTCAAATCAAATTTAGTGTATACTTTCTTTTAGCAAATGTCTGACACGGTCTGAAAATGAGCAAATGTACCAGTAGAGTTGTACCATTTTGGCCTGTGAAATATATTTGACGGGTATTAAATGTGTACTCACTCTTTCCATTTGCATCCAGGTCAGAGAACCCGATGTTCTCTGTACCGACCGTCTTTTTCCCATCCAGTACCTCTCACATGACATCTCTGCAGCGTCATACGCTACAGCCAGACAAGCTGAATTTACAGCGCACCCCTTCTTACAGGCCTCTATGCCAACCTGAGCAATGACCTGAGATACCGCTTCACCTGCAACAGATGTGTAAGCTCCTCTCATATACAGGTTACATGTCGCGGTATGTAGTTGCAAAATGGACCGCCTCCGTCGTCTAGTGGATAAGAACGTCTACACGTTTAGTTTCATTCCTTAAGACGTTAAAAGAATGTATTTTTTTGTACCCTGTCTGGCGCTTGGCATGAATGGGATTAAACAAGGACTGGTCGGCTCGAAGTCAGGATACTGTGTCTGAGTGGGATATTCATGTAAAAAAGCGGCAGTGGGCTAGCACCATAAAACCGGTATCAGTCCGGGTTGGTACGAGAACCAGCACACACACACACACACACACACACACACACACACACACACACACTCGCACGCACACATACACGCACGCACGCACGCACACATACACGCACGCACACATACACGCACGCACGCACGCACGCACACATACATACACGCACGCACACACACACACGCACACATACACGTGGATTCATGTCGCCATGTAAGTGCAATAATCTTGAACGCGATGTTAAACCGTTCAACGTTAAACTTCCATCTTGGCAACTATCCCAATGTTACAAAATAAATGACAGTATTCTGGACGTAATAATGCAAAAGATATTTGAAATATTGATGCAAACCTTCAACTGCCTTGAAATTCAGGATTATTAAAATGTACACCGCTACATGCACCTGGGCCATGCTTGGAAGGAAACGCTATCTGGAACCACAATGAAACATCCACTTGTCCTGGAATCTCAATGTGATTTGAATGGTTGTCGTACGAGGTTACTTAATTATTTAAGGAATATTCAATCATTGTTTTTCTTGGATCGTTCAGTATGTTGACATTTTGGTCAGAAGTTAACCCTTAATATTACACGTCTTACCACACCCACACCCACTAGCGCACGTACGCGCGCGCACGCACACACATACACACACACACACACACACACACACACACACACACACACACACACACACACACACACTATTTAGCAAATCATGTGATATTTGAACCACGGACATAAATATCCAGTTATTTAGGTCCGTGTTGGAACTTAGAAATAGACTCACTTTTAAATGTTGGCCAAAACACTGACAGTGTCATGAAGAATCAACTCAAATGACTGACCATGACCTTTCGTGACCAATAACATTTTGAAACATTACCTTACGCTGAACGATAAAACAAGCCAGAAGGACAAAATAGGTTACACCATACAAATCCATCTGGGTGCCTGGTGTCTCCAAGCCACATGCTGTTACCATTCGCTAAAGCAGCTTTTCTGACGAAATGGTCATGTGCGCGTGAAAAATCAATTCAACATGGTTTCAAGCAAGCCGTCATGTATAAGCCTTATGGGAAGTCAGGGAATTCTGGCATGGAATTCTAAAGCGACAGGGTATAAGTTCCTGCAAGCAACGTGTTTCAAAGGACACTTCAATATTTCAAGTCATCAGCCGCTCAAAGTGTGATACGAAAAAGGCAGACAATTGGAAATAAAAGGCCGTTGGTCGGTCAACCTTTCTCTGGGGAACCTGCTCATGGTAGTGGCAGGTCACTAACGCACGTGAAGACTGTCAAATGCCATCTTGGTTATCTCTTGGTTATATCAACGCCTAAATTCTACCCTTGCCACATCAAGCCCACTTTTCTCGATCGTGGCGCCAACTCGCGTAGATCACGAGTTGTGCCCCTTGTAATTGATATTTGTACGACAGGATGTTTAAATAATTGTTTGATATCTTGGCCCTTTATGACATTGAATTATATTGTTTCAATGCCTACCGAACATATTTTTACAAATAAATGATTTTGAAATATTTTTTTTCAACCACCGCCTTCCTTCAAGTTTTGAAACAAAACTCCGTTAACAAACCAATATAAAAAGGGCATAACCAGAAAACTGCCTTTGTCGAAATGAAGGCGCTGGTAGAGGTAATGGACTGACAGTAAAAGGCACATTGATCAGGTTTTAAGGACCGAGGTTGTACTATTGTATGACAGACATCCAAGTTTACAAATTTCTGCTCGACGGCACACCGCTTGGACAACTCGGGCCTTCGTTGAAAAACGAGTTACAAGCTAAATGGTATCTGACAGGCACAAGTATAGTTATCTCTTTCTTACACACCCTATAAAATCGCACCATTTTAGCGCAGAATCGATGCATAATTTGTCCATATTCATAATCTCAGTGGCGCATTAATACACAAGACAACGGTCATTTGTGACCTTTTCCGGCCTACTACCTCCTACCCACACCTAGTGTGATCTCCAAAATAAGGTTCCGCAATATCTGTGTATTATCAAGCGATGGTGATAATGCAAACTAGATGAGATCAATGAACATTGATAAAACTCTAAAACCATAAAGTCCCGACACAGCCGTAGGTGAATTCGACCGAAGTGCGAGTAACTTATCAATTAATTACAATCAGGAAAGTAGTCCGTCATAATTTGACTTCAGGTCATCGACATTGAGTAGCCAATCACGGACCAGGAATTCGATCTAACATATGATGCAAGGAATCTCAAATGGGTTTTTCACCCCCAGGTATGTACGAAAACGTTTTTGGTTGGCGATAGAGCAGCGAGGGGTGTGCCAAGGAAACAGTTCTTGACTATGATCGGTATGGGTGCGGTAGTATCATGGTGTTGGGCGGTATCACACATGACAGGCGAACTCATTTCGTTATTGTGAATGGGCATTTGATTGGCAAGCGATATGTTGACGAAAGTTTGTGTCCTGTAGTTATTCCATTCGTTTCAGACCCGTGAAGATCCGGGGTAGAATGGTCTTCAGCAACCCATGCTTGCCGTAAAAGGGACTATGCTTGTCGTAAAAGGCGACTAACGGGTGGTCAGGATCGCTGACTTGGTTGATGCATGTCCTCGTATCCCAATTGCGTGGATCGATGCTCAGTATATCAATTACTGGATTGACTGGTCCAGACTCGATTATTTACAGACCGCCGTCATATAGCTGGAATATTGGAGTGTGGCGTTATGCAACAAACCAACTAACCAACCAACCTTGCATGCAATGACCTTGCAGATGAACTTAGACTTTCTGAGAACATATGTAAATATATAATGTCAAGCAAGCATGTCCTGCCCTGTCAGTAGCGTAAGCATTTCTTATGGAAAGTTTAGTTTAGGGTGAAAAAGTTGAACTGGTCATGACCTGGGTGACCATGGGTGACAGTTCTTGTACTTAAGGATGTAATGTGATGTTGGGTCTAGCCCACTCTAGGATGTCCGCTGGTCTGTAATGAGGGTGTTTAACTTTTTTTATGTTAGATTTTTCTGAACTCTTTGTTATGTATTGTAACTGTAGCTGGAATATATGGAGTGCGGCGTTAAACAACAATCAAACAAACACTGCCTGAATATTAGCAACATAACCCTACTAAAACGATCAGTGACGAACGCTACATTCAGTTTAATGGTGTGGGGAAGCATTACAATTCGTCGTGCACATAGTGGCATGTTTTTCTTAAATCTTTGGAATAATTTTCTATGTCATCAAAGGTAGCGTTGATATTTCGGTCATGAAAATATTTAATTGCTTTAGATCGGTGTCTTGCTTTCTCGTAGGCACTGTTTCTAGAGTTTCTCGGCACAACATAGTGTCCATTAACATTAAACGACATCGGCGCAGGGCAACCGTAATGACGTCTCTCCCCTTTGGAAACAGGCGCATCCTCATCTTGGTTTCTGATGGCATCATGCAATTTTTGGCAAAGGAAACATTCAAACTTTCTGAAAATACCTGTCCCCTCAGTCAGTGTCATCTTTCGGTTGACTTCCATCAGGTATTTATTTTTAATTCCAGTTTTTTTATATTGTAAATACTTTTCATATTCCTCGTCGTGTTGGTCCAGGTAGTTAATATGGCGAGCCACATCCTCTATGTTCTTGAAGTCAGTTATCACAATGGCGGATTTTTCAGCAGGAAGGTAATCCTGGAATGAAAAAGCAAGCGTTCGAGGTTATATATCATAATTAATAATCCCTGCTAATAATTAATAATCCGTGGGGATTTCGGGTTAGGATTGATCCCGTGTTATCTAGGCGTATCGTTTGTTTGTGTGTTTGTTTCTTACTGTGTTGTTTAACGCCGCACTCAGCAATAGTACAGGTATATGACGGCGGTCTGTAAATAATCGAGTCTGGACCACACAATCCAGTGATTGAGCATCGATCTACGCAATTGGGATACGTTGACATGCATCAACCAAGTCAGCGAGTCTGACCATCCGATCCCGTTAGTCGCCTCTTACGACAAGCATGGGTTGCTGAAGACCTATTTTAACCCGGATCTTCACGGGTCTGCGTATCGTTAGAGTCGACCAAAATGGATCGGGGTCTCAAGTGCTGCTACCTTGGCTAACTGTGTGTCATTGTAAGCCGGATAACATGATCGGTGCTCATGTTTTCAGTCACTGGTTTAACTCTGTATTACAAAATGTAATATTGCCGACTGTGACATTTAACTACATTCACTCGGTAACTGTGCAAAATTCTTAATTCAATCGTTTAGAAATGTATATAAAACACATTGGATGTTGTATAAAACCGTAATTTAGAAATCGTCTTGAATTTAAAACATAACATTCGATCCAGGGAATGATACGAACAAATTATAGAATGGTAATTTTCCTTGTCATTGGTTCTGTATACTTACGCAACTGATATTTGTTATATACTATACTTAAAGGAAGTCAATGATAATAATAATAATAATAATAATAATAATAATAATAATAATAATAATAATAATAATAATAATCCAATAATAATAAAACAATCCATGTTGTCATATTACTGTTGTTAATCTGTCATAGCTGGTGGGTATAGCCGCACACGGCGTTCCAATTGTGGATGTTCTTTAACTTGTTTTGAGTAGTATACATTGATAGAGTATGCATATTATTACACAATTAGTTTTGTCTTGATGTAATTGGTTGGTTGTAGGTAATATTTACTTTACCGCTGTCCGGGTTAGAATTGATCCCCAGGTACCTACATGTATGTTGATCACAAGAAACGAGCTACCCATGCTTGTCGTAAGATACCCATAACGGGATCGGGTGGTCAGGCTCGCTGACTTGGTTGATGCACGTCGTTGTACCCAAATTGCGTATATCGATGTTCATGATGTTAATCACTGGATTATCTGCTCCAAACTCGATTATTTACAGACCGCCGTCACACAGATGGAATATTGCTGCGTGTTATCAACAAACAAACGAACGAACGTAAGATGCGACCAAATTGATTTGGTAGTCAGGTTCGGTGACTTGGCTGATGACGTGGCACCGTACCACGACGGCGTGCTCACAGTATCAATCACTGGATTGTCTGGTCCAGATTCGATTATTTTCAGGCTGGAATATTGCTGAGTGCGGGGTTAAACAACATGAACTAGCGATTTCAAAACTGCTTTTTCAGTATAAACAAAGCCCAGAGCAGCTACTGCACAGCGCGGAGGTAAACAACAAACACATAATCTGTCATAGTGGATGAACTAACCAACCGCCAATGGAATGTTTCCTTTGCTGAGTGAGTGAGTTAGGATAACGCTGCTTTTAACAGTATTTCAGTTATATCACAGCGTGTCAGCTTAATGTGGGAGGAAAGCCTGAAGTGATAGAGGTCTCAGACGTTTACCATTTCGGTGAAACCCACTAGCACGGGTATGATGCTGATAAACCTGGAAACACAATTGGGGTGAACATGGATTCGAACCCACAATCATAGGTTTTCTGGCGTACCCAAGGGATGAAACTCTGTACAGCGAATCGCGGCGCCTTAGACGACAGGGCCACCCGTGCCCCCTTTTCATTGCAGAAAATCAAGGGAGGAAGAACGTGTAATTACCTTCACAGTGGGCGACCCGAACACAATAGGCACAGTCCCCGCTATCAGTGGGCGCCACAGTTTCTCCGTTATGTAATCATGACACACGGCGTTTTCGAAGGCAAACGCGAACTTGTACTGTGCGACGAATCTGTAAAATTCGGGGGAAAGCATCCCGGCCATGTTGCCAATGATGGTACTGTAAAGAAAAATATATACTTCTTATAACAACAGTAGCAAATTATAATACCAAGTTTACACATACACATTGCTTTTGATATATCAGGTTTCTAATACAGAGCTAGACTAACATTTAGTCTCTGAAATCTTATATTACACAATATCCTTCTTGACTCTAAAAATAAAAAAATTCCCTATGCTAATGTGGAATAGAGCTAGCTTGAACTGGCTAGACTTGCTTTTGTATGCATTTCTAGATTATTATTTTTTCATAAAATAAATATATTCCACGGTCATGGTGCAGGACTAATACAGAGCAGGTGCACAGTGTTGGGTTATTTCGTTTGTTTGTTTGTTTGTTTTGTCTGTCTGCCTGTCTGGTTTGTTGGATTTTAACACCGCACTCAGCAAAATTTCATCTACATGTATATGACGGCGGTCTTTAAATAATCGAATCAGGACCAGAGAATTCAGTTATTGATATCCCGAGCCTGACCACCCGGTCCCGTTAGTCGCCTTTCACGGCAAGCATGGTTACCCTAAAGTTCCGGGGTAGAATAGGTCTTCCGCAACCCATGCTTGTTGTAAGAGGCGACTGTACTTGCCGTAAGAGGCGACTAACGGGATCGGATGTCCTAGAAACATAATTGGGGCGAAACGGGATTCGAACCCTCATTCTAAGGTTTCTGGCTTGCCCAATGGACGCCACCCTTGCGGGGGCACCCTTGTCCCCTCCCTAAGTCCAGAATCGAAGGTTCCAATAACCGTTGTCCTAATATCTTACATCAATAGTCCCTCAGGCATACTTGAAATAACTCCAGATCACCACGAGCCTGTCCCTTGATGGAAACAGCTGTTATAACGATGTATACACTACTTTTGCCGTGGGGGCCCCCACGGCAGCGCGGTAATATTACATGATTCATTTACTAACCTGTTTGGAAAATCTTTGTTATGTTCACAGGGTCCGTAAGAATCAACTGGAACATATTTCTGTAACATTTTCATGTAATTCGATCTATCAGATGGCGTCCAACAATCAGTGTGAACAAATATAATTGGCGCTAGTCCTTCTTTCCTCAGCCTTGTTTTCTCTGACGTCCGCACTAAATAGGTTACGTCAATCAAATTGTCAATATCTGCTAACCACTGTGTTGGAAACGGACAGTGACTTTCTCTTCGGAAGGTCGAGGTGTAGTTGAAAAGGGAGATAACCTCATCTTGGCTCATAAGCCATTCATTATTTTTAGGCGATTCGTTCATAAACAGACCCCATATATGCCCACGTTGTCTTGGAAATGGAAATCCCGTCTCTCCAAAGCCAGTACCATCAAAAATATATGCCTGAAATTATCAAAGGTAGTGCAATGATAATTGACCGAGCACTGCTCACATGAATGTTTTTGATGATTATCAAGATATGATAATTACATACGCTAATATTCTGCCAGAGAATGTATTTCAACAATTATTTGGAGAGGTTATGTGTTTATATAATTTCAGTTATACCGCCGCCTGTCAGCTTAGTCTATAAGGAAAGTCGATGAAGCAGATCTTAAAATTGTACAACTTTCGTAAAAACAACGAGTACATGTATAGGCTAGGATCAGAGTCTGGACGCTTCTGGGATTCGAACCCACGATAAGTGGACCATGCCCTTTATTAAAGACATTTGGGCCATCCGTGACCACAAATACTTGTAGAACAACATTTAAGACTGTTAGAAAACATACCGTAACGCTATACTGGAGAAAAACAGCCTTTTGAGTGAGTGAGTGAGTTCACATATGTAAATGTGAATGCACGTCTAAAGATAAAGCTTGATAAAGTTTCATAACTGGTGAAAATTGATATCCTCGATTTAGTGTTCAGGTCCAAAATATACTTCTATCAATTCCATTCTGCCACACCGAATTAACGTTTGCTATACCATGTGACTTTGTTCCGTCATCCGGGCTCTGTTGGCAGTGACCTGGCACGTGCAGTTCCCACATGTTGTATGTCGGTCAATGTTACCCATAGGGTCCCACCACAGGATTACTGGATTTTGGTCTGAAACAATTTTCCAGTTTAATATAAATTAATTCAATTTAGTTTGAATCGAACTGAATGGAATCAGTCATAGTTGTATCAATTACAACATGTATTTGTTTGGAGTGAGTGAGTGAGTGAGTGAGTGAGAGAGTGTTCCAGTTTCATAGAGGCGGAGAACACCAGGAATGGGTCTCACACATTTTACCCATGAGACCAACCGAAACTCGGATGTCTGCGTGACAAGTCAACGCATTTACCACAGAGCCACACGACCGACCACACCTTTATAGAACAAATCTTAAATGAATTGGCATAATTCAAATCAGAATTACGAAAATAACGTTCTTATTAATATCTTTAGTGCAGTTTCTAGAGCATTTACTTCAGAATAAATAACTTCTCAAAACGTATAATTACGAAAATAACGTTCGTGTTAATATTATTAGTGCAGTTTCTATAGCATTTACTTCAGAATAAACAACTTCTCAAAACCTATAATTAAGAAAATAACGTTTGTGTTAATATTATAAGTGCAGTTTCTATAGCATTTATTTCGGAATAAACAACTTCTCAAAACCTATAATTAAGAAAATAACGTTCGTGTTAATATTATTATTGCAGTTTCTATAATATTTACTTCAGAATAGACAACTTCTCCAAACCTATAATTAAGAAAATAACGTTCGTGTTAATTATCTATGTAGTTTCAATGGCATTTGCTTCAGAATATACATAACAAGAATAACATGATGTTGATGTTGTGCCTGTGGCCTTTTCTATATTTCATTTCTCTGTATACCGATACGGTAGAAAGACTTTAAGTACTATACCCTGTTACAAAGAGCATGTTGCACAACATTATGAGATTACGTACCAGTGTGTGCACTTGCGCCGCTCAGCATTGTAAACATGCAGACTGCTAGACGAAGTTGTCTCGAGGTAACAAACATGGCTCTGGTCCTGAAGACACAACCACACCAGCAGCATAGAAATAGGTTATGTTGTTCATTGTTAAGATCTAGATCATATATCACACCAGCATTTAGGCTTATCCCACAATCGACAGCCATAATGCATAGTGTAGCATCTGGATGTCAATGGGATCGACGCCCAAATTTGAATTTGATTTATAGCTGGGTGTGTTGGTTTATGATGATGCTTGCACTTGCGTCGATTATTGTTATTATAGCTGTAGCTCGGTCCAGCAGTTGCATTTATATACATATTAGGCATTTATTGCAAGCTGCTTTACCTTATCCCTCGCGCTTGGGGATGAGTCATAATATACCCTACATGTTGAGGTGCGGGACTAGACTAACTTTAAGTCTCAGAAATTATTTTATATAAAAATATATACCTTCAAAATATAATAGAAAAATCCAAATGGAGCTTAGAGCATGTTTAATTTCAGGCTAGACTTGCCCAATCATTCTAGATATGAGTTGGACAGGTTTATTTATAAAGTATAAATTTATTCTGTCCGGGAGACAGGCTAGAGCCGGGCCCCATCACCACATAACGTTAGGCGGTGTGTGGTGTTGGTCCTTGAAAACTAGGTTCACATGAAAACTGTGATATGTCGATATTGATGAAGTATATAATCAATAAACGATATGAATGAGGATAGATTGTATGGATAAGATGGTCATAATTGATAACGGTATAAGGATCTGTCGAGAAACGTTACTGATGCAGTATAATAGGGAAGTGGTTGTCCATAGACTGTGAGGTGAGGTGAACTGGGGTTTAACGTCGCGTCCAAGATTATTGCACTTATATAGCGAGTGTTTGTGTGTGTGGCTGCTTGTACTAGTCCGGACTGATGCCGATTTATAGTGCTAGCCCGCTGAGATACCATGCCGCAGTTTAACATGAATACCCCACTCAGACACAGTATACTGACTCCGAGCCGACCAGTCCTTGTTTTAGCCCCTTATTGCCGAGCGCCAGACAGGGTAACAACAAGTACCATCTTTTAACGTCATTTGGTATGACGCGGTCGGGGATCAAACCCCGGACCTTTCGCTCTCCTGGCGGACGCTCTGCCTTTAAGACCATGGAGGCGATGTCCATGAATTGTATTTACATTTATACATTTTTATTTTATATTTTACATAAGTGTTGCAAATAATGAGAGACGATAAAGATAAGGATAGCTGATATGGATATGGATAAATCTATTGATGACGGATATATGGTATGGATATAGTACACTGCAGCAGTAGGGACTGATTATATGGATTATATATATAGATGATATGGATACGGATGGATGATATGGATTGTGATTGATTATACTGATAAGGATACCTAATGCGAGTAGGAAAATATCATATGGATAAGGATGTGATATGCATATGATTTTAAATCAACCATATATATAATGAGAGATGAAAAATATAACGAGAGGTGTTATGAATAAGGATAACTTATACGAATGATGGCCGAATATATAAAAGTGATACGCAGAGGGATAGGTGATATGGATAAGGATAAACTATGGATAAGGATAGATGACTGGATAAGGTGCTGTGATATAAATAACGGTATATAATGTACACAGCATGGGTTATAACGAAGACTCGTTGTTTGTAATATCACATAGGAAGGTATATATGTTTAGCGTGGGAAAGATGTAATTGGGTGTTAGATGTCGTATTGATGATATGTCACGAATAGGACATATAGGAAACACACACAAAAGGTCGTTAGGGAGTTTTGGTTGAGTGACTTTGTAAGTGCATGTAGTATATGGATTTCAAACAGACGACGGTTAATTACATGTGAACAGGTAATTGCTTGCGTTCAATTCACAAAGAAAATGTATATGCACGGTGACGGTGTCAGGTCTGTTGGGACTGGTGGGGGATGGGGGTGGTTGGTGGGGGTGTATTTTTGGAGGGGGGTGGGGGTGTATTGTTGGAGGGGGGTGGGAGTGTATTATTGGAGGGGGGTGGGGGTTTATTCCAAGGACATTGGGAGAAAATACCAGAAACGTTATTCATATCAAAAAGACTATATACATGTTTGGATACATTTTGTAATTGTATTGAAATGAGCAGGAAAACATTGACAGACGACCAACTGACATACACACGGACCGAAATGGGCATAGAGGACTGTGGGTTGTAAATCTCCCAACTCCAGTGCGTCACCTCTCACGGTAATCGTCAATAACAATCGTCAACAACAATAAAATTCAACATACTTACCTCCTGACGTCAGACACCTCACGTCGGAGCACAGTAGCATCCAGATAGATCCTTAAACAACACGTTACAGCGGATGCCTGTGTAATAAATATATACATCAAACATCTCAGTAGAAACGTGTGGAACAGACGTCCCTTGTTGACAACACACACACACAGGCCGAGTGTGTCCCAGTGCCCGATCAAGTGTGACGGGGTAGTTTAAACCGGGGTGTCCCCATGGGATTGTTGCACAAAGAGGAAGTGTGTCCCCCCGGGGTGGCAGTTGTGAGGGCACGTTGTATTCACTTGTTCATGGAGTTAATATGTCCCCTTTGGCGATTGTGTTTACCAATTACCTGTTACATTTCACGGTTTGTTTACCCTTTACCCTTACCACACATGCAAACAGACGAATACTTTGAAACACTTTTCTCTAAAAATCCTGAACAGTAAACGATATAAACTGCCGGGCAAAAGAAAGTGTACAGTTGAAAATTGGATTTGACCGAAAATTCAAAACTTTATTAAAATGTTACCAGGCTGAAAACGGTCGCCGAAACACTGCAAACATATGGTCCTAAACTATAATGCCCCTCTCAAACACATCACCATCGAATAATCCTTTTTTTTGTTTCGTTTCAGCCATCATCCGACATGGGTGTATACCTTCTTTTGCCCAGCAGTGTATATGAATTTAGCATATTATTGAAGCACGATTTTCATACCTTTTGGATGTCATAGTGTCCTATATTTAACGGTGAATAGTACACAATTCACTCTATCAGTAAGAACGCAGAATGATATATTTTTTGGATATATATCCTCAGAATTTTTCAAATTCGTTTTCGGAATAACCACACAAGTCCTTTTATTAACGATGTTTATGAGCAAATGTATTATATATTATTCGAACGGATTTTGAATAAACCCTTTCTTCTTTATGACAATGGCCTTCTGTTTGCCTGCACGAAAGTGGATTCTTTTGTTACAACATATACAAGTCCACCCATGAAGCCTAGTCAGTACCATGTCCCTCAACAAAAGAGTCGTCTTCCGTCCAGCGGGGAATAAGTGGATATCAACGCCGTGGCTATAACGACCTCAGCCATGCGGTAAATTACGTGTTAAACTCTCCTTTGGAGGAAGGTTGTGTTTATATATATTCATGAAAAAATGTCACTCGGATTTAAACGGGATGTTCGTTTATCATAAACAAGCACCCTGTTGTTATTTCTTTTGTTCAAATCTGTAGGCCACAGTTGACTTCAGTTGTTGAGGTTATAAAGGCACCACTGTTGCGATTGCCAAGCTAAACTGGGACTGGCTTGGTTGTATTTCTATTCGTTTAAGTTCAAGATATCCGTTTAATGATATCTGACGGCATTTCCACTCAGAGCAGAACGCTATAATCAGTTGCCGAAATAATACTTCACACACATGTGCTGTATCGTGATACTTAGTTGCCGACATGATACTACACACACAAGGGCTGTATCGTGATACTCAGTTGACGACATAATACTTCACACACATGTGCTGTATCGTGATACTCAGTTGACGACATAGTACTTCACTCACAAGGGCTGTATCGTAATACTCAGTTGACGACATAGTACTTCACACACATGTGCTGTATCGTGATACTCAGTTGACGACATAGTACTTCACTCACAAGGGCTGTATCGTGATACTCAGTTGCCGACATAGTACTTCACACACATGTGCTGTATCGTGATACTCAGTTGCCGACATAGTACTTCACACACATGTGCTGTATCGTGATACTCAGTTGCCGACATAGTACTTCACTCACAAGGGCTGTATCGTGATACTCAGTTGCCGACATAGTACTTCACTCACAAGGGCTGTATCGTGATACTCAGTTGACGACATAGTACTTCACTCACAAGGGCTGTATCGTGATACTCAGTTGCCGACATAGTACTTCACACACATGTGCTGTATCGTGATACTCAGTTGCCGACATAGTACTTCACACACATGTGCTGTATCGTGATACTCAGTTGCCGACATAGTACTTCACATACAAGGGCTGTATCGTGATACTCAGTTGCCGACATAGTACTTCACTCACAAGGGCTGTATCGTGATACTCAGTTGCCGACATAGTACTTCACATACAAGGGCTGTATCGTGATACTCAGTTGCCGACATAGTACTTCACATACAAGGGCTGTATCGTGATACTCAGTTGCCGACATAGTACTTCACTCACAAGGGCTGTATCGTGATACTCAGTTGCCGACATAGTACTTCACATACAAGGGCTGTATCGTGATACTCATATGCCGACATAGTACTTCACATACAAGGGCTGTATCGTGATACTTAGTTTGCCGACCTTGTATTTCGTGACCTTTGAGACAACTTTGATGTAATAGTCAACCATATACCCAGGCTCAGGTTTGTTAGATTTCATGATTTCATAGAGTTGTGGTTTTGTAGCCCTTGAATAAAGGTCATATTCCTCCGTTGCAGCTAAGCCACCACATCTCCTTTAAGGCGATTAGACGTCGGGGCCTTGCTGTCTGGGTCTTGCATACTGTGATTGTCTATGATTGATTGGTGCATTGACAATGTTAATGAGGGACTTGGTAGGCAAAGCAGCGACCAATTTATTTTTCACCCACTCAAGAAATACTTTGCCGTTCGTTTCTGTGTGGTAGTCCCCGTTGTCCATGGCCTTCACTCGAATGACGAGGTCACAGCCTGGGGGAAAACCTTGACCAGCACAGCCAACGTGGACAACGATTAAGTCTTTCACCTTTTCCTAGTGGTAACTTTCTCCCAGACTCCTTACAATCCCCACCGGGTACCCATTGACTGCTGGCTGTGTGAGAGGCATTAACCCACGTCTCATCTGGGAAAACAGGCTCATATCCTTCTTGACGTTTCAGCTTCACGGTTCGCAGATAGTGATTTCGGAGACGAAGGATGTCAGATCGTTCACATAACACAGCCCCATTCTAACCAGTTATCCTTTTGTATCTGTACCCAAATGTATGCAAAAGTTGACAGCTTGTATTTTGTAACAATTAAATCATGTTCAGTTTCAGGGTATTTCTTTCAGAGTCTTAGTGACATGTCCAAAATACGACCACCTTAGAAGAAAATACATTGATCCGCCTTGTTATGTACATCCCACTCTACAAAAAATTACAACGATCATGTCAACAACTGATAAAGACACTCTAAAAAATCTGTCCATGTTCATTTATCATGCTATGTTAATTAGAATATGACCTGTTAAAGGGATCTGTAACCACTCCCGAAAACAGAATTGTACTATGGGCCTGAGGCCTTTCAGTATGGAATAAAACTTACCCTATCCTATCCTACTTATTTTCTAAATGCAGTTTAACAACTGCACGTCAGACTTGACTTTTCTGAAAACTGTCTAAGTTATCAACCCCACCTGCTGTGCCTGATTGCTAGTCCCGTCGGCGGACATTTATTCAGCTTGTTAGGAGACACATCAAGATCTTTAGAAGATAGTTTCAAGTATTTATTAACGACATAAAATGGTTTTCCTCTTTCTGCTTCACATTGAAAGAAACCATACACCTTATAAATCAACTGTTTCAGATCAGCTGAGTAGCGTAATGACGTTGGCTATGTAGCACTTGCAGTACGTTTTTGCGCTGTTCCTTTTACCGTTGTTCCCCCTCCGTTCAAGATGTGCACTTGTACACGTAACAACATGATAGTTTCTTAAACAACTTTTTCCAATGATGGGAATAAAAATAACAAACAGCAGATATTGTTGGGTACAGGGTATTAAATGTCGTGTACCGTTGAGATATTTAATAAACTATTCCCGATTTTGATTTATTTTTCAATTTATGGTTCTCATTTGGAGCCAAATGGCCCCTTTGTACGTATTGACATTAATGCGGATACTTTAGTCCATACCTTATCAGTAATGAAGGCCACATTAGCAGGGGTATTGTCTTTATTGCATTCCACACTGCCAGATTTGAAACATTCAGCTATAGGACCTCTTAATGATAGCATGGCTATAAAACTGGTATTGCCAATACGACAATCACGTCATGTTTTAGAGATGAGTCGGACACTGTTCATGCGTTATGTGTAAAGATGAAAAATGAAAAAAACTAGCATTGTCTCATCACCTGTATTATTGTATATGCCTAGGATAGAAAATCAAATTGTTCGTCGCGTTTGAGTGCAGGGTGTTGGACTTAGTCGTTTTTTCGACCAAAAATGAAAAATCGTCGTACGGGTCTTCGACTTTGCACGACGCTTCTTTAGGTCACCTGACCGACCGTAACCAAAGATTTTTCGATTTGGAGCATGTGTTAGGGTTAGCATTTATGACCCATAGCCCCGCCCACAGAGGTCATTTCGGGTCAAGCACGGTGAAAACGTGGCCTCAGGGTCAAGGTCTACCCGCATGCAAAGTTTCAATGCCCTGCGACATCTTTCACATCCTGCACGTTTGAGTGCAGGGTGTTGTTGGAAAGTCTAAACAGTGTTATCTTCAACGGGCGAGTAATACAATTAAATCCCTTATCCCTTTACAATTGTAATGCAGTTCTTTTACCAACGTCCGCGAATATACTTAGTGATCTTGTGCTCGTAGGATAATTACAGCATCGTTGGAGCATCTCGACGTTTAAAGAAAACAAAATATTTTGTTTCAGTAGATTTTAATCTGTTTATTTCAATTACATTCTTTTCTTGAAATTCAAGGTCAAAGTGAGACTAAGGTGTGTCCACTTCCCGACTACATCCAAACATTCAAGCAACAAAGGCTTATCAACAATTCAAACAGTGAGTGAGTGAGTGAGATGGGTTTAACGCCGTTTTAAGAGTATTCCAGTTATATCGCGGCGCGTCAGCTTAATGTGGGAGGAAAGCCCGAAGTGATGCAGGTCTCAGACGTTGACCACTTCGGTGAAACCCACGGGTATGGTGCTGACAAACCTAGAAACATAATCGGGGCGAACCGGGAATCGAACCCACAATCATAGGTGCTCAAGGGACGCAACTCTTCACAGTGAATCGCGGCACCTTAGACGACTGGGCCAAATCCAAGCAATCTCAAATCGAATACGTTCAAGACAAATTATATCAGGCAGTTTGAGAAACATTACTGAAGAAGAAAGGACTTGTGGTTCCCCAGCAAGTTTTGATGAGGTTCGTCTAATTTACTGAAAATCAATGATATCCCTAGTATGTGGCGCTGACACTTTAAACGTTTATCATAATTTTATTCAACACATTGAATAAGTTACCTGCATTTACCTCTTGTCATAATAAGATAATTGAACTAAATTATTCTTGCGGAAACATATTTTTAAGCTATATCAGTTCTTGTACCATCGTTGGTGGTTTATGAAAAAATAGTGAGTAAGTTGGGGTTAACGCCGCTTTTAACAGTAGTCCAGTTATATCACGGCGTGTCAGCCCGAAGTGATGCAGGTCTCGGATGTTTACCACTTCGGTGAAAGCCACGAGCACGGGTATGGTGCTGACAAACCTAGAAACATCATCGGGGCGAACCGGGATTCGAACCCACAATGAAAGGTTTCTGGCGTGCCCAAGGGACGCAACTCTGAACAGCGAATAGTGGCGCCTTAGACGACTGGGCCAATCGTGCCCCCTTATTGAGAAATAACGATATTGAAATAGTGTTGATCAGCATGTGTCACTGCGTAAGTTGGATAATCATTAACTGCTAGATTAATCTATATCAAATATTTGATTTAGAAGACTAACAACGTGACGTTTTGGCGACTTGAATCCCACCTGCTTGGACTGCCAGTTTTCAAGGGCCCAGCTCCCCTTTAAACGGCACATTTGGCTCAGTAGAACATGATCCTAATGTCTGGCTATGGTGTGTTCGATCCAGTCGAGGTACGAACTGAGCTTCGTGTACAGCCCTGGGTATTCCGCTTTGCCACAGTTGTAGCCAGTAGAGACGACAGCTCCCTCGTGCCACTCGTTGTCATAGTAACACGCCAGTGGTCCACCGGAATCACCCTGAGAAAAAAAGAAAAAGGTGCGTTATTGACAGGTCAACCATGCCAACCAATGAGATGTTGACAGTGTCGTTGGTTGGTTGGTTGGTTGGTTGGTTGGTTGTTTTACGCCGCACTCAGCAATATTCCAGCTATATGACGGCGATCTGTAAATAATCGAGTCTGGACCAGATACTCCAGTGATTGATATCATGAGCATCGATCCACGCAATTGGGATCGATGACATGACAGTGTCGTAACTGCGTTAGGGCGTCAAGGGGGGGGGGGCGGGGGGGGAAGGGGGTGCCTACAAAAGTTGCCTAAACGTATTGCCGTTCCGTGTCGTCGTGTTCATTTAATCCATGACTGTGCAACCCGCCTGGTCAGGGGAGTTTCTCAAGGTCTAACGTTACTAACACTCATAGATATTCATGAACAATATCTACCATGAATTCTTGTTTGTGTCGTGATCGGAAAACTACCGGAGTGAATGAGTTGGGTTTAACGCCGCTTTTAACAGTATTCCAGTAATATTACGGCGTGTCAGCTTAATGTGGGAGGAAAGCCCGAAGTGATGCAGGTCTCAGACGTTTACCACTTCGGTGAAACCCACGAGCACGGGTTTTGTGCTGACAAAACCTAGAAACATAATGGGGGCGAACCTGGATTCGAACCCACAATCATAGGTTTCTGGCGTGCCCAAGGGACGCAACTTTGCACAGCGAATCGCGCCGCCTTAGACGACTGGGCCATCCGTGCCCCGAAACTATCATAACCTATTAACCGATTAAAGATCTCTATTGACCAAATATCCTGTAAATGTCATCACTCTATTGAATTCCTGCATGTTTGTGCCAACTAGGTGGTTTTCCGTCTCCCTCGTATTAAAGCTATTTAAAGGTTGAGTTTGTTATACTTTTCTGAGGTTTTGGGGATGTATTTCTACCTTATAACAAAAGATACACGTTCACCTGGTTGATAATGGGTACCCTATGGAATGGGTAGCGGTGGCAATCATATTTCCCATGGAGTTGAGAATGAAATATGAATGAAATTTGAACATAGATTCGTTATCTCTAATAATAACATGTTATGTTTATAAACGGTACTATACTTTATTTACGTTGTTTGTGATATAACTAAACTGTTCAAGGCAGCGTTAAACCCAATTCATTCACTCACTCACCCACTGTATTTCATAGCCACTTTACGATATTGATATTTAACTGTTACTTTCTCACCAAACAAGCATCCCGACCTCCTGAGGGGCTGCCAGCACAGATGACAGAGTCTTCCTCTGGGGCGTAGAAAGCTTTGTCTGGGTCATCGTCTGGTACGGCAGCATATCCCCGACTACACCGGTCCTGCTCAATGACTGTGATGTTCACCCTCAGAGGAATGTACATGCTCCAACCGAGGGGCCCTGTAAAGGTGGATGTTTTGTACGTATTAATTGTACAGTATACAATGAAAACATTATAACAATCAACAGACTTCACTCAACCAGCCGTATACTACCGGTAGAATTTAAGAAAACAAGTTGCTTTCATTCCAGTCGTCTCAAACTCGAACTCAACGGATGTCGGGAACATTAACGTGGCAGACCCTGTATCGTGGGTGTAGTGTTCACTTTGTGATTTGGGTCACACATACACACACATACACAGTAGTACACCTCCCAATCTTAGCGTGATTCCCTCTCCGAAAGGTCGGTGATTTGATCCCCGGCCGCGTCATACCAAATACGTTAACATATTATACTTGTTGTTACCCTGCCTTGTGCACAACATTAAGGGGCTAAAACAAAGACTGGTCGGCTCGGAGTCAGTATACTGTGTCTAAGTGGATTATCCATGTTAAACTGCGGCATGGTATCTCAGTGGGCTAGCACTATAAAACAAGCATCCGGAAACCCCATTTCACCTCACCACTTAAGCTCTAGAATTGTCAAGATTGTCCGGGTTTTAAACCGAACAGATTTCTTTCCTTGCCTAAATTTTGCCGCCAGACTGTGACTTCCGTTTCAGGTTTGTTTACGCCTCCTCCCATTGTGCGTTTCGGATATCCTTGAAAGCACATCTGTCGCACAAAAGCAGGGATTCTCTCCAGTTCACAACATTAGTCCCCAGAATAAAGTCATTTTTAAGGTTTAATAAAATCATTCTCCAAAGTGACCTTAGTTCAGAGCTAAAGTAAGGGATGAGGTGAGAAGGGGGCGGGTATGGAATAGGGGTGGGATGATGGTGGGATTAAGAAATATTTATTAAACAGGATCTAATGTCTAAAAGAGAGAATACCTTTTCTTACAGTACCGCTAAAACTTTCACGGATATGGTCAGGAATGGAATATAACAAATGTTATGTTTGGGATAACACTTTCTTAGTAAAGTACAGATTCTAGTAGTTTTAGCGGTAGTGTCACATACGGGATTCGAACCCACACTGCCAGAGTCGGCAGGACACAAAGTCAGCGATCTTACCCACTCAGCCACCGAGGCTTCCATGAAAAAAGGAAAGTCCGACAACTGGTAGTCTAGATCACGTTGTCTGTCATCTTCCCGTGGCAAGAGAGTTAACTGACTTTTAAAGTCCAGTTTCCACCCCTGGCGAACTAGGCTGGAATTCCTGGGCTCGATCGTAGCGCCACCAGTTGCTATTACGAGTTATGTCCCTTCTAAGCCTCTCCTATGGACCAATCAGATTCCCCTCTCGTATCACTTGCATTTGCGTCAAACAAAATGCCTAGTCAAGATGATCTGATCTATAATTAATATCTCTATTGTGTAATCAATATCTACATCGCGAAGCGCATTAAATAATGTGAGCACCTTGATTAAAAACATTGGTGGTGCACATGCTTTACAAATCCTGCAATCGACCAAAATCAGGGTGACAGTTTATGACCCGGATTTCGACTTCATTGCGCGAATTTGATTGGACTATGCATAGACTCGTTAGTTCAGCTAACTCCATAATACCAGCCTAGTTCGGCAAGGGTGGAAACTTGACACTGGACAATTATAGTCAGTTAACTCTCTTGCCTCGGGGTGATGTTACCTTGTGTACCCCTCTGACACGTGTTAATTGGCACGGCGCCCATGGCCGAAAGCTATGAACACACAATGTAGGGCTGGGACGGGTAACTCGGGTACTCGGGTCGGATGGGTACTGAGTAGGACCCGGGTACCCACAGGACTACCCTGACCCGTGGTTAGTCATGTGATATTTTGTTTAATGGTTAAAACTCGATGGTTACAGTACAAGTCACTAATGTTCGCATTTCTTTCTGACTAAGTACCATTGCTTCTGACCTTTATAGGTTTAAGTAAAAATAACACTTCAGTCAACTTCAGTGTATGCATTATCAGATAGTTTTATACGTGTATCTAAATACATTTTACCAGGGCTACGCTCAAACTATTTCCAATCGGACATTTTGTACCAAACTCTTGCTACCTTTTGCTAGGGTCGGGTAATAGCGGGGTGGGTACCCGGGTAGTAAATTTGGACTCGTCCCAGCCCTAACACAATGGCCATGGGATATATTTCAAACATTGTGATATGGCGTTACTAACTGTATGCTATCTGCCCCCAGCCAGCCACCGACACATTGGCCCCAACCTCTGAGCACCTCCCCTCCGTGTCCAGAGCGATGGGTTGGACGTGGGTGGAGAGGACGGCCGGACGTTTCAACTTCAGGAGGGTCAGATCTTGCAGGAGAGGGCGGGCTGAAAAGATAACAGAACCTGTTATCTGTAGTCGCCATTTTGTTTCCTTACAATCGTGACATCATGGAACGGAAGTCTAAATCTCATTTACAAAGAATAGATGAAGAGTGTGAAGATGGTTTGAGGGGTGGTTGTACCCCATGAGCTTTCTTGACTTGTATAGACAAATGGAAAGACGACGGGTTCACGACATTAAGATCTTAAAACATTTGTACATGATGTGTGATATAATTAATCTGGTCAATGAAATTATATCAACATTACAGTTACTGCTGCAGTCATTGTCAAGTTGCACAAATACTATATTTTTTTCCACACAGATTTGTAATTTTAGGTCAAATCTAAGTTGAAAGTTTATACTGTGACCGCCTCCGTGGTCTAGTGGTAGAGCGTCCGCACGGAGAGGGGGAGGTCCGGGGTTCGATCCCCGACCGCGTCATACCAAAAGACGTTAAAAGATGGTACTTGTTGTTACCCTGTCTGGCGCTCGGCATGAAGGGGCTAAAACAAGGACTGGTTGGCTCGGAGTCAGTATACTGTGTCTGAGTGGGGCATTCATGTTAAACTGTATCTCAGTGAGCTAGCACTATAAATCGGCATCAGTCCGGACTAGTACAAGCAGCCACACAAACACACACACATGTACATGCGTGTCGCTATATAAGTGCAATAATCTTGGACGCGACGTTAAACCCCATTTCACCTCACCTCACCTCACCTCACCTCACCTCACCTCACCTCACCGTATACCGCATTTTGCCCGACAGTGTATGACAGGCATACAGACCTGTGTAGTTTTTACAGACCGCCCTCATATAGCTGGAATATTGCTGACTGCGGCGTAAAACAACAAACAACAACAAAACAACAGACCTGTGTAGTTCTGGTGCCGGAAGACTTTCCGTATCCTCATCCGTTGTTCCGTCCCCTCGTTCTTGTACTGGTTGTGTTCGCCAATCATGACGATCCAGTTGCTCTTCTTCTGCAGTCCGTCCCATTCTTCTCCACTGTCAATGTAGGAGATGCAAAATGTCAAGAAATGCCCAGCACATACAACGAACCTGAATTGAGGGGGTGGCTCTACCACTAGACCACGGAGGCGGTCACAGAGAAAAAAACAGATGCATCTATTCATCTGGGGCGTGACAACAGCCCAAATAGTCCATCTAAATTTCGTTAAACTAATTTAAGATATCAGAAAAAACAATAATTTTTTTCATGGGATCCGAAAGAAGTGGCTGCTTATTATAAACCGCCACCCAAAAGAGAGTATACACTTGACAATCGTATGTTTATCATCGGATAATTATTTCTTGTTTGTGTAGCGAAGCAAAATGAAGTACATTTTGTAGTAAATGTAAATTTCACACAGGGAAAAGCATGTTATATTTATTTTTTGGTGGTTTGAAATGAAAAGACGTTTGGGATTATCTGCCCTTAAGAATAAAAATGGCGGAAAGAAAACGACGTCACCGCTTCGTTTCCGTGGTTTCAAAAAATAGTTTCAAGAGTAATTATAGAAGACTGGTCCCACAACGCAACATTTGTTTCATTTTCAGCCACTATCGAACACAGGTGTACACTTTCATTCACCGTGGTTTAGTTTCGTCAGTATTTGACAAGTTATATACAGAAAAAGTGCGCGAAACAGCGCGATGATAACGTTCTTATCAATCGATGCTATACAAACACGTGACTGTTACCTGTCTCTCAGATACGGAATTGGGGCGGTCGGGTAGCCTAGTGGTTAAAGCGTTCGCTCGTCACGCCGAAGACCCGGGTTCAATTCCCGATATGGATACAATGTGTGAAGCCCATTTCTGGTGTCCCCCGCCGTGATATTGCTAAAAGCGGCGTGAAACCACACTCACTCACTCACTCACTCAATGAGTGTTTGTAATGTTTCATGTTTCACTTACTCGAAGCAATGCCCCGCGGTGAGTACCCACTGCGGCCTGATGAGGGTGCCTGTGCACAGGTGTCTCTGACGGGTCTTGTTGGTGAACGGGTGGTCCGGCTTGAAGTGGAGGGACACAAGGAACGGCCACTGCCCAGGCTCCAGGGGGGTGCCGCCCACCACGCCCTCCGCCACGCGCCCTAGGACTGCTGGAGGAAGAGAAACAGTATTGCGACAGTACAAATAGATATTTAAACATGAGACTTGTTTCTCAGGAAACCTCAACAATCTGTCTTGACATTACTGAAGTAAAACATGATTATATTATTGGATTATTGGATCCCATCTATCCCATTTTAATATTTTTGACCCAGAATAGTGTTTCTCATCAGAAGATTTTTTTGACAGTCAAGCAAGCATAGTTTATACACGAAACTAGTAGTAATATCTTTATTTAATATTTTTTGTTTAACGCCGCACTCAGCAATATTCTAGCTATATGACGGCGGTCTGTAAATAATTGAGTCCTGACCAGACAATCCAGTGATTGACATCATGAGCATCAGGAACGATGACATGCATCAACCAGCAAAGCGACCACCCGATCCCGTTAGTCGCCCTAGGTGCATGTCATCGTATCCCAGTTGCGAGGATCGATGTTCATGATGTCAATCACTGGATTATCCCGTCCTGACTCGATTATTTACAGACCGCCGTCATATAGTTGGAATATTCCGGCGTTAAAGGATAAACAAACATTCATCCACTGATCGCGAATCTCGAATGATACAAAGTACCTTTTATGACTGCTTCAACAACTTAATTCAACTGATCGTGATACGAGGATATTAAAATGTTGCATATCAACAAAATTAGACACAGCTTGAGACTATTCCTATGTTCTCTGCATTGAAAATAATGAATGAGGAAATGTTGTTTACCGCCGCTTTGAATATTATTCAGTTACGTAACGTCAAATGCCTTAAGGTACGTTCCTATATTTCTTTCGGTAAGTATATTTCGGGCGCCGTATAACTAGTAACACATACATTGGTCAAACAATACCTCTTCTAGCTGCGTTAACCGTACCTGTATGCTTCTCACTATATAGGGGGCACGGGTGGCCCAGTCGTCTAAGGCGCCGCGGATTTGCGTCCCTTGGGCACGCCAGAAACCTATGATTGTGGGTTCGAATCCCGGTTCGCCCCGATTATGTTTCTAGGTTTGTCAGCACCATACCCATGCTCGTGGGTTTCACCGAAGTGGTAAACGTCTGAGACCTGAAACACTTCGGGCTTTCCTCCCACATTAAGCTGACACGCCGTGATATAACTGGAACAGTGTTAAAAGCGGCGTTAAACCCAACTCACTCACTCTAAAACATATAAACGATTTTGATATTGCCTTGTCGCTAAGGACTGTTCCACCGTGTTGTCCAAATAGATTCTCGATCCATTTCGGCATCCCATTTTAAACGGTCAAGGTTAGCGTTCGATCCCCGGCCGCGTCATACGAAAAAGACGTTAACCGATGGTACTTGTTGTAAACCTGTCTGGCGCTCGGCATTTGGGGGCTAAAACAAGGACTGGTTGGCTCGGAGTCAGTATACTGTGTCTGAGTTGGGTATTCATGTTAAACTGCGGCATGGTATCTCAGTGTGCTAACACTATAAATCGGCATCAGTACGGACTAGTACAAGCAGCCACACACGTCGCTATATAAGTGCAATAACCTTGGACGCGACGTAAACCCCATTACACCTCAACTGTTATATTTTAGATCGTGCAATAATATATTTACTTATCGTATTGGTAACTAAACCGGAAAAGATTTGCATCCGCAATTGCACTCAGCGATGGCATCCATAGCCTATCGATTCCAACCCAAGTACATAGCATGTTGCATGGACTAAAATATAAGTACATATATTTGAAGGCAAGTGTTTAGGATTAGGAAGGGATGACGATTCATGAACATTACAGGAGGGTTCTCCGAATGTTCCGAATCGGGAATCAGTTAGGGAGACACCGTGGGTACAGCCCGCAGCTCTGCGTAGCGACACGCCAATATCAAAATCGTTTATAAGGAGCAGCACAAAGTTACGACCCGTGAAGATCCGGGGTAGAATATGTCTTCAGCAATCCATGCTTGTCGTAAGAGTCGACTAACGGGATCGGGTGGTCTGGCTCCCTGACCCAGTGACCTGGTTGATGCATGCCATCGTATCCCAATGAGTGGATCGATGCTCATGATGTAAATCACTGGATTGTCTGGTCTAGACTCGATTGTTTACAGACCGTCATGATATAGCTGCAATATTGCTGTGTGCGGCATAAAACAACAACATCAACAAAAATATGTTACTACTTCTACACCGCTTCGGGATACAAATATGCGCATATATTAACCATACATGTAATTCAGTAGTAAATAGCACACTTCCATCTGGACTTATTATTCTTTTTTGAAGTACAGGTTACAGAACATGTAGGAGACAAGTGACTTTGTTCGAATTACGTCTCTGTTCACAAAGCAGCGAATGGATACCCGGTAGGATAAGACGGCCATGTGAATGAAAAAAAATTGTGACGCTTAGCAAATATGCATACTCCGAAAGAAGCTGAGAATTTGAATTAACACTCATTCGATTATAGGCTTCTAATGTACGCACCCAGCATGGTTAGCGCGGGGATACCACACAATAAACTAATAATTATTATAATACTTACCAACTCCGAGGCACACAACGAACAGCGAATGAAATGCTGCCATCGTTTCTAAAGTACACCGATTTGTGTAGTTTTAAAATCAGTGTCAATAAATTTCAGAAGTATATTCAACGATTATTCTCAAACAGTACAGTTGTCTCCCTTCCCTAAAAAGTGATTTGCTAATATCGAAGGCCAAACGAATCTTTCTGTGTGTCTGTGACCTTGCGACAAAGTTGCTCAGTAATTCTATTATCGATTTCACTATTGTAATATTATTTTAATACTGATCATATTAAAACTAATAGGACCGGATTACAGCACGGCGTTTTACATATGAGACTTCCAAGTGAAATCCAAGCAATTTTCACTCTGAATCAAAGCTCTTTGATTTCTTCAAAAACGTTTCGCACGTAGACCTATCCATATAGAATTATATTTGTTATTTCAATTAAGAAATACATGAGACAAGCATAATATTCTTTTGACCAACATTTAAAGGACTCCTGTGAGATTATTCAGGCCGACCCAGCTCTCTATCGCCACCCCCATCCTTCCTCCTGGGGATGTGGCTTCCTGACCCAGTTGTCATGGTGTCACGTACATTGTAGATCTAGGATCCGGTGTATCCGGTACTCGAACATCGTGGTCACTGGTCACTTGTGTGACATCGCCATGTTTGTTTATGTCTTCATCGTCGTCGTCGTCGTCGTCGTGGTCATGGACGTCGTCTTCGTCATCGTAGTAGTAGTAGTAGTAGAAGAAGTAGTAGTAGTGACATGACAAACCCGGGTAATTCGAAGTAAAATGGTTTCTTTTTGTTCTTGTCTTCGTCGTCGTCGTCGTCGTAGTAGTAGTAGTAGTAGTAGTAGTAGTAGTAGTAGTAGTAGTAGTAGTAGTAGTAGTAGTAGAAGTAGTAGTAGTAGTAGTAACATGACAAACCCGGATACGTAAAATGGTTTCTTGTTGCATTGTTTGTTTGTTTGTGTGTTTGTTTGTTTGTTTGTTTGATGTCAAACGCCAGCGTCCAACTCAGCAATATTCCTGCTATATGAGGGCGGTCTGTAAATAATCGAATCTGGACCAGACAATCACGTCATTGCCGTCATGAGCATCGATCCACGCAATTGGGATACGAGGACATGCATCAACCAAGTCAGCGATCCTGACCACCCGATCCCGTGAGTCGCCTCTTATGACAAGCATAGTCCCCTTTTACGGCAAGCAAGGATTGCTGAACAGCTATTCTAGCCCGGATCTTCACGGGACTAATATCAGGAATTCCACGGGGGTCGTCATATGATAATTGAAAACGCAGACTCTACTGTTGTGCTTTTACTGCGTCCTTCGAAACATTGTACGAATGTTTTCTGTTTCCTTTTTTAATATCCATATGTTTCCGTAAGAGATTGAAATGTGCCTATTCGGCCACAATTACAATTGAAGAGCTTAGAGATAAAAGGAGCCAAAATGCACTTTAGCCCTTTTTACATATTATTGCATATTATTGCATAAATAACATCTATGAGTTCTTGTCTACCTGTAGAAAAGATATTGTATGTTTTCATTGATGCGTTTTTTTTAAATATAGCCACTTAAAATTCTATAAAAGTGCCTAAGTCAAGTTTCAAAAGGGCCAAAGTCACTTTGTTAGATTTTGACCCTTTTAGCTCTCATTTCTGTGTGTGGTTGAGACTGGTTGTCTGAGAGAGATCTGTAAGTTTGGAACCTTATTATCATATTTCAACTATTTAAAAAAAGTTGGCATTAGTTTAAATCATTTAAAAGTACTTCAATAGCATGTATTTGTACTTTCAGTAGTAGTTTATCAATCTCACTTGTATTATAATATTATGTGTTTTCATCACTTTTCTCACAACAGACTCCACATGACATTGGCCCTTATGGCTCTAAGCTCTTCAATGAGTTTAGCATGACGTCACGGGAGAGTAAGCGCTTCGCGGAATGTATGACGTCATAGAAGGGCGACGTCATCTCACCCTCGACACAAGTCCGCCGTTGTAGCCGGGAGAAGGCGTGTCTCCCTCGGCGCTGCCGTCATGGGCGTGAAGTCGTCGAAAGTGAAGAGGCCCACGCCCAATACTTCTGAGGTTCATGGACTTAAAACCGATGTCACTCAAGGCGATGAGATATGTTCCACGATGGCAAATAATCGAGGATCAAATCTATGTGACAGCAATATTGTTGGTGAGGTCCGCACGTCCACCCCGCCCTCCCCCAGGACGACAGAGAACCATGCATCTGATGCTCCTAGAGACAGCAGGAGATGTCACCGAGAAACGCAAAGTCATACCCAGCGCCCGAAGGCGGCCAAGGGGGTCAGAACCATCCGCAACAGGGACGCCGTGACGGAGATCTGCATCCCCGGCAGTGTGGACGACACCGCGTGGGACAAAGTTTTAGTGGTAATTTGTTCAATATGGGAGTCGATCAGTTAGAATATGAACTGTAGAGCAAAAGAAAGTACCGGAATCTAAGTGCGAGCTTGTCGGATTAACGGGTCTAAATAGCACTGATATATTCGGTTCCTATCATTAGTGTCGGATAAAGCCGATCGTCGGATTAACGAGTGTCGGATTTACGTACTTGGCTGTATACATCCATGTTTGATGGTGACTAAAATGGTCATTCGATGGTGATGTATTTGATATGGGTACATAGTTGTGTTTTGGGCCATAAGTTTGCAATGTTTCGGCGACTGTTTTCAGCCTAGTAACGTTTTGATAACGTATGTAATTTGTAAATCCAATTTTCAGGTGTATATTTTTTTGCGCAGCAGTTGATGCCAAAACATCGTTTTTACCCTTGTGATTTCACTGCCGCTTCATTTACCCTTAAATCAATATGCACCTCCGGTTCCTACTTGTCAGCAAGACGTACAGAATAACTATAAATCCGTATACTAGTATATATCCTAATGTACGATCTTCCAATCCCCGGGATGCGGGGTGTCGATCACAAGACCAGAGGGCCCCCTAATCTTTTTGGTCTTCCTTCTTATCGGAAAACCGACATAATTTCCCCTTGACCATTGCACGTGACCATCCCCATCCAGATAAACATTCCCTCTTTATGAATTACCCCATTTCCTACAATTTCCTTACTGGACAATGAGGAGGTGGTCGTTCCGGTCAATCACCTATCCAAGTCCACCATCTAGCCAAAGTCCACCCAACTCACTTATCCAAGTCCACTATATCGAGTCATTGTCCACCTGACTTACTTATCCAAGTTCACTATTTTGAGTCAAAGTCCACCCAACTCACCCAGCCAAGTACATGATTGCGAGTCATCGTCCACCCGTCTTACCCAGCCAAGTCCATTAGCTAATCAAGATCTACCCAACTCAACCATCCGACTCCACTCTATCGAGTCATTGTCCATCCGAGTGATCCATCTATCTAGTCATTGTTCATCTGACTCACCCAGCCAAGTCCACTATCTATTCCAAGTCCACCGAAGCTACTAATGGTATACTTGCTAAACGAATGGACCCGCGAAGATCCGGGCAAGAATAGGTCTTCAGCAACCCATGCTTGCTGTAAGAGGCGACTATGCTTTTCGTAAGAGTCGACTAACGCGATCGGGTGGTCAGACTCGCTGACTGGGTTGATGCATATCATCGTATCCCAACTGCGTGGATCGATGTTCAAGATGTCAATCAGTGGATTGTCTTGTCCGGACTCGATTATTTACAGACCGCCGTCAATTAGCCGAAACATTTCTAAGTGTGGCGTTAAACAACAAACAAACTAAACAAATGACCAAGGCACCAGGATGCGAATACGCCGCCATTATATTTATAAATCAGCAGAAAGCTCATTTTAAGAAGCGTCCAGACGAATGTTTTTCGATGGGCGTTTTCATATATGTTTCCTAATATTTCAATACCCGCAGGTATTCTGGTTTTCTTAAAAAACGTAAGTAACAACATGGTTTGAAATCAGCTTTGGTCAAAGACTTGCTCGGCGTTCGTCAGTGAATTGCCATTACATGCCGTTGTTAACCTGACACCTACAATTATTTAGTTACTGTGGGAAACAGAAAGTAAACTGCCGGGCAAAAGTAAGTATACCTTTGAAAAGTCACACTTCACTCTGCTCATTATTGTGTACTGTGTAAATGCGACCCCATGTTCCTTTAGACGCCACGAGCATGTCTCCTTATGAGGTACTCATTGATACGATGCATACAATATCGGCTATGATACCCGTATCAAATATCCCCAGCGAATAGCCGTTTCTTGTTTGTTTCATTTACAGCTATCATCAAACATGGGTGTATACTTTCTTTTGCCTGGCCGCTTAGTCAGTTATACGATCAATTTCAAAAATGTTTAATGAAGTCATTAAAATTTTCTCCAGATTAGGATTCAAATTAGACCCCTTATCCTTTTTAATCCCCCAGGAACTGAAGAGAAAGTTAACCCTGCGGGAATCTGAGTGCAAGACGCTGGGTAAGGCTGTGGATGAAACTATCCATTAGAGGGAGTTGGGTAAAAAGTCCTCTTCAAAAGCAAAGAAGAAGAAAAACAGGGTATGTCTCTTTATGTGGCTTATATTTAAATGTTCTTGTTCATTCATATTATATTTTTTAACTTTGAACGAGGAAGCTAATTCAACATGTTGTTTTAGTCGTTTTGAGATGTTACATCCCCTGTGGTTCTCGGTCATTTTGATTTTAAAAAAATAATAATATTATTATATTTTTTTATTTTTAACTTTGAACGAGGAAGCTAATTCAACGTGTTGTTTTAGTCGTTTTGAGATGTAAAATCCCCTGTGGTTCTCGGTCATTTTGATTAAAAAAAAATAATAATATTATTATTTTATTTTTTTTAACTTTGAACGAGGAAGCTAATTAAACGTGTTGTTTTAGTCGTTTTGAGATGTTACATCCCCTGTGGTTCTCGGTCATTTTGGTTGTAAACAACAATATTTTACAAAGTAGACACAATTTATGGACAACAACTTCTTTAATACTGTAAATGCGACGTTTCGGTATGGATCCTTATACCGTTGTCAAGCAAGACTGAATGAGGAACATCGTACAGAATATATATATAGTGGTGGGGGATTAACAGATGAGGAATAACAGTATCAACAATAGCATACATGAGTGGGAGAACATGGGTTAGTAATGACAACAGAGGGAAAATACTGTCACGATATGATGGACAGAGAACACATAGGCGGAAGCCAATGGGACATGAAGCCAATTAAACAGGATAAGTTTGTATAGGTTTAGTGATTATTGCCCCTTTTGTTGTAATTACGTACTCAGACATACCACTTTCCTTGACGTGTCACTTTTTTTGTATACAAATTAAGTTCCACAGAGCTATATCGCATTCCTTACAGTGTTAAATGGAGAGATAGGCCTTGCCAAATTTGTTCGTGTTCTTTTTACGATCTATTTGACCAATCTATTCTTTGGCAATATCCCTGTTGGGACTCCCCCTTTTCGCGAAAGGCGTGATGCAGGATACCTCAAATCAGTTCAATAATGTTAAATATCATAATTGCAGATCAAAAACTTTGATGTCGTTGAAGGCCGCGATGTCTGCTACTCTTCGAAACATACTCGCCCTCCCGCAATGCACTATTCCGGATGTTCGGCCATCAAGGCGCAGGGCAGCCAACACAAAATGCTGGTTCAGGGAAGGAGCCTCGAGCCTGAAGGCCTTCTGCCAGGAACAGTGGTTGAGATGGACAGCACGGGCCGCAAGAGGCAAGAGGCTGAGGCTCTCCGGTCCTGGATGGAGAGGATGAGAGCACGAGATTTGACCCGGAATTTGACCCCAGTCGCACCATAGTTCACAGTTATCAACAGAATTGTTTATTATGTTTTTAGTATGTGGATTTCTGTGAATGAGTTGAATGTGTTGAATGTAAGGAATCATAGTTTAAATTTAAAGACAGAGCCCGATTATTACATATTAAATATGTTATTGGGAAATACTCATGGAGTAAATAACTTTATATGATCAGGTTTTATCTTTCTCACAGATGGTGCTGATGATTGTACATCTATTCCCTGGAAGTGGTAGCCAGAGAGGGTACATGGGATTATGAAAGTCAAGTCGTAACTATATGTTAGTCTTTCTCCCAGACCCTAGAGTATACATTTATAAAGTAATGCAACTAAAATCTGGAATGATTTGGCAAGTCTAGATTGCATTAACTTAAGCAGTGTTCTGGGCTCCATTTGGATCTGATTTCATATTTTGTAGTATAGTTTTTAACAGCATAACAACTTTATTTCTGGGACTATTTGTTAGTGTGCTATATATACTACTCCGCCTTTTCTGTCCGACATCCACTGGTCGCTAACACACTAATTAGAGTGTCTCACAGTCCCTTAGTCTGTCTTACAGACCCTGATACAAATATAAATCAAATACTGCCCATGCAAGTCTAATGTTTGGCAAGTCTAGATTACTGCAGTATCAGGAAATGAAGAGAATCACTGGGCTCCCTTTTTATTATATTTTTATTAAGATAACTGCGCAACTGTTTTTTCTGTACGATATGTTCGTTTCAGAGACTAGATGTTAGTCTCACAGTCCCTTAACCATGTTAGTTTCCCTTCCACACAGCCCTCACTCTAATGCTACAGCTCTAAATGAAGCAAGTCTAGATTCTCCACCGGTAATGACTCTACCATCTCTCTAGGGCGCCTGTTCAATTAAAAAATAGCTGCTTGTTTCTATCAAAATTACATATTTTCATAGACTAAACCTTAGTGGAATACATTAATGTAAAAGCGGAGCAGTAGACACAGCAATGTGATTTTGCAGCCATTAATTTCTGTCATTTATTTGAATATGGAAGAGGGGCTATGTCCAACGGTCTGGTGCTGCTTTTTGTGTACAAAGGAACTACTAATTTTAGTTCGTTATAACCGTAATTCGTTATAGGCATATATACAGCATAACTACAGCATGTAGTCGGGACTAAAAGGTTAGTTCGTTATATCCGTTAGTTTGTTATAAGCGTGTTCGTTATAACCGTAGTTTACTGTATATGACATTGTCCATGTGTAATTAAGGTAGCCGTCATCTACATGTACATCATAAACTGATAATTGACCCAAGCTTCAAACTTGACACAGTCCTCTAATCAACACTAAAAGAGTACTAGACCCGGGTTTGATTTGGTACGTCCATTTGCTATTCGTGTTGTGTGTGTGGATTGTGTATGGAGGCTAGATATTTTTGGCAGCTGCAAAACCACATATTTTTTAATTGAAACTATTAGTTAAAACATTTTTTTATGTAAAACAAATTCTTGCATCAGTGTATTTATTTCTGCCGGTAAAACGTTGTTTGAATTTATATTTGCTATTACTGGCAATTCTCCCTGAATCTAGTCCTAGTAAATGTTGGGTGCTGAACTGGGTCAAGTTAAAAGACGCGTGGTATATGTTACTTTTATCACTCATGTATGTATGTGTCTGTTTTATAGAACGAATATATGCCACATATATAATATCATGATAAGGATTAAACTCAAAATGACGATGACATTACCGACGGTGTTCGGTATCACTTTTAGTTCACCCGACGTGATCCTGGACACATCTAAGTATACTGCAACTTTTGCAACCTTGAAACCCCTGGTCCGAGCAATGATGTGCAAACAAACTTCCAGTCAGCGTTTAAACATTGCAACCATAGCAACCATATTTCATTTACTGGTGTATCGTTTTGATAATTAGGGAGCCATGTCCGAGTGTATGACGTCACATTTTTATGTGGCAGTATACATAGTGTACGTTTATTATGTAAGAGCCAACTAACGGGATCGGGTGGTCAGATTCGCTGACTTGGTTGATGCATGTCATCGTATCGCAATTGCGTGGATCGATGTTCATGATGTCAGTCACTGGATTGTCTGGACCAGACTCGAGTATTTATATACCGCCGTCATGTAGCTGAAGTATTGTTAAGTGCGGCGTCAAAGAACAAACAAACAAACAAACAAATATTGACGATTTGTTAGAGGCGACTGATTGAAGCGCTCGTAAAATGTAAAGTAGCGGTGGTTCAAGATTATTCAATTGAGGTTTTGTTTTTCGACACTGGGATCGACCACGTTGTTCGAGAAGGTACTGAAAGGCTGAATGTACCCTTAACGCGAGACGAGGGCGATTGGACGCATTTTATATCTACCTGTCCAGTGTTGACTGGATATCTACCTGCAATTACCGATTTTTCCTCTCGCTTCCAATACTGTTTCCTGGATTCAAGAACGGAGCACGTACCCCATTCGACTGACAAAATCTGGCTATCCGTGACAGCACAGACTTATGTAATAGGGCCTGTTAGTTGTTGTATTGCCTTTTATGATTGTAAAATAATCATGTGTGTTTCAATATAATTTCTAAATCATTGATTGATCTTTTGCGGTTAGTTACTGATTTCACAATTTAGTTCCTTTTCTCGATTAGCATTCGTGTTTCAACTTGGGTATCAACACGTAACAATATACATGCGTTTTTTATTAAGAAATAAACGACGAGTGGGTATTGTGTGAACCATGCTGGCGGAGACCCTAGTGACTTTTTCTACCTGCAGTGTTTCATTGCATTGTTTTATAAGATAGCTACGCGATAAATCGCAAAGAACAATGAAGAAGAAAGCGTGGTTTATTTCACGACAAAATATTGTGTCATCCTCCTACAAGAGACTGTACATCATGTTGATATCTCATATAAGAAATATTCGACTCGTGGTCGTTGTTTATCGTACAATAAAACACTCCAGGGAGTTTATTCTCCCTACAGTGTTTATTGTACGATAAACAACTCCCACTCGTCGTATATTTCTTAAATAAACTCTCGTTATTTATGTTTCCAAACCCTTATTTTATTACATTTTTATATTATCTAATAATTCAGGTATGCTACAGAGCCACGTGACGACACATGTCAGTCACGAGTGATAGGAAAAGCAATTGATATTCTAATTACATTGACTACATATTTTTCATAAAGCGAATTATTGTCAGCATTTACTTGTAAACATATTTCATACAATAGTCTGATCATTCAGAATTTACCTGAGTGATATAAATGAAAGCATATATTAGTATTAAAATGAAACACATAAATGAGACAGTGACGTTTGTGTGAATGTTGTTGTTTTCAAATGAACATCCTCGGTGGGATATAAGGGAGTTAACTCTTTGAGACTTAATCTATCTTTCAGTATTTACTTGCGTTTCTTTTATCATATCATTAAGCATATTGATTTATCATTTCTTAGACATGGGTTTAGTTCTGCTCTGAAACTAGCCTCTTGTCTAAAACCATTGACGATGTCGGGAGAAAAGAGATAGTAATGATCGATTCAGCCTTACCCATAGAAGCGGCAGTAAAATATGACCACGTACTGACATTGACATGACACGCCCGTGAAGGTTTGAAACTATAAATACTTTAATAATCGGTGCATGACATCTGCACAATATAAAATAAATCTGTACACGAACACTCTACACATTCATCACGATTGGGCGGGTCTGCCGCTTCGTCATTATGAAAGATGACATTGAAGAGAATATATTCCGGCATCAACAAACATATTTCAAAGCCCCGCCTGAAGGAAAATATCCTCTGTTAACACTATGGGTCAGAACGCACTTTTCGGAATGCCATGATTTCATGTTGATAGGTGACCGTTGTCTATTTCAAGTGTAATCAGTCTCTTTTGTCGTCAATGTCATCCGCTTTACATCATACAGTGTGTGACGTGGACGTGACGGCGCCAGGGAAGTATTTGTTTACTTTCAGAACCATACGCCATGAAGATTTCCAGCGTTTCCCAAGTCCATGTGTATGCGTGACATTATTACATGTAAACTACGGTTATAACGAACTTAAAGGGACTGCTAATTTTAGTTCGTTATAACCGTAGTTCGTTATAAGCATATATACAGCATAACTACAGCAAATAGTCGGGACCAAAAAAGTAAGTTCGTTATATCCGTCAGTTCGTTATAAGCGTGTTCGTTATAACCGTAGTTTACTGTATTTAAACTTCGGAGAAACAATGGCTAACTGTCATCTCATGATTGTTTCGAAAGCCACCAGGGGGTGAATATTATTGCATAGAAGACAAAGTATTTGGTTATTTTATCGCTTCAGCTCCATCTTTTGACCTGCGGAACATGGTCGACGGGATATGTTGCATAGTACCTTCTTCAGTGCGTGTCATCAGGGAGAACATATCCTCCTGACCCGTGAAGATCCGAGTCAGCTACCCATGCTTGCCGTTAAAAGACGACTATGTTTGTAGTAAGAGGCGACTAACGGGATCAGGTGGTCAGGCTCGCTGACTTAGTTGATGCAAGTCACCGAACCCAATTGCGTGGAAGGGGCGGTCGTGTAGCCTAGTGGTTAAAGCGTTCGCTCGTCACACCGAAAACCCGGGTTCGATTCCCGACATGGGTACATTGTGTGAAGCCCATTTCTGGTGTCCCCCGCCGTGATATTGCTGGAATATTGCTAAAAGCGACGTAAAACCATAGTCATTCACTCACCAACTGCGTTGATCGATGCTCATGATGTCAATTACTGGATTGTCTGGTCCAGATTAGCTATTAGATATTTTTTAGACAGGCTATTTCTTTTTTTTCTACTGTCGGAAGCCAAATAATTTTCACTCAAGAATTTTCGAGCGTTATTTCTTTTATTTCAATTACACCACCCAAATATCGAATGGTCAGTCTTAGCGGACATGTCTGTAAGCCTTCTCTTTAGAGATAATCGGTGACGACCTGGGATGTGGTCGGGCATTGCCATCTTGCAGTTCAATATTTCTGCCGATAATTCAAACGAATGGAACAACGACAGGACGCAATATTTCGTCAACATATCGCTGGACAGTCAAATGTTCATTCACAATAACGAAATGAGTTGGTCTGTCATCTGTGATACCGCCCCACACCACGACACTACCGCCCAAACCGATCATGGTCAAGACTTGTTGCCCTAAGAAACCTGCCATTTTTCTTATCGTTGTCCGTAGCGTATGCCTCTATGCCGTTAATACAAATATCCTCTAGATCTATATATTCTAGTAAAATTAAACAGATCTGGGTCCAAATAATTTACTCATAAAACTGTTATATGTGATTAGAATTACGTGCTTCTCGAACATAAATAATTAACAAACAAAAATTTACCCCTTTTATAAAAATTATCCATCGAATTAATACCTACATTATTTCAACCTTAGTTTGAAGGTTAGGTCGTATCAGACTCAGGATTTGATCCCAACTTAAAGTTAACCTTAGTTAAGGTTGTTTCGTGGACTGGGCGCCGTTGTACAAACACAACCTTAGCGCTGAGACTGTCGTAAGTCTATGTTAAGGTCTTGGAGTTACAATCACCTTAGCATTAAGATATTTCTACAACGGCACCTGTACAATATGCCATCTCATAAACCAGTAGTACATGCACTGAACGACTGTATAATTATGTATCTTTATATACGATATACTTTGAGGCGCTTACCAATATATACATTCTCATGCCATCTTTTGCACAGTGAAAATAAAAACGCTTAACTTTTACCAAAGAGTTTCAAAATCCGGACGCTGAAACACGTCATATCGTGACTGAACCTTACACAACTATAACCGATGTTATATTTGGGATAACACTTTCTTAGTAAAGTACAGATTCTCGTACGTTTTTGGGTTGAGTCCCGCCCGGGACCTTGCCAGAGTGAGGCACCTAATCGCCAGCACACAAAGTCAGCGATCTAACCCACTCAGCCACCGAGGCTTCCACAAAAATGAATGTCCGACAACTGGTGGTCTACATCACGTACTTTGAGAACCCCTCTGACAAGTGTAAATTGGCACGGCTCCCTTGGCCGAAATCTATGATAATACTGGTTATATGTCCATGACACGCATACGCAAAGTTGTGTAATAATACACAAAGCCATTTAGAAAGTAGTCAAATGTAACCGATGTTATATATTTGGTGCCTCACTCTGGCAAGTGTGGGTTCGAATCCCGGGCGGGACTCAACCACAAAAAAGTACGAGAATCTGTACTTTCCTAAGAAAGTGTTATCCCAAATATAACATCGGTTACATTTGACCACTTTCTAAATGGAATTGTGTATTATTACACAACTATGCGTATGCGTGTCATGGACATATAACCAGTATTACATGAAAAATCTCAATAACAAATCGCTATGGGGTTTTTAGTGGTTTTAAAACGTGCACACGTGTTTATCGCCAACGAGTATACCATCGATAACATCACTGTTACTATCACTACAACAAGGCAAGCACTGACTGAACCTAACAGCCGCCTGTTGTGTATGAGTAGAGAGCAACACGAAAGTCCACTTTCGTCATGGACTCCAAACGCTCCGACGAACGCTGATACTCAAGATATCATTTTGCTGTGTATAAGAAGTCTCAACGTTCCAACATCGTGAAAGGGTCTTCCTGTAAATCAATGTTTACTGCACCTCCACCGCACGCTGCCACCGTGGTGATATGTGCCCATTACAGTCTACATCCTTTCCACATGGAAGTTAAAAATTCAACGTTTAAAATCAAATGAAACACATTTTAATGTCATGTAAAGCACAGCGCTGACGCACTTGAAACTTTGCCGGAATTACGTAGTGGGTCTGAAGTCATTAAACACAGCGAGGTTTATCAGGGTCTTTTTTTTCAGTTTTGAACAAGGCGTCTCAAATGTCGGTGTTTTACAGTCATGTTTAATGTTCGCACTTCAGCCGATCAAAAGAGCGGTAGAAGATATCTATACTGGACGCTCCTTGTTCGTCAGTGGAACTATTTGCAACACTCAGAGGCCACACCTTACTCCCACAGTGCCGCGCTGCCCCTCCTCTTTATTTACCGTATATATACATGAAATATCTACTCGGATTTGTTTGTTTACTTGTTGTTTAACGCCACACTCGGCAATATTCGAGCCATGTGACGGCGGTCTGGAAATAATCGAGTATAGACCAGACAATCCAGTGATTGACATTATGAGCATCGATCCATGCAGTTGGGATAGCGAGCCGAACAGCCGATTCCGTTAGTCGCTTCTTACGCCAAGCATAGTCACTATGCTTGTCACCCCTTTACGGCAACTATGGGTTGCTGGAGACCTAGTCTACTCCGGATCTTCACCAGTCTATACAACCGTGAGATGTGTGAGTAGAAGCTCTTTTGCTTTTCGAGTGGTGTAAGGGTGGGTGAGTATGTGAATGTTGTTTTACGTAACAGTCCGAAATGTGCCAACTGCTCTCGGCGACATGTCAATAATCGATTCTGGACCTATTAGTCCGGCAGAGAAATGAATATTTTACCCAAACCCAGAATAAGGGGATAAGGTTTTTTATAGCTGGATTTGTTTAATGATGTACCCTAGATTATGAAACTGACTGATGACACTCTGTCATCTCTGGGCATTCTGAAATATTCAAGATGGCCGCCGAAACATGAAAATATCACCACTTTGCTAATAGTATGGGCTATGGAACTACGTTTGGTGCATATCACGAATATTTTGCCTTCAACTAATTAGAATATGTTATTCTAATTGAACTGGTGTCATTTAAAATATAATTTGATTCTTAAATAAGCAAGATAATTGGCAAAATGGCTGCCGAAATATCATAAAAATCAACAAATACGTGATTCTTTTAGGATTACTGTTTATTCTGAACTTTAAAAGGTGGATATTAGTTCAAGGATTTCTTCACATACATACAGTCAGTTTAGGTTTCTTCCTCATCATCAATTCAACAACAGGGTTAGTGAGTGGGTTGAAGCATACACTGGAGCTACAGGAGCGGAGTACTGTGCAAGGTAACTGGGCGTGACTGTAACCACATTGGTTTGTCTTACACCCTGCATCACTGCCACATGTGACCCGTGATGATTCCAGGGTAGAGTAGGTCTTCAGCAACCCATGCTGCCCTAAAAGGTGACTATGCTTGTCGTGAAAGGCGACTAACGGGATCGGGTGGTCAGGCGCGCTGACTTGGTTGATGCATGTCATCGATCTCAATTGCGTGGATCGATGCACCTGATATCAATCACTGGATTCTCTGGTCCGAACTCGATTATTTACAGACCGCCGTCATATAGCTGGAATATTGCTGAGTGCGGCGTTAAACAACAAACCAACCAACCAACTGCCACATGTGCATTTCACAAGTTTCAAAATATATTGAGGTGCTAGAATAACACTTTCAGGTACAGCATCTGGAAGTAGGCACTTTGGTGTAATTTCATTATGGAAGCCAAACTGGGTTGGAACCATCGCACAGCCTTCCACACACTGGTTTGGAGATGTGCCCGCTTCACGTTATCCAAAGAATGCTTCATCTGTTGGCGTTAAAGTTGAGTTCTTGGGAATTTGAGGACAGCCTCTTCCAGTTTTGGTAGCCCAAACTTTTACGCGAGCTTTTGTGACAGATGTGCAGTTGGTTTGCCATGAATTGAGTTGCTTGTAAAGGGATAAACGAGTAAATCTGCTGTAGGATCCCCAAGCAGTGAGAGAGAGTGACCTTTAATACCTTGGACACTTTCCTTTAATAATCTCAAAACATGATGCTGTTGTATCACAACCACTCAATGCATGTGATGCAAGTAGGTCGAGAACAATAGGTTCGTTTGGGGAAACAGAAGCTCCAATGTCCATGAATACCTATCCTTGATCTTCTGCAAGTAGTAGAAATGTAACAGCAGGAGGAATACGTCAGTATCATCTGACAGAACAGTCACTGGAAGGAGTCCATCTGCTGCTTCTTTAAATTGCTTGTTGGACAGTTATGTTTTCAGCTTCTCATGGCGTTGTGACAATGTCATGTCTGCTGGATATGATACCATCATACACTTAACATGGAACATTATTATCTCCTGTAATGACAAGTTTGTGTTCTTTGGTGTGAACATGAAGCAGATCATCGTCATTAATGAGGTTTGTTTGTTTTCTTTGACTGTAAGGACAACCTTCTTGGGAGGTAAGATTGTTGACACTTTCACGTGATGAACTCTACTGCTGTCATTTGTTGTTCGTCCCTGCCTTGTGACATCCTTAGTGCTGTACTCCTTGTAACGGTCAAATTCCAAGTTCACATCTCCAACTTTCAATTTTAATGTTTCAATGTTAGCTTTGAAACCTAGCAAATAATCTAAGACTGTTCAACATCACGAGAGCTGGCCAGCTGACCTATAACACAAGACCTTGTGTCGAAAACTCTACTTGATCCACTTGATACGCTTCTTTGCGGTACCCATTGTAACAATCGTTTTTGGAATTGTTTCATGTAAGCTGTTTGGCCATCCACTCTCAAAGCTTTCCATCTGCTTTGTTCCAATAGATACTGCATCGTGAACGTTAACTGCAGAAGAAGAAACCCTGCTGGAAACGAGGTTCGCAAGATCTTCAGGATGATTTTCTGGCTTCATTGGATCAATTAGAAGTTGCAGATGCTGCCGAATGTTCTCCCTGTCCTTGGCATCCGAGTCTATTCTTGATTTGTTTTCTTCTTTGTGTTTATCCTGTCGTATTTCCACATTGAGTTGACACTCAATAACACATCTTCGTCTAAATGGGGAGACATAATGCCCATATCACTCCAGATGCCGTTCCAGTAGCCAGGTATGTGTCTCAGGACTTGGTCACCTGCAAGAAAGTGTTCTTGGTCCTAAGATGGAACAGAACATATCTGGCAAAACGAGTATGTCCAGCAGCAAAGAAGTATGCCATCATTTATTAACTGCTTCAAGGTGCAAAGACAAGTCACTTTCCCTCTCTGCCCTCACATACATCATCATAATAAAAAAAAGGCTTGATATGAGAACGTCAACCCACAGCTTACTGGTCTTGCTTTCTGAAGAGAGAGGTTGCAGTTTAAGCTGAAGTTGACTGCCACTGCTACTACCAGGTCCAAACACACTTCTCAAAATCTCTTCTGCCACCATATGAAGAGCTCTGACATTCTGTGGATAGTTCTTGCCTGACAGCATCTTTGGCAAACCAGCAAAGACATTTCCCATTACCTCTTCCAGACCTCTATTTGCCATGAGTGATCCTACTGATCCTACAAAACTCATCAGTAGGCGCATACCTCCTAGTCGTAGAACAACGTTGGAGAATATTTGTGGATACACCCACATCACATGAAGGGCAACTCTGTTAAGTTGCTGATCACAGGTGAATACTGTGATCTCTTGACCTGTCATTTGAGTCACACTCTGAGCATCATCTAAGGAATTAAGTCATCATAGTATCAGGGTGAGATGAAGTCATGTCTGGAAGTGGTTGGTATGTAGCTGAGGTGCTTGGTTTCAAGGTTCCACCCTTCCCCGACATTGAATTCTGGGCATTGGTCTGTTATAACTGCATCCTTTAGGAAGAGAAATCCTTCTCCTCCGCTTCATTTGATGACACAACACGTTTGGCATAATACCTTCACAAGCAGTGGTGACTTCAGTCTTGCAATTTCAGGCATTGGTGGCTTCTCAGTATCATGATAGCGAGTAATGACAGGCCCATAGTCAATGGGCACTGGCATATCTTCCTATCTAATTCGCGTGATCAGAGCTTTGTTGTCAAATGGTTATATTATTATTGTGTTTTTTTTTATAATTCTATTTCAGCATGCAGTGTGAATGTATCTTATTCTGTACCTGTATTACATTCATTACCCTATGAAAATCCGCAAGCATCCCAGTTTACACTGAATAAAATAATAATAAATGTATATATACTGATATATACTGATTTGGGGTTTTTCATAGACATTAGTCTGTTGCTTATTATTTTGATTAATTACATTTCCAAATGAACCTATTTCATTAAGAATAACATATTCTAATATGTTGAAGGCAAAACAATAGTCATATGCATCATCAGTAGTCATATATTCCATAAATTAGCACAGAAGAGATATTTTCATGTCGTAACGGCCATCTTGGCGGCCATCTTGAATATTTGACAATGCCCAAAGATGACAGATTGTCATCAGACAGATTCATAACCTAGAATGTGTACTTGAACAAATTCAGCAATAAAAAACTTTATCCTCCAATTGTATATGGGACAAGTGGTTCATGGCACGAAGAGCTGACAGTCAACGGCGTCGGGTAGTCTGTCACACAGACCCTGAAACAAATATAGCCAATACAGCCCATGCAAGTCTATAATATTTGGCAAGTCCAGATTACTGCAGTTTCAGGGCCTCTGAAACTGAAGAAAATCTCTTAGCTCCTTTTTATTAAATAATTTTTTACAGATAATTTGACAACTGTTTTTTTCTGTAAAATATGTTCATTTCAGAGACTGGATGAAGAAAGTCTCTTGGCTCCTTTTTGTTATATTTTTTAAATAATTTAACATGGTTTTGTTCTGTAAATATCTTTATTTCAGAGACTATAGATGCAGAAAGCCTTAAATCTTATATTTTTTAAAGATAATTTAGAAGCTGTTTTTTCTGTAAAATCTGTTTATTTCAGAGACTATATGTTAGGTCGGATCTTACGACAAGCATGGCCGTATGGGGATTCCTTAGGGGAGGGTTGGGGTGAGACTCGGCATCGATATACTACCCAGTTACCCACGGTCCGATGTCAGAATATACCCCGGAACGTCGCTACAGTTGTTAAGGAAGTTGATCATCCACGCTATACAATTTATAAGAGTAGGATATATGCAAGTGTGACAACAGATCTGGCAATTTCGAGTGTATAAAAGATCCGTGAAATAATGAGTTCATGTCCTAGAGGTGAAATGGGGTTTAACGTCGCGTTCAAGATTATTGGACTTATATAGCGACGTGCATGTCCGTGTGTGTGTGGCTACTTTTACCAGTCCGGACTAATGCCGAGTTTATAGTGCTTTCATGCTGCAGTTTAACATGTATACCGACTCCGAGCCAACCAGTTCTTGTTTAAGCCCCATAAAGCCGAGCGCCGGGCAGGGTAACAACAAGTACCATCTTTTTGTATAACACGGCCGGGGATCCCACCCTGGACCTTTCATTCTATGGGTGGACGCTCTACCACTAAACCACGGAGTCGGTCCCAAGTCCAAGAGGTGAAATGGGGGTAAATCAGTTCCTCGAAGTTACCATGTTTATTTGTTTATTTGCTGTTTAACGCCGCAATCAGCAATATTCCAGCTATATGACGGCGGTCTGTAAATAATGGAGTCCGGATCAGACAATCCATTGATTGACATCGTGAGCATCAATCCACGCAATTGGGATACGATGACATGCATTAACCAAGTCAGCGAGCCTGACCATCCGATCCCGTCAGTCGTCTCTTACGAAAAGCATAGTCGCTTTTTACAAGCATGGGTTGCTGAAGACCTATTCTATCCCGGATCTTCACGGATCTAATCCATTTCATCTTTCATAAAGATTTCAGCCATGGGCCATATTATCTTGGTGCTGACAAACCTAGAAACATAATCGGGTTGAACCGGGATTCGAACCCACTATCACAGTTTTCTGGTGGTTTCCCAAGGGACGCAACTCTGCACAGCGAATTGCGGCGCCTTAGACAACTGGGTCAACCGTGCATCGAGTCCAAATGTAAATATATATTTATACATCTTATGCCTACTGGTGTTTGTTTCATGACAAACGTTCTATTGCAAGACTCCTGCAAGTGGCAAGAAGCAGGATTCAGAAGGCCATGTCATACTTCGGATTGACATCGGACTTAATCTTTCAAACCCATTCTGACAGTCCCACAAAGAAAATCTATGTAATTCCTTATACAGTTGTTTTTCGGCTTAAATATTCTTTTGAAACCTTTGAATTTTTATTCATTTATAGGAAAATTCGATTTTGACGATACCAACACAGGAGGCGTCCGTTTCTGTAACAGTGACCCGTGATATTTCTAACATCGATATAAAGCCATGCTCACTCACACACTCACTCCAAAAAGTATAGGTTGCGTCGATGTCGATGTCGATGTCGATGTTTTATACATATAAAGCTTGTAACCCTTTTCTTGATTTAATTTGTTATTTCTATGTTTGATTTGGGCATAAAAAACTTAAAAGACTGCAGTGTTTGTCGGCTGGAGCCGAGCTATTATGACCCATATCGTCGTTATGTGGCTATTAACTCAATTGTTTTTATGGAAATAAGCACTAAAGTTGATTTCAAGAGAATGTGAATTTCACTGGCTGAATCTCTCTCTCTCTCTTTCTCTCTCTCTCTCTCTCTCTGTCTCTCTCTCTCTCTGTCTCTCTCTCTCTCTCTCTCTCTCTCTCTGTCTCTCTCTCTCTCTCTCTCTCTCTCTGATGATGATGATGATGAAAAGTGAAAAGTGCAGTCTAAATAGCATGGGTTGCTGAAGACCTATTCTACCCCGGGTCTTCACGTTTCCTTGTGGTGGTTGTAGTGGCGTAAAACATCAGGGGTTTCCCTTAATCATGGCTCATAGACCGTAGGTAGTATGGGCGAGCAAATTCCACGCTTCGAGGATGAAAATGCAGTGTGTCACTGACGTTGTTCGTAGTGTAGAGAATTGATACGGTCTGGGCGGTTTCATTTCGGGCCATCGGAGGATTTCCGAACCAGGGAACATAGAACTACACTTGTAGATGATACTGACTACAATTATGTCCTGTCTGGGGCTGTTTTCATTCCGAGTCACGACCTATATGTCATTTGGTACGACCTTAGGTATAGTATATGGAATTGTGGAATTGTTAGCTAGTACATACTGATGTTTCATACGCGATGTCTTAAAAGATGCAGGTTAATATATTTTTTTATTTGTCAAAGTTTTGGCGTCTTAGAAAACATAAGTATAACTATACACCCACTAAAACAAAACCTTATGATGTCCATTAAAAAGTGTCATGTATTCGTGCATCAAAAGGGGCACGGGTGGCCCAATCGTCTAAGGCGCCGCGATTCGCTGTGCAGAGTTGCGTCCCTTGGGCACGACAGAAACCTATGATTGTGGGTTCGAATCCCGGTTCGCCCCGATTATGTTTCTAGGTTTGTCAGCACCATACCCGTGCTCGTGGGTTTCACCGAAGTGGTAAACGTCTGAGACTTGCATCACTTCGGGCTTTCCTCCCACATTAAGCTGACACGGCGCGATATAACTGGAATACTGTTAAAAGCGGCGTTAAACCCAGTTCACTCACTCACTCGTGCGTCAAAGACTTCAAATCCTCAGGAAGCTTCACTCTTTTTTGTACGTGTTCTTCCTTGCCCTGCTGTGAAAGCGCTTTAAAATGAGGGCGCTCTAACTCAGATTCAAGTAATGTTTCCTGGGCATTGTATCGCTCACCAAGGATCATTACTTTTGACATATCAATAGGATAATCGCCGTGGCCTCGTGTCCGCTTCATTATTAACTTATATCATTATTCGTGTGGTTGTGGCGAGCGTGACTTGGAATGCTTACTGGTAAAACGAATGGTCGTGTTTATCTCAAGGACAAGTGACAACGATTAACGGAAATGGACGAATGGTTGCGATGTATTCCAATGGTACATTATACGGGAATGATGTCGGTCGATGGGAGAGTAGTTTTTGATGCAGTTCACGGAAAGAGGCGTATATTAACGAACAGATTACCGGAAAGTAACGACTTTAAGGCTTCTTTTCGTGGTCTCCCAGGGGTTTCGGTAACAATGGATATGTTTCAACTATATCAGAAGATACGGGTTCTCAGGGTGTCAAACAAACCATTGAAACATTGATCAAATGATACCGATTTATTTATTATTTCAAATTTGCACAGACATTACGGTAGCTGATATGCCATCAAATACTGAGAACAACTGCCTTTCATTTCACAGGAACTCTGTTTCGCTAGTCTGCCAACTAAGGACAAGTTATCATGCTTTGTTTACGTAATAAATCAAATAAAATAAACACTGTGTAGGCAGTGTAATATCACGTGTGGGTTTTTCCTTTCAATGTGTTGCTTTTCTTGCGAAATTCGTAACTTTGTCTGGAATCGTGTCTCGCAAAACAATCTTGTTCAGTTCATTCACAGGCCAGTCTGGTGTAGGTCATCTCCCGGGAGTGCTACAGTCGGTTTCTGTGAGAGTGGTGTGATTTTAAATCTGGCTTCACAACCACTTTGTAAAGCATTTCATTCATTGTAAAAAATTAATGTGTGGGCCACTTCTTATGCAAGAAGCTGTAGTCACTTGCTGAACATGGGATAAATGGTATGAGCCTCTTTATTGAAGAAATTGCCGTCATTTGATTAGCATAGGGTAAATAGGCCCCTTAATAGAAGAGTTTCCGTCATTTACTTAACATGGGGTAAATGGTATGAGCCCTAGAAGGAGTTGCTGTCATATACTTAACATGGGGTAAATGGTATGAGCCCTAGAAGGAGTTGCTGCCATATACTTAACATGGGGTAAATGGTATGAGCCCTAAGAGTGGTCGTCATTTACTAAACATGGGGTAAATGGTATGAGCCCTAGAAGGAGTTGCTGCCATTTACTTAACATGGGGTAAATGGTATGAGCCCTAGAAGTGGTCGTCATTTACTTAACATGGGGTAAATGGTATGAGCCCTAGAAGGAGTTGCTGTCATATACTTAACATGGGGTAAATGGTATGAGCCCTAGAAGGAGTTGCTGCCATATACTTAACATGAGGTAAATGGTATGAGCCCTAGAAGGAGTTGCTGCCATATACTTAACATGGGGTAAATGGTATGAGCCCTAGAAGGAGTTGCCGTCATTTACTTAACATGGGGTAAATGGTATGAGCCCTAGAAGGAGTTGCCGTCATTTACTTAACATGGGGTAAATGGTATGAGCCCTAGAAGGAGTGGTCGTCATATACTTTACAGGAGGGAAATGGTATGAGCCCTAGAAGGAGTGGCCGTCATTTACTTAACATGGGGTAAATGGTATGAGCCCTAGAAGGAGTTGCCGTCATTTACTTAACATGGGGTAAATGGTATGAGCCCTAGAAGGAGTGGTCGTCATTTACTTAACATGGGGTAAATGGTATGAGCCCTAGAATGAGTGGTCGTCATATACTTTACAGGAGGGAAATGGTATGAGATCCTTCAGAAGTAGAACATTTAAAGTTTCGGCCATTCAACACGTGAACCAATATCCCCCAGCTTTAAACTGATGTACACTCACAGATAAATAGGTTCGGGAAATGCAGAATGAGCATGCATTTGATGTGTATAAAAGACGTTACACCTGACGAAACGGCTGTAAAATCCCATCTTGTAATTTCCTGGAAGTAGGTAAAGTTTTCAATAAGTAAAGTGTAAACCTTGCCCAGTGGTTATCCTTCAGCTTTGTTTGTTTGTTGTTTGACGCCGCACTCAGCAATATTCCAGCTATATGACGGCGGTCTGTAAATAATCGAGTCTGGACCAGATGATCCAGTGATTGACATCATGAGCATCGATCCAAGTAATTAAGATCAATGACACCTTCAGCATTGTAATAAAACATGAGTGAGTGAGTGAGTGACACAGTCCGCAATATTCATGCTATGCCACAACGGCCTATAAAGAATCGAGTCAATCGGTGATTCCACGTCAGCAGGGTATACTGACACAGTCAGCCGATCCAATCTAGTCGCATCTCGTCGCATCTTACACCAGCATTGGAATACTGGGCACCATGGATACTTGAGGGTGCATGATGCCAGAGGTATCACATATATAAACAACAAATAAACAAACAAAACAATAAGCATGCACATACGATGCTCACCAAAGTAGTTCATGGAACAAATATACACCTTTTAGAATAGTCCACACATTCATGTACTGTAATTAATGATAATCATATATATATAGAAGCGACTAACGGGATCGGGTGGCCAGGCACGCTGACTTGGTTGATGCATATCATCGTATCCAAATTGCGTGTATCCCATGCTCATGAAAATAATCACTGGATTGTCTGGTCAACACGCGATTATTTACAGACCGCCGTCATGTAGCTGAAATATTGCCTGCGGCGTTAAACAACAAACAAACAAACAAGAACCTTGTAGGAGTATGTATATCCACAGAGGACGAAAGAAATATAAATACCGTATTCGACGTAATAAGCGCCCCGCTCTAATAAGCGCCCACGAACAATCCTAATTAGCACCCCTTCCGATTGATCAATGTACACACGACTTATTTATTCGCGTATAATACGCACTCATGTGTTATATACATACTTAATTATGGACAATTAAATTCTGGAAAAATATATCTGTCGTACATAAATATTTCAGGCTGTCAGCATATAGTATAAACCACAGAATTTTTCTTTTAACTTGTTTCTTTCACTAAAATAATACTCTAATAAGAGCCCGCTATTTCTAATTTTGAGAGCGCCCTGGGCGCTTATTACGTCGAATACGGTACCCGCTGTATCTTTCCCACTCAGAGCTGTCTTCCACGTGGTTAATTTAGTGCACCTCATATATATTTTTATTACTTGCCCGTGAAGAGATCACCCGTTTAATAAACATACAGCTGTATTACACATTGTGTAATACCAAAATGCGTGCTTATGTACTCTCGGAACACGTTTCACGAACAAATATTGAAAGCTCTCAACATCCCTTGGCTTATTCAACAACATTGCGTGTGGAGATGATAGATCACTGATAGGAGCTTATGCACACTCGATGACCCCAGCAACCTTGTTGCTAGGTTGACGTCACATGGCATTGTTTCGCCGAAGGATCTTGCAACAAAATTCCACAAATTACGTCATCGGGTATTGTGACGTGATTGTAAACTTTGAGGCGCAAGGCCCCGTTCCACAAGGCGATCGTGCGGTAGCGCGACGACAGTCGTTGGTCTAAGTTAAAGTATATGAGTTGCGATAACCTTAACGCTACGATATGTTTGTGGAACGGACGCCTGAATTCTAAAGGTGGACCGTTGGGTGGTATTAAATTCATACGTTTCAACTTTTGACGTATTTGAAGTATTACTGTGTTAAACTCAGTTGGATTATGCCGTGGATCGTGTATGTGTCAGCCTATTCACACTCAACAGTATAATTCTAAAAACGTTATAAATGGCCAGTAATAAATAAAATACTAAACTCGCTCCCGTGTAAAACCAATTTTATGAAACTCGTGAATAGTTATGGTATCTGACTCGCTTTCGCTCGTCAGATACCACAACTATTCACTCGTTTCATAAAATTGGTATTACACGGGAGCTCGTTTAGTATTCTATATATATCCCAGAGGCAAAAGTATAACAGTGATAATTTGTGTATTTATCATATAATGTGTTTCCGAAGCACATAACTGTTGATGCCTTGGGTGATTATAAGTGAAACGGTGTTTAATTGGGCTGAAGACTGACGCCAGAGACTTTCAGAACTTATTTTTAATTTTCAAATTCTAACTAGCATCTTTTAAACTGTTCTTTAAGTGTGGTGAAAGGTCGTGTAATTTCCCTTCCCCTTTATTGGAGATACAGCAATATTAAAGTGAGAGGAAATGTTAGATGAGACTTTCTGTATTGCTTTAATACCCATTTTAGCGGCCATTTCATATTCGTGGGACAGGTCCTGGAACTTTATGAAAACATATTCTGTTCACGAAAATGCTGGAGTGAGTGAGTGAGTGAGTGGGGGGTGGGTGGGTGGGTGCTTGATTGAGTGAGTGAGTGAGTGAGTGAGTGATTGAGTGAGCGAGCTACCCGACCGCCCCTGTTCCTTAATACAGCGAGGTGGGGCTCATACGGATTACATTCCATTGTCTACTTTCTGGTTCCAAAAGGTTTCATTTTTAAACCACTGTTATGTCAGCAATATTCCAGCTATATGACTGCGGTCTGTAATTAATCGAGTCTGGACTAAACAATCCAGTGACAGACTTCATGAGCATCGAGCTTCGCAACTGGGATTCGATGACATGTATTCACCGAGTCAACAATTCTGACCACCCGATCCCGTTTATCGCCTTTTACGACAAGCACGGATTGCTGAAGACTACTTCTAACCCGGGTCTTTGCCGCCTTGTACCCTTGGACTCACATTGTACCCGTTTGGGTAATCGAACCTGGGTCTTCGGCTTGACGAGTGGACGTGTTAGCCACTAGGCTACCCCACCAGCCTCCAGTATTAAGAAGCTGGTTGGGTATCTATAAAGGAAAGAAGTAGTGTAAAGGCCGGGGTACGGGATCAATCCACTGGACCACGATATGATAACTAGTGGCACATATTTGGGGGGCAGCTGGAAAATCAACTTAAATGGTCGAATAGTTTTGTCAGCCGAGCATCATTAAATTGTTGTATATTTTCATGTGAACCCCAAGACGAACTTGCGAATGAAAATACCTGTTTGTGGTGTCGGCATCCATCTTTGGCTATGTTTAACGATGTTATCAAAACCGTGAAGATCCGGGGTAGTATAGGTCTTCAGCAACCCTTGCTTGCCGTAAAAGGCGATTATACTTGTCTTAAGAGGCGACTAACGGGATCGGGTGGTCTGGGTCGTTGACTTGGTTGAGGCATGTCATCGTATCCCAATTGCATGGATCGATGCTTATGATGTGAATAACTGGATTGTCTGGTCCAGACTCGATTACTTACGGACCACCGTCGTATGGCTGGAATATTGCGGAGTGCGACGTTAAACAACAAACAAGCAAACAACATAAAAGGGTATGTCAGCGTGGCAATAGATGCGGGAGGAGAGACCCAAATGTGTAGGTGATGAAGGTCTTAGACTTAACCACTTTGGTGAAACCCACAAGCATGGTGCTGCTTACAACCCAAGAAATCAGGGCTATTCTGGGATTCCAGCCCCCGGTCATAGGTTTCTGGTACGACTAAGGGAGGCAACTTTGCAGAGTGAATCATGGCCCTGGTTGTGCAATGGATTTCGAGTAATTGACTTGGCGCTGTTACATTTTACCCTCTGCTATACACAGGGGGCACGGGTGGCCCAATCGTCTAATTCGCCGCGATTCACTGTGCAGAGTTGCGTCCCTTGGGCACGCCAGAAACCTATGATTGTGGGTTCGAATCTCGGTTGGCCCCGATTATGTTTCTAGGTTTGTCAGCACCATACCCGTGCTCGTGGGTTTCACCGAAGTGGTAAACGTCTGAGACCTGTATCACTTCGGGCTTTCCTCCCACATTAAGCTGACACGGCGCGATATAACTGGAATACTGTTAAAAGCGGCGTTAAAACCAACTCACTCACTCAATCTGCTATACACAAGTATTATATACAAAGTCAAGTTCAAGATAAAAAATACAAAATAGGTGGTGTTTTCAAGCGATGGTAATATCAGTTCCAGCGTAGTATGGAAAAATTAACTATGTTTTTGAGTTTGAACACAGATAGAAACGTAAAGTTCATGTAAAACAAGCGCCAAAACACCTAACACGATACATAGCTTTATATGCCGTGCTGCGTCTTTATTCAAATGCCCCCTCTATTTATGCTGACACGGATCGTGCAGAAAGGAATAATTATGAGCAATTAAAGTTAGGAATGACGGCAATATTAGTACGCTGGTGAATAATCCCGGGGTGTATCCGTCACGTGTCAGCGTCTGTGCAGGTGCCTCTTGTTAACGATGTATCATTGACATATTGACATATATTAAATATCTTTTTCGCCTCTATGTTTCATTGCGTAATCGATGTAGGGTTTATATCGTTTCTTACTGAAAGTTATTTTAGTGTGAAATATGATGATGATATGCAGTTCATTGAACCTGATTACACAAAAAATCCGGTATAAAAATTGGATATATGTTATTGGAAAATGTTGCTGGCCTGATATTCGACAAACGGTGTCAAAACTCAGCCATTGTCGATTTGCAATGTCTAAAACGGCATTGTTTTCACACTTGTTAAAAAATGTCATGGAGGAAAACAGTAAAGCAAAATGCACGTGCAAGTTATTGCATTCGTAACTCGAGGTAGTGGCTATAAAAAGGCAAGCATAAGCCAATAATTTGTCATTCAATTGTCAACATTTTTAAGTTCGAAAATGCCGAGACTCAACGCAGCCGATCGGAACATCGCCATAGGACGTATCGCAGAGGGAATTGCAGTCTTCTGTTGCACGCCACTTCAACTTCCACCACAGCACCATTTGCCGCCTTTGTGACCGATACACACAGTTCAATTCCACTGCCCACCGTCCGAGAACCGGCCCGCCAAGAGTTACCACCCTTGCACAGGATCGCTACATTCGACTGTTCCACCTACGTCATCGCAAAGCGACAGCTACGGATACTGTGGGACGCATCCCTGGTTTGAGGAGGATATCGCACCAGACTGTCAGGAACCATCTTCGCGAGGCTAGAATCCTTTTAAGAAGACCAATTTTGGTCCCAGTTTTACAACAGATCCATCGACAGCGATGCTTGCGTTGGTGCCCAATCTCATTAAAGTCAGATCTAAGTTCTCGCCGCCGCTAAACAAAGATCTGAGGACATCCCATTACGGGTCACGTCAGGCCGACCTTTCGCGAACTCTGACCGACCAATGGAATTACTGACAAGAAGTCGACATTAGCCAATCAGAAGGCAGCTTTCTCGTGCTTTACGGCACTAATTTCAAATTGGCGACTACGCTTCGAAACATATTTTGACAAATTCTCGCTTAGAAAATTGAAACCTGAACAAAAGAACATTCTCGAATGGCTAATATATGGTCTCGATTGTATAGATTCAGTCATTAAGCCCGTTAATATCTTTCGGAATACCCCGTTTTAAATTTTTCGAGGTCGTTCGGACGTGACCCCTAATGGGATGTCTTCAGATCTTTGTTTAGCGGTAGCGAGAACTATGATCTGATTTTAATGAGATTGGTTGGTGCCATACCTTACAGCCTTTAAATTTGAGGTGAGGTTTAGCGATGAATCACGATTTCTTCTTCACCATCGAGTTGGAAGACAACGTTATATTTCGGTTGGGGTAGTGTCATGGTGTGTGTGGTGGGGGGAAGGGGGGGGGGGGGGGGGGGTAGTCTACCTTCATAATGCAAACATCAACGTCTTGCCCTGGCCTTCGAGATCCCTAGATCTCAGCCCAATCGATCACCTCTGGGATAAACTCGATCGACGTGTACGTCAACCACAGACACTCCCACAACTGGCCAACGCGTTGCCAACAGAATGGCGCAGAATTCCGCAAGACAGAATTCGTACACTTATCCAGTCAGTGCCGAGGAGATGCAGAGCCGTGATCGCGGTCACACGAGATACTCAGTTCAGCGCTACCTTGTGGCCTTATGTGACATGACAATGAAAAGTTTTCAATGCCTTTGTACAACGACATCATGTGACTATCGAGCTCCAAAATGTCTTATTTGTATCTATGATATCAAATGAAATATATCGACTTTATTAGGTACAATAAATTTACTGAATAAATACCTGAGCGTTTCTTTTTTTTAAGCGTGTAATAGACCACAGATAGCATGTGCAGTCATTGATGCCCATATGTAGTCATTGATGTCCATGTAGTCATTGATGCCCATATGTAGTCATTGATGTCCATGTGTAGTCATCGATGTCCATATGTAGTCATTGATGTCCATATGTAGTTATTGATGTCCATATGTAGTCATTGATGTCCATATGTAGTCATTGATGTCCATATGCAGTCATTGATGTCCATGTGTAGTCATTGATGTCCATGTGTAGTCATTGATGCATGTAGTCATTGATGCCCATGTGTAGTCATTGATGCTCATATGTAGTCATTGATGCTCATATGTAGTCATTGATGCCCATATGTAGTCATCGATGCCCATATGTAGTCATTGATGCCCATATGTAGTCATTGATGCTCATATGTAGTCATTGATGCCCATGTATAGTCATTGATGTCCATATGTAGTCATTGATGTCCATGTGTAGTCATTGATGTCCATGTATAGTCATTGATGTTCATGTGTAGTCATTGATGCCCATATGTAGTCATTGATGTCCATGTAGTCATTGATGCCCATATGTAGTCATTGATGTCTATGTGTAGTCATCGATGTCCATATGTAGTCATTGATGTTCATATGTAGTCATTGATGCCCATATGTAGTCAGTGATGTCCATATGTAGTCATTGATGCCCATGTGTAGTCATTGATGTCCATGTATAGTCATTGATGTGCATATGTAGTCATTGATGCCCATATGTAGTCATTGATGCCCATATGTAGTCATTGATGTCCATGTGTAGTCATTGATGCCCATGTGTAGTCATTGATGCCCATGTGTAGTCATTGATGCCCATGTGTAGTCATTGATGCCCATATGTAGCCATTGATGCCCATATGTAGTCATTGACCTCCATGTGTAGTCATTGACCTCCATGTGTAGTCACTGATGTCCATGTGTAGTCATAATATATAATTGATAAAACTTAAGACCCCTATGAAGACATTTTCAGGGCCTGGGTCAGTGGATTGGTCCCGTACCCCCTTGCCCCCTACTGAAGATAGTGTAGGTGATCAGTCTTAATACACTTGTAACGGATTCTCTGTGTTAATTCTATAGTCTAAAACAATGTTATCAAGCAAGTAATAAAAAAATACATGTATAAGTGCAACCATGTGACCAATTGTACAATTCTCATATTATTTGATTTATTTGCGACATTAATGTACACATAAAACCATCTATATCCCACTTATGCCCAACAAATTGTTATACGTCATCGTGTGACTGTCACTGCTGTCACACAATATGCAATTGACACGTGCGTGTGAAATTAACACACTGCGTACCGTTCCCCGCAGCCCGACATCTCAAACAACGTGACAGTTAATTAATGATCACTCCAGGATTATCGGCGCCAAGGAAAGGTCCGGAGTAACGAAATTAGACAATACGTTATCTTCCTAATCCCGTCGGCTATTTGAAATGATTCCCAGATAGGCTCTTCAGGCTATATTCGTCTTTATCAAAGGGCTCGCAAAACCTTCACGCCATAAGCAACAACCTTGACACTTCCCGTGTCTGTTGTCAGCAGAAAGTGTTTTAAGATAAAGGGAAAGACGCCGTCGTCGTGTTAAAACAGATTGAATGACATCGTAACATAACTGTCACATCGATGTTTTATACATATAAAACTTGTAACCTTTTTCTTGATTTAATTTGTAATTCCTATGTTTGATTTGGGCATAAAAAACTTAAAAGACTACAGTGTCTGTCGGTTGGAGCCGAGCTGTTATGGCCCATAGCGTTGTTGTGTGGCTGTTAACTCCATATTTTTTTTGGAAATAAGCACTGAAGTTGGTTTCAAGAGAATGTGAATTTCACTGGCTGAATATGGGTCATCTCTCTCTCTCTCTCTCTCTCTCTCTCTCTCTCTCTCTCTCTCTCTCTCTCTCTCTCTCTCTCTCTCTCTCAAGTCAGTAGAATTTTTATTAGTTCTAGATAATCAAAGAAATTCACTGATTGTGTTTATCTTACTGGTTAGTTGTAAAACAATCTTTAAAAAACATATATTTTAGTTTACTTGACATATTTATTTCAATCTGCACCCAGACAAAAATAATTCCACATTGTATCAATCCGTTATTACCAACACATCGACCTATACACCACGTACTGAAAATTCGATCAAATATTGCGTGTTTTTGTGTCAACCGCTTAATCACACAACCACCGAAGGGTTCTCACTCGACATTCTCAAGTCAGTTCGCAATAAGGCAATGTCCAGCTAAGCAACTCCACCAGACTGTAGGCGGTGTCAAACCACCCGATCCAGGAAATATTACCTACTACTAGCACAGAGTTGTTAGCAAATATGACCTGTTACTAGTAGGTACAAAGACGGTCTCTACGTCTCTGGAGACTAACATTTACTGCTAGTACTAGCTAAAAGTAACAGTTAAATAGCATAACCATATTAGGATGTATGTTCACAGGGGCGCATTTCACGCCATATTGGAACATGCAGTGTCGAACACAGCATTCAGCAGATGGTAGGATGTCATCATTTTGTTGTTGTTTTTATCTCCGGTCTAGACAGGCTAGACTTAGATTTAGTATCTTCATACGGTATATATATTTTATACATCACCTAATTACAATTTTAACAACCAATAGATAGATCTATAGATATATCGTTACGGTTTTCATTCATACATGCCATTGTATGTGTATTTGTTTGATAGAACTACACATATTTATAAGAACTGATCGTTACAAAATATATTGGCAAACAAGGTTAAAGTTTGTCTTTGGAAAATTCGTCCCGACGTGGTCAGAAAGAGTTATCCCCCTTGGCCGGCATAGCGATCGGTTTTCGATCAAACATTTATCGGTTAGATCTTGCTTTTTGTTTATCTGTTCTTACTTGTTCGTTGGTCATAATGTTATCTAGTCTTTGTGCAAACATAATTTACAGTCTACAACCATTCACTATGATACTTTTTATTTTCAGATACTGAGATGGAGAACGTCAACGTGCCTGCTGACCCTGCACATGACGCATGTTTGTATCCTATGTCTGTAGGCCCAGAATGAGTGTAGGACTAACATAGATATATCAACGGGGAAGCATCAAATCTCATCTAGATTATTAGTGTTAATTAACTTGTTTTGCTGAAAGGTCTGTGTTCTGTCGCTCCATTGTGAGATAAGGCCCACGCTCTAATTCACTAGTCTACATGCCCTCTTTTTTGTTTGTTGTTGTTGTTATTGTTGTTATGATGAACACTGAGGGAATATGTAGACATATGAGGTTAATAAAGGATCATAAAGATTATTGTGCATCCGGCAAATTTATAGTAAACTATACATGTATCATTGATTACCTCCCTTTGCAACCAATATGTCAAGATATCAGTACCAATTTACTCATTTTTTTATTCCCAGGGTATCCAAGTGGGCTGTGTCCTGCCACATTCAGGACATTTGAGGTGCAACCCTTGTAGGAAATCAGGTATGTTGTATTCTACCCCTATACATGTTGGGAATTTATATTATTATACTAAGGCTAATTTACTGTTGTATAGATTTAGCACAAGCTAAGCACAGGTGCTGTGAACATTTATATTTATGCACCCCCATGATAAAGTCAGGGATAACAATAGAGGAATCATCATACATCAAATTAAATCATGGATGTCATGATATGAAAAACCACATTTGTAGTATTATCGGTACCTCATTATATCAGTCTTTCCTCACTGGATCATCAGCTGACACACTGTGATATTACTGAAACTCTGTTCTAAGTTGCATTAAGCCAACTCAACCATTCACTATGCAAACTCGCTCACCTGATTATGGCAATTGTGAAAGTATAACTTTCCCTCAGACCTTAGGCCATTTATTAAGTTATGAGGTGTGAGTTGGTATACTGTAATCAAACTACAGGCTATCATGAATACAGGAATATCCAATTTGAAGTCAAATGAGCTTATGTCATGGTGCATTATCTGTCATCTGTCCATAACTAACTTGTACACTTTCAAAACCTCCTCTGAATCTACAAGGCCTATGAAACTGAAATCTCAGCAATGATATTCTAAAACATGAGGCCATTTACAAAATATCACTTTTGCATATTACACAGCAAATTCAGATGTGGCATTATGAAACTTGATATGTGTTATGGGGTTTACATTGGTGTATTTTTTGCTTGATCTGGGAGGAACATCTTAGATATTTACCACTTGATGAGACCCACCTGCGTGGAAATGGTGCTCACAAACCAAGGAAAATAATCATGGTAATTATGGGATTTGAACCCATTGTCATAGATTTCTGGCATATGAAAGGGATGCAGCTTAGTCTCTGAAAATGTAAAATATTGATAGAAACATTTTATTTTCATTTTTGTTTAAAAGTAGACCCAGTGAGATGGGCTGGGCGGAAGGGAAAATAATATGGTTCAAGGACTGTGAGACAGACAGGGATGCAACTCTGCCCAGCAAATTGAGGTGGCTTCTTGGATGACTGTATTACCTGTGCCTTCTATGGCCTTAAACTTTCACATACCTTATGAAGTTTGTTTGTGTTTTCAATATCTTCTCTGAAAATCATATTTTCAATAAGCTGAGATTTTGTGTATTTGATCCCACTAACATGATGCCAGTACAACTTCAAGCTGTCTAGACATGGCAACCATATTGAACATATACTTTTCACCCTTTAGAAAGCCACTTCTGCATTTACCTTATGAAATTTGATATACAGTAATTATTTGGTAAACCCAACAACAGGGTCATATTTTGCAAGTTATTCTTATATTTGGAACTGCAACATTTTGTCTTCATGGGCTGCTGCAGCCATGATGAATTGTGTTCTTTGACTCATTTCATTACCAATTATTATCCCCCACAACATGTTTTGCGGGGGTATTAAAATGGACATGGTCAGTCCTTGCATTCATACTTCTGTGTAAGATTTTGAAAAAAACGTTTACTATTTTCTTCACCAATCATGGTACATGGATAGGCCTAGTGGTGACCTAGTGCCTGTTGATAGTTTTGGATTTTTGTAAAATGTATCTTTTTAGTTTCCATGGCAACAACTTTGACTGAAATATGAGGGTAGTGATCGTTCTTGGAACATACCTTAAAAATCTACAATATTTCTTCACCAAACTTGACACACAGATCGGTCTAGTGGTGAACTGGTGCCTTTTGATAGTTTAGGATTTTTAAAAAATTAATATTTTGAGATGCCACAACTTTGACTCATACTGAAAATGAGGGTAGTGCTCCTTTCTATGCAGATTAATTTTTTTTAACAATATTTCCTTAACAAGCATGGAACATAGATAGGTCTAGTGTTGAACTGGTGCCTTTTGGTAGTTTAGGACATTTTAAAAATTGATATTTTGAGATGCCACAACTTTGACTCATACTGAAAATGAGGGTAGTGCTTCTTTCTGGGCAGATTAAAAAAAACTTACAATATTTCCTTAACAAGGATGGCACATAGATAGGTCTATTGTTGAACTGGTGCCTTTTGATAATTTGGGATATTTAGTTTCCATAGCAAGTATTTAGTATTTAGGGGATAATGGTGAATTTGTCTTCTTGCATATACTGTCATCCTTTTAATTGGTCAAGATGCTGTGAGAAAGTCTGTTCTGTAGATAAATAGTTTTGTTTCTTTTGCTTATTTTCTATACCCTTGTATTGCCTTTTTGTTGTAATAATATATTCCGTGAAAAAGTACAGGGAAGCTACAGATGCAATTTTAACACCTATACCCAGGGTAGTTTGTTCAAACAGTATTTCTGTCAGTCATGTGAGGAGACAGCCAAAAGGTAATGAAGGGAAATTTATTACATCAGAGCTACAGATAAGCAGCGTATTTGTGTAAAATACCCCCCAAAATTATTTAAACCCAATTACTTTCCATTAACTTGTGTACAGAAATGCATGCATTTAATGAAAAACTCAAGTTATTAAAACAGCTCGCGTAAATACCCAACGAAGCTTTTTCAGCATGCATACAAAGGAGCTAATTGCTGAAACACAATTACAAGCTAATTTACTTTCTGAGTCAAACCTATGTATTTAGAACATTATTTCATTTTTTGAAATCTTAAAATGTTCACTAATTTTGGGAAAGACCCAAGAGAGTGATGAATACATGAGTGAAAAAATATTGGTTACCCAATGAAAAATGTAATAACCCAATTAAAATAGAAACCCTAAAGTAAAAACTGAATTGCTCAAAAAGTTATCTGGAGCTCCGTTACATGAGTCAGTTTAATGGCACCAATACAATGGGCACATCTGGCCTCCATTAGGTTGAATCTGGTAAACTGTGTCTGTGATTTTTTGGGGGTGACGACATTGCAGCCATATTGAATGTTATTTTGACCAGGTACTCATGTATCATAGTGTTATTCATTTAACAGGCTGTAATACTATATTGCAATCTCCAATGTGCTATGTTTCAGTGATCATATGTTCCATTTGGTCATGCCATCATCTTTCACCTTTTTGTGTCCTAATAATGGAATGTACCAGTCAGTGTAATAACCTTGTACTTGCAATGTTTCCTATGAATCTTTTGGGAAGTGAAGCTATGATTGGTTATATATGTATGTTATTATGCACTCCAACAATGGTATAAAATAGATCTACTGTTCTTTTCAGATTTCAGATTCAGATTATCATGCCATGGTCATACCCTTTGCATGCACCCTTGTAGCTAGATTACAGGTATACTAACACTGTTTGGATTGTTACGGACATGATCCAAGTAATTCAGTCTCAAAAACGTAGTCACAGAATTTGATTCTTAACATTCCCAAAGGGCAACTATATGGAATGTCAGTTTTGTGTGACCTGGCTGATTTGGTGACATTACACCCCAATTACATGGATAGTTGTTAGTGCTATCAACCTCTTGCCTGCCTGGACCAAGCACCATTAATTTAAGTGGTCATAAACAATTCACTCGTTTTTCCTCATTTGTCAATCATTATTAAATATTCATATCATTTGGTGTATCTGAACATTTGTTACTTATTTCTGCATAATCTTGTTAATCTATTTATGATGACCTTTACCAGTATTTAATTCCCTAAAAATAAATTCTGATCAGTTTCAGGCCCATTTAAACGGTTCGTAGTGAGGCATATTTTTGTTTATCCTAGATAACCTTAGCAATGTTGTCATGAAGAGGTTGATGGATGTTTATTACACTTTTTTAACCTTCATTTGCAAAGGTATTTTTGTAGCTTCCAATTCTGATTTGTTCAACTTTAAGAACTTTCTTCTCAGAAACCAAGGAAACTAAAACTTAATGACACCTGGCATGTGTAGCACCAAAATGGGACTCGGATTAAGTTATATGGTTGTCCCAGTGTTTTATTTTACAATTTGTTCATTCAGTTCTGTGGTGTCATGTGTTGTGTTTATTCTTATGAAGATTTTAATTCTTCGCATACCATGTTCACAGGTTTCACTGTCCAGTTACGAGAAGCCTGGTGTAAATAGCTTGTTTGGTCCAGTTGCACCCAACAAAGGTAACATTGATCGCCTCGAAACGTTAAAGAAACTGGTTGTAATATAGCATAGACTATTTTTCCAGATAAGACAAATATACAAAATAAAACAAAATACTTTTTGAATACAAACAACATGGCCTGCTTGTCTGATGTTTGTCATCCTGACACAACTATTAGCTCACCAAGGTGAGCTTATGCCATACTGTGGGGTCCGTCGTCCGTATGTCAACGATTTTTTCTAAAACCTTCTTCTTTTGACCACAAATTGACAATTAACGAAATTTGACTGGAAGCATCCCTAGGTGGTGAGGATTCAAAATTGTACAAATGGTGGGGCTGACCTCCCAAAGGGCTTGGTGGCAAGGCGGAATAGGAGTAATTTGGCTATATTGCTTTAAACGACTTCTTTATTGGAACTATTTGGTTGGAAGCATTCTCCAATGCTGGGGATTAAAAATTGTACAAATGGAGAGGGCTGACCCCCCAAAGGGCTGGGTGGCGGGGCCAAATATGAGTAATTTGGCTATATTGCTTTAAACGACTTCCTCTCTGGAACTAAGAGATAGATATCAACCATATTTGGTTGGAATCAATTCTCCAATGGTGGGGATTCAAATTGGAAAATTGGAGGGGCTGAAATTGCTTCTTGAAAAACAATTAAGAATGAAAATAAAAAAAGAGAAACTACACTCTCCAAGAAGCTGAAACTTAACTTTGTATAAATGATGATGATCACTTGTAGCTTACCGGTACACAAAGCGAAGGTTCAAATAAACTTATGTCATGGCTGTGTTCATCTATACTAATGGAAAAAAGTAACTGCTGTGTATTAAGTAGTGTAAATGTTATGTTATTGTAAATTACAACATAATATTTGGTCTTTTGTCTCATCAATGTTTTATCATAACAAATTCATTGACAAAATCCATTCCTGGTAATTGGAGATGGAGAGACATGCCCTAAAGAGGGGTGCAACTTGTAGGCGGGCACTATCCTGCTGCAACATGACATTACATCCCTGCATGTGCACAAAGGCAAGAACATGATCTCAAACGATGTCCTCATAACAATGATGAGTCGTGTTTTCCCATGAGTTGTGATGCCACCCCATACCATTTCAGTTCCACCCCAAAACTGATTATGATAAGTAATGCAGGAGTTGCTAAAACATTCTCCAGTATGCATGTAGACCTTTGCACGACCATCAGAGCTGTTCAGATGAAACCCTCACTCATTTGTGAACAGTGTACTGTCCCTGTTTTTCTTCTGAACCTCAGATGCTGTCTACACCAAGTGTGACTGATAGTCCTGTGTAAGCAAAATTAGGCATATTGCTGAATGTTGGGACCGGATGTTGTGCTCTCTCAACCGGTAATGTACAGTTCTGCCACTAATTCGTCTTAACCCAAGAATTGTCCGATTATTAATGTGGCAGATGATAGTTTTGATTCGATGAACATTAAAAATGTTTGGCAACTTCGTTTTGCGCATTTTGTGTTTGCAACATGTCATCAAGCCGTGACAGCATTTTTAATTACAGTTGAACAAAAAGAAAAAAGATTTTATAAGACCCAGAGAGCTAAACAATCATTGTTTGCTGTTTACATTATGAAATCGTGTGTAAATACCTTGCTCCCAACTAACATGCAAACACACAAATTATGTGCAGTCCATAAACATTTGCATGCAAATTGTGAATCACGACCTTAAAACTGAGGAGATGTCTTCATCAATATGCATATTGAAAGATGCATTATTTAATTTCAGATTAAACTTAGTTTTGTCCAATCTCATTAAAATCTGATCTTAGTTTTCGCTACCGCTAACCAAAGATCTGAGGACATCCCATTACGGGTCACGTAGGAACGACCTTTCGCGATCATGGACCGACCAATGAAATGACTGAAATTGACATTTGCCAATCAGAAGGTAGCTATCTCGAGCTTTACTGCACTAGTTTCAAACTGGCGACTACGCCTCAAAACATATTTTGACGTATTCTCGATTAAATAAATTTAAAACTGACCAAAACAACATTCTGGAATGACTTATAGGTGGCCTAAATTCTATGGATATAATCATAAAACCTGTAACTGTCGTTCGGAATACCCTCTGTTAAATATTTCGAGGATTCATGATTAGAAAACACATTTTGACTGTCACTTTCAGGATCTGGTAAGTGACGCTCTGATTGGTTCGATGAAAGGTCATGCTGACGTGACCCATAATGGGATGTCCTCAGATCATTTTTTAGCGGTAGCGAGAACTAAGATCTGATTTTAATGAGATTGAGTTTTGTTGGACTTTTTATTAAGAAAAGTTACCTTTTTCTGCTAGTATGTATGTCGTTAACGATTACACTTTCAACATCTCCTCTAGAGCGACAAAGCCTATGAAGCTGAAACTTGGCATGAATCATCCCAGCAATGATGTCAGAATTGTGATTTGATGTTAAGCGTGTCGCTATGTAACAGCAGCGTATAAAATTCCCGCAAGGGCAACTTTGCAAATATTCCTGTCCAGATAAAATGCTTCCCGTCCAGAATTTTCTACACTAATGAACATAAGTAACAAAATGGTGAACATAAGAAAAGTACTGTTGATTGTTAGTTCTCAGAAAATAACAATAAACTGATGGATTGTCAACTTAGTTACTTTAACTCATTGAAATTCATCAAATTCCAAGTCTGATTGACTGCCTCTATGGTGTACTGGTAGAGTGTCTGCTCGGAGAGCGGAAGGTCAGAAATTTGATCCCTTGAAGCATCATTCCAAAAGACGTTAAAAGATGGTACTTGTTGTTACCCTGTCTTGCTCTCGGTAGTAAGGGCTAAAAGAAGGAATGGTCCACTCGGAGTCAGTATACTGTGTATAAAATTTGTTTTGCAGGTTTTTGTTGAAGTATATATTTTTTCGAAATTCATGTCTAACTGTATCAGTTATTTCCCTCACAAAATGTTGGTTGTATTTTAAGAACCTTACACTTACATACTTTGAAAATAACAAAATCAGATCAAATTATCATCTGTTATCACATTTTCCTTCACACGAATATCCAGATACAAATTATGAGTCCGTGTCCAGAAGCCAGAAATCTTTTACCAAAAATAAATGCATATCAGTTTCTGGATGTGAATTACAAAAAGTACACAAATTATCATCAGATATTTTCATTTTTCTTCAAGAAAATATTTGTGGTAAAAACACCATCTTAATTTTGTATCCTGGACACATTTAACTGGCTTGAGAAAAATTCCTTGCCAGTTGAGATAACTGCAAATTATAACTTCCCATTAAGTTTTGAATTTAAGTGAGACAACATGATATTAAACTATAATATCTTTACAGGCATTTTAAATGGAACTTAACTTGATGTTGCCATGAACCTAAAATAAATGTATGCTATACCCACAAACGGTCAACTGTTTCCTGATTGGCTGATAATAGAATGGGAGGGGCTTGTTTTTCATTATATTGGGTTTAACAATGTCACTGATTTATGTAAATGTAAAAATAAGGTGTACTATGTGGATTTATTTATATTGAAGTTAAATCATAAGTTATTTTTCCATGAAAAATGTTCATTCAATGGTGATGACATCACTTATGTGAATATTTTCAACCTTTTCAGGGCAACTACCATGCTGTAATGAAACTTGATGGTATCAGTTTACACCAACGCTAAACTACATATACAGCTCCCAATACAGTGTGCTTTGAGAAGGGAGAGCATTTGTGCCCTGTACGTTTCTGGAAAGAAGAAGTGTTGAGAAGAAGAGTTCTGTGTTGAAGTCAGCATTGACATCTGGAGTAGTGAAAAGATCAGCAGGGAGTAGCATCAGTTCGCTACTGTGGGGAGGGACAGTGTTTCTCCCTATACTCGTGGACAGTACTGTACATCTAAACATATGATTCATATTATATATTGTTTCATAATGTGAGGTGTGTTTTTTTCATTCATAATATCAATTATCATATATGGTGATTTTAGCATCTTACAAATATACTGTGCATGGAATTTCTTCACTTAACCTGTTTTCAGCATTTTGAGGCAAAACTCTTTTCATGTGTTACATTTATGTTTATTGTTTCCTCAACAATAAAGAACTAGCAAAATGATGAATTTTGTTTGTAGTTGATTGATTATGACAAGGATAAACAGTATTATGTAGGCATGAATGTGGTCATGTATTCATCACCGAACGACATGTCAAATGGCTGATTGTGTTAATGTGCCCAATGGCATGGGTTTTGCTGATCTTGTCAGCCACTGATTTGCCTTGTCCACAATACATTTACCAGCGGCCTTGATACAGCTTACATTACAATCCTGGCAATCAATGCTACAGATTATGATGGTAAGTTAGACAGTCCCAAATTATGATGTCACCATATTATCTCAACAGAAACATGAATCGCGAGGTGCTTTGGTAATGGTTACTACCCAATATATATCCAACAGTGACATAAAGCTGCGTTATTCTTGAATCAGACGCTAATGTCGCTAAATATAAACAGAAACATGAATCACATGGTTCTAGGGTTAGGGTTTCTGCCCAATATATGTCCGACGGTGATGTTAAACTGGGTTATTCCTGATACAGACGCTGATGTTCTCGTATCTCATCAGAAACATGAATGATAAGGTTCTAGGGTTAGGGTTTCTACCTAATATATGTCCGGCACTGATGTAAAACTGGATTATTCCTGATACAGACGCTGATGTTCTCGTATCTCAACAGAAACACGAATGATAAGGTGCTAGGGTTGGAGTTTCCACCCAATATGTGTCCAACAGTGATGTAAAACTGGATTATTCTTGAATCAGCCGCAGATATCACGAAATCTCTACAGAAACAAGAATCATGAGGTTCAAGGGTTAGGGTTTCCACTCAATACATGTCCGACAGTGATGTAAAACTGGGTTATTCTTGATACAGACGCTGATGTTATGAAATCTCAACAAATATGAATCATGAGGTTCTAGGGTTAAGGTTTCTACCCAATATATGTCCGACAGTGATGTAAAACTGGATTATTCCTGATACAGACGCTGATGTTCTCGTATCTCAACAGAAACATGAGTGATAAGGTGCCAGGGTTAGGGTTTCTACTCAATATATGTCCGGCACTGATGTAAAACTGGATTATTCCTGATACAGACGCTGATGTTCTCGTATCTCAACAGAAACATGAATGATAAGGTGCTAGGGTTAGGGTTTTTACCTAATATATGTCCGACAGTGATGTAAAACTGGATTATTCCTGATACAGACGCTGATGTTCTCGTATCTCAACATAAACATGAATGATAAGGTGCTAGGGTTAGGGTTTCTACCCAATATATATGTCCGACAGTGATGTAAAACTGGGTTATTCTTGAATCAGATGCTGATGTTCTCGTATCTCATCAGAAACATGAATGATAAGGTGCTAGGGTTAGGGTTTCTACCTAATATATGTCTAATTGTGATGTAAAACTGGGTTATTCCCGATACAGACGCTGATGTTCTCGTATCTCAACAGAAACACGAATGATAAGGTGCTAGGGTTAGGGTTTCTACCCAATATATGTCCGACAGTGATGTAAAACTGGGTTATTCTTGAATCAGATGCTGATGTTCTCGTATCTCATCAGAAACATGAATGATAAGGTTCTAGGGTTAGGGTTTCTACTCAATATATGTCCGGCACTGATGTAAAACTGGATTATTCCTGATACAGACGCTGATGTTCTCGTATCTCAACAGAAACACGAATGATAAGGTGCTAGGGTTAGGATTTCTACCCAATATATGTCCGACAGTGATGTAAAACTGGGTTATTTCTGATACAGACGCTGATGTTCTCGTATCTCAACAGAAACACGAATGATAAGGTGCTAGGGTTAGGGTTTCTACCTAATATATGTCTAATTGTGATGTAAAACTGGGTTATTCCCGATACGGACGCTGATGTTCTCGTATCTTAACAGAAACATGAATGATAAGGTGCTAGGGTTAGGTTTTCTACTCAATATATGTCCGACAGTGATGTAAAACTGGGTTATTCCCGATACAGACGCTGATGTTATCGTATCTTAACAGAAACATGAATGATAAGGTGCTAGGGTTAGGGTTTCTACTCAATATATGTCTAATTGTGATGTTAAACTGGGTTATTTCTGATACAGACGCTGATGTTCTCGTATCTCAAAAGAAACATGAATGATAAGGTGCTAGGGTTAAGGTTTCTACTCAATATATGTCTAATTGTGATGTTAAATTGGGTTATTTCTGATACAGACGCTGATGTTCTCGTATCTCAACAGAAACATGAATGATAAGGTGCTAGGGTTAGGGTTTCTACCTAATATATGTCTAATTGTGATGTAAAACTGGGTTATTTCTGATACAGACGCTGATGTTCTCGTATCTCAAAAGAAACATGAATGATAAGGTGCTAGGGTTAAGGTTTCTACTCAATATATGTCTAATTGTGATGTTAAATTGGGTTATTTCTGATACAGACGCTGATGTTCTCGTATCTCAACAGAAACATGAATGATAAGGTGCTAGGGTTAGGATTTCTACTCAATATATGTCTAATTGTGATGTAAAACTGGATTATTCCTGATACAGACGCTGATGTTCTCGTATGTTAACAGAAACATGAATGATAAGGTGCTAGGGTTAGGGTTTCTACCTAATATATGTCTAATTGTGATGTAAAACTGGGTTATTTCTGATACAGACGCTGATGTTCTCGTATCTCAACAGAAACACGAATGATAAGGTGCTAGGGTTAGGGTTTCTACCCAATATATGTCCGACAGTGATGTAAAACTGGGTTATTTCTGATACAGACGCTGATGTTCTCGTATCTCAACAGAAACATGAATCACGAGGTGCTAGGGTTAGGGTTTCTACTCAATATATGTCCGAAAGTGATGTAAAACTGCGTTTTTCTGGAATCAGACGCAGATGTCACAAACTTTCAACAGAAACATGAATGATAAGGTGCTAGGGTTAAGGTTTCTACTCAATATATGTCCAACAGTGATGTAAAACTGCGTTATTCTTGAATCAGACGCAGATGTCACGAAATCTCAACAGAAACATGAATGATAAGGTGCTAGGGTTAGGGTTTCTACCTAATATATGTCTAATTTTGATGTAAAACTGGGTTATTCCTGATACAGACGCTGATGTTCTCGTATCTCAACAGAAACATGAATGATAAGGTGCTAGGGTTAGGGTTTCTACTCAATATATGTCCGACAGTGATGTAAAACTGGATTATTCCTGATACAGACGCTGATGTTCTCGTATCTCAACAGAAACACGAATGATAAGGTGCTAGGGTTAAGGTTTCTACCCAATATATGTCCGACAGTGATGTAAAACTGGGTTATTTCTGATACAGACGCTGATGTTCTCGTATCTCAACAGAAACACGAATGATAAGGTGCTAGGGTTAGGATTTCTACCTAATATATGTCTAATTGTGATGTAAAACTGGGTTATTCCTGATACAGACGCTGATGTTATCGTATCTCAACAGAAACATGAATAATAAGGTGCTAGGGTTAGGGTTTCTACCTAATATATGTCTAATTGTGATGTAAAACTGGGTTATTTCTGATACAGACGCTGATGTTCTCGTATCTCAACAGAAACATGAATGATAAGGTGCTAGGGTTAGGGTTTCTACCTAATATATGTCTAATTGTGATGTAAAACTGGGTTATTCCTGATACAGACGCTGATGTTCTCGTATCTTAACAGAAACATGAATGATAAGGTGCTAGAGTTAGGGTTTCTACTCAGTATATGTCCGACAGTGACATGAATGATAAGGTGCTAGGGTTAAGGTTTCTACTTAATATATGTCCGACAGTGATGTAAAACTGGGTTATTTCTGATACAGACGCTGATGTTATCGTATCTCAACAGAAACATGAATCGTGAGGTGCTTGGGTTTGGGCTTCTTCCCAATGTATGTCCGACAGTGATGTAAAACTGGATTATTCTTGAATCAGACGCAGCTGTTACGGAATCTCAAAAGAACAAGAATCGTAAGGTTGTAGGGTTAGTGTTCCTACCCAATATATATCTAATTGTGATATAAAACTGGGCCGAAAAGTGACAAGAAACTGCTTTATTAGTCACACAGACCCTACTTATTAATTTCTGCCTTTATGGTACTGCAATTTTGCTGAAGTAGAGTGAGAGAAACTTGGGTGCACAGGTGTCCCAATTGTCATGGTTGATGGAACTTGATGTACTGGTCATGGGTTCAAATCCAGAATATGATCCTTCGATTCAGCACCACAATACCTCATGTGGTTGCATAAATTTGTGTCTCACTTTCAAATCACACTGCCACATGTCCATCTGTTCAGCTTAAGGTCACTATTCTCCAAACCAGTGATCAGAATGGATCCTCACATAACCAATTGACACAACTCTGCAGTGTTGAAGCATTTTAGACCATTAGGCCATCTTTTCTCTCAAACAGCATAAAACATCCACACTATGGTGACAACAATCTCATTAAAATCAGACCTTAGTTCTTGCTACTGCCAAACAAAGATCTGAGGACATCCCAGTACGGGTCACGTCAGACCGACTTTGTGCGAACTTTGACCGACCAATAGAATGACCAATCAGAGGGCAGCTTTCTCGTGCTTTACGGCACTAATTTCAAATTGGCGACTACGCTTCGAAACATATTTGGACAAATTCTTGATAACAAATTTGAAAACTAAACAAAAGAACATTCTGGAATGGCTATTAGATGGTCTACATTGTATGGATTCAGTCGTTAAACCTGTAACTATCTTTCGGAATAGCCCGTGTTAAAGTTTTCGAGGTTGTATGATTAGAAATCACATTCTGACTGTCACTTTCATGATCTGGTAAGCGACGCTCTGATTGGTCGAATGAAAGGTCGTTCTGACGTGACTCCTAATGGGATTTCTTCAGGTCTTTGTTTAGTGGTAGCGAGAACTAAGGTCTGATTTTAGTGAGATTGTGGTGACGGAAACACAACTAGTATCACATGTATTCCAATACTTTATTCTATTCTATACAGAAATCCATTTTTTATACTATATATACATCAGTAGTGAAAACAAAAAACTTCTGAATATCATATTTGTGAAACTTATACTTAAAGATGGTGTCAGTTATCTTCAACTTGCTGAATATGAACTTTAACATTTGGTCATGACAATATTAGTGTTGGAATCAAGAGTGCAGCATCCAGTTCATGACATCACTTTAAAGCAGATATCTGAAACCACAAAAAACTGAATCAAAAATCTTATCTGGAGCTCTGTTAAAATACTGTAAAATTTGCATTTTATCTCAAATCTTAAATAAAATATTTCAAATATTTCAAATTCACACATTTCTCAGCCCATTTATACACTTTATTAACAACAATTAGTGAAAGCACACTTTCAAGATTTATTTTCTGGCATATTTCTCAACAATGGTGCCCCAAAACTGCTACCCTTTTGATAATTCCAACCCAATAAGTACATAGAAAGTTGCATGATCAAAAACATAAGAACAAATAGTTGAAGGCAAGTGTTTTAAGAAGCACATAGTGTTTCAAATAAAAAATATGACTAAACTTAATCAAATAGATTGCAAACATATGTCCTAAGTCTAGATGTATACAATGAACACTTCTCAAGAACATCTGTGCATCCTTACAACAGGACTAACTTGCATAATTTCAGAGCAGATTTGTTGATATGCTATTTCCGATGACCTAAAAATGCGTTTGTGGGGGAAGTATTTAAATGTATGGGACCCATGTATTTTACCTGAAGTTTAACCCAATCTGTGGTATTTCATGAAGGGTGTTTTAGCAAGGGATGACTGTATTTATGTTTATGTTGCAACATTACAAAAAGAACCAACATCAGATATTTCAAATCCTTATCTTGAACAAATATACAGTTTGGAATCCCAATACAATTCACATTTCTAGAACTGATCTGCCACTCTGATAAAGGGTACTTATATATTTTATTATGTGGCTGTTTTCTCAATATCATTTTCATTTTAACACTTAGATCAATTCATTACATTTAATACACTCCTGTGTCACCATTTACAGTGTTGATATTTTCCATTCATCACTCCAATTTACCGGTATATGCATAAAACCAAAAGGACTAAACGAAAATGCAGTAAATGTAGATAAGGGGGCACATGTGAAGTATGTGCAGTTAAAGAAACAGCAGTTAAAAAAATAATACTATGCCCCAAAGTACAATGTAATATAATTTAGCATGGACGACAAATTCAGTATGGTTGACATGGTGGCCATATTTAGAATCTAGATATTATCACTGTCATCTTGTTACAATAACAAGCAACTAACCAACATATATCAACATTGGTCTATGTTTTGTGTCGTTATATCCGCAGCCATGTTATTTTCGACCACCTTAAAAGGAAGATAAATTTGAAAGTGACCACTGAACATGATATGTCTTTACACACATGACCATTCTATTTTATGTTGTAATTTAAATTTCATGTCCATTATTCATGTGTTCAATCATTTTCAGATGACTTTTGGACCCCACAACCCCTCAATACCTGAAAAGTTCATGGTGAATCTCAAACCTGAACTGTGTTCAGATAACAGCAGTTACGTGGGTGATTTTTGACCTGCTGACAGATTATTGTTCAGATCAATATTTGCTTCAACTCAGACACCCACCTCAATGCAGTTATGTTTGCGATTTCAGACCTTCTTGATTTTGACTGATTTTGCTGACTTTTTGCCTAGTTTTACATTTAATGTATATTTTATAAAAATAAAAGTCCAAAAAAAGGAAACAGTGGATAAATAACACATAACAAGCCATGAGGAATTTATCATCCTTTAATTTTCAAACCCCTGATGAAATTTGGAAGTTTAATCTTACCCAAAATGTAAAAGAACAACTTACTTTTCCACATAAATTTTTTAACCAGATGTTATTCTTCCACCTTATTTGATTTGCAGATTTCCATGTCAGACAAAGATCAAGCGGTGTCATAGGATTCCTTTTCACTTGATCAGGAGGGATGCTGTTGTGTGCCAACTGAAATAAAAAATATGACGATGATAATCAATGCTACTCCATAGTCATAGTCATCGGGGCCTTGGTCTATAATTCAGGGTACGATTTCATTTTTTCTGTCTTACCACCTGCACCAGGTGCAACAAAGTGAACTAAGCAGGTTGCACCACCAAAATTTTCTGTTATTTTGAATTTTAAATAAATTCAAAGAAAAAAACCCTTGAGAATGTGCTCTAGAATTTATTTTGAGGTGAATCTGTACATGCCTTTTCATATCATGATATCGAGTAAACAACCTTAAACAGAAGTCTCAAAGTGTCTGTTGTGATTGTAACCTCATGAGTGACTGTTCTAGTGGTAATTGTGAAGAGTCCAGCATGTTCAATGCATTCAGACCACCTGTGTATTTCACTATTTTCATGAACTTTTGTTTCCTGGATTCGAAAAGACTTGCAGCCAGTTCTAAAAGAATTCAGTTTTCCACTTATGGTTGGAACTGTTACCTGCACTGGGTGCGACCTAACCTCACCTAATAGTTACCGACACCTGGGCCTACTTGCACAGAACAATGTTAGTTACAATCGATCTTAGGCGGCTACAATCAATTTTACAATCACCATACAATTGTCCTATTCCACTTGCACAAACCCATCTTAGTGTGATTGTAAGACGTCTCATCTAAGATTGAAATCTTCAACGGTGGAGGTACAAATATCTTAAACTTGACTCCTGTCTACAGTTGCCTGCGTATACAAGAAGTGGAACTGTTCACGACACAACACGTACCTCCCTCCATGGCACCTTGCACAGTTTCAAGAAAGGTGCCAATTATTTGAAGGAAACGATTACTAGAATGATGGCATATATTTTTGTTGGCATTAATAGTGTCATGATTTAGGAATTGTTATCTGTTTCAACTTGAGAAATACGAATAAATATATTATTTAGTGACACAATCATTATGAAAATTAAAATAAATAATACTAAAAATATTTCCTAATAACATAACATGGGGGAGCTTTTCGTAAAATCCTAAATATATCCTTCATGCTTTCATTTCGTTGCTGTGACAAAGGATGTTATGAGTACCTTTTCAAAACACAGGAAGACGCAGGATTTCAAGAATGCATGGGAAATAATAATAATGAATAATGTTTCGAGAAAGCAGTTGTTTAATATACATTCACTTGGTATTAATTATATTGATAATTATTTTAAGAAGGTGTAAATTTTACTTTTGCTATTTATGGGAAATTTTACACAAATTTCAAATGTCTCATCATGTGTATTTGCTTGTTTAATAAATACTTTTCTTTTCTTTTTAATTCAGATTTTAAAATCCCTCGTCCCCTGCCAACTCGATTTTAGATTTAAACATGTTTGACTTCATCTAATATTTATTTGTAGATTAATTTAATGATGAACTAAAGACAAAATAACTGACACCAATGGGACCGAAAAGAATAACACGGGGAGCTCAGCGATTCTACAACATTAATACACTGGGCAAGGTAGATTCTACGCTACATGCTTACACAAAGGGAAACCACTCTCATCTAGAGTATAAACTATGATTATCTGCCCTTGAGTTATCGAAAAGGTCACGGACGTTACTAATCGCTTACATAGAACTTCTTATCCTTCCCTTGATTAGTGAAAAGGTATGTTGTTTCCCACTTCTTTCAGCATTGAGTCGGATGGGTAGAGTACTTTTACTTTTAGCTATCGATTCGATAGTTAAGTGGTTCACCATTGCAATTAACGATATTTCTGACGTTAAATCTTAAATTAAAGTGTTGATTTGAATCATAAAGTTAACAAAATAACGAGGCAATATTTGAACATAAGGCAGAATATTTATGTGAATTACCGGTAGATGAGGTCCTGCACGCCATTTTGTCAAGTTTATTCAGGGACCACAACGATCTTAGCTACTTAAGACTGGTTTGGACCAATTGTAAGTTTCGCTTGTAGCTTACAATGATCATAGCCTACAATCCCTTTGATCAGTTGGACAGTGATTGTAGCCGAAGTCTAAGATCGTGATCTTAAGGATTTACAATAATTGAAGTGCTAAGATTGTTCTGTGCAAGTGGACCCAGCAATGTGTTTACCTGCACTGGTGGGGCTTGTATGTAGAGAAATCGATCCCTGTAATTGAATGTGATTATGGCTATTAATGTAGTGTTTAAGTAATAGTATAGACAAATACTACAATGACAATGACAGAATTTGCTGTGTATATTTCTTATTTATCAATAAGTCATTAAAGCCTTAATCATGTTAATGATATTCAACATAACCCTAAGATAATGACTGTTCTCTTCCTGTCAACATTAACAGATTTCTACATTCAACTGTTTATTACTCAAAATTGTGTATCTTGTGTAAGTTAATAGGCAATATAATCAGAAACCTATTATCAGGATGAGTTGGTTTTCAAACACAGAGATCCATGAAAAACGTTTGACAATGACCATCATACATAAGGGCAATGTGTTGAATTGGAACCCCTTTGATCACATGTGTCTAATGGTATGCTCTCTGATTGGGTGCTGCCTAACTTCCTTCTTTCTTACATGTCATTCACTGGATACGATAGATCATATTTGAAGATATTGATGAATTTCAAAACAATTGTCATACACACTGGTATACCATAATGACATTATAGATGGAAATAAATTCCTTCTACAGCAATTTAATATCATCTAACAGTTCTGGAATAGCTAAATATGCAAACAAATGAATCAACATGTTTTTACACTATAGATGACTTACGGTTCAATAACTTATATGTCTGAGAAGTGGAAGAAAACAACATTTTAAACATATCGGCCATGTTGGTCATACTCAAACTCAGATAAAAATTTTGAATACATTTCTGGTGACTTTATTCCTGGAACCACACAAAAAATGACAGCTTCATAACAATTGTAGGTTATTAAAGAAATGTAAAAATAAAGCATCAATGGATTCAAGGATTACATTAAGGTTAAAGTTCATAAATGTGCAAGTTATTGAAATACACACAACAGAACCTCGTGCAACATTGTCACCATATATTGAATTACATGAGCAGTCTGTGCCCCAAAATGATGGGTCAACTAGCCCACACAGGATTTTAGTGTTGTCATATTGACTATTATTAATTGGACTTACTACATCGAGCACAATATTACTAGACTTGCGTTTCAAATTTAGGGTCTTTTCAGGAAGAATTGCTCAAGCAAAACATGTTATGTGTTTACAGTATAAAGAATTAGTACATGCATTATAGTATACTTTAAAGTACCAGACAACAGGCTACCGCTTGCTACTTGAATTCCGAAATGAAAAGACGTTGATACTTCATTGTGTTCTGTAGTATACAGTGCAGAGTCTGGTGAGTCCAGTAAAGAGTCAGAATATAATATAGCAGTTGCCTTATTAGTCTATAGCAATTTGTTATCTGCAAATATATTAAAAAATATTGGACATTACTATCTAATTGGATTAGGAATTCCAGAGAGATTAGATAAGTACGTAAAACATAATTTTAACAGTATGATTAGAGAATCAAGATGATAATTTTAAGATTAGAAATTGAATTTGGCCCCAGTTTTAAGAGGCTTGGGTAAACCCTGTAGTGCATGGTCTAGTGCAAACATTTACAATGTAGGTCTAAACTAAACAGGGGGCCCTAGCACTTGACCTTACATCTTCCACAAACAGCCTGTCAGCTGAAAAGGAACATAGCAGTTTTCTTATAATGTTCAATTCTTCCAATTCAGGTGCAAAGAGTTTTAATATTTATGATATTAATAAAAAAACATATACTTTATGCTGACATCCCTAGCACCGGTTAAAATGATGGTGACTCGCTTGTATTACTTTTCCCATTTCTATTAGATTGGAGACACGTATTTCAGAATATGATGAGCAAACTTGACTCTCGTCAGGTAATATTATCAATACACCAGGTAGGCACCTTGCACAAACATAACTTGAGAAAGACAGAGACGAGTTCAACAGAAAATACCACAACAAGGTAGTGCACATTAGCTCTGTTGTGAGGAAGATACTGATTTTACAACTAAAGTGGACACTTTCTAGCACATTTTAGAAACATACATAACCTGAAGATACCGTATTAATTGTGTTACGACAAAGCATGTGCAGATAGTTGTGGGAACCTTGGTTTGTGTCTCTTACAAACTGATACAAACAGTCTGTATTCATAATAATCAATAAAAATAGCACATTATAATACTAGAGTATAAGATTATTTAAAAAATTGAACTGTATAACTTTGTTTGTTTGTTGTTTAATGCTGTACTAAGCAATATTCGTGCTTTGACAGCTGCCTGTAAATAATCAAATCTGGACCTGACAATCCAGTAATTGACATCGTGGGCATCAATCCATGCCAATGGGATACGATGACATGCATCAACATGGTCTCTGAGCCTGACCCCTCAATCACGTTAGTCGCCTCTTATGACAAGGATAGTCGCCTCTTAAAGCAAGCATGGTTTGCTGAAGACCAATTCTGACCCTGATCTTCACTGGTAAATGTGTATAACTAAACATGCTGAAGTAGTGCCCAAGATCATGTGGCACTTGCCACCAAGACAATAACAAGAACTACAGTAACAATATTCTCTCTATTTGGGTACAACACAAATTGTCTAAAACACTGAGAAATAGGCTTGTTTGCTCTTAGTCCTTATTAAAGTGTGCTGGTACTGTACAGACAAATCTTATTTTGGAATGTATCAGAAATAACAGGAAAATGACAAGGACAAATGCAGGCCAGTAGACAAAGTGAAATGAAAAATATACAATATATAATACACTGCCAAACAGATCACTATTTAAAAACAACACTATGTCATTTTTTGTATGTACAATGACATTATAATTGGGGATTCAATTATACTTACTAAAACAGGATGTTGCCAGCAGTGTTCACTACGGTTCATGATATGGTATTCTCAGTTCTGTCCATTGTTCATAGGCAGATGTAGTGTCTGCTACTGTCAACAAAAACATTCCAACATTACACCCTACACTAAATTGTATGAGTTAAATGGAGGTATATACATCAATAAAATGGTATTTTGTCTTCAGACATTCAGTTAGCAGAGGATTACAGTTAGTTAGATGCTGTAGGCCTAGTCATAATCTTAAAATATGACAACACAATTATTCAGGTATAAATGGATAAATTTGAGTTCGTTGACAGAAGTTGCAAAGAAACAATACAGATGTAGACTGACCAGTGTAATTAACTAACAGTTGGGGAATGTTGATCATGACTTGTTATAAAGTCTATCAATCAGCCTCTCTTCTATCAACAAACATTTAGGCCTACAAAACAAACACTTTCATCAGCACTTTGAGAATACCAGGGTCACGTGATGGTGTTTTGGAGCATTTTCAGTTGTTTGGGACTTCAGAGCTTGAATAAATTTCCTGCCTCCGATGCATACTGCTGAAATGTAAACAAAATACGACATATAATAGTATATATATGTAAGTACTAATTACTAGTAATTACTACCAGTTGGACTAGAAGAAACGAGCGATTCTGAAAAGGAACGTGACCCAATCGTCTTTGGATGCAAGTGATTCGCGTCAAAACATGGGCGCTTGATTACTAGGCAACAACTCCAATACAATATACGATAGGTGGTACTGTAGGACATACTGTTTCGGTAAAGCACTCTTTCTTTTAGAATAAACGGCATTTATGATGCGTGACCTTGCTTGTGCACGTCGACGTTGTTTCTAGGGACGCAAAGAATGCAAGGCTACCTGTAGAAAACACGCACGACATTACGTTCCCATTTGTGGCAATGGTAGGAATATTGAAGAGTATTTATTGTTATGAAAACACCCACGTTTGTTGTGCTCTATTTAGAGAAAAGACACAATTAACTAGTCTAAACTTGGCCTAGGTTGAGTGGAACAAATGACGTGACCTTACACAAAATGGCGGCGGATGATGATGCATGACGAGGTCATGTGAAAAGCTGGTGATGTAATTGTCAATGGTTACTGTATAATTTTCTTCATGATAATGTAGATTCTATTTGTAATTCCAGGTGACTGGGAACATACTGGAATGGTGGTTGAAAGGTTTGCATGGCGCATTTCACCATTACGAAGCTACTTCTACATCTAGAAAGCTAGCTGGTTACAGGCTGAAGTTGCTCTGCGGTAATCTATTTATTTTTCTGTTGAGACAGAGCCTGGCCTGCATACCGTCGACGTAGACTCGTTGACCAATGAAAATCATTTTAGACATGCTCCTTTGCCGTTAGCTAGTACTAGCAGTAAATGTTAGTCTCCAGAGACGTAGAGACCGTCTTTGTACCTACTAGTAGCAGGTCATAGTTGCTAACAACTCTGTGCTAGTAGTAGGTAATATTTCCTGGATCGGGTGGTCAAACACACCCCGCGCCCTTGCGTCTGGTCAGCCGGTCTCGCTGAAGGCGATGCATAGGTCAGACAAAACGAATATCGTTTGACGGGCGTGGCCTTTAAGTCAAGTAAACCGCAGTGTGTCGATGGAGACCGGCAATGACGGGCAAAGAGATGCTATATACGTATAAATGCGCTCTCTTAATAGCGTGCCAATGCTGAAAGGTACGATATCCAGTGAAAGGGTGCGTATGCGAATACATGTAGAAAGGCTAGAATCGAATTTGTTGGAAATACTTATTTTAAAACTTTTAAAGTAAAAACATACGTTTATTGAAGATATTTCTATATAGCTGATAATATAGGAATCTAAAATAACCGAAAGGGTCAAGTCATTTAAAGTATGTTATGTTATTTTCAATGTTATTTATAATTTTAAAAAAAACAATCTGCTCTTTCATATATAATAAATATATGATAAATATATAAAATAATTGTTTATACATTAGAAAACTGTTAGATAAAATGTGTTTCATAATTTGTTTGTGTAGTCATAGCATTACAGGTAAAGCCATTTTGGAATATCAATCAATCTTTATTCAAGCACTTAGAGGCCACGGGTCTAGAATACATATGACAGAGGTGTTGCACACAGTTTAAACTATTATTTACGAACTAGGTTCTATATAACAGTGCGTGGATTTGTGCATGACAAAGTTTTGCAGTATTAATTTAACTAGACTGTTTAACAAATGTCGGAATTTCACAATATTTGGATCATTAAACTAGTATACAGGATTATGTATATTTTTTTTTTTTGGTCACAGTGGAGTACAATGGACATACAAGTAAAAAATAATATTCATCATCTATATCTTGGCTATTACACATTTTGACCTTGGAGTTTTTGTTTCTCCTCCCTCCCCCCCCCCCCCCCCCCCCCCCCCCCCTCTCTCTCTCTCTCTCCCGATGCATAAATCATTGGATGAACATCGAAATCTTGCCAATGAATTACAGTATTTTGGAATTTGGAATATGAATATATGAAATCCTGATAATTTTTCGAATTGAAAGTATATAATATGTATTCCGATACATTGGCGTACATTGCTTCAGTCTTTTGCCTCTCGAATCTGTACCATTTATAAAGTTGTACTCTTAATTCGCGTGTTTGGCAGTACAATCGTCCGGTCAATGTGTATCTTTGTACGTTTCATGCAACTTGACACAATACACACACGATCTCCACTTAGCTGCTTTTTACTTCTGTCATTTGACGAAATAACAAATCCCACATAAATCCCAAGTATATATTTACTTACACACATAATATATAAATACCACGAATATGTGCGCTAGGTGTTTGAAAGTGCACTTACAAATATACTAATTGATTATGAGAATTGATCCGAGCGCTCGACTCTGCATGGAAGTTGAAATTATGGAGGGTACTGCATTCTGCTTAATGCTGTTGGCGTTTAATAATTCCGTTCTTTCTTATTTGAGGGAGCTTTCCGTTTGGTGTCGCAAATAACCTACATCGCTGGTTCTTTCTGCACCAACCGCCGAGAAGGCACTCCACAAGATTTTGTCAGCGGGCGGGCAGTCAATTTGTCGGAACAGCCTTGTGACGTCACGAACTTAGGGGTCAATCTTCTTCACAAAAAGATGGCGGACGTACGGTTGTGGGGTTATAAGATATACAGGATATGTGGAGCGTTAATATTGGTGCTACAGTTGTCATATGTTGGTAAGTAAAGGACTGGACAGTTGTTTTGATGTCTCTGTGCGTATTTTGTACTCGAATATCCCTGTAATCGCGAGAAAACACTGACTAAATGCGTGACCTGTATTCCTTCTCCGAATGTTTACGAAGTGGACGAGTGTGCCATGTCCATTTGATTCGAGACGTGGCCAACAGATTGCAAAGTATTTCCCCCCATTTTCTACAAACAGAATTTTCAATGATGTGTTGAAATGTGTGAGATCGGGTGTTGTCTAACCAGCCCGGGATATCCGACATGGTTTGTTTTGAGAAACACATGCGGCAAGGAAAGCAGTGACAAAATTGATCAATGAAAAGCATCAGCGCTCACAATTAAAAATCTAGGTTCTATTTGTTTTGATTTCGCAGAAGTTGTATAATTGGTTTGATTTATGGATTTGTATTCCGATAAACCGATGTTTTCGAGATATGAGCGACAATGCCCTTGTTTGTGACTAAATTGTGAGTCTTACAAAAACTTTTCGTCTTGGTGTAAACTTGGCCATTGTTGTAAACGAATCTAGGAAACCCAAGTTTGTTTTGCTGTATTTTTATGTCTAAAGAGAGAGAGAGCCTAAAACACGGGCCTTATATGATATGTTGTCTGGATTTTCCACTACTTTTTTATGGCATATGTTTGAGGATTTCAATAACATGACTAGAACTGTTTCTGGTCCCACTGAAGTCATATATACACTTTTGGAACACATTATTGAACAATATTGAAAAACGCTTGTTCTTATTGATACTATTTTTATAGCCCACAATTAATGGATGGCAATTTTGTTACAATTAATATAACAATGATGATTTCTTTGAATGGTTTTAGAAACAATAATGTATGATGAGTTATCAAAGTAGATACCGTGATTTTAATACTATTTATGTATGCTATTTGATAATCTTATTAGTTTATGTCCAGCATCTATCAATGTATGTGGCACCTCATGAGGGAAGTTTTAAAGTCATGAAAGTTATTCATAGGTTTAACTATTTGATGTAGAAAACTTGTGTGATTATTACATACATTTATGTTCATTATTTGTGTGATTACTACGGATTATGTCAAGTGAGTGTATTCTTCCCTGAAAAATGATCCTATTGTTAACTTGTTATTAACTGTTTTTACAGTTTTTTATTGTGCATCCACTCCTGTGTCAGTGATTGCCATTTTGTTATGTCATGGCGCAGTGTGTCAGTTTGCATATTGTGATAATGTGATATTTACACCTTGCAAATTACATGTCATAATCAAATTATTCTACTTGTTATTTGAACCTGTGCCAATTTCAACTGTTCCAGATCATGTTAATTGTGATTGTTAACCAACTGTGATCATTACATTTCATGACAGATTGACTTAGCTAATTTCACATCTGCGTCGTCAATTGCTCATATCCCATAGAGCATGTAAGTGGATCAGTAGATATCTATTGCAGTGACAGGTGCTTGTTATTGACGCTGATGTGACACATGTCATGTGTTGATAGACCTTATCTGTGATTTATTGGAATTCAGTCCGTTGAAAGAATTTGATCACATATTTTATGATTGTTAAGATATCGTATGTACATCTTGTAATATGGAAATACTTTTTTTATAAAAAGATAACATGATTGGGTATAATTATATTTTAAATTGTAAGCATAGTCCCATTCCAACATTATGTTTATATGCAAATGATGTGCAAATGTCATTGATGCATGACAATGTTAAGATCTACCAAATACTTGGAGTTGGAGTATCACATTCTATTCAGCATCATGCAAAATAGACTACATAAGATTCTATACTACTCAAAAGAAGTTAAGAACCACTTGATTCTTTCATGTTACAGAAATATGAAATCATAACATGACAGATTAACTACAGTAATATGAAATCATGACATGACAGATAAACTACAGTAATATGAAATCATGACATGACAGATTAACTACAGTAATATGAAATCATGACATGACAGATTAACTACAGTAATATGAAATCATGACATGACAAATTAATTACAGTAATATGAAATCATGACATGACAGATAAACTACAGTAACATGAAATCATGACATGACAGATTAACTACAGTAATACAAAATCATGACATGACAGATTAACTATAGTAATATGAAATCATGACATGACAGATAAACTACAGTAGTATGAAATCATGACATGTAGGACTGGGACGATACACCAACTGGGCGATCTGATAAGTATCACGATACCTTGCTCAAGATCCGATATGTATCATGATACTTGCATGTGCTCCTATCTGTGGTGCCTAAGACATCTTTTTCATAGACCAAATGGCCAAATACTCACAATTTACAGTTGGCAGTGTCACATATGGCACAATGGATGAAAATATTTACATTTTCACTACTCATTTTCACTAGTATTTAGTATTTGGTGTAACATTCATTAAATGGTACATTTAAGGTAAGAATCAATACTTTTTACATAGTATTGTAAATTGATCGATGCTTGTTTTGAGAAGTAAAAAATGCATCGGTGTATCATTCCACTACTAATAACATGACGGATTAACCACAGTATTACAAAATCATGACATGACAGATAAACTATAGTAATATAACAGAATTAGGTGGTTGGCACGACAGATTAACTATAGTAATATGAATGAATTGGATGGCCCTGAACTTGTTTTGAGTGGTATATATCACATGATTGTATTCCTGTCTCTTGATTGTTCTAAATGTACAGCACATGACGTTGGTTGTTTTTCTGTCTGTGAAACAGCTTAGACTTTGAGACAATTCCATTTGATGTCGTTCTTTTGATTTAGAGTTGTCAAAATTAGCACAGCCACCTGTTTTCTCTGCCAATTTAATGCCCCAATAGGTGTCAAGTCTAGGAAATCTTCTCCTTCAATTTGACATATGTCCTTAAAATGTTAAGGAAGTGTTAGAATTCATTGCCATTTTGAACATGTTGTATGTTGTGAGAGGTTTCCCTTATGAATCTAAGAGGGTTTTATTGACATGTATGAATCGTAGTGTGTGGTTTAAATAGAGAATCTGTCCGGACTGTCAGATACTGATACCTAGTGGTAAATTACAGATTATCTTACATGTCAATTTCCTATCACACCTGAGTGGTTTTATCTTACGATGTCACCAGCTGGTCACTGTTCTGTTTTCACGAACACCTGCTATCGCTTTGACTTACCTGCACGGTAAAACATGTTCTCAAGTGCACTGCAATAAGGTATAGATACTGTGTATATAAGACTGTGTATTCTTTGATAATCTTCCTGAGTAACATCCAGTGTGGCCCGTTATTGAATAAGTTTGTTTCATGTCTTGAGTTACCTGCAGTGTTAAAAATGCTCTCTTTTGCATTGCATTAATAGTTTTTAATTGAAGGAAATACTGAAAAAAGAGTTGCCATTCACACATAGTGTTGCACTATGATAGGGGTATGATATTCTTTCATTTCGTATTCATGATACACTTGATACTGAGATAATGTACCATGTGTACTGTGTGTGAAAGAGGCTATGGCGGCATATGTTTCCCATGATTTCGACACTATTACACACTTTCTCAAGTGACAAAATTTATAAGTAACTGAGATATTTTTCAAGAAAATGAATAACCTACTATTTTCAGGTCGACATGCAGGGTCTTCATTTTGAGCTAAACAGGAGCAAATATAACCCTCAGAGCAAGTTAACTTGGTGCCAAAGCTGGACTAACATATGGTCCCTGAAATTAAGTTGTATAAAACATGTATAAGGGAACCCTCAAGTATTAAGGTACCCTGAAGCCTATATTTCAGCCTAGACCTGAGAATGGGTCAAGTACAGGCAGATAAAGTTGAGAAGGGAATGGGGAGTGGACTGGAAAGGGGGTGTGACGCCATTCATTTGTATAGATGGTTTATAGGGCTGGGATGGGTGACTCGGGTACTTGTGTCAGATGGGTACTGATAAGGACCCAGGTACCCACAGGACTACCCGGACCCGTGGTAAGTCATGTGATATAGTTTTTTATGACAAAAATGATCTAGAATTATATGGTCACAGTACAAGTGACTAATGCTCGCATTTCTCTCTGACTGTGCACCCATTCCTTCTGACTTTACTATGTTGAATAAAGATAAAACTTTAGTCAACTTCAGTGTATGCATGACTAGATCATATTAGACGTGTATCTTAATACATTTTGTCCAGGGCTACGGTCAAACTATTCCCAGTCAGACATTTTGTACCTATCTCTTGAGACCTACAGTGGGTTCCTTGGTAGGGTCGGGTAATTGGGGGTGGGTGCCCGAGTAGTAAACATGGACTCGTCCCAGCCCAAATGGCTTACATATTTGACTTACAAAAACACTTTTGAAATTAGAAATAAATAGAATGACTTTTAATAATTTTTGTTTTTGCCAACTCCATGTATCAACTGGGTGCAGTTATAAAAGAACAAGAGATTTTATCACGGCTGTTTGTAAGAAATGGTACATACCGATATACAATAATATTTGTTCTAACCAAAAACATCAGTTATGTATTTGAATCGTGCCATGTTAAAGTGTTGTTTTTGTTTACATTAGTAGCAGTACTAATAATCTGGAATATTTTTTGGACCACCTACATTGAATTTTAGGCCTTAAATATACTTCCTAGGAACTGAAACTATCTAAAACCAAATGTGATGTTATGACATGAAAGTATTCATTCACAGGTAGATTCTTCTGGAGTTGGTATTGTAATGGTGTTACACATTTTTGCAGGGATTTTTCTGGAATTCCAAACTAAATCCCCTTGTTAGTCAATTTGGGAAAAAATAACCATTTGGTTCAAAATTTGTTTTTTTTTGCAAAATCATATTTTCTACAGTACAGAGATATTTTAACATTGGATTCATTGCAACAATAAAAGACTTCCTCGTTATGGTCAGTGAAATACATGTCATCTCTACCATGCCTACAAAGCCATAACATCAGTTATTGTAACTATTACATGAATAGAGGAAGTTTTAATCCAATTTGGGACTTTTTACTGACATTTGCTGTAGACTTAGGCCCAAATATCAGCCTTCAAACAGGTCTAGATAATCCATGAGTTGTTGCTTGAAGTTCAGTAATTTTCATCTGGCTGAGATTATGTTGGAATAGAGCTTGATGGCCTCACATGTCGAGGTAGATGGGTTTTTGTCTGACGTTGTATCAGGCCCTCAGCTTTAACTTCAGTTACACTAATCGTATCATGACAGGGGACTGGATACAGTTACACTAATCGTATCATGACAGGGGACTGGATACAGTTACACTAATCGTATCATGACGGGACGGGATACAGTTACACTAATCGTATCATGACGGGACGGGATACAGTTACACTAATCGTATCATGACAGGACTGGATACAGTTACACTAATCGTATCATGACAGGACTGGATACAGTTACACTAATCGTATCATGACAGGACTGGATACAGTTACACTAATCGTATCATGACAGGCGACTGGATACAGTTACACTAATCGTATCATGACAGGACTGGATACAGTTACACTAATCGTATCATGACGGGACGGGATACAGTTACACTAATCGTATCATGACGGGACGGGATACAGTTACACTAATCGTATCATGACGGGACGGGATACAGTTACACTAATCGTATCATGACAGGCGACTGGATACAGTTACACTAATCGTATCATGACAGGACTGGATACAGTTACACTAATCGTATCATGACGGGACGGGATACAGTTACACTAATCGTATCATGACAGGGGACTGGATACAGTTACACTAATCGTATCATGACAGGGGACTGGATACAGTTACACTAATCGTATCATGACGGGACTGGATACAGTTACACTAATCGTATCATGACAGGACTGGATACAGTTACACTAATCGTATCATGACAGGCGACTGGATACAGTTACACTAATCGTATCATGACAGGACTGGATACAGTTACACTAATCGTATCATGACGGGACGGGATACAGTTACACTAATCGTATCATGACGGGACGGGATACAGTTACACTAATCGTATCATGACGGGACGGGATACAGTTACACTAATCGTATCATGACAGGCGACTGGATACAGTTACACTAATCGTATCATGACAGGACTGGATACAGTTACACTAATCGTATCGTGACGGGACGGGATACAGTTACACTAATCGTATCATGACGGGACGGGATACAGTTACACTAATCGTATCATGACGGGACGGGATACAGTTACACTAATCGTATCATGACAGGCGACTGGATACAGTTACACTAATCGTATCATGACAGGCGACTGGATACAGTTACACTAATCGTATCATGACAGGCGACTGGATACAGTTACACTAATCGTATCATGACAGGCGACTGGATACAGTTACACTAATCGTATCATGACAGGGGACTGGATACAGTTACACTAATCGTATCATGACGGGACGGGATACAGTTACACTAATCGTATCATGACAGGGGACTGGATACAGTTACACTAATCGTATCATGACAGGCGACTGGATACAGTTACACTAATCGTATCATGACAGGCGACTGGATACAGTTACACTAATCGTATCATGACAGGCGACTGGATACAGTTACACTAATCGTATCATGACAGGCGACTGGATACAGTTACACTAATCGTATCATGACAGGGGACGGGATACAGTTACACTAATCGTATCATGACAGGGGACTGGATACAGTTACACTAATCGTATCATGACAGGCGACTGGATACAGTTACACTAATCGTATCATGACAGGGGACTGGATACAGTTACACTAATCGTATCATGACAGGGGACTGGATACAGTTACACTAATCGTATCATGACAGGCGACTGGATACAGTTACACTAATCGTATCATGACAGGCGACTGGATACAGTTACACTAATCGTATCATGACAGGGGACGGGATACAGTTACACTAATCGTATCATGACAGGGGACTGGATACAGTTACACTAATCGTATCATGACAGGCGACTGGATACAGTTACACTAATCGTATCATGACAGGGGACTGGATACAGTTACACTAATCGTATCATGACAGGGGACTGGATACAGTTACACTAATCGTATCATGACAGGCGACTGGATACAGTTACACTAATCGTATCATGACAGGCGACTGGATACAGTTACACTAATCGTATCATGACAGGGGACTGGATACAGTTACACTAATCGTATCATGACAGGGGACTGGATACAGTTACACTAATCGTATCATGACAGGCGACTGGATACAGTTACACTAATCGTATCATGACAGGCGACTGGATACAGTTACACTAATCGTATCATGACAGGGGACGGGATACAGTTACACTAATCGTATCATGACAGGGGACTGGATACAGTTACACTAATCGTATCATGACAGGCGACTGGATACAGTTACACTAATCGTATCATGACAGGGGACTGGATACAGTTACACTAATCGTATCATGACAGGGGACTGGATACAGTTACACTAATCGTATCATGACAGGCGACTGGATACAGTTACACTAATCGTATCATGACAGGGGACTGGATACAGTTACACTAATCGTATCATGACAGGCGACTGGATACAGTTACACTAATCGTATCATGACGGGACGGGATACAGTTACACTAATCGTATCATGACAGGGGACTGGATACAGTTACACTAATCGTATCATGACAGGCGACTGGATACAGTTACACTAATCGTATCATGACAGGGGACTGGATACAGTTACACTAATCGTATCATGACAGGGGACTGGATACAGTTACACTAATCGTATCATGACAGGGGACTGGATACAGTTACACTAATCGTATCATGACAGGGGACTGGATACAGTTACACTAATCGTATCATGACAGGCGACTGGATACAGTTACACTAATCGTATCATGACAGGGGACTGGATACAGTTACACTTATTGTATCATGACAGGCGACTGGATACAGTTACACTAATCGTATCAGGGGCGGTCGGGTAGCCTAGTGGTTAAAGCGTTCGCTTGTCACGCCGAAAACCCGGGTTCGATTCCCGACATGGGTACAATGTGTGAAGCCTATTTCTGGTGTCCCCCGCCGTGATATTGCTGGAATATTGCTAAAAGCGGCGTAAAACCAAACTCACTCACTCACTCACTAATCGTATCATGACAGGGGACTGGATACAGTTACACTAATCGTATCATGACAGGGGACAGGATACAGTTACACTAATCGTATCATGACAGGGGACAGGATACAGTTACACTAATCGTATCATGACAGACGACTGGATACAGTTACACTAATCGTATCATGACAGGGGACGGGATACAGTTACACTAATCGTATCATGACAGGGGACGGGATACAGTTACACTAATCATATCATGACAGACGACTGGATACAGTTACACTAATCGTATCATGACAGGCGACTGGATACAGTTACACTAATCGTATCATGACAGGGGACTGGATACAGTTACACTAATCGTATCATGACAGGGTACGGGATACAGTTACACTAATCGTATCATGACGGGACGGGATACAGTTACACTAATCGTATCATGACAGACGACTGGATACAGTTACACTAATCGTATCATGACGGGACTGGATACAGTTACACTAATCGTATCATGACAGGGGACGGGATACAGTTACACTAATCGTATCATGACAGGGGACGGGATACAGTTACACTAATCGTATCATGACAGGGGACGGGATACAGTTACACTAATCGTATCATGACAGGCGACTGGATACAGTTACACTAATCGTATCATGACAGGGGACGGGATACAGTTACACTAATCGTATCATGACAGGGGACTGGATACAGTAACACTAATCGTATCATGACAGGCGACTGGATATTGTCACAAGTCTGTTGATGTCAAGTTGAATATTACCTTTACCTTGTACCTGATAGGTTGTCATCATGGCTTCCTGTTATAATGTGGGGATTCCGGTTTAGAACAGGTATGACTGAATGAAGGAAAAGAATTAGTTTATTGAAGTGGCATACTTTGACTTTACAAGCATTGTTGTTGTGCAGAGGTAGAAACTCACATTTTTGGTTTACTAGTCCTGTTAATGGTAACATATATATAGCAAAACCCTTAAAAATGGCAAATTTCTACTAGTCCTTATGGTACCTTAACTATTGGGCAGTTTGGCATGGACTACAGTTCAGTGCCAATTTCTAACGCTGTTGTGAATACAGAGAAAAAAAATACACTAAGTTCACACACACCCCTTTAGTATGAGAAATACAATAACAGTAAAACAGGCAAAAGGACACTTAAAATAATTGTGTGTTCATTAAAACGAGTCAATATCATTAAAGAATTGAGATATCTGATCATTAGCATCTAAATGAATTGGGTGGTAAACTCAGTGACTTTGTTGATTGTATGACCTCGTTCCAGTGTGGTTCTTGAGAGCGTGAGTCATTGCTCATAATATCAATCATTGGATTGTCTGGTCCTGACATGGATATTTACAGACTGCTCTCATATGGCTGGAATATTGCTGTGCAAGGTTTATAAGACAAGGAAATGACAATGTTTGATATCACATGAAATTAAAGAATTTGGAATTTTATTATATTTATTGATACATTGATAAAAAATACAGATTGAAAACATGGCATATGAACTAACACGACTAACGCATGGAGTTAGAGAACAAGAGATTAAATTAAGGGAATGAGAGATGTTGTAATCCACGTGGTGTGTATTCATGGCCATTTCAGGAGGATGAAAATATATGTGACATTTGGTCTGCTATTGTTGGGGATGACAGTGATGGCCTCATTGAATCAGTGTCACGGTTTGAGTCATGTCACACTGATGGTGATGCAGGTTACACATCTCTGTCTGTGTGCTGTGAGTTGGGGAGACACATCTCTCGCCTGGTCAAAAGGTCAGCACCAGAATTTGAATTTTATCGGTGGATTTGGTGGCGTTATCTGAGGTCATGACATCACCAATTACGTGGGCAAATCGGAGGATGGTTTCAGTTTCTGTGCCGTGGTACATTTTTAATGCTTGGATGACTTTGATCAATGGTTTCAGTCCCATTTGGCAAACACTGAGGTGTTGAAATTAGATGTTAATTAAGGGTAGTCTTTAATGCATGTGATGAGTAAGAGAATGTGATCATGAGTGATAGAAGAAAGAATTAGTGGACTTGCATTGCCAACTATTCTTAGACTTGAAAGCTTTGATTGAGTCACCATGACAGCTGAACTATTTTTGGAATATTTTCAGATTTTTAGACACTGGTTTTACGTTTGAGTGAAGTTAAAGTATTTGTCTTCAGCATCAGTGGTATTTATTGTGAAAGATGTTTTTTTTATCGCTTTAAATGCAGCATAAGGTGGTGTTTCAGTGGCCCAGTGGTTAATGTGCTTGTTCATCAGATACAAGGGTTTTATGCTGTAGTCTGGTATAAATAAATGTTTTGTTGATATTTGATATTGGCTGCCATGTGATGCCAAGACAAAGTTAATGAAAACAGCAGAACTCCTATTTGTCCTTCCTTCCCTCTCTCTATCCCTCCTTGGGGGCAAGGGTAGCCTGTGCAGAGTTGCATCCCTTGGGCATGCTAGAAACTTAGAATTGTGGGTTCGAAACTCAGATTATCATTATGTTTCTTACTTTTGTCAGCAGAGTTAACTGACTTTTTAAGTCCAGTTTCAACCCTTGCTGAACTAGGCTGGAATTCCCCGGCTCGATCGTAGCGCCACCAGTGGTATTACTTACATTTGTTTCAAATGAAATGGCGGCGCCCAGTGAAGACGATCTGATCAATAATCAAGATATATATTGTGATAAAATGGGTCGTACATCGTGAAATGCATCAAATCACATGAGCACCTTGAAAAAAAAAAATGAACAGATTTGGAAAATATGTGTTGGCAACGAGTTGGCGGTGCACATGCTTTGCAAATCCTACAATCGACCGAAATCTGCACGAAAGTTTACGAACCGGTTTTCGATTTCGTTGCACAATCTTGATTGGACTATGCATAGACTTGTTAGTACAGCCAAAATGTATCTCCATAATACCAGCCTAGTTCGGCAAAGGTAGAAACTGGACTGTTAAAGTCAGTTAACTCTCTTGCTTTGGGAAGATGGCTGAATCATGAACCTGAAGCTGTAGAAGTACTGTATGCACTCAGATTTGATTGATATTTTGAGGGGGGAATTTAGAGTGTGATGATACTTTCTTCTCAAACCATGAGTTCCAGAAAGCAGTATATTTGGTTTCTGGCTTTGTCCTTTCCCTCCCATGCTCATGGGTTACACCAAAGTGGCCCAGTGGTTAAGACGCCGCAATTCACTGTGAATAGTTGCATCCCTTGGGTACACCAGACACCTTTGATCGTGGGTTGAAATGCTGGTTCGCTCGATCATGTTTTCTAAGTTGTCAGCATCATACCTGCACTCGTGGGTTTAATGTGTGATGATTCTCAGAAACCATGACTTTCAGAAAGCGGAATATTTGATGTGATGTGCAAAAACAATAAGAGAAAGAGAACCCTATTGTGACTTGTTCATGGCATGGAAATGGAATTATTATGTTTCAAATAATAAATCTTTTACCATGTTTACATCAGTTTGTGAAAAAAGATTTATCTTGTTTGAGCTTCATATTCTCAGAGACCACAAGCTAGTATCGATGTAGCATGTTTAATCAAGATAATGGGACTAAACAACAACAAAAAAATTGTCTTTCAAAGATACCAGTAAGATCAGGATGTGATTTTTAGTCATTTAAACTTCAAATTTTAAGTATGGTAAGTACCGCAATAAAAACCTGATAGTTTTTTGGTTTTGCTTTGATTTATTTGGGACACTGTTACTGCCAGTTTCTATGCTGCACTTAATATATTTCAGAAACCATTATCCTACATAGTGTGTGAGGTGTTTTTTTAGAAAGATATGATAAATGTGTGTACAGAGGTGCTGAATCAGCATATTGCTTACCTTCTGGCACTGTATTGTTAAAACGAATTGAAAATTGTGTACATTATGTATGTTTAATGCCACACTCTGGAAACCATCTTCGACCTGTATGACGGTGGTCTGAAAAGTTTGAGTCTGGACCGGGCAAACCATTAATTGACTTCACAATTGGGATACAATGACATGCATCAGCAGATTCAGTGAGACTGACAACCAAATCCTGTTAGTCTCTTACGAGAAACATGGGTTGCTGAAGCCCATCTCTAACCGGATCTAATTATGTAAGTAACAGGGATGCAAATAAGATATGGTTTACCAAATTTTGGCCTAAAATTAAATGTTGGTGCATAGAAAGATAATAATTTTCAACTTCCAGATTAGTACTGCTACTAACGAATGAAAAACATGTAAGTCACACCAGCACAGAAGTACGAGTGTGAAATGTTATTGAAAGATAATTGATTGTCTGGTTTTTTGTTCTAATAAAAAAGATTATTCCTATTATTCACTATTTCTGACAAACAGCTGTGGTAAAATCTGATGGGTTTTTGCATTTCACCTCATTATGAAACAGTGTGGGCACACAAAAATTGTTGTTCTAATTTACAAGTTTTTGGGGGGTTGGTCCTATAAACAAAGTAAAAAACAGTTTGAGGGGGTCCATAAATTCAAATACTACTGGAACAGACCTAAGTACCCCCTTGGTTTGAATGTTGTATGGTCTTTGAAGCTGAAACTTTGCATGGAGAATCTCATTATGATATTTCTAATAAGTGCTGACTGAATTTTTAACATGGCCTCTACGGCAGCCATATTGGAAATATGTTTGTTTTTTAATATCATGGTTATAAAACCAAAGGTTACATTTGCAAATACGAAATTTGATATGCAGGAGGTAGGTTGTATTCCAGATAAGATGTTACGATGTTGAGTGCTTTAATCATTTGTCATCATGGTCATACAACATGTACAATGTTCGCCATGACATTTCGCCATCTCTGAAACTACAGAGGCTATATATCTTCTGCAACTGCAGCAGTGTTGTAAGCATCGAAAATAAGAACTGCCCACAGAATTCCAATCTGAATTTAAACCTTTCAAACATGCAGGATAAGTATACAAATGTAAAAAATATTGAGATTTTACTAATTTTCATCAACTTCTTGGCCACTTATGACTGTATCATCATAAATGCTGTTATCAATCCCATATTATCTGATGTGTGCAATTATGTAAGTCCTATGTTGAGTTATGTAAAATATGGTATACCGTATTCAACGTAATAAGCGCCCAGGGCACTTTCAAAATTAGAAATAGGGGGCTCTTATAAGAATATTATTATGTTGAAAAAAAAAGAGTTGAAAGAAAAAATTTGTGGTTTATGATGACAGCCTGAAATGTTTATAGATGACAGATATATTTTTCCAGAATTTACTTGCCCATAATCAAGGGTGCATATAACACTCGAGTGCTTATTATACAGAAATAAATAAGTCTTGTGTACATTGATCAATTTGGTGCTTATTGAGATTGTTCACTTGCCAATATATTAGCAAATATCGCCATGTGCGCTTATTAGAGCAGGGTGCTTATTACGTAGAATATGGTATTTGTAATGTAGATTTCGTACCCTGCCATTTGCATGCTTTGGTGATGTTTTGTACAATGAAATATCTTGAATCTTGTATGATGTTATTCAATATGCAATAAAATAGATCTTTGTAAGGCAACGTAACATTAAGTTTGCATACATTTTACTTTGGTGCCCCTTATTGATTTAATTATATATTTTGAAACATAAAATAATCAGGTTAGTGCCTCGGCCCTATATTTATTCATTATCTGGCAACAAACAAGGTTTTGCCAGGCCTTATTTATACCTGCATGATTGACAAGCCAGGAGGAACACGTTTTGTCATTAGCAGGATGAAAACTTTACCATATTGTGTTGATGGCGGAAGATTTCTACTGTGCCCTGTGTATTTTCCCAGATTTTAACACCATGTGTATGCGAGATAATGGAAAGAAAACCTGTAAAGCTGTTGTACAAGATGGTGGGGAAATGTGGGGGATTGAAATGAACAACTGCAATAACAAACTGGTGAATGATGAGTTAGGCAGAGTGGTGAAATTGACAAGCAAATTAGAGGGGACATTATTCCCACACGGCCTTAATGATCAATTGCATTTTAATGAGCTTGTCAATACCTGACAGCCAAAAGTTGCTTGGTTTCTTGCTGATTATTTTGCATGTGAAATCAGGAGAAGTGAGGAGATATTATGCATGACGCAAGAAAGGTGAAATATTCAATGAGTTCCAGAAGATGCGCCGTAATTGGGAAGAAGTGCATTTGCCCAACGTCCATTACATCCTTTTGTCAAACTTGAGCTGAAATTTGTACGGTTTTATGGGCATAGAGAGCAAATTTAATATCTTGTATGATTTTGTATACAAAATAGAAAAAAATGACAGCTTGTTAAATAATTTTTGTTTTTATTAATTTACTGTTTACCATATTTTCTTTCGCAAATCCCTCAGGCATCAGAAGTAAAAACTAAATCTTCCCACTGTTTCCTCCAAACATTGAATTATTATGGAAATTACGACCTCGGCTATGTAGACAGCCTGGGAAGACAGTGTTTTGTGATGTTAGGTGACATGCAAAAGGAATTAATGTACTTGGGGAATTTAAGAAAGAAAGTCTGCATGCTTGATCAGAATATAAATTGGTCAGAGTGTCTTAAACAAGACTTAAATACTCACACTAAGTCAATTTAAAGGACCATGCTGTGTTTTATGAATTTGTATTGTGTTTTGCTATTTTAATCAGGCCAGGCTAGTTACAGATTCATGTCAGAGGATTGCCTAAGCCTGTTTAAATGCAAGCCATGCAAAGTGTCTTTGACAACTGTTTAGCCGGCTGATGCAATGCCTACTGCTATCAGTACAGTTGATTCTGGCCCAGGGGCTCCCAGCTTGGTATAGTGTCAGCTTGAGTTGCTGATCTGTATGACTGACAGGTTATTGTGAGTATGAGTGTGGTGGAATCAAGTCAATAAACACACCGAATTAAGCTGCGCGTCTTGCAGTCTGCACTGCCTACCGCTCAGCTGGTCCTAGCAGTGGACGCTATGAGGTGCTCAGAGCACGACTAGACGTGCTAGATTAACACCAGTGATTGTAGCATTATGGCTTGATACACATATACCATCTTGCGTGATTTCTTGAAGTATTGGGAGATATCGGGCTTGCTTCACTCTCAGCTTGCTAGACACTGCTTCTGGGATAGCTGAGAGATGGAGTGAGGCTTAAAGTAGCACACCCACTGGTGTGAGAAAGAAGGGCTTTATTGTATGGAGGTATTGGGCTGATTTTTATGGAGAATTTGCAAGCAGTTAGTGAGTTCAGTTTCTCTTATCATGCTTATTGTGATCTACATCAATGTTGCTGCATTACCTGCGAAGATCCGTGTATGAAGACAACAAAAGACGACTATGCTTGTCATAAAATTCTACTAACGGCATCGCGTGGTCAGGCTCTCTGACGTGGTAGATGCATGTCATGGTATCACTGGATTGTCTGGTCCAGACTCGATTATTTAAAGACCGCCATCATATAGCTGAAATATTGCCGAGTGAGGCGTTAAACAACAAACAAACAAACAATGTGACCTGCAATACTGTTCACTCATAAGCTCCCTCTTGCAGGGATAATCAGGTTTAAGGTTTAAGTGGCACTGTGGGCAAAGGTGCAGTAAGCTGACACTTTTTTTCAGTTTTTGATTTATGGATCCAAGTGTTTGGAGCCCAAAATAATGAACACAGCAATCATCAATAACATAAAATAAATAATTTGTATTTATTTTGTATTTCTCAGACCGCTCTATCTTTCAAGAATTGGAAAAGAGGATAATACTCCAAAAATTAATAAAAAACAGTAATTTAAATTACATTAGATCAAGTGCGTTGTATGTGGTCTCGGGCCACTTCAAACACCTTCGAAGAACATCGCTTCATAGTAAATATTTTGCACTTTATCCTGAATTGGTGTATAATTTTTCATGTTAACCGGATTGAGCCAAAACAAAATTATGCCAAAGAAAATATTAGCCACAAAAACAGAACCTAAAATCTCAAATGTTTGGCCGATTTGTTGGGAGATGTCTATGGTAATTTTTTGATACTGGTATTCCTTAGTCAGTCATAACATACATGTTCCAGGGAGGTGGTTGAAGTAAGCCCACCCTGAGACCAGCATGTGATTACAGTGGGGGTCGAGGAAGAAAGGGAGATGGGTGCTTTGGAAGGAAGAGGAAGATTTGAGGTGCATGGGTGTTTTAGAGTGGCTCCACTGTGATTACAGTGGGGATGGAGGAAGAGGGAGATTGGTGGTTTAGAAGGAAGAGGTGGATGTGAGATGCATGAGGGTTTTAGAGTGGCTCCACTGTGATTACAGTGGGGATGGAGGGAGATGGGTGGTTTAGAAGGAAGAGGTGGATGTGAGGTGCATGAGGGTTTTAGAGTGGCTCCACTGTGATTACAGTGGGGATGGAGGAAGAGGGAGATTGGTGGTTTAGAAGGAAGAGGTGGATGTGAGGTGCATGAGGGTTTTAGAGTGGCTCCACTGTGATTACAGTAGGGATTGAAGAAGAGGGAGATGGGTGGTTTAGAAGGAAGAGGTGGATGTGAGGTGCATGAGGGTTTTAGAATGGCTCCACTGATTACAGTGGGGATGGAAGAAGAGGGAGATGGGTGGTTTAGAAGGAAGAGGGAGATGGGTGGTTCAGGAGGAAGAGGGAGATTTGAGGTGCATGAGGGTTTTAGAGTCGCTCCACTTTGATTACAGTGGGAATGGAGGAAGAGGTAGATGGGTGGTTCAGAAGGAAGAGGGAGATTGGTGGTTAAGAAGGAAGAGGTGGATGTGAGGTGCATGGGGGTTTTAGAATGGCTCCTCTTGGGCTAGCATGTGATTACAGTGGGGAGGATGTTGATTGATCAGCTGGCTGGCTGTGGAAGGGACAATCATCAATCGTCATGGCTTCTTGATTAACAAGTCAAATAGGAAATGAATGTGAACAATTCGAAGATCTTTGACTTTGTCTTGTTTGGTTTGACATGCACAAAAATTTTGTAAAAATTTCTATGGCTTTGACCTTCGGTCATGATTGGATATGATGACCATGATAACTTACTGAAGGAGTTGTAGTCTGTGTTTCAAATTGGATGTAACTAGACAGAACCTCATCCTTGTGATCACTTTATACCAAAGTACCAAACCTGAATTCACCATGACATTCAACACATGTTCTCTGTAAACGTCATCTCTGAAAGGCTGAAAGTGGCTTAGGGTCAGGTGTCAGTTCACAAGTAAGTTCCTGGTGTGATCACCATTACGGTGCCGTAAACCTGTCATCAAGGATCACTAAAGGGGTCTTGTCATGTGCAGTCATGCCTCCCCTCACCATTACACTCCCACCACTGAATGGAGAACATTGAACTCACGTGGCAGCCTAACGTTATATCCGACGTCGATAAACACGCTGATGGCAACCACTGTTTTCAAGATGAACTATGACTCACCTGTGAAGAGGACTAACCTCCGGTCCTGTAAACTTAACTTAAGATGTAACCCATGTTGTCTTGACCATGCCAGGAGTGCAGTTCTTGTGATGTGACGTTATTCATGAATATCCTGAGGTCGTCAGTCCCTGAAGTTGCCAGTCTGTTGGTACCGAATGGTGTTACGATAACCCCAAACGCCTAGCACAAGCAGCAACGTTCAGCTTTCGGCATTTCAGTTTCACAAACCTGTTATTTTCAGATAGGCGTGCCATAAAGTTTACGAGGTTTGGCCATCAGCAAAGTTGCTTTTCACAGTTAAAACACTTCTACAATTCAACTTAAATTGACTCAGTCCCACGTGTATTGTGAATGTGTGCCGAATCAGTTTCTTACACATGGGATTTTATGCATGCAATGACCGGTTACACATGTAACTTCAGGGTCATCATGGGTAATCATGACAAAGTGTTTGTACATGTCATAATCATGCATGATTCTGAAAAAGCCACAGCGATTTTATTTTAGTGTGATATGTTATGGTGCACATGAATTTTTTCACCAATATATATTCGTATAATCGTACCCTGCCATGCCAAACACTTCTTTACACTGCTGTCAACATAAGGTCTGCACATGCTTTTGCATTCTTGTGTGATAAGACCTCCAGTACTTTTGCTCAGACTCTGGAAAATTCTTGTGTCCAGTTCCTATCAGTGTTCGGTGACAAGAACACCCTCCAATATCTGTGTATGTGCATTAAGTTTGAGATATGTATGGTCCTCAAACTAATCGTGACTTTTTGGGCTGTATCCTACATGTATAGTCATCGGAATATTGCAGGATCAGTATTTATGTATTGTTTTTTAAATCCTTTTTATTATTAATGACCAATTGACATAGTTCAGAATATAATTATTTGTGTTTAGTTTCTCATTTCTAAACTTGATTCTTTTTAAGATGTTTTAGTTTTCAATTCTTAACAGAAATTAAAAAACCTTCTACATACAATGTTGATTTGCTGCCTTTCCCCACTTTCTTTTGGTAGTATTTTTAACATGTATCATATGTATAGTGTGCTCACTGATTTCCCAGATGTCAGCAGAGTGAAGAAATTGATGAACGCTTTTGTAGTTGTCAACAACAAGGTTAAGTCACAAGGCTTGATGTAGATAATAGGAGCATGATAAATCGTGACCTTTATGTTTCCTCCCTAATATGTGATGTATAGCTCAGTGAAGGATTTCTGAGGATTTTCTTCATATACTGAGAGTGTTGGAATATAAGACCTTCAGCGAGGAACTTTAACATTTCTTCCTTTCCTGAGAGATAGATAATCCATTTTTTTCTGAAGGAGTTGTCATTATGAGGAGGAAACTTATAAACCATATGTTACCTGATCGCCTAAAAGGGAATTCAGCAAAGCCAAGGTACAATGATCATGGATTGCCAATGACATCAACAACTGTCAATGTACAAGGAAAAGCAATTATGAAACCCTGCCACCAAACATTTCAAGAAATCACAAACGACTTGAATTTCCCATCCGTGAACAGTAGAGGCTATGGGATTGCTCAGACCATATGTTCAACTCTTGACCAGACCTTCATCATGTCCATCAGCTCTTGACCAGACCTTCTTGTCCATTGGCTCTTGACCAGACCTTCATGTCCATCGGCTCTTGACCAGGACCTTCTTGTCCATTGATTCTTGACCAGACCTTCATGTCCATCAGCTCTTGACCAGGACCTTCTTGTCCATTGATTCTTGACCAGACCTTCATGTCCATTGGCTCTTGACCAGACCTTCATGTCCCTTGGCTCTTGACCAGACCTTCTTGTCCATTGATTCTTGACCAGGACCTTCATCATGTCCATTGGCTCTTGACCAGACCATCATTATGTCCCTTGGCTCTTGACCAGACCTTCATGTCCATTGGCTCTTGACCAGACCATCATCATGTCCATCAGCTCTTGACCAGTGGGTGTATAGCATTTCTTGTCCTTGTTGCCTGACTGTGAATTCAGGCAGTGTTCAAAAGCACTATGACTGTCATAGGTAGGTAGGTAGGTAGGTAGGTAGGTAGGTAGGTAGGTGGGTGTAACGTACAGGAATTATGATCATCTACACGCTACAGGGATTTACCTGGGTCTTTCTATGTGTGAGTCTTTGGGATGGCATGGATTGTCGCTCATCACATTAGTCACTGGATATGTCTTGTCCAGGATGCATGAGGCATGTATGAGGTTAGCCAGTTCTTGCAGGATTTATCAGAATCTTTACTTTATCTTATTCTGAATTTTAGCAGAGAGAAGTGTTGTAAAGTCAGTTTCAGTTTGAACAGACACTGCCTAATAGCTATAGTGTGAAATCCAGTTGGCAAGCTTACGAGAATTGAAATGTTCCTCTTGTGTAAAATAAATTGTATAATTGATCATCATGATCATTCTTTTATAATTAGGTGAATTCATGTTGAAAATTGACGTCCGCTAAATTGCCGATGTAAGTAGGTTATGACGTATTGATTCCTCCAGTGAGTTGTTGACACATTCAAGTGTTTAATCATGCGTTAGCTCAGGTCCATTGACTCCAGGTCAATCCTCTGACTGTTGTTCAACTCCAACTGCTTCCACAGATATCTCAGCAAGCCCCAGCTGGTTTGACATTCGACCCACAGTGACATTTATTTACGCCATTAGTCAATCAGTTGTGTGGGAATTGGGTTTGTCTAATGATTGTTGGGCTAATTTAAATGGGATCCTTCTTAAGTTAGTCCTGACAAATATGAGTTGTATGACTAAATCGTTACGCTCAACAAAGTCTCTATTGTTGCAATTTTCCTCAGTTTTTTCCAGAAGCAAAAAGTTTCAGACAGTTCGTGGTCTGTGAAATAATTTCAAAACCTCTTAGTGTCTTGAGTGCAGGGCGACCTGAAGCTGTTATCTCCAAAAATGGAATTTGTCATCTAAAACTGGCTTCACAGGCCATATTGCTTGGGACAAAATTGCACGACAATGCTTTGCAGACCATTGTGACATCAACGATTACCATGATGTCACAATCAAATGGCATCACTTATCTCTCTGCCACTGAAGCTGGTTAGCTGTTCTATTTGAACTCAATACACTGATTATTTAAGAATTGACTTCAATATATTTTGCGGTTGTGCGGGTATAAAAGTTTAAATCAATGTGGTCACTTCTGGAAATTTATTGAAAGTGTACACATTGTTCTGTTACCTTTATACTTCCATAAACTATAAAATAGACTGAAGTCAATACTTATGAATTAATAAGTCAACAATAATAACTTCACAGACTGCTCTTTAAGTATTAACACAAAAAATTATCGACGACACAAAATCAGTGACATCATTCAGTGCAATAATGCGACGCAAGCCCCACCCATTCCATTATCAGCCAATCAAGAAACAGTAGTCTGGTAGTGGGCATGGTGTAATTGTTGGGAGTTGGTTGGGGATGTTATGGAAATAATAACCAAAAAGTGTTGCTTGGTTAGTTAGCCTATCAAATAAATGCCTTGGAACACTTGAAATTCATTATCACTGTTTACAAACCAAAAACGTTGAAAGAATGATTTGAGATGATAATAGAGTCTCACCCTCATGTCTTCTAAGCTCAAATATGTCAAGACACATTGACGAAGGAAAAATATTCTGGGCAAGCCTTAGATATTTATAACTTTATCAACAAATCTTCATAAACTTGATCTTGGAAGACATAAGTGTGAGATTCTTTATACAAGACGCATCAGCAACAGGTTGATATGTGGGTGTTCATCAAAGATACATCATTGTTTCTGGATAACTGAAACAGTGTCGTAGGTTCATGAATATAAACAAATGGCACACAGACTCATAAATAAATATGATTGGTCCCAGGCAATGAAGCAAGCTGGTATGGGTGGTCTTTGTTCTTGGGACGTGAAAAACTACGTAAACTGTGTGAAGGATTCCACTTTTTGTTGGATGCAGATTTAATATTTTGTATGAGAATGTTTTACTGATGCAGTTGGTGCGAGATACATGCATCAATGATTCTTATGGGGATGGCATATATACTACCAAAATACAAATCCTAGTTCGAATAGGTCTTCAGCAAACCATGCTTGTCTCAAGAGATGACTTAAACAGGATCAGGTGCTCAGGCTTGCTGACTTGGTTGATGCATGTCATCGTATCCCAATTGTGTGGATCGATGCTTATGATGTCAATCACAGGATTGTCCAGACTCGATTATTAACAGACCGCCATCATATTATATATATGGCTGGAATATTGCTGAATATTCATCAAACAACAAACAAACAAACAAAAACTTCAGGCATGACAGATTAACTGTAGTAATGTGAAAGAATCGAGTTGTATATTTTTTTGCTTGTTTTGTTTCTCTGGAAAACATTCAGTTAGGGAGGAAACATTTAATTTTCTTTCTGATCGGGCTGTTTGGAATAATAAATAATAATAGCCCATTTATTAAACACACAACTCCACATCACACAGGATATACTTAAAGTGCATGACATTATTACCCAAGTCAACATATCAGTGTGCATTCCAGTTGCATTCTCAGCTCCATGGGGAATATGCAGCTGAATAAGTTTAACCTTTCTCAAGAAACTTCAAAGTAATTCTGATGAATATAATAACAGAAGTTGGTCATGTGTCCCTACTGACTTATTTTATCATGTAACTAAGTGCCGGTACACTCTTCAAACCTGTCTTGTGTCGGTTCGCTCATCACGCCGAAGACCCGGGTTCTATTCCCGACATGGGTACATTGTGTGAAGCCCATTACTGGTGTCCCCCGCCATGATATTGCTGGAATATTGCTAAAAACGGTGTAAAACCATACTCACTCACTCACTCAAACATGTCTTAGCCAATATTTTTCTGGTGCGATAGACGTTGGTTACACTTTTGACTACTGCAATATCATGATATTGTAGTTTTAATTAATATAAGAGAAAGGTTTTGGCAGTGCTCACTTGATCCTAATTATTCTAACAATTGGCAGGTTGCTGAACTATTTGTTTTGAATTGTTGAATATATCAATAATTGGATTGCATTTAGGAACGGGGAAGTATGAAAAGTGAACTAACATTTGTGGCAATGTTAAAAAATAGGAAGGCAAGCATTGGGTGTTGATCAACAAGGTAAGTGTTAGAGCGCTGAATCTAGGTTGTATATATGAGTGGAAGCGTAATGACAGCTGAGAAGTCCGAGTCAGACAACATTGTCCCTGTCTGCTTGCTGTAGTTGCTAGTTTACCTCAATAAACAAGTCAGCATTTGTATGCTACTTATCTCTGTTTACTCAGAAGTGAAAAGCTGGGCTATCACTGATGTCTCTAGTATGCATTGCGCTAAGCAGATGCACACCACGTGAATTTGGGTTTGTTTTGACACTCACATGTCAGGTTTCAATTGGGACTGAAGTTTCAAATCAAATTCCTAATTGGTATGATACAGAAGGAAAAATGGAATGTGTAGCAGAGGTTGGACTTTGGAGATTAAGGGAATTCTTTTGTTTGGGTGATTTGCTATTTACACAGGTTGTGGTGAAATGTACGCTGGTTTTAGTGTACTGTGATTGATAACATCAGGGATCAGGGAAGTCATGTACATGATTTCAGTCAGGAGCAACAAGCAATCTGTCTGCCTCGTCAAGGGGCCAGCCAGTTATCACGTAGATCACCCAAGGGAAGAAGCTTTATTTGTTCAGCATCTCGTATTGAGAGTAAACTCGTAAAACACACATCACAAGAAGGGGACATAGATGTCCATGGTTTAGTTTTAGTTAAAATATAAAGCACTACATGGTTAAACTCCTTTCATGGACAGTTCATGAATGAGGAATTTCTTAAGTAATGTTTTAAGTCAATTAATTACATTCAAGTTTATATGCATATTTGATAAATGTCAAATTCCGATATAGCCACAGCAGTTTTATAAAATTCCTAAACACAGCATGCACATATTTTATAAGCAAATTCTGTTGTGCTGTTGTTTCATATTCCTTCAAACCGATACGTGTATTTGTTGCTTGAAAGTTTGGATATATCCAAATGATGGTCAACTATCCAAAGATAATTTCAAAAGACACTTGAATGAGGAACCAGACGTAATTCAACAGTCCTTCAACCAACTTTTGGTCCAACAAAAAAGCTTCAAAGGGGAACACCGGTCGTGTAATTTTTCCTGTCCAATTTTGTCGAACATCGCCCCATGTTTGCAGCCAGTAATCCCACCAGCCAAAGGTGGGCCGCCAGTCACTGGCATGGTTGCCGTTACAAGCCTGGTGACAATCGAGCATTGTGTTTTGACAGTGTTGTCACATGTAAACTGTCGCCCAACTGATCGCCAAGTTGCATGGTGGTGCAATATTATCCGACTTGTGTGTTTTCGGAATGTCAACCCCCATCCCAGATGGTTCAGGTCAAAAGAAATCCGTTCTCAATGTTGATGTTTGAAGGGGCCCAGGTTTGCTTGCAGTGCTATCATTTTCTCATGCTTGAAATATTTTAAATATTTTGTATACGCCTGTAGCTGACTTTTTTGGCTGTAAATGTATTAATGTTTGGTATTATTTTATGTTGGGGATATGTTTTCCACATGTGAAATCTATTTTTATACATACGACTGTATATTTCTTTCACCCTCAATGTTGTTGTGTTTTGTTTTTATGACTGACAGTTTAAAGATTGGGAAACATTGCCAAACATTTGGTTGTCGGAAAAAATAACAAACAGAGGACCAGAAACTGAAAGCTTTTTAAACACATTGAAGTGGGGTAAGAAAAACGTCTTGGTGAGATGTGGGCACAGCATTCATTCAAGCAAGAATCGAGGCGACATGACGGATTGTTAGGAATATTATTCATGGTTATAAATTTGTTTTTGACGTTTATGGTATTAAACTATTTCACACTTTTGATTAATGTTGTTGACATTAGAAGGATGATTTATTAAGTTGCCTATTTTTTAGGCTGACCGTGGATCAATGTTTTAGTTGTTATAGCAAAGGCTATATTTTGTTCCTATATATATCAGATTTTCATATATACAGGGCTCACTCTAAAAAATTTCTAACATGGGTCTTTTATCAGAAAATTTTAAACATTCCAGAGGTACACCCACCCTTTCCCATATATAGCACAATGGTAGAGTGCCCCACATTGAAAATGTGTCCCTTTTTCAAATTTGGCGGTTTAATGCTGCCTCAGCAGTATTCCAGCTGTATGACGGCAGTCTTTTAATAATCGAGTCTAGACCAGACATTCCTATGATTGACATCAGGAGCATCCATCTACACAATTGGGATACAATGACATGTATCAACCCAGTCAGCAAGCCTGACCACCCGATCCCATTAGTCATATGATGAAGTTAGTAGGGAGCACAAAGGTGAGGGGAATAAGCTTTCAATATATATATATATTGATTTCATGGTGAATATTGGATGAATACAGAGATGACTATGTGAAAGTGTATGGTGAATTATGGGGAAATATATGAATATATGAAAATATTCACCAGTGTGATGGAAGTTACATGAAATCCATCTGACAGACGTGCTTACTGTATACCAAGCCACGCTTAGTTGTTTAGGCAAACAAGGAGATCACTCGCTGTGTTAACAGTTTTGTATACAGGAATCATTGTTAGTATTCAGTGTTTAAGATTGGGTCATTTTCAAGGACGGGCTAATTGTTATTCAAAATGTCAACAACAAAATTAAAAATTCAGATTTGGTTAGTTATCGAATTGTGAGTAAGTATGTTTTTATGCCGCTTTTGGCAATATTCCAGCAATATCATGGCAGGGGAGACCAGAAATGGGCTTCACACATTGTACCCAAGTCGGGAATCGATGTAGAATAGACTTCACTCACTCCCTGATGATACATTGGCCATAGTGTTATTGTTTTTTATGTTAATTGTTTAATGATGCACTCAGCAATATTCCAGCCATTTGCTGACAGTCTGTAAATAATCGAGTGTAGACCAGGCAATCTAGTGATTGATAGCATAAGCATTGATCCACGCCATTGGGATACGATGACATGTATTCACCAAGTCAACAATTCTGACCATTCCATCCCGTTTGTCACCTTTTACAACAAGCACGGATTGCAGAAGACCACTTCTACCCATCTTTACCGGCCCCATCGTGTTGTACTTTCGTTTAGCCACTTGTGATGAAAATCCTTTGAAAAGTTTGTTGAACAAAACAAGTTTCCATTTATTATTGATACATTGTTCCCATGATTCTTTGATGTCAATTTTTACGGCTATTGATTCTGATTTTAGCATAATTTTTCATATTTCTTTCATGCAAATAAAAAGTATGGACATGATGGAATTTGATTATTTAGCAGAATATTTTTAGTTAGCACTTGAAGTAGATATTCATTAATATCAGCGACACATTTAGAATGTTCAGGAAATATTTTAGGAGGAATGTCATGACACTTTGTTTGAAAAGTAGTTGGTTCTTTGTACAATTGTTGTAGAATGTGGTAATCAAAATAAGAACTTGAAATGGGAAATTGCTTCCCACACAGCTGATTTTGAAAGAGATATTATAACTGTTTGTAATTGGGACCGTTATTAGCAAGAAGTTGTTAAATTGATTATTGTAGTGCTAATAGATGACCTATCACTCAGTGTGGAGGTGTCGGGTTAATGATAGGTATTTTGTTGTTTTTTCTGTCAACTGATATTTTTTAAGAATGTGTCTCTTTTATGACAGGAAAGTCCTTTGTTGAAATTATTTTAACAGTTTCATCCTTTGATTTTACCCCTGAAGATCCGGGTTAGAATAGGTCTTAAGCAACCCATGCTTGCCGTGAAAGGTGACTATTCTTGTCATAAGAGGTGACTAATTGGTCAAGCTTGCTGACTTGGTTGATGATGCATGTCATCGTATCCCAACTGCTTGGATCGATGCTCATGATGTCAATCACTGGATTGTCAGACTCGATTATTTACAGACCGCCGTCATATAGCTGGAATATTGCTGAGTGCGGCGTTAAACTACAAACACTGGCTGTTCTGAACTGCCAAAGAAAGGTCACTTCATGAAAATAATTCACGAAAGTCCCCCGTTGTTATATCAATGCATTTTTGGGAGGTATCCCAAAAAGTGACTCAAATTTGGATATAGTGGGTCGCAGAAACGTAGCTTAACAAACATCCATGGTACAAACTTACAAATGCTTTCCATAGAAAAAGAAAATTCACTTGCTTTTTTCTTGTGCCTTTTCTGATAAATGGCACCCCAAAATGTGGATGCAAGATTCTTTTATCGATACTAGTGCCATGCCAAGACTTACGAAGAATCAGAGAAACCAGGCTTTATGACGACTGCATGCTGGCCAGACTACATGAATGGTTGCCAATGCTACAAGTGTAGATGTGAAGCATCTGCAAACTACAGCACCGATACCAGATCAGCATGCAGTCATCATAAAGCCTGGTTCTTTCTTTTGGGGTTCAGTATATATTGCCTATATGTTGACAGAAAGTGTGGTTAGTTTTCTTTAAACATGACATGATGTAATATAACTGAAATACTGTTCAGGCAGTGTTACACACAACCTCCGTCGTCTAGTAGTAGAGCGTCTGCCAGGGGTTGATCCCAGGGTGCGTCATACCAACATATGTTAAAATATGGTACTTGTTGTTACCCTGCTGGTGCTCGATTAAGGGGCTAAAACAAGGACTGGTAGGCCCTGAGTCAGTAAATTGTATCTGAGTGGGGTATTTATGTTAAGCTGCTGCATGGTATCTCATGGGGAAGCACTATAAAATAGGAATTAGTCTGGACTAGTACAAGCAGCCACACACACACACACACGTGCACGTCGCTATTATAAGTGCATTAATCTTGGGCTCGATGGGCACAATGTTATACCCGATTTCACCTCACCGCAAAGCAGTGTTAAACCAAACAGTGTATTTTCAAGATATGTGTTGAGACCCAGCTGACTGACTGTATGTTTTTGTTCCAGGTTTAGGTCTGCGCTGCTACTGTAACCAATGTCCACCAACGAGTGACTTGCCAAGCAACTCGTGCATGGCCCGACCCAACAGCAAGTGTTTCACAGCAGTCACCATTAACTATATGGAGGATGAGACCACCGAGTCTTGGGACTACGGCTGTCTAGGGGATGATGAGAGCACCCTGTTGCAGGTACGTGAAGTCAGAGCTCTTCTACGGGTGGGTGGAGGTGGAGAGTGGGCGTGGGTGGATGTGTAGGAGTCAGGGGTCAGGCTACATCCTCCCTGGGTGGGTGGAGATGTAGAGTGGGCGTGGGTGGATGAGTAGGAGTCAGGGGTCAGGCTACCATCCTCCCTGGTTGTGTGGAGATGTAGAGGGGGCGTGGGTGGATGAGTAGGAGTCAGGGGTCAGGCTACATCCTCCCTGGTTGTGTGGAGGTGTAGAGTGGGCGAGGGTGGATGTGTAGGAGTCAGGGGTCAGGCTACATCCTCCCTGGGTGGGTGGAGGTGTAGAGTGGGCGTGGGTGGATGTGTAGGAGTCAGGGGTCAGGCTACATCCTCCCTGGTTGTGTGGAGGTGTAGAGTGGGCGTGGGTGGATGTGTAGGAGTCAGGAGTCAGGCTACCATCCTCCCTGGTTGTGTGGAGATGTAGAGGGGGCGTGGGTGGATGTGTAGGAGTCAGGAGTCAGGCTACCATCCTCCCTGGTTGTGTGGAGGTGTAGAGTGGGCGTGGGTGGATGTGTAGGAGTCAGGAGTCAGGCTACCATCCTCCCTGGTTGTGTGGAGATGTAGAGGGGGCGTGGGTGGATGTGTAGGAGTCAGGGGTCAGGCTACATCCTCCCTGGGTGGGTGGAGGTGTAGAGTGGGCGTGGGTGGATGTGTAGGAGTCAGGGGTCAGGCTACATCCTCCCTGGTTGTGTGGAGGTGTAGAGTGGGTGTGGGTGGATGTGTAGGAGTCAGGGGTCAGGCTACATCCTCCCTGGGTGGGTGGAGGTGTAGAGTGGGCGTGGGTGGATGTGTAGGAGTCAGGAGTCAGGCTACCATCTTCCCTGGTTGTGTGGAGATGTAGAGTGGGTGTGGGTGGATGTGTAGGAGTCAGGGGTCAGGCTACATCCTCCCTGGGTGGGTGGAGGTGTATAGTGGGCGTGGGTGGATGTGTAGGAGTCAAGGGTCAGGCTACATCCTCCCTGGGTGGGTGGAGAGTGGGTGTGGGTGGATGTGTAGGAGTCAGGGGTCAGGCTACATCCTCCCTGGGTGGTTAGAGGTGTAGAGTAGGTGTGGATCGCTGAGAAGGAGTCAGGGGTCAGGCTAGTATCCTCCCTGGGTTGGTGGAGGTGCAGAGTGGGGCATTGGTGGCCAAGCAAATTTAGGGTTAGACATAGGTCATAAGGGTTTGTCTCGACCAAGGATTGTGAATGTCATACCTTGAAATTGTACAGGATATGTCAGACCAAGGCTTAAACCATACATAGGTATGTGAAGATCCTAAATGTGCCATTAAAAACTCTGTATTCTATACCGTTGGGAACTGTACATAGGCAACTATGACAAGACCTTTGCAACAAATGACAATCCCAATAGATCAATATGCTGCAGCAGTCTAAGCCTGAGGATGTGTTGTCTGAAAACCAATATGCCTATCCACCTCAACACTATGCGTTCCTGTGAACCACTACTGGTGATCCCTATATTAATCGGCTGTCCAGCCAGTGATCGCCCATTAATCGGTGTATGAGACACCAGTATTACCAGCAACAATAACCCAGATTACTCTCAGTAATAATCAACTTGCCAGAAGCACATCTGCTAGCAAATGTTGTGCCCTCAGCTTTGATATTAAGTGAATGAAAGTCACATGTAAGAAAAAGGGGGGGATTAGAAGTGTTAATTGTGACAGTAATATGGCGAGCAATTGAGCTGGGGAGTCTGCCTCAGGGAGGGTCAACTCTTGTGACAGATCATTACAGATAATGTATGCCGTTATTACTCTCATTAACTCGGCATCAAAGATACCATATTCAGAGCTGTTTTTTGGCGATGTTCTTTTGTGAATGATCAATGATTATTTTGTGGCTGTATCAGACATTGTCAAGTACTACATCTTATGCTTTTGGACTAGGCTCCTTGTTCAGCAATTTTAGTTTAGGACTGGACAAGTTGATGTTCTTCATGGTGGTAGATGCTTTTCTGGAATGAAATAAGGGTCCTGGTCGATTAATTTGAGAATCTTAATGAGGTTTTATGACAAAGACAGTAACAGGTAACCAGATCTCTCACTGATTGTTTGAATAGCATTTCAAATTTTTTTTGTGTTTTTGAACGCCTCAGGAGTATTCCATGTCTAACTTGTATAAGGAATTAATATATGGAATATGATATAGTAACTTCTTTTTGAATTGTAGTGAATATTCAGTGTCTGATCTCACACCTTAATGGCTCCATTATGGAGAATATTGTTTATGGTTGCATGATAGCATCCTTGTGGGGTGTGACTGAACTAAAATCTATAAATCAGAATCAAGATACAGTAAATTCTCCAAAACAAGAGTCCTGAGAAGTCAGCTGATCAGAATCAGGATATCAGGTTGACTGAACAACCCCTTGAAATTCCAAAGCAGAATAGAGCCCTAGTCTGTCTCACAGTCCCTGAACCATACTGCTTGCCCTTCTGCCCTGCCTTAATGCTATAGCCCGAAATGAAGCAAGTCTAGAGTTCCCACAGGTTCACTGGGGATTCTTTTCACTTTTAATTTAGTTGCAGATTTCATTAAAAATAATATATTTTCAGAGACTAAGCTTATATGGTCACAATTCCCGACATTGTTGTTAGGTAATCGTGCTGTAAACCACTGAACTTTTATGGTCAATTCGTATTATTCCAGCACAAGCCGAATAGCGACTTGTGGCTGTTTTCAGACTGGGTTCCGACTAAGTACAAACGGGCGTAGCTAAACGAATTGTCAAATCGTTGCATAATGATTCACATAGCTTTCCCCCATATATCATATTCCAAATGCTTTTTAAAACACATCGGGACCGATGGTGTTATACAATATGACTGAATACATTTAACAGCATCTTGGGTATATTTTTAGATGCAAGACATATGTAAAACGAAACTTTATTCCTGAGGGATTCTTTGAGCGAAGTACCTGAAGTCATACGCGCATTCTGATTGGTTTGTCATATTTAAACACATAACATTCATCAGTAGGGGGACGAGTCTTCTTACACGCTACGGAAAGGGGCAGGTGGTGACGAATGAACCACTGAATTGCCTGGCTCAGACTATTCACAGGTTGTCATGTAGCTGGAATATTGCTGATTTGCCACAAACAGCAGCATTCATTCATTCACTGTGAAGAGGATAGACACGAAACAGAAAATCCCTTCATGCTTCTCAACCCCACTCTAATGTTATCTGTGTAGATATATTTCACATTCCTGTTTCATGCCCTTATGAAATTCCAAACAATCATCCCGCTTAAAGATGTTTCCCCTTGAACGAGTAAACATCATAAAGCCCTAATATTTTCTATAGAATCTAAATTCATTATCCAAGTGCCTGCCTCTCGTTAGGAACAAATTATAAGGAAACAATGCAGTCTTTATCTCCTGGAAGCATCAGGCCAACAGCATAACCAAGGTTGAAGAAGCTTGTATGGGAAAACAAAAGCACCACCCCTCTTGTGTTCAAAACAGGTGGAGCATGTTGTTTTGAGGATCACATTACAGGTCCTTTGGGCCCGACATAAAATGCTTGAGAGCACGCACCTATAGGCAGATGTTACCAAAGATAGGAGACAGGAGAGGAGGGCTTTCTTCACCCCCTAGATCCTCTTACAGTGGTGTGTTGATTTTACCTCACATCTGCTTGTAAGGTTTCATGGCGTGCCTGATGCAATGGCCGGCTTCGTGAGATACTGTTTTGCTAGTTTCTAACTAGGATTTTCTTTGTATTATCTGCACCGTTTGCGAGGACGGATTTGGATGTTTTCAAATACTTGACGATGTTTCAGTCAAAGGTTTAGGGGAGTTGGAAATCTGGATGTCACAAAGAGAGATAACTCTGAAACCTGATTAGGGTATCATTGTGTGAGTGTTTGGGTTATGTCCCTTTATATGACTTTAATGAGAAGATTAGGAATATCACGTTTTCAAAGAAACTGTAATTGGTTGTCTTTTTTTATAAGTTTCGCGGTGCATGGGGTAACATATGTATTTTCTTGCCATATTTTTTTAATCACTGTCGACATGGTAAATAAGATGACTTATAAATCCTAAACCTATAAGCACATAGTCATGCTTTTAGTTCCCCATTCGCCACTCTACAAAGGGGTAAATCATGCTGTGGAATTTATCACCTGGTATGTCCTGATAAGACAGGTCTCTTGTCATGCTTGTAGTTGTACTTGTAGGGAGGGACATGTGAAGTATCAGATACAAGTAGCATGGCTAAAACACCGGGGCAAGACTCCTAGACTGATATGTCAATGGCTGATACAGTGTGAAGGCGCGGTTACAAAGTCCATGCTCCTTGAAGTATTATTGATGGCTGCACTGAAATCTCAAAATATTTCTACCAGGGTGTGGTAATAAGGTGGGGTCATGGTGGGGCACTCATACAAGATTAACATCGACAGAAGGACAATTTTCTGAATATGAAAACCTCCCCAATTAATTTACCAGTTCCATTTTTGATAAAGCATGTTTTTAGTTCATCCTTTGACAACATAACACAGCATTGTAGATTGAGACTTGCCAACTATGCTGAAAAATTGATCTGGCCTGTTTCTGACTAATAATGTTCTCAAAATGTTTGAAATGACATGCATTCACGGCAATCTATTTTTCTGAATACATGAAATATTGTCATTGACAGAATATGAACATAAATGCAGGGTTTCAGATCGGTTCATTTTGTAGGAGATTGTCATTCAAATATTTCCTAAAGATTTTTTTTCAAATTTAGTAATGATCTAGAAGAAAAGTCTTATCAGAAAGTGATGAAATCATGAAAATATCCTAATGCCCATGAATATCCCTTGTACCAAGAAAAATTTGTGAAGTGCCCTCAAGTGCACTTGAGTCCCAACTATTAACTGTTACTGTCATGATGGACCTCCACATCAAAGAGCCTGTTGGCATAGTAAACAATGCTAGTGACATTAAACCATGGCTACCAAGTGCCTTTTGGCATGTTTGGCACAATACTTGTTAAACCTAATCTAGGACCACTGAAGCATTCAGTTTGGATAGAAAACATTTCAGTGAAAAACAAGTAAAATATTGACAAAATATGTGAAAGAAAAATATGAGCTGCAAATTATGAAAGAAGCCATTGGACTGGAAATTTCAACATGGAGTAAAATCGATCTTTTATTGATATGCATCTCTTGCTAATTAAGACTGTATTGTATGGTTTTGTAAGAAAGTGTTTTCTTCTGTGAATGGTGCTGCTGTCAGCCTGATACACACTGAATGTAAGTGATGCCAGTGTAATTTCTCCCCATGCTGTGAGCACAGGCTTAAAACATGTTACAACACTTTGATGAGCAGTTAATGATGGCTGGTTCCAGTAATCAGAAGGCAGGCATGAGATGGCGGGGATTCTGAGATGGTATTGATGACTTCACAGTCTGCAGGGTCTACCCACACACAGGAAACAGAATACCATTCTTCGGGGTGGGAAAGTTTAACATGTCAGCACCAACGTGTCAGTCATTCCTTTTGGGGTTGTACTTTATGAGAATTTCCTTGTTACAGTGAAATGTATGTTCTCAGTGTCAGTGTTAAAACTGATGTGAAGACATTCCAGTCTTAAGTTTGAGCTGGATGTATGTAGGGTTGTTAATGCCTGATGTTACAGAAGAGATTAAGTAGGTTTTTGTTTGACTGTGGTGTGGAATTATTATTGTTTCACATTTTGAATATTTGTTGTCTATCCTCATTCATCTTTCCAGTGAGTGAAATTAGGGTCTTATTTTCTTGGCTTTTTGTTCAAGAAAGATTCAAGGTATATTTTGTACAAAACACCCTCAACGGGCTGGGTACATAATCTGTACCACAAATATGACATATTTAACATAACACAACATGGTAGGACTTACATAATTGCACATAGTAGATAAAAGGGATGAATAACAGCATTTATAGAAGGTAGGTAGCAACAGATAATGAACTAATGAAGGCAGATCTTCTGGAGAACATGGGGCGGTCAGGTAGCCTAGTGGTTAAAGCGTTCGCTCGTCACGCCGATGACCCGGGTTCGATTCCCGACATGGGTACAATGTGTGAAGCCACTTTCTGGTGTCTCCCGCTGTGATATTGCTGGAATATTGCTAAAAGCGGCGTAAAACCATTCTCACTCACTCACTCACTCACTCCCTCTGGAGAACATATCAAAAACACCTTTGGTCAGTGACATGCTAAGATTTAGTATCCTTGCCAGAGACAAAGTTGTTTACGTTGTTAAGATCAATTTTCTCCAGCAGTAATTTTCCTTCAGAAAGGTGTAGGGGACAAACAGAAGTGACAGCAAAATATTTTACATGGTGTTTGGAACATTTAATAAACAAGCAATCCTTGACTGTTCATATTATATCAACTTTGCTTGAGCACATGGTCTTGTTGCATACCTACCAGGTTGGACAGTGAATGTGAAATGCTTCACTGGTCCCCATCTCCACAATTGAAAGTAGTGTAACCGCTTTTCTTGGTCATCCAGTACATTCATCTGATTAGTTCATCTTCATTAGCAATTGTCATTCACAGTAGATTCATATCTCACACCCCATGGGACTCACTGTGGTATTTCTCTCTTGTTTTCAAGTTTGTGTGTACAACCCCAGTATTTGGTGTTCTTTAGACACGGATTCAGGAAAAAAGAAGCATGTTTTATCCTCACAGTTTGACCTGAAACAAATTAAATAGAAAATGTTGCCAAGGTGTTTCTTCAGCCATTAGTGCTCATGTTTCAAGCAGTAATTAGTAGTTTGAGAAGAAATGGCGAAAATGCAAGGTTGAACCGGTTCAGCCAATGGAATGATGCTCTAGCGAGAGGAAAAAAGGATATTCCATAGAAAAACACACACTTTTCGTCATTTGAAATTTGTAGCTGTGTATAAAACTGTGGAGAAGAGTGACGTTCCATTTGGCAGGCAATCAGTCAGTGTCACTGGTTTTTCAGCAGGGACCTCCAGCATTATGTTTATTATGCCAAGCAGTACCGCTGTGACCTTTACCACAATAAAATGGTTGTTATTGAAAAAAAATCATCCATTATTTTTTTTTATCAATAATGTCCAGGAACATGCTTCTAAGAAAACATTTATAATGGTATTAATATTCCTGATGGCAGATCATTGCTGGTTGCCAACTACTGTTTCATATTCTAAATCCTTAAAATTCACAATTGAGACAACACTGTGTGGACAAACTATAAGATTGTGGAATCATTTCAGCATATTGAGGAGGGATTAAAAATATTTTAGAATCAAATTCATTTTCGAACCTGCTGTTACATGACATTGAATTTGAAATGCTTGTTTTAATGAGGCAATGGAATCAGATTAGGGGTGTTTGCACAATCATAATCAAACAGCATTTGAAATATCTTTTACAAAATACATAAGACTAACAGCCGCACCTGGCTGTCTGGCGTTGTACAGTGAGCGGGGAATGGCAGTAAGTAGGAGAGCCTACGCCACAGCATGGGCGGAAACTCAACACTGTTAGCCATCATGGAGAGCAATCCGAAACCGATCCTGCATGTGTATGTGCCAAGCAGAGCATGGTTAGGTGTTAGGTGTGGAATTTGAATATGGAAGAAATGTTTGTATGTGATGGAAGTCACACTTGAGTCAGTTGTGTAATTGCCTCCAGAATGGCTTTGCAATAGGGGACACCATGTATGTTCCTCATTGTGAAGAGAGGCAGAGCAACCATTTTGACACTGAAATATCTGCTGTTTACTTCAAATTGTTTTGTAGCCTACATGAACAGGGTTATGAGGGGTTACAGGTGGCACATTCGTCTAAAGCACTGTAATTCTCTGTGCACACAGTTTTGTCCTTTAGGTATCCCAGGATCCAACAACCTAGGGTTTGAATTCTAGATTTCCTCTAATTATGTCATTTCATGATTTGGTTTGTCAGCACGTCCAAGATCTACATCACTCTTCTCCCACATCAAGCTGACATGCCGTGATATGACTGAAGCACTCTTCAGGCAGGAATAAACTCACTCACTCACTCACTCACTCACTCACTCACTCACTCACTCACTCACTCACTCACTCACTCACTCACTCACTCACTCACTCACTCACCCATCCAGCACCCACCCAGCACCCACTCTCATGACCACAATTGCATGATACACGTCTGATAAGAGATGAGGGATTATGACACTTATTCCTGAGACTTTAGCCAATGTGTCAGAGAGAAACTATAAGCCTGCCCCATTTATGGTTGGTTAATGCTAAAAGGTGTTAACATGGTGGATACAAATGAGCTGTAAAAACCTTGCAAATTTAGCATTGAAGGCTTTGAGGATGTAGTTTTCTGGTTCTGAGTCCATGGATGTCTCTGAGCCTTCCCCTCCATGTGTAGTTAATTGCTGGTAACGCAAGACTTTGAGCAATTTCTTTTTCAGGCATGTAATTATTTTCTCTGGACCTTGACTATGCTGTAGTATTTTCAGTTGGTAGATCCATGAAGTCAGCTCCTCTAAGCCCCAAAGTGGGTGAGATTTCAATGAAGTCTTTGTTTACTCTCAGTAGGAGGCGGTAGTGGCCCAGTTACGAACCGTCTCAGATTTTAATGAAAGGGAGTGACCTAACGCCTCACTCTCAGCCTCAGCAAATTAGTTTGATAGTTATCTGAACTGTGTATGTGGAGTTCTGTGCTTAAACACTTCAATTGGGATGTGTGGTCTTGGTATGGAAGAAGGTGCATGGAATAATTTTCTTGCTTCATTTCTACATGGGTTATAAAAGGTTATCAAGTCGAAAACATATTTTGATCAAAGATTATTTCTGTTCACAAATCGAAAAAGCCTAGATATCAGGTAACAAGGTTGTTTATCTGGACATTTTGAAAGATGTCCACTTGGTAGGGGTTTTTTTAGCTCTAAGATGTCTAAATATGTTACTTTTTTTTATCTCTTTCCCTCCTTCGACTTATCCTGAAAATTAGTTGCAGAACACCAAAACCGTTGGGATATTGCAAAATACTAAACAGCATTATTTTTTTCTTTGCGGAACTGACAGTATCCAATGGCAATGAAGTAAAAGTGGGGTATAAGTAGCCAAACTCCATTTTACCAGACCAGGGGGATATGTCATCTCCTGATGACTCTTGTTTTCATCCAGATACTGGTTATGAAAGATAATCTATAGGATAATGGTTTTTTGAAGGTAACTATGAATTAAGGTTTGAAAATATTTTAATTATGGACAGCATCATATGCGATGATGAAGCAGCATGCCATGAAATATTCATAAAATATCTGTTCTTAGCTCTAAGGCAAATGTTTTCAAATTATTCAGAGTATCTAAAATTCCTTGTTTTATTTTGCCTTTCAAATAAGAATTGAAACAGGAATATATTGCTACAAAATTGGAAATTAAGAAAATGCTGAGAAATAAGTTCTTTTCTGTAATGAAGAAGTGTAATCAATTCCTGCAACATTACAAACTATGAACAGAATTATCGGATGAAACGCTGACGAGAAGTGTGAAAATTTAATAATGAAATTTTTGCAAATTTCATTACCCATTTTATGAATCTTTTTGACAATTTCCATGTATCTACATAAAATGAAGAGGGATCGGAGCTTCAGTGAATTATCATCTGACAACTTAGAGGGTGTTTTCTGTGAACAATAACATTCTTATGGGCTGCCTTACAGTTTAATGTATGCATTGTCATGCAGCTAATGGAAAGTGAAGCATTTTTTGTGAGCATTGGCGCCAGTAGTTCAAGCCCATGGTCACATCTGTCGACTTGTGCCGTTTCTCTGTTCTCACTTGTGTCCTAAGAACAATAAAATGCCATATATCATGGAGATCGATCATGCAACCAAAGGGGCGCGTAATAGTCGCAATATGCCATCAACATCAGGACTGAGAGCCTTTGTCTTATTAAACTGACAAGTGCTTTATGAGAAACTGACAATGGGCTTCATGAAACATGGATTATATGTGACAGGATTTGTTTAGCTTCTGTATTGTGCTATATTAACCCGTCTTTGTTATGTTTTTGCTATGCAAGTCAGAATTGGTAGATATCAATTAGGGTGGGTAAATATGATGGGTCCCAGTGCTGGGGTCGCCGATTTTCCAGGATTACTGTGTTGACATTTGCTTCTGAAATAGATGGTCACCTTGGATGTGTGTTTGAGTAGTGAAATGATTTGAGCAAATACTTGTATGCTTTGTCAGGGAGTTGACAATGGTATGTGAAATAGATATGCGCCATGGCCATGTCGAGAACTGCACATGATGTGGAGGGTTGTTTCTCACTATGCGAGCTGACACTTGTATACCCTTGTGCATAGTGCAGGTGGCAGAATAGCTGTTGATATTTACAACGCTGGCGGCACGATAGACGTGTTTCTATTGACATGTTCGATAGCGATATGTACAGCAACATTAAGTACTTAGGACAACTCGCATGGTTCTTTATCAGGTTTCAGTAATAGATCAGCACTATCGCGGGAAGGAGTTGATTGTGCTTGCAATCCATTGGGCGATTAACAATAGAAATACTGAATAGAATAAGGGTATTACTATTAGGCATGTTTATTGCTTGCTGTAGGACCGAAAGATGGTAGGCTGTAGGACAATGAGATGATTAGCTTTAGGACCATGAGATGCTTAGCTGTAGGACCATAAGATGGTAGGCTGTTGGACCATAAGATGGTAGGCTGTAGTCCCATGAGATTGTTAGCTTTAGGACTATACGATTGTAGGCTGTAGGACCATGAGATTGTTAGCTTTAGGACCATGTGATGGTAGGCTGTTGGACCATAAGACGGTAGGCTGTAGGACCATAAGATGGTAGGCTGTAGACCATAAGATGGTAGGCTGTTGGACCATAAGATGGTAGGCTGTAGGACCATAAGATGGTAGGCTGTAAGACCATGAGATGGTAGGCTGTTGGACCATAAGATGGTAGGCTGTTGGACCATAAGAGGGTAGGCTGTTGGACCATGAGATGGCAGGCTGTAGGACCATGAGATGTAGGCTGTAGGACCCTGAGATGTAGGCTGTTGGACCATAAGATGGTTGGCTGTAGTACCATGAGATGGTTGGCTGTAGGACCATGAGATGGTAGGCTGTAGGCTGTTGGACCATAAGATGGTTGGCTGTAGTACCATGAGATGGTTGCCATGGCTGTAGGGCCATGAGATGGTAGGCTGTATGGCTGTGTAGAAGAACAGTGATTGATATATGATGGTCAGTACACTATAGGGTTTCTAATATATAATACTCATTCAATATGTCCCTAGCACCTACTGTGTTTAATCAACTTATGAAGGTAGAGTGGTTACAATATGTAACTTGAAGATAGTTTACAGTGAAGCCATGTAGATATCTTAAGTTACCACATTTACTGGAATACTGAGACATTTGGAGTGTAATAAAAATGTCAAATTGATGTATTATAAGTTTTGTTTTAATAAACATTTCTTGTGGTGTTGCCAGCTGTACAGTTTCCATGGAGTACTAGGTGCGGTGATTGAGATCACAGCCCCATGATAAAGTAAATGGGGTGTTCCTGAAGATGACAACCTCGATAGTAATACATGGTGTGGTTAAGTATAACTTCGCATGAGAGAAGATGTTTCCTGTTAGATAGCGATTTCCTCAAGTATAATCGTTGATATCACGATGACTATCATTCATTCGAAACAGGTGTCCCATGCTCTCAGCGACCCCTCATATAATAACTGCTCCCAATACAACCCTCAAGTGCTCATGTGCACGTAACAAAGCCAAGTATTGCTCCCTTTACAAATGTAGTGGATGTAAAAAGTAATCCTGGTAAATGTTGGCGAAATGGGACGCTGGCTCTGTGTTGTGCTGCAGTGGTGCAGAAAACTCTGAATGGAAAGTGTAGATGTAATATAGCGTGTCTTGTTACTCCCCTTGACCTGCTTGGCCCTCTTCTACTGCAGGCTGACTTTCTTGCCAGCTTTGTTCTCCTCAAGTAGGCGTAAGAACAGTGGCTTCCTTTTCAACATTTTCCTGTTTTGGATGTGACATATGAATGTAATGTGAAATTAAATTTATCTTCATTTTAAAAATTTCTTTCCTGTATGTAGTGACTTTGTGAGCAGATTTGTAGATTGCATTTCAGTATAAACACATGAAAAGTTGTAGGGTTTGGTGGTGCAATATTCATGATATTGCAGCCCTTAGGTGATGAATTAGGCTGAGTTGGACTTAAAGCCACTGAGCAGTATTTTAGTTATGTCACGGTGTGTCAGTTTAATGTGGGAGGAAAGACTGAAAAGTGCAGGTGTTAGACATTAACCTCAGTGGTGAATCCCATGAACACGGATATGGTGTCATGAATTAGGACATCACCAGTAATAAACATGTGAAGATTAGAACCTGGGACCCCATCCTGCTAAGCTGACACAAAAGCTACTGACAAGGCAGCCCTTTGTCCACATCAACATGTGTCAAAATATTCTCTTAGACCATGGTGTTATAAGAAGATTGACACTATTGATATCTTAGTTTATAGTTTAGTGTATCATCAATCATTAAATCAATTGTTGCCAACCTAGTAAAGACGTTGTTGAAGAGTTCTTGAGATAATACTGACAGGTCAATATGTAAGTTGTTCCAATCTTCAACCAAATGTTTTGCACATGAAGCATTGGACTGTATGTATATGGCTTCATTGACGATGGAGATTTGTGTTATGTCTAATAACTGTACTGAAGTATCTGCCAAGGAAGATGAAGATCGGTGGTTTGATCCTGGCTACATCATACCAAAAGACTGTAAAAAATGGCACTTGTTGTTACCCTGCCTGGCGTTTGGCATCAAGGAGATAAAACAAAGACTGGCTTGGAGTCATTTTTCTGTGTCTTAGTGGGGTATCCTTGTTACAACTGTGGCATGGTGTTTCAGTAGGCAAGCACTGTAAAACCAGTATTAGTCCAGACTAGTATAAGCATAAAGACACACATACATACACAGAGACAGACACACATATACCATGTACACACACACACACACACACACACACACACACACACACACACACACACACACACACACACACACACACACACACACATTCACGTACACACACAAGCATGTGCACGGACACACGCAGACAGCTAAGAAACACACACACGTCACTATATAAGTGCTGTAATCCTGAATGCAACATTAACCCCATTTCACCTCCCCACCTAACTGTACTGTAAACTGATTCCTGATCATTATCTGAAGTATCTTGCAAGTCAAGGCTGTTTTTCCCCTTTCTCAGCTTGAAGTGTATAAAAATTTATGATCGCTTCTATATTCATTTTATTGCCTATTGGTGATGTGAATGGTGAATTATTTGTTGCGCTAGGCAATGATAAAGCGTTGAAGCCCTCTGCCAGTGTAACCTCTATTCTTCAGAAGGGTGATATTTCTATGGGGATACTTAAGCACATCAACTTAGTGCTTACCCTTTGTGGGGAGCTTTCATGTCGTAATAAATGTGCCTTTCTTCCCCCGAAAAACAGGACAAAAAGCCGTGAGAGACTTCTTTGTTGATGTCCTAAGGGACCGTGTCGCAAATTTTGGAGGCAATTTCTGTAAAAATTGTCATGTTGAAAAGAAAAAAATTGTCTGTGGAAGTCTCCAGTGACTTCCCTTTGAAGTAGGTGAACCGAGCATAGGGGAAATTGTCTGTGATTTCTTGCCTTTTTTGCAGTCTTTAGACTAAATATTCTGAGGCTAGTTGACACTCCTTGAAGACTACCAGCCAACTGTTTTGAAAAGCTGGGTTTTTAGACAGATCTGAGATTTGTCATATCATCATACAAACTTCATACTTCAAAAAAAAAAAAAGTTGTATGTTAAAGTTTGTTAAGATTTCTGTTTGAATCTCTAAGGCAACAGTTAAATTACATGTAAAACTATTGTATTAGAATTTAATGAATATCTCCAGTGCTATTATATTTGCTTTTGAACCATATCCGGTATATTGAGGGTATTCTACTCAATTAAAATGTAATGTGACAACCAATGTCAGAGGGCACATTTTGTATTTGAAAACAAACTTGCTCTTCTTTTCTAAGGGTGCATGTGACTAGGCTGTGTATTCACGCCACAGCCACTCATCAGGACAAAGCCAGGAGTATTTCAACACTACAGGCAGGCTCAACCAGGGTGTCTTAGCTTTAAAAATAAAGTTAGAAAAATAATTGGGGCTCGTCACCGTGTTGCCTCTATCTAACACTTGATGTTTAGAGACTGGTGTGTTTGCCGGCTGTGTCGTCAAGATAAGAAGTTGGAAGCAAAGTAAATACAGGACTTGGTTGCCAACTTGGGCTGGGTTTGGATAGTTTGTATAGTGAATACTCTCAGCCTCAATAGATCCCTTTCCTCTCTTCTCGCACAAATCCCCACACTTTTTGCTGTTCTAACGAGGTGTAATTTCTGCCCAGCCTGCTTTCTTCATTGTTTGAATAGCTTCCTTTTTGAAAAGGTCATGTGTGGTTTGTCTTGTACTGTTATTACCTGCACAAAAGTTGGATACAGCTTCTCTTAACCAACCAACCCCCCCCCTTTCCTCCTCCTGTCTTCCCCCTCCCACAGCCACTGCTTCTGATCTCAGACAAGCTCAGTCAGCCTTCATTTCTTTGGGGGGCTACAGGTGGCCCAGTCCTCTAAGCCACGCAAGTTGTGTCTCTTGGGCTCGCCAGAAACCTGCGATCCTGGGTTTGAATCCAGGTTCTCCCTGATTATGCTTCTAGGTTTGTCAGCACCATACGCGTGTGCTTCCTTCCCACATTAAGCTGACACACCGTGATATAACTGGAATATATTGTTCACAAAGTGGTTAAACCCAAGGCCCTCACTCACTTGATTTCTCAGTGGTGTTGTTGGATTGGTCATTGGGATACCTTGAAAATATTGATGCAGTACGTAGTGTATGTTATCTGTATGTTTCTTACTGTTAAATGTTAACATGTTTATGTTTTACTGGTTAGAAGTTTATTTACTTTTTCTTCCAAGAAGATCGAAAATTTCTTTTTGCATACAAATACAATAGTGCAAATTTTTTTAAATATTCAAAACTGAATTGATTAAGTGTTTAGAGAAATACAGTAGCTGGTTTTGGTTTTTTTTCTTAAAAAAATTAGAAATCATAACTGCTGTTTTATATTAGAGACTGAAGTTGGATAAAAAGTGGGATTCCTTGGGGCAAACTTACTAACCAAAACATACACCAAAACATCTTTTGTTTGAGTCTCTTATCATTCCTTTTCATGGTGGAATACAACTGTTTCATGATGTGACTTTGCAATCTTATATGTCTGTCAGCTACATTGTCCCTCTCTGACAATGTCATATGACAATGTGATAGTTGTGAGGAATTTGACCACCTGTTTGTTTTGCAGTGTAAGGGAGACCTGGTGCCGCACCATGTGCCGAAGACGATAGCATGCTGTGACAGCGGTGATGACTGCAACTGGGAACTGACACCTAAAGTGGTGGAGCGAAGCACAACACCTGTACCAGGTAGGGCGTTAGTTACTTTCCTAGCACAACACCTGTACCAGGTAGGGTGTTAGTTACTCTCCCAGCACAACACCTGTATCAGGTAGGGTGTTAGTTACTCTCCCAGCACAACACCTGTATCAGGTAGGGTGTTAGTTACTCTCCCAGCACAACACCTGTACCAGGTAAGGTGTTAGTTACTCTCCCAGCACAACACCTGTACCCCAATGGGGTGGATCATTGCTCATGCTGTCAGTCCCTGGTTTAATTGGTTTGCAGTCATTGACTAATGTGTCTGAAGTATTTACAGACTGGCAAACAGCTATGCATACATCTTCCTTTGTGTGTCCATTCATTTTACCAGTGCCTGTATTGCTTTCAGCCAGAGTGTATGAGTTAACCTTTATCTTGCTGTAAAACCTTAGTGAACCAGGTTGCATGGTCTCTGTAGGGGGACTTTGAATCATGGCCAAGTCTCTTAATGCAGTGTTTAGTGAAATGACGGGGACATGAATAAATGGGATTTATGGTGGTAGCGGCGAGGTCACAAGTACAGGTGTAGAATGTGCGCGTGACCCTTGTGCTATCAGTGACAACTGAATGAAGTAGAGTACACTAGGGTCGGACAGGAGACCTTCAACTATTTGGGACCGCCTCCGTGGTCTAGTGGTAGAGCCTCCGCTCGGAGAGCGGAAGGTCCGGGTTCAATCCTCAACCGCGTCATACCAAAAGACGTTAAAAGATGGTACTTTTTGTTACCCTATCTGGCGCTCGGCATTAAGGGTCTAAAAGAAGGACTGGTCGGCTCGGAGTCAGTATACTGTGTCTGAGTAGGGTATTCATGTTAAACTGCGGCATGGTATCTCAGTGAGCTAGCACTATAAATCGGCATCAGTCCGGACTAGTACAAGCAGCCACACACATACATACACGTGCATGCATGTCGCTATATAAGTGCAATAATCTTGGACGCGACGTTTAACCCCATTTCACCTCACCTTCAACTACTGGGGTGATACCTGTTCCCTCTCTGTTCCCATCCTCCCCCAGCTTCCATTACTAGGGTGCTACCTGTCCCTCTGCCCCCAAAGCTTCCCTTACTGGGGTGCTACCCTATCCTCTCTGTCCCCCAGGCTTCAATTACTGGGGTGCTACCTTATCCTCTCTGTCCCCCAGGCTTCCCTTACTGGGGTGCTACCTTATCCTCTTTGTCCCCCAGGCTTTCATTACTGGGGTGCTACCTGTCCCTCTGTCCCCCAGGCTTCCATTACTGGGGTGCTACCTTATCCTCTCTGTCTCCCAGCTTCCCTTACTGGGGTGCTACCTTATCCTCTCTGTCCCCCAGCTTCCCTTACTGGGGTGCTACCATATCCTCTCTGTCTCCCAGCTTCCCTTACTGGGGTGCTACCTTATCCTCTCTGTCTCCCAGCTTCCCTTACTGGGGTGCTACCATATCCTCTCTGTCTCCCAGCTTCCCTTACTGGGGTGCTACCTTATCCTCTCTGTCTCCCAGCTTCCCTTACTGGGGTGCTACCTTATCCTCTCTGTCTCCCAGCTTCCCTTACTGGGGTGCTACCTTATCCTCTCTGTCCCCCAGCTTCCCTTACTGGGGTGCTACCATATCCTCTCTGTCTCCCAGCTTCCCTTACTGGGGTGCTACCTTATCCTCTCTGTCTCCCAGCTTCCCTTACTGGGGTGCTACCATATCCTCTCTGTCTCCCAGCTTCCCTTACTGGGGTGCTACCTTACCCTCTCTGTCTCCCAGGCTTCCATTATTTTGGGTATTACCTGTCCCTCTGTCACCCAGGCTTCCATTACTAGGGTGCTACCTGTCCCTCTGTCCCCCAAGCTTCCATTACTGGGGTGCTACCTGTCCCATTTCGGTTCCCCAGGCTTCCATTACTGGGGTGCTACCTGTCCCTCTGCCCACCAGGGTTCCATTACTGTTATGCCACCAGTCCCTCTCTGTCCCCCAGGCTTCCATTACTGTTATGCCACCAGTCCCTCCCTGCCCCCCAGGCTTCCATTACTGTTATGCCACCTGTCCCTCCCTGCCCCCCAGGCTTCCATTACTGTTATGCCACCTGTCCCTCCTTGCCCCCCAGGCTTCCATTACTGTTATGCTACCTTTCCCTCCCTGCCCCCCAGGCTTCCATTACTGTTATGCCACCAGTCCCTCTCTGTCCCCCAGGCTTCCATTACTGTTATGCCACCAGTCCCTCCCTGCCCCCCAGGCTTCCATTACTGTTATGCCACCTGTCCCTCCCTGTCCCCCAGGCTTCCATTACTGTTATGCCACCTGTCCCTCCCTGCCCCCCAGGCTTCCATTACTGTTATGCCACCTGTCCCTCCCTGTCCCCCAGGCTTCCATTACTGTTATGCCACCTGTCCCTCCCTGCCCCCCAGGCTTCCATTACTGTTATGCCACCTGTCCCTCCCTGCCCCCCAGGCTTCCATTACTGTTATGCCACCTGTCCCTCCCTGCCCCCCAGGCTTCCATTACTGTTATGCCACCTGTCCCTCCCTGCCCCCCAGGCTTCCATTACTGTTATGCCACCTGTCCCTCCCTGCCCCCCAGGCTTCCATTACTGCTATGCTACCTTTCCCTCCTTGCCCCCCAGGCTTCCATTACTGTTATGCCACCTGTCCCTCCCTGCCCCAGGCTTCCATTACTGGGGTGCTACCTGTCCCTCAGCCCCCCATGCTTCCATGACTGGGTTACTACCAATGTAATCATCTGGTTTGTGTGTTGCAGAGTACGAGGTGCCCAAGAAGTACGAAAACATCACCCACATTGCGCTGCTGATATCAGTGACTGTGTGTTTTGTGATTCTCATCATCACTGTCACCTTTGTGTACCTCAGGTAGGTGGCCAACATATCTGACAACTGTCAGTCTCTTCCTGTGTCATGTATCCATTGAATAACTGTTACTACTTATGTGGCTTGTGATTTCTGGTTGTGCTGATGATGTTATCCAGTGTTCCATGTGGCTGAGTGGTACTTCGTGCTTGAAAGAAGCAGTAACATGGAAATCAGGTGTTCATGATTGCTCCTGTGTATGTAGCGGGGGGGTCTCCCAGAAATTGTGTGATGTAGTTACAACTGCGGATGCGGAGCTTGATGGCACAGATTGTTGCCTTCACTATCAACCACTATATATACTACTCATAAGAAGTTAACAAGATCCCTTGATTTCATGTTATTAGGTAATCTGTCTCGACATAACAGCATGCTTGCTGTGAGAAGTGACTGCTTGTTGTAAGAGGCGACTAACGGAATTGGGTGGCCAGGCTCGCTGACTTGGTTGACCAATGCTCATTATGTCAATCACTGGTTTGTGGGGTTCAGGCTCGATTATTTAAATTTTGCTGTTATATAGCCTGAATATTGCTGAGTGTGGCATTTAACAACAAACAAACAAACATGACATGACAGATTTACTATATTGATATGAAAGAATCAGTGTTCATGAACTTCTTTTGAGCAGCTGGTATATTTTATGTTCAAAATTAAGAATGACAGTCAAAGAGTCCTTTTTATTATTCGGATGTTAAAAGTTGCATATTTAGGAGGTCCATAGATTTACATGCTGCAGAGGGACCCCAAGATCCACCTTAATGTTGCACTTTGGTATTGATGTACCCAGATACCTTGTATCATAATACAAGCCTCAAGTCAGGTATTTTTTCAAAACAGTTCATGTATGTATACGTCTCAAAAGAAGTTAAAGAACACCCAATTCTTTCATATTGCAATCGTTAATCTGTTATGGCAGGACAGATAATCTATTGGAATGTGAAATAATCAGGCGTTCTTTAACTTCTTTTGAGTTGTATATATTGATGTATTAAAAAGTAGAAAATTGGATTTTAAAGTATTATCATCTGATGGAATGTACAAAAAGTCTTACACCATTATGGTTATTTTACAAAAACATTCTATGTATATCATATGCTTTGAAGTCTCTCTTGATTTCTCTTAAACAAGATTCTTGATATGGCAACCTTGTCAAGATTATTAAGCAGAATAGCTCCAATGTATCAACATTCTTGCCGTAATCAAATGACAATCGGGGGTCGCAGTATGGGGTTTGTCTGATTGTGCAACAAAAATTATTCACAGGCTGAAATATTGCTGACTGGTTAATTAAACAACCTTTTAGTCAGATGATTAGAATATTGGAATATTTCAAGTGGCATGTTTTTCATATAGCAACTTTACAGTGAAGACATGTAGGCAAGTACATGCTCTCACCATTGACAACATATATTTCTTGTGTGTGGGGGCACAGGTGGCCCAGTCATCTAAGGCGCCACAATACGCTGTGCAGAGAGTCCCTTGGGCAAACCAGAAACCTATGAACCTGGGTTTAAATCCAGATTCCCCTGATTGTGTTACTAGGTCTGTCCACATCATATCCGTGCTTGTGGGTTTCACCAAAGTGGTAAACGTCTGAGACCTGCATCACTTGCGCTTTTCTCCCACGTTAAGCTGACACGCCATAGTATGACTGGTATACTGTTCAAAGCGGTGTTAAACCCTACTGACTCGTTGACTCTGTCTATGTTGATGTTGATGTTGTTGCATGATGACGAAGATGATGATGACTGATGACACTCTGTAGGTATCGTAAGCGTGAGCTGGAGAGGGAGCAGATCCTGGAAGAAGCAGAGAACGAGACGTTCATTGGGACAGGGGAGACGCTACATGACCTCATAGAACAGTCCCAGTCTTCTGGCAGTGGCTCAGGGCTTCCATTACTGGTGAGAGACAATCTTTTGTTGCAATGAGCATTAGGCTTGAAGCTGTATGGGCCATCAGTAATATTTTTTTACCTGCACAGACTGACAGTAAGCATTATCTTTTTACAGTTACATTCTGTCTGCACTGCATTGACAATCATGTAGATGTATTCAGCAGCACTTAACTGTTGCTTCCTTGATTTGTTAAACAGTACTGAACTGTTGGATTGTTGATGTGATCAACAGTCATCAACATTGCCTGCTGAAATCTGTGTCCTGCCTCTGTGGTCTAGTGGTAGAGCATCTGTCTGGAGAGTGAAAGGTCAGGGGTTCAATTCCCGACCCTGCCATATCAAAAGAAAGTAAAAGCTGCTACTTGTTGTTACCCTGCCTGGCACGCAGCATTAGGGGGCTAAAACAAGGACTGGTTGGCTCGGAGTCGGTATACTGTGTCTGAGTGGGGTATTCATGTTAAACTGCGGCATGGTATCTCAGTGGCCTAGCACTATAAAATCGGCATTAGTCCGGACTGGTTAAAGCAGCCACACACACATACATACACGCACACGTGCATGCACATTGCTACATAAGTGCAATAATCTTAAACGCAATGTTAAACCCCATTTCACCTCCCCTCTGAGATCTATGAGGATCTACCTCTGTTGATCGCTCATAGTTCAAGATAGTAATATTATTGTAATATGTATAGTAATGATTAGGATAAGCTCAATATGTTTCACATCCGAATAGTGCCATTAAGTTTTTCGGATCACATAAGTTGCATGGAATTGAGGTAGGCTTGGTCTGAGGAGCACATCCTGGAAGAAGTGTGAGTTCGTTGACTTCAAAGTTTTTCTGTACTTTTTTTTAGCAACAATAACAATGTGGAAGTAGAGTTGTGAAACCTTAAATTCTATTTTCAATTCAGTTTTGAACCAGCGGAAGATTGGCTTCCCCTAAAAGCTCATTCCTCAAGCAGAAGTAACATATCACCTTACCTCTCGACTCATTAAGGAAACACTTAGCCGGTTGTAGTTTTTACCAGCAATGTCATTATTCATAGCATTGTAAGACGGTAAATATCAGCTAACTGCAAAAACACCACTCCCCGAACAAATGAGGATATAGATAGGCTCTGGTATTGACAACTTCTCGCTCATGTCGTTAGCGCCTGACCCAAGTTAGTTTTATCAATAAAACCATGTCATCAGTTTCATAATTGGCACTGATGAATATTCAAAGGTTATGATAAGGTTTGTTTTCTGGTGATCTCAAGTCTGGCTTTGTCTGCAAATAGGTGTTAGTTTTTTTCTTTATTGTGGAAGTGAATACATCTCCAATGGTGTGGATGTGTTTTGTGGCCTGCGAGTGCATCTGACTTCTTCATGCACAATGACAAGATAGAGGACATGTCAGTCTGTCACAGTGACTGACACCAGGGATTATAATCCTGTAATGCTCTGTTGTCAAAGGAACAGATCACTTCTCAGAATGTGCTGGAAATACTCGTTTGTGACATTTATGTGTCTTTATAATCCTATTCTTCATAAAAAAAAAATATGCACTTGCCAAACCAGAAGAGTTTGGGTTTGTGTTATTTTTGAATGATAACGTGTAAATCTTATGTAATAATTTTTGTCTAGCACAAAATAGGTATCTGATGGTTATTGCAAGTGATGACTGAATTGGGGATCAAAAGCTAGTCAATCAAATGTCAAATAGCATAGGATATAATAGCATTGGGTATAATAGTTAACAAGCTATTGGAGTGCAGGTACATGAACAGCGTCCCTTTCTGCTTGGAATACATGAGGTGAAGATGAACACCACAGCCAACTTGACTGCAGCTGATTGAGGACTAGTTTATGGAATATTAACAGAAGTCAAGTATATCTTCCAGATTTGCCCTTGTCTCATGATTAGTGGTCATTTCTAACCCAGTTAGTCAATTTTCATTGCATTTTCAAATGTGATGGATCCAAAGTATGCAAGCATGGTGTCATGAATGATTAGTTGATGTCAACTTAGAAAGTGTTATGTCCTGTAAGAATAGGTGCAGATTACTATATAATTAAACTGATTTTCAGGTTCAACGAACAATTGCCAAGCAGATTCACCTCATCAAGAGTATAGGCAAGGGGCGTTATGGTGAAGTTTGGAAGGGCAAGTGGAGAGGGGAGAATGTTGCTGTCAAGATATTCTTCACAACAGAAGAGCAAAGCTGGTTCCGTGAAACCGAGCTCTACCAAACTGTCCTCCTAAGACATGACAATATACTCGGTAAGTCCTTCCCAGCGTCCTTTAGATACTGTTGCATTCGTTTATTCAACATTGTTGTTTCATTCTGTTATTTGATGCTGTTTTATGATAGTGTGCTTTCTCCCAATGGTGATTCTGGGGCAGAGAAGGTCCCCATGACCCCATGGCACCAATTTTCCAGAATTTGCCAGAGACTCCATTTGTTAAAAGGATTTTAAAAATGACAACTTCCTCTAAGAACTCCCTGTTGGGAATTCTTGGGCAGATGTTGGCCTCAGTTTCTCATGATGGTCACAAGAGCCAGCTGATGAGGATTAATGGGTACAATGTGTAAATAGTGTTTTGCATCTTGCTGCAATGGCATGGATTGTTTCTCATGCTTTCAACAACTCACTTAATTAGAACCTGTTTACAGTCTGCCATGATATAGCTAGATTGCTTCAGTTGGCGTAAAACAACATGCACTCTGTCACTCATCACAAGTTTGTTGGGGGCGGTCAGGTAGCCTAGTGGTTAAAGCTTGTCAGGCCGAAGACCCGGGTTCTATTCCGTCATGGGTACAATGTGTGAAGCCCATTTTGGTGTCCCCTGCCGTGATATCGCTGGAATATTGCTAAAAGCGGCGTAAAACCATACTCACTCACTCACTCACTCACTCACTCACTCACTCACAAGTTTGTTGACACACCTAGTTTCAAATTTGATGTTAGTTTAGGTCAGTGGTGAATGTGTTCACTCTTCAGACAGCTTTCATTTCCCTTCTGTGTGGATGGTTCTTGTTCTGAATGTTGGTGGCTGAAACACTTCTGGTTCCATGCATACAATTCTGTCAGACGGATGAAGCTGTAGTTCCACTTTTGTCTTTGTGAAGAAAATATTGTCAGATCAACAGGTGTTTCTTGCACTCAGTGCAATCTACGCAGCATCTTTATTCCCCTTCAGAAACAAAACCATGACAGATTGTGTCAAAGGCCATGAGGTGTTGTCTAAGACATAGAAAAAACCCTCTTTGTTCCTTTTTTTGAAAAATGGCTTTATCTGCTGTTATTTGAATCTGTTTACTCTGTCGTGATTACTGCAGACACTCTGATGATAACGCAGGTTACACAGAATCATCTGGTGATATTATATCATACACTGTCAGACTGATAGGGACTTAAGAACACTTGTGAAAATGAGTATAAACAAAGGTCCCCTCCCGGCTGTGATAGGATCGATGTGAAAAGACCAGTAACCTTACAGTCTTCGTTGTTATCACATTGCCCTGGATCACATTTCGGAATGGAGAAATCACTTGATGGGCGGCTTGATTGTACTTCCGGAATCAACAGATTTGACTGATTTCTCAGACTTAAACCTTGTTAAGGTTGATGTATAGTTTCCCTATAATTTGGCATAATGACCTATTGTTGCGTCTTGTTACTTGTTAAAATGCATGTTCTGAATGGTCAATGAATTCCTGGTTCAGAAGCAACTGCAACAATAATAGTGTTATGTCATCATTACAGTTTTAATCATGAGATTGGATTCGAACATTTTTTCAACTATTCATGATCATGAAAAATGAATTTCATTAAATTGAAATTGAAAAATTTCAATTGAATCTCATTGAAAACATCAGGGACATAAGGATAAATTTGTTTTTGTTTGGGGTAGTGTCATCTTCAAACTTTTGACCCATTATTAGACAATTAGAATCTCTTGTTTGAAATATATTTTTCTTAATGTTTTGATGAAAAAATCAATGCCCTGGACATTTATGAATGATGAAACTATATAATTCCTTTGAATACATTATCTCTATTAATTCACAGCCATAAATTCCATTTTTTTCTGTAATCAAACTAACCATTATATAATTATATTTTGATATAGTATGTGTCGTGTAGTAACATTTTTTTATAAAAAATTCTGAATTAAAATGGAACTAAGGTAATAAAGGTTTTTTTAACAATGTAATGCTGCCTTATTGTTTCTGTTTCAAAATTTGAAGCATAACTTGAGTTATTATGCTGTATCAAGGATAGATTAAGAAAAAACTGTGTTTGTCATGGAGAAGCCTAATATGTTATTCCCTTCCTTTGCACTGACTGTCAGCTGTGACTTATATACATCATAGAGATGGGAGGTGGACATTGATTCCAATCACAGTCGCTACAAGTGCCCCACATCAAATTACCAGAACTGACACCATAGATGTACAATCTGATTAGCAGGCTATTTTGTCCTTTGTTTTTGTCACATGTTTAGCTTCCGAGTCTCACAAAAAGTAATAGAAGTCGCGAGCTCTCTAAGTAGATTTGGAGAAAAAAGATGCAAGCGCCTTTGACACTAGCTGTAGCTGCGTGCAGGAAGGAAGATACCCTGATCTGATCTTTTCACAGCTGTGTTGTACAGTGAAACCAGCAAAGGCTTCCCTCAACACCCTCGCCGAATATATTTGCGTTAATTTGATTGGATTTGAGGACTATGGAAAAGAAATTTTGACCTCTGAATACTGAAGAGTAACATGTATTGACGAAGTTGAGCTATTCTATGAGTGACAGGCACTATTTGTGCTACGCGAACAAAACGCGATTTCCTGCTGAGTCCGTCACGTTCTGTGACAGCTGTCAAAGATGCAGCGCTTTTGCCTTAATAAGGCTGTTTGTTCTGGCATGCAATCTGTTTTGCATTGTGCATTGTCTCAAAAACCTGCATGATTGCTTCCCAAGATCTTAAGTATGTTGCAAGTTTTCCTGATTTTACTTTGTAAGTCGACGTTTCTGATGCATGCATGTAACATACATAGCAGAGTTGGTCGGGGAACCATTGGAATACATACAGTTCAAAAGAAGTTAAATAACACTGATTCTTTCAAATAACTACAGTTAATCTTTTATGCCACGACATATGGTAATATGAATGAATTGGGTGTTCTTCAACTTCTTTTGAGTAGTATAATATGGGTGTATTTTTACTTGTTTTATTTGGTGGCTAGTTGTTACAGGGACTTCTATGATCAAGGTGTGTTTACTTCATTCATAAGTATATATACATTGTACCGTATTCGACATAAGCGCCCAGGGTGCTCTCAAAATTAGAAATAGGGGGCTCTTATTTGAATATAATTTTGGTGAAATAGTTGAAAGATTGTAAATTTCATGGTTTATGCTAACAGCCTGAAATGATGCAAAAGAAAAGTCTGTGTGTATTATACACGACAGATATATTTTTCCCAGAATTTAATTGCTCTTAATTAAGGGTGCATAAAACACACGAGTGCGTATTATACACAAATAAATAAGTTTTGTGTACATTGATCAATCGGAAGGGTGCTAATTGGAATTGTTCACTAGCCAATATATTAGCAAATATTGCCATGGGCGCTTATTACGTCTCATTTTGAGTGTTTGTTACTTAAAATAACAAGTGCTAGCAAGTGTAAATTCCTTGAGATCTCATTTGAATTGAACAAGGTTGTTTGGAGACTCGTAAATGTGTATCACTTGTTCATTGCCACATTTAGTACTTCTCTGTGATCTGTGACATGTGAACCCTCAATAATGAGGTATCGAATCATCACAGACAGCCTCTGGAAAATGTATTATGCTCTAACAATGGAAGCAGCTGTATTCAAGATTATAAGAACAAGTTCTTTTCAATCTGGTGCTCAGATCACATGTGCAGCCGTCTAACTTGGAGAGGGCCCAAAGTAATACACACATTGAAATAGTTCTCTTCCGAGATTGTGCTAAAAGGGGTCAAACCAATATAGTAATGAACTACGACTCTTCTGAGATTGTTGGAGCGGATGCACAAAGGGATCCAAATACAGTTGTGTTGAGAGAGGACGACATTCCTTTGAGAAATATGTTCACTCCATGTGTTGAACACTTAATGATGAGAATCCATGTTTTGGATTGTGATTTGAAGGTGTCATTTTTCATTTATGCAGGGGGGCGGTCGGGTAGCCTAGTGGTTAAATGTTCGCTCGACACGCCGAAGATCCGGGTTCGATTCCCGACATGGGTTTAACATGGCACATGTGAATAGAGCAGTGTTTCTCTATCGATGTGTATTGGGCATTGTTTAACATGGCACATGTGAATAGAGCAGTGTTTCTCTATCGATGTGTATTGGGCATTGTTTAACATGGCACATGTGAATAGAGCAGTGTTTCTCTATCGATGTGTATTGGGCATTGTTTAACATGGCACATGTGAATAGAGCAGTGTTTCTCTATCGATGTGTATTGGGCATTGTTTAACATGTCACATGTGAATAGAGCAGTGTTTCTCTATCGATGTGTATTGGGCATTGTTTAACATGTCACATGTGAATAGAGCAGTGTTTCTCTATCGATGTGTATTGGGCATTGTTTAACATGGCACATGTGAATAGAGCAGTGTTCTCCATCGATGCGTATTGGGCATTGTTTAACATGGAACATGTGAATAGAGCAGTGTTTCTCCATCGATGTGTATTGGGCATTGTTTAACATGGCACATGTGAATAGAGCAGTGTTTCTCCATCGATGTGTATTGGGCATTGTTTAACATGGCACATGTGAATAGAGCAGTGTTCTCCATCGATGTGTATTGGGCATTGTTTAACATGGCACATGTGAATAGAGCAGTGTTTCTCTATCAATGTGTATTGGGCATTGTTTAACATGGCACATGTGAATATAGACCTGCATAACGTGAACTGAGCTTTGCTAAACATTACATATGTCTGTTAAGCAATGCTTCAACAAGGCACATGTGAATAGAGCCTTGCCTTAGTGAGAATATCGCAGTCCTGTGGTTAAAATGTTCACTCGTCATGCCAAAGGTTTGATCTATCTACACATGGCGGATGGAACATGTGAAGCACATTTCTGGCAGCCTTCTGGCCACCCCCACCATGAGATTGCCTGAATATTGCTAAGGCCTGTGTAACGCCACAACACTCACTCACTCACTCACTCACTCGCTCACTCGAAAGACATTGGGAATGATGAAATTGGTACAGGTACAATTCAAAAAGATTTCCATGCTTGCCGTAAAAGGCGACCATGCTTGTCGTAAAAGGCGACTAACAGGATCGGGTGGTCAGGTTCGCTTACTTGGTTAATACATGTCAACGTATCCTATTTGCGTGAATCGATGCTCATGATGTCAATCACTGGATTGTCTGGTCCAGGCTCGATTATTTACAAACCGCCGTCATATAGCTGGAATATTGTTGAGTGCGGCGTTAAACAACAAACACTCACTCACTCATAGCATAGGATATATTCTTGTATTGTATCAGGTAGCCACTAATATTTCCATGAAGTACAGTTGTGTCAAGGTCTCCGTGAGATTATGTCTGAGAGTAACAGGAAGGACGTGTTAACTTCAGCTTGATAACGGTTTAAGAATCTACTTCGAAACGTGTATTCATTAAACCAGAAGTTCTTATCCATAAAGTTGAACATTTTCTAATTTACTCACTGACTTCCAAAAGGCCAATCAAAGAGAGTATTGGGTGGATATATCAGTGGATGTGGTACTGTTGTCTGGCATACAGACCCTAAACTCACTCACTAACTCTGAAAAAAGGGCAGTGTGTGCACCCCACTCAGGATCCGCCAGTGGACAGGTCCATGTGTTCCAGCACAGAAAGACTATATGGAGAGTGTTTGTCCCGCCCTGAGCAGGTCTCATCCACTGTTTACACACAGTCTACCATGCATGCAATACACTTGCATTATCCCACCAGATTATTGTTGCGCTGTGATTTTCCTAGGCAGCTGTAACCTGATCGTCCACCAGGGAACACAAGTACTTGTAGTGGTCAGGACTAACCCTGGCCATTCAGGCACAGTCGGAATAATTTCACGAAATTGGCCCAGGAGGTAATGGTATCCGTGGAGACGTACGCAGGACAACAAATGGAGCCATTTGATTTTTCATGTCGGCTCGCGTCGGCATGAAATTGCAAAATTGCTTGGTGCCATATCGGGCGGAGGGTACTGCCAAAATAACAAAAGCTATGTTTGTAGTCTTTACATTGATTTGGGAATTTTTTGAGTGCGTGAACAAAGGCTGCTGCCACAGCCCATCTGAGAGGGTGGTCCACTTGGAGATGGACTTCATTGGTATTGATCTTTCAAGGGTATAATAAAAGTTGTGGCAGGCATGCGAGTGATTCTGAGAACCAGCGTTGCATAATGGAGCTCATTGGAGGGAAACTCATGGGAGAGAGGTTTCCGGAGTTTCTGCTACATGCCTCGGAGTCTTTGATTGGCTACTTTCCCAGCTCTGTCCTGTGATACTCTCCGTAATGGTGTCACTTAGTTGAAGGATTTTCTGCCATTTCAAATTGTAGCCAATATTTAAGAGGAAAATTTGAATGTGTTTTTACCTGGTGGGAAATGTCGTCCATTTCTCCATGATATCTTGGTGTAAGCTGTAATGCAATTTTAAGGCGAGATATAGGCAAAGATCAAGTTATTGTGAATTTACATTTGAGATGGAGACAGGTTTTTAATAGGCTAATCCATGAAAGAATTTATGTGATGAACTTTAATCGTTAAGTTAGGATTAGGAAAACTCATGAAAATATCTTTCAAATGCATGAAACACTTATGGTACTTAATAATATGCTTTTTTATGCTTTTTGATATGCAGGAGAAATGACTTTTTATAGTCTGAGAATATGTAACTATATTTTGATGAAGCAAATACAACTTATAATGAAAGATTCTTGAACTGATACATATAAATATAATTGCAATCTGCAGACAGTTTTAATGACTTCTTCAACAGTTTTTGTCAATTTCCATTGACAAGGTCACTTGCAAGAAAGGCTTATTTACAAGCTAATTCATGAAGATTTAGACATGTTTTTTATGTTTTGTCTCCAATGTTCATTATAAATTGATGTCCAGGCACTATGTTATTGCAATTTATTAAGAACGTTTTATTTAGAGATTATCTAGTCAGTTTGATAACCTTCTATTAAAGGTCAAGGTCAATATTTTATTTGCCCAAAAGCTTACCGGAATGAATCTGTCCTGTATGCCATGATGAAGATAATTACATGACCTTCATTATCTTACAAAACACATAAGTATAACGATGCCCTGTGCACATCAGTAAGATGTTTCCACTGGAACTGTTGATACTTCGGTTACACTTGATCATATCGGAAGTTTTCTCAATTACACAAAATAAAATCAATATCAAGCCTTAAATTTCCAAATGGCATAATTTCTACATGTGTGCTTCTTGCTTAACCTGGGGAAAATCAATGCACTAATTATGTGCCTTCCTCCCCCTTAGGGCACGCCGCACTTGCCTGTCACACGTTAACCTTTCTGGTGGCGAGAAGGCTCCTTCGTCACTCAATCTGCAAAATGCTGGCCATAAGAGCCTTTGTCTCGGTTTCCACAGGGTGAATGTTTCTGATTTGCCACTAAATCTGTGTTCGAAATATCATATTTGAGATAGCTCACCTGGAGTTTGTTGCTGTTCCTGAACTTGTTAACATAATCATATTTGTAAAGCTTACAAATAAGTATATTTCTACGACCTATGTCAGTTGTTTTTCCTTCCTGATGAAGCTGACTGCTTAATGGTTAAGAATGTCACTATTGAAAGATATCTGTCGACCTTTTCTTATGAATGAAGCATCAGTTTTGTGAGTGGATTGGTTCTGTGGTAGGTGGTTTGTTTCAGATTACAAAGGTAAAAAAAAGGCCCCTTTAAACACAAGTGGCATGGATGGATAAGTGATCAGAGGTACCACAATTTGCATGCTGAGTTGCGCCCCTTTGCTATGCTAGGATCTACTGATCTTGGGTTGTATCCCATATTCACACTGAGTATGATACTTGGTTTGTCAAGACCATACCTGTGCTCATAGGTTGCATCAAAGTGGTAAATATGATCTGGGTCCCTTTGGGATTTCAATCCACATTGGCCAATTTGTGGTGTCCATGAAAGCGGCGTAAAACCAAACTCCCCCACCCACCCAAGTCGTGATATACCTGGAATTTTTTTTATTAAAAGTGGCATGAGACCCAACTCACACACTCACTCCTCCCACATTCCACTGACACCCTCATGTGTATCTGCAGTATTATGCCAAGCAGTATAAATCCAAACACATTCATTTGTAAACACCTTGTCAGAATTATTTCAGGTGAGCTACAGAGCGCCTTGACACGACTTTTTTCAGGTTAAGTTTTAAAGAACAGATTCACCTAAAAAGGTTTACAGGCTGAATGTCATGTCTCATTATATTCTACAGTTATCATCTTTTTAACTGAAGTATTATTCAAATAGCCTGACAAAAAGTTTTAATGAGAATGAGAATTTCAATATTGCAAAACCTATCATCATCCATCAGATGCATTGTGACGTCAGTTTTTAGTCCGTTTTGAGCAGTTTCATTTGAATACCCACTCTCTAATATATCTATTCTGAATTTCAAAATTCTCCAAAGTAAAAAGGTGAAATTGTCAGCTGATCTGAGGTTAACAAGATGATTATAAACTCTGATCACACACCTGTGGCTGCTTCCTTTTAATTTTCTTCACTTCCGTACCCAGTGTCTGTCTGTCTCGCTTACGTTTCCTGATTACACTGTAGGCTAGCTGGAATGGGGTTGTCAATTAAGTTACAGAAAATTGATTTTGTTGATACGTCTATGTTTGTGCTTGCCATTTCCTGAAAACATATTACTGAGTCCACTGAGTGTTCGAAGATTCTTTCACATTGCAATATGGAACATTGGGACACCAGCGTGTGAGATTTGCCCCATAACCAAATAATGTCATAATCTGAGTACGTCCAGGATGGAACTACTATTATAGATATGTCTGCAGGTTACGTTTCGCAATTTGATGACTTTCATAGACTGCATGGTGGAAAATAAAACATAGCTTTCAATTGGTAGAGATTTTGTTACATAGCAGTGGGATAGCCCAGTGGTGATAGTGTCCACTCATCCTGCTACAGCCCCGGGTTCAGTTCCCTATATGGGTACTGTATGTGAAGATTCCGGGGTAGAATAGGCGACTAACGGGATCGGGTGGTCAGGCTCGCTGACTTGGTTGATGCATGTCATCGATCCCAATTGCATGGATCGATGCTCATGATGTCAATCACTGGATTGTCTGGTCCAGACTTGATTATTTACAGACCGCCATCATATAGCTGGAATATTGCTGAGTGCGGCGTTAAACAACAAATCAAACCAAACCAAAACAATATGTGAATCCCCTTTCTGGTATCCCCTGCCATGATATTGCTGGAATATTGCTGAAAGCGGCGTAAATCCGTACGCACTCACTAAAATGTTGAGTAAGTACAAGTACGATTTTTATGTTCTGTGTTGAAGACGAGACAAAACACTGTTCGGTTGTTTGATTTGTGTTGGCAGTTAACAACCTCGACTTTTTGTGAGGGCAACTTGGCCCAGGAAGCATTTGGAATGTTGAGTTAGTGGTGGATGCTACTGGTACTACAGGACATGCTTACCCTTACCCAAACACCTGGTGTCATCACTGCATTTCAGTTTTCCCTACAGTGTGGTGTGGTTAAAGTGTTTGCTCAGAACACCTAAAACCCAGGTTCGATTCCCGACATAGGTGAAGCCCATTTCTGGTGTCCTGCACCATGATATTGCTGGAATATTGCTAAAAGCTGCGTAAAACATAATCACTCAGTTTTCCCTACATTTTTTTTACAGCTTTTTATCCTTTTTATCCTTTTAAGGAATCTGTTTCGTTGGATAATCAAGACTGATTATTCTTTCTTTAACAATTTATGTTAACAGCTGTCCTGGATTTAACACATGAATGTGTGTGGATAATGTTGCCCCAACTGTCCATGATAAAACTTCTTCAGTGTTTGCTGAGAAGAAAGACTCTTCTGACGACTTTTGTTTTGTAAATACAGCATATGGATGCACAATTTTGATGATTCCCTCAGCAATCTACACATCTCATCTCAGGGTTAATGTGTGATCCATGCCACTTCTTATGGAAGAAAATGAAATGAAATTCTATTAAATTGAAATTTCAGTTTCAAGAATGATACTTATGTTTCATTCAGGTTATAATGTTTGCTGGAGAAATTGTATTCAAACGATAATGTGATACCAATAACCCAATACTGTATGTTTTAACTACCTAAATCCAATTCTAGAAATCTCATGTGGGCCAAAATCACATCATACAGCTATGAAATGAGTTATAAACCAAATTACTCAGACCATTGGGAGTCTTCATGGTGGTTGTGTCATTTTTGACAAGGATTGCTGGGAAGGCCCCTCCGCAGATGTCCAATTTATCTTGGATTAGGGTGTCACGTTTCTGTAATTGTATCTTGAAAAGAACATCAGTTTGATAACACAGTATTTTGAAAACTATTATGGGTCGTATTTGTGAACTTAAATGGGAAGAAAAATGGAAATTAATGGCTTAGGGGTGAGAGCTGGGCTATAAATACAAAACGGGTTTCACCATTGGAGGCTTCTCTGATAGCTGTTTGTCAGGGTTCCTGTTAACAAATTACATGACAAGAATTAGGTTTCTATCCTGTTTCTTTTGCCGTTTCTATTAGCGTATTCCTTCTCATGTGCTAATGCACCATTTAAGTATTTCTGGAGAGAGAATCAGGACTTGCGGGCAAACAATTTCCTGAAAAAATGCATCGCACCAAGATAAAAGTTGCAGGAAGAGAATATTTGTTATGACATTAAGCTAATTGGTGTCACATATTATCGTGGAGGCCGATGCATGCAGCGATTGTTATGCTGTGGATTGCAGTGGGGCATCTATGTTCTTAGGACTTAATAGCATCAGAATCAGAGTGTGGTGTGGTGTTGGCCACAGGGGATTTCGTACAAAGTTATTCTATATTGTATTACTTAACAGGGTCTGTAAAAGCTGCAACGTTTCCATCTTTATGGTCTGTGTGTTGTGTTGAAATTGTGCTGTAGCTCTGTGAGCGAAGGGTTCTGTGTGAATGAAAGAAACAACTGCCGATCGCTACGGGGTGGTATAAGAAACGAGGCGTTTGTATTCTTGGGACTTGTGTGGAACTAATGGTAATATTTGATCACTGTACATGGACCAATCTGAAAGTAAATCATCGTTGCTGGTGTTCATCCTTTCCATAACTTGATGGTTTGGTACAGGTCCTTTTTTGATGATGTTTTTTGTTGTATACATAATAGATTATGCAGTTATGTAGAACCTGGTATCTTAGTGTCTGAAATGACAAATATCCTTTCTTCAATATCGTATGTTTTCCTGGGGGATTCCAGTTTAGAATAGATCCTCTGCAATCTCTGTCGTATGAAGTAGCTTAAAGGATCAGATGTCAGACTTTCTCATAATATCAATCACTTGCTTGTCTGGTCAGTTATTTACAGGCCACCATCACAGAGCTAGAGGATTGCTGACTGCAGTGTTAATCAACCAACAGGCTTTAAAATAACATGCATGACATGAATATACATTGCCTTTTATTAAGTGGTCAAATGTAACCAATGTTATACTTCTTCTGAGTAAAGTGCAAATTGTAGAACAATTTTTTTGGTACTTTTTATTTTTATGAGATAATAATACCTATGTGGAAGCCTCGGTGGCGGAGAGGGTTAGATCACTAACCTTTAGTGCTGGGTACCTATTTTGACCCGGATCTTCTCAGGTGCCATAGGGGCGGTCGGGTAGCCTAGTGGTTAAAGCGTTCGCTCGTCACGCTGAAGACCTGGGTTCGATTCCCGACATGGGTACAATGTGTGAAGCCCATTTCTGGTGTCTCCCGCCGTGATATTGCTGGAATATTGCTAAAAGTGGCATAAAACCACACTCACTCACTCACTCACTCACTCACTCACTCACAGGTGCCATAACACAGGTACACTGATCAGAGGGCATATAACTGAGGCTGTATGTACATCACAAGATGGTAGTATACATGGTGCAGTCACAATCTAACCCTGTGGTAGCTGTCACAAGATAACACATTTAGCATGGGAAGTGGGTGAAGGACACGCACGTCAGCAAAGCAAAGCAAAGAGTTATGTGGTAAAACCTTTATAATATTGTGATGATAAAGATCCTCTTTAATCATGCCTGTATAAGATTGACTCTGAAACACCCCCATATTGACAGGTATAAGGACTCAATTTACCATGTCGTTCCTGGAATAGTGTTATGTGTAAGGATATATAAAAATAGTTCAAGTATTAATGAACCCTCAAGTATCTTCGTTTCTTGAGCTGAAAAGGGGAAGAGTATAGGCTGCTGGAGCTGATAAGAGTTGAATGGTGGTGAATGCTATATTAAATATTTCCTCTGGGATCTGAAGAGATTAGAACTCAACTCTAAAGTGCTAATGCTGGCATTTTATGCTGTTCTTATTAAGAGTGTAACGGTATGTCAAACTATCGATGTATTGCAATTGTTTGCTCTATGATTGTACAATATATTGATATGATTTATGAACGCCAATAGTATTGTCCTTAGTATGCAAAATGATTGATAGTTTCAATAGTCACTATTAGTTATAAGTAAAACAAATTATGCATCTGAAAACCCAGTTTTTGCAGTTGAATTTCAAACCTTTCATGTGCTGTTTTGCAAGGATTAAAACAAAGTTATATTGAGTTGCTTCCCTTGGTCGACTTTGGCATTGTTGGCAATACATTATTCAGTATTCACATTGATCAATTTATTTATCAAGCCTTAAAGTTGGTTTAACATTGTCTCACTACTATTGCAGTAGTGTTGGGTACTATTGTAATACAATCACAGTTGTGAAAATATCCCCATTAGATATGAATTAGTATGATGCTGATCCTAACACATTTTGGGACAATGGGATCAGTGATTAAAAGCCTTTGCTCGTCCCACAGAAAGTCTGGGTTCGTGTTTACACATGGGTAGAGTGTGTGAAGATCAGTTCTTGTGTCCTCTGTCAATATATTGCTGGAATATTACTTAAAGTAGTGTAAATCTATACTTATAAACATTTTGGAGAGAGTATATGACACCAGCAGCTCCATGCACATATTTGCTGTCCTATTTCATTGTCCGAGGTTGTACTGAGAACACATGTTAAATGAGTTGATATCAGTGTGTAATAACTCCTGCGAATATCCTGCCTCTATTACATCAATGCCATAAATCCTGTATTTGGGCGGGCATCACACTATAAAAAAGTCAGATTTTCAGCATAAGTCCTCTTCAGATTCAACTATCCATAAGCAGTTGTACAGGCAATAGTATTCTCCGCTAATCAATGCCATTGGTTGCAGGTTTCATTGCTGCTGACATCAAGGGGACAGGGTCTTGGACTCAGTTGTTTCTGATCACGGACTACCATGAGAATGGATCCCTATATGATTACCTCAAGCTTCATACACTGGACACCCACGAGATGCTGCTTCTATGTCACAGTGCTTCCTGTGGCATCTCTCATCTCCATACAGAGATATTTGGCACCAGAGGTCAGTAGGGGGAATAACTCATTTCTACCTTTCTAAGGGGAGATAACTAATGACCTTTTTATGACCTTTTATGTTTGTTGTTTTGCACTTTGTTAATGGATGTAACGTTGCAAAGAATATTTTCAGTATGTGGTTTGATTCACATGTTGCTTGAGATTATGAAACAAATTATTCTATATTTTTCTAGTTTCATAAGGGTTTGGTTATGTATTAATATTGGGTGCTTGGTCAGAGGGAATCGGGTGGGTCACAAAAAATAATACATATTTGATTAGGGTCATGAAAAAATGGACACTTTATAGGAAAATATAATGTTCTTTTGCATTTTGGGGTTTTTTTCAGGGAGGGTCTTGAACAAAAATCATGAGGACATGGGAGGGTCATCCAAAAATATGACAATCTGATAATTGTTTTCTGTACATTTGGGCATCAAAAACCTCTGATCCGCCCCTCACTGTAATAATTGACAGGTTACTTTGAAAGTTGAATATAACCGTAATTTTATGATGAATAAATTGAAGATTGTCACAGTCGTAATCACAGAACATACACCTCTGACTTTCAGGAAAGCCAGCAATTGCTCACCGAGACATCAAGACAAAGAACATCCTGGTAAAGAAGAATGGTACATGCTGTATCGCTGATCTGGGCCTGGCTGTCAGATACATCAGGTACGTGTTGATGGAGTGGCTGGAAGAAAATGCTGTTGGGGGGTATAGGTGGAATTTTCAACATTATCAGGGCTTGGAGAAAGTCACTTGTATAAACATGCATTGTTTCTGAAAGAACAACTGTTTTTATTGTCTTGAATGACATGAGGAAACCTGTTGTATCACTGCAGAAAAGTTACACTCTAGATAAAGTGGAACCAGATTTCTGATATTTAGGCGAGCCTCTTACAGCCTGACATGAGATATCACTCTTCCAGAAACTAAAGGTTCACAGATAGAAGTTTTTGCTTGAATTCATGTGTGGCCAAGGAAGAAACAAAGTTTTGGACGGTACCTAGATTAATGTACCATACATATAGGCCAAAGACCCTTGAAGACCAACTTAACCTGTTCATGCAACAAAACAGTTTCTTGTGTAATCTTACTTGTAGATAATGGTAGTTTTTTCCTGAATTAATGCCAGTGATTGACACCAGCTGTGCAGCCCTTGTTCCTGTTAGAGTGGGATGTGTTATAAGTCTCAAATGTATCATCAGAGTGATATAATGCATGCTGTTTTGGGATGTGTTTGCAGTGAAAGCAGTGAGGTAGATATTGCTCCCAACACTCGATCTGGTACAAAACGGTACATGGCGCCAGAGGTGCTGGAGGACAGAGTCAACAAGAACCACTTCGATGCCTACAAACAGGCTGACATGTACGCCTTCGGGCTGGTGGTGTGGGAGGTGGCAAGAAGGTGTATAATCGGAGGTAGGTGGATGGCCATGATGGCATGATTTGCGTGTGGAAGTTTGACCTCACCGGACTTAAAGTCAAATGACCTTGTGTCATGGTGCGTTGCCAACCGTCTGTCTAGTCAATTGTCAGGATGTCCATCCATTAACTTTTGCATTTTGGAATCTTCTCTGATACTACAAGGCCAATATGAAGCTGAAACTTTTTATGGGCAATCCCATCTCTCAAAAAAGTGCTCATAGAATTCTGTTAAAATTTTAAACATGGCCTCCATCATGCAGATCAGCTTCAGAGCCTTGCTGCTGTATATTTTTCATGTTTTCGTTGATTGCTGTAAATCTGGAAAGATTTGTTAGTTGGAAAGTCTTGAGAAAACTACAAGTGACACACACTCGCAATCGTTTAACGTCGCAATTACTTTTGCAGACCAACAAGAACATAATCTAACAGGACATGTTCATTTTCACTTCCACACATTTTCAAACCAGCTAGTATATGATTAAACATATTTAGATCCCTCATGCCTTGTTTCCTTAGAATAGGTCTTCAGCAACCCATTCTTGTCGTAAAAGGCGACTATGCGTGTCGAAAAGGTGACTAACGGGATCGGGTGGTCAGGCTCGCTGACTTGATTGATACATGTCATCGATCCCAATTGCGTGGATCGATGCTCATGATGTCAATCACTGGATTGTCTGGTCCAGACTCGATTATTTTACAGACTGCCATCATATAGCTGGAATATTGCTGAGTGTAGCGTTAAACAACAAACAAACAAATAAATGTTTCCTTAATTACACCTGGTCACGTTGTGTCACTTACCTGCCACATCTTGTGAAGTTGCTGACACAACACTAAGTAGTCCAGACATACGCCAGCCATGTGAATTGTTGTACAAATTTCAACTTTCCTTGTCAACTACAACACTTGCATCTGTAGTTGAAAACAGACACGAGTAACCTTTTCATCACGCTGCTTCCTACTCCTTTAGAAAATGGTCAAATGTATGAAATATCACATATGGGATAACATTTTCTTAGTAAAGTACAGATTCTAGTACTTTTGGGGGGTTGAGTCCCTTCTGGGATTTGAACCCACACTGCCAGAGCTATCGGCCATGGGAGCCTGTCAGAGGGGTACACAAAGTACAGGATCTAGACTACCAGTTGTCAGGGCTTTCATTTTTGTGGAAGCCTTGGTGGCTGAGTGGGTTAGATTGCTGACTTTGTGTGCTGGCAATTAAGTGCCTCACTCTGGCAGTGTGGGTTCAAATCCCAGACGGGACTCAACCAAAAAAAGTACTAGAATCTGTATTTTACTAAGAAAGTGTTTTCCCAAACATAACATTTGTTACATGTACAAAAGCAGCTTTGATCTTTGGTAGGGTGTCGCAAAACTTTCCAGGCACAGTTAAGGATTTTGTTTAGCCACTTGCTATTATTTCAATTGGCAAAACGTCCCTAAGTTACAGTATGCATTTTTATAGTTTGGGAATTGTTCTCTGTAAACATAGGCAGAATAGGTTCAAAGTACACTTGATCATTATGAGAGCTAACTGAAGTGGTTAGGTGTCTATATTATGTGATCAGGGAGAGATCAGACAGTGTTTTGTCCGAGTGTGATTAGTTAGAGTTATTTGTTGTGTTGATGCAGGGATTGCAGAGGACCATGCGCTGCCCTACTTCGACTGTCTTCACAGCGATCCCAGCTTTGAGGATGTCAGGAAGATAGTTTGTGTTGAACAGATCCGACCAGCCATACCCAATCGATGGATCTCGGATCCCGTAAGTAGTCGCCAGCATTTAGTACTTATAAAATGTCAATTTGGCAGTCTCAGTGTTCATGGTACAGCTGATTCTTGCCAACAGTTAAACATGTGTTAATTCAGTTGCGAGGCAAGTTGCAGCCTCTTTGTTGTAAGACAGTGCTATATTTTGTGACCTTTCAAAGTCAGCATAACCCAAAGACTGTTTCTTGTTCTTACTTGGTTCAGATATCAGATAGCCATGAACTGGTGCCTTTTGCTAAGTAAGAATTTTGAAAATTGTATTTATTTCCGGATTTCATGACGAACAAACTCCAATCAATCGACCATTGATGAACAGTTTGTATTTCCTTACCAATCAAGTTAAAAACTTTACTTTTTTTTGTTTTGAAATTTTCTCGTCGTCTGTTTTATTTTTCGAAATTCCATCAAAACATGAAGTACATTCCAATGATAACCATTGCTCCCAGTGATCTTCTCATAGTAACACCTTCCTACTGAGATGATTAAGGGCACCAGGCAGCTTGCAGTGTATTATTCTGTCAGGAAGTGGAATGGGGTTATAGGAATGGGTGCTGTCTGTCCATCCTTCCGTCCGTCACATTTTTTTGCAGAACAGAACTCATAAACCATGCGAGATATTTTAATCAAACTTGGCACATAGATAGGTCTAGTAGTGAACTGGTGTTTTTTTATAGTTTGGGATTTTTTAAACATTTATTTTTCTAGTTTCCATGGCAGCAACTTTGACTTGAAAATGGTGGTATTCGTGAGGGATATGATTTTTTCATGCTTGTTTGAAGCAGAATTTTTTTGCAATTTCTTGTCTCTTAAGTAACTACTTTGTTTCCTGTGTGTCTGACCTTGTCTCTGCCTTGCCTCCACAGTACATGAAGATCCTGACAAAGGTGATGATCGAGTGCTGGAGCCCTAACCCAGCAGCCAGACTCACATCATTGCGTGTTAAAAAGACACTGGGAAAGATGCTGGAGAGCATTGAACTCCACACAAAGCTGTCGTCTCAGTCATGATGACATCGGGCAGACAGGAGCTAAACTTAATCAGGGAATGCTGAATATATAGTGCTGTGTACAGATGCTTGTTCTCATGGAAGAGGAGACCACTTGTCCCACCGACCCAGCGTGCAACTGAACGCGGAGTGCGGAGTCAGCCACGTCCATGCCTCTTGTCCCAGACGAATGTGGCAGCACGTGCAGCGTGGAGTGCACCCTGCTTTGTGCAGGCTGCACAGTCATGCATGTCTGGTTTCATGCATTTTGTAAACTGATTGCTCAACCACAGGAATATATGAAGTCAGGATATGGTGTATTCAGATAAGGGTAGATCAGGCAGACTTCAGTGAAGGAATCATTAGATCTACACCAAAGCTAATCATTGATTCAATTGTTTTCATGGAACGTTTGGTTTAATTTGCTGATTTCATAGGTCCATTCATCGCATATTGTGTGAAATACACTTGAAACTGTTTTGTTTTTTTCTCTACTGATTTGAGACCTTCGTGGATGGACCCAGGCTTTGTTGGTCTAAGGGAGATAACTCTATTTGCTACAAATGAATAACTTCTATTTAAGATACATGCCCATCAGTACGGAGAAAATTATTCTTTCATGCTATCCATTGCTTCCTTCCTTTTTACGTCTCTGGAATTATTCTCATTTTTTTCTTATGCTATTTTTAAAGCATAAATCCTTTCACCCTTGTGATTAGAAACTTGGATGTGCTTAACCATCTTTGGGAAATTGAGTTTATGGGTGTACTGCCAAATGTTTATCACAAGTTCGAAAGACATTGAGAATGATGAAATTGGTACAGGTACAAGTCAAAAAGATTTCCATACTTGCTGTTAAAGGCGACTTTGCTTGTCGTAAAAGGCGACTATGAGATCGGGTGGTCAGGCTCGCTGACATGTCATCAATCCCAATTGCGTGGATCGATGCTCATGATGTCAATCACTGGGTTGTCTGGTCCAGACTCGATTATTTACAGACAGCCATCATATAGCTGGAATATTGCTGAATACTGCGTTAAACAACAAACAAACAACCAACCAACCAACAACAAAAAGATTTACTGAAGTCTTCGTCTTACTGGATTATCTCCCTTTGACCACAGTCTACCATTGAATGAGCTTGATCAAACTTATAGGATAGACTTGCTCTAGCGAACTAGTGACCTAATCTCTCCCACCAAGGACAGTCTTTAAATGGCATTTTATAATTTATTTACAAAATTGTTTCATTGACCCATATATGAATCAGCTTTACTCTATTCATCAGCAAGAACAAACCTACCACATCCATCTTTTTATACCCAATCACATAATGGCAATATGTTGTTTTAATTCTAAGCATTATTTGAATGACTGCAAATATCATTTGAATTGTTTTATTTCCATGCTCAATAATTGTTTGTGATAAATTATAATTTATGTGCAGACCTGTTTGAAAAGAGAATGGCATGGATGCCATTTCGGGTACATATGATATGTATAAGTCTTGTTAAATGATACGAAATAGTGGATATTGAATCTATCTTAAATATAAGGCAGAAATTGTCAGTTCAGTGTTGAAAATCTTCAATTTGTATTTATGAGAAATGTTTTTCGTTGGCACCAATGTTTCAATGCTTATCACATATAGGTCAGTTAGACGTCATCTTTGTACATAGGAACCTAGAACATTATTCAAAGTGTACAGTTTTCATAGCATAAAGCATCATGAAGTCCATTTCCATGGTAACATACCACTCTTGTACATAGGTCATTCTGACGTCATAGATAACCCAAATTGTATTTATTTTTATGTAGTTTACTGTACCATATCAAGTCACAATAGCGGTTCTTTTATGAAGAAACCTCTGTTTGTATATATGTACATATATATATGTGTTTTTCCCCCCGACAGCCCAACTGTGAAATAACATGCCAAACATTGCTGTACTTGAAGTCTGTTGTCCCAGTTTTACATAGTTTTAGCATACTCATTTTAATCAAAAATTGATTGTGCAAATATGAATGAAATCAAACTGTTTTAAGTGTTACTGAGAAGTGATTATGGCTGTAGCAATATTTGTACTTAACCAGACGATGCCAATTTTGTGAGTTAGTTAGTAATATGTTTCTTAAACATGCCTCATCTTGTTGAGTTTTAGATATCTCATAGTTATGTCTTATGCAGTAAATGAATGTACAAGTTTGAAAAACGTTCCAGAAAATGTTATGTCTGTTGTACTTAGAGCTGCTGGGTAATCAAGTGATACTGCAACCTTTGCATTTATTTACGATGGTGCAAGAATATCTTGCCCCGCAGAACCATATAGCAACCATAGTGGTTGTTTCAACTTCCGTATGACACTGACACGTCACCCATGTCACTCAATTTACTCTGTGAGGAACATGTGCACATTAAGCTTCCAATTAAAATAAGCTTGGAATTTTGATCAATTTGCACACTTTGTGCAGAAACAGTTTGAGTCTGCTAGTGCAAACTTGTTTGGGGCATGTTTTGGGGTAAATTTCTCATCCTATGGGCATTTTACTGACATTACGTGATGGAAAGAAATTTAGCATGGGATTCAGAATAGAGGCTGAAATTAAACATTACTAAAACAGAGCTTCTACAAAACCTGATATTTGGACAGGCATCAAGTTTGCCTTGATCTTGAATTAACATTTCACCAAATCTCAAAGATAAACATAACTACAATTTGGGAATAGAGTTCTGATGACTAAAATTCATTTGAAAGACAAGTTGTAGCCTTGAAATATGCCTTGTCCCCATGTGCAGTGGGTGGCCTGTGAGTGTCGAGTACTCTTACCTCAGTCAGGTAGATTGTAAGCAATCTCGTAGAGGCTTCCATTTCTGTTGTCAGAGGCTGTCGTCCGTCGCTGTCGTCCGTCGCTGTCGTCCAGCTTCTTCATGTTATTCTCCTAGTCTTCCAGTCTTATAGATGCAACTGTTTATGTCAATTTCTGTCAACCAGGCCAGTTGGAATGTCAGTTTCCTTGTATAATTTGCCAGGTCGGAGGAAGATCACAGGTGATGTCGTGTTCATTAACTTGAGTGTTAAAGTCAATAGCTTAATGAGTTATTAAACAAAATACATTTTGTACCTCATCTGATCTTTTCAACATATTTAACAGTTTTTCCAACTTAATTCAGTGATAATGTAACTATGAATTTTTTAATGAAGTTATACAACACTTATGTGTAATTCATGATGTTTCTATCATAGCTTGTAAATGGCTCTTTAAGACATTTTGTAAGTCTTTTCAATGGATAAATTAATTTTGAAAAGTTATCTAACATTTTACATGTTAGGCAGGAATTCCTCCAGTGTTTTTTTAAACTGAATGTTGTCAATTGTTTCCTGCTTATTGTATGACAGTTATTCCTTCAATGAAATATATATATACATATATATTTGATAACAATCAGAACCCATACAGCAATACAATAGATAGATTTTGATTTGGCATTACCGTTAAATTATTTCATTTGACCCTTTTCTGTTATTGAGGATAACAGGTGTCATGTATTGACGTAAACAAGACCTACTTCCGTGAAACTATGTTTAACCATCAGATTCAGTTCTACTTCTTTAAACAAATGTCAATGGTGTGATACCGTGAAGGGTATGTTTTATGTAGCAATGGAGTTTGTTTCTCTGTTTAAAGGTTCATGACTTTCACAAATCTCTTTCATTGCTTTGCTGTGTAAGCCTTGCAATAATTCTAGCATTTGTTGGCTATATTTGTAATATAATTGTGCTTCGACAAAAACATACTCCATGACTTTGTGTAGACCATGAGACAATGAAAATTCTGACAATTAAATTGTTTCACAATAGAAAATAAAATAAAAATCTGCCATTCTAACAACATTTTTCAGGTGGGGAACTGTCTTCTGTTTCAAATCAATCCTGTAGGTTTCAGAAGGTTAAATAGTTTCATGGAAGGAAAAATACTTGTTCTATATACATATAGCTCCAAATGTAATAATCATTAGTGATCTCAAGAAATGATTGACAGCTTTAGGAACCGCTGCGTTAGACTACATGTATTTTGAATGACTAACTCGTCAGGGAGAAAAGGTCTCCTACCCCCAACCCACCACCAGGTTTGCTACTTAATTATACAGTGTGTAATCATCTTGAGTAATACAGTAGATACTCATGTGATCATCTTTGTAGCCTATTAATAATATTTTGTTGAGAAAAAATCAAAATGCTTACATTTTTATGGATAATTTACATGATTTGAATGTATGGATTTTTAACCAGTTGTACATTGTCTTTGGCTGTAATATGGCTCAAAGAGCTTTTGAATGTATATTTTGTAAATATTTCTATAACCACTGGGCGAACCTTGATTTCTGTTAGCTTATGAAGTGAGATCATGTTGAAGCTAGAAACAGGTCTTGTATCATTAGGAGGAGAGGGGCATTTGGTTCAGTAATTAATGTGGTCATGAAACGGTGAGTGGACAGTTTCTTCAGTGAGTGAGTTTGGCTTAATGACGCTTTGAAAGGTTTCACAGTTATGTCACGGTTTATCAGCTCAATGTGGGATGGAAGTGATGTAAGGCTTGGACTTTCGCCACTTTACCTCAGGACAAACCTGGGATTTAAACCCACGATCATAGGTTTCTGGCAGGTCTGAGGGACGCAACTCTGCACTAAGAATTGTGGTGTCTGAGACACTTGGGCCACTCAAACCATCACCAATTTCTTCAGATAGGAAACGGTGACTGAACATTTACAGTCACAAGCCGATTTCTTTGTCCCACTTTTGAGCACTAACTTATAGAATAAGGGCAAGCCTGCAAGCTATCAGAATCCCTCTCGGGCTTTGAGCTTTGTTACGCTCATGGGTAGAGAATACTGTGGGGGGGGGGGGGGGGGGGACAGAAACCACGTTGTGGTGGTGTCAATCATTATGTATCAATACTGTGGTGGTAGTATGATTTGTTTTTATTCCCAAAAATTAAGAGATCGTGTGTCATATATTCTGGTGTCAGATCAATCCTGTCCCGAATTGACAACATCCAGACCACAGGTGGGCCTCATGGTCTAAGGTACCACATCTCACTGTGAAGAGTTGCATACCTTTGCGATGCCAGTATCTGCTGATTACAGTCCAGCGTCTTACCTGTGTCTTTGGATTTCACCGAAGTGATCAGGTCTACAGCGTGCATCATGTTGAGCTTTTACTCTGATGTTAAGCTTTTCGAGTCATAATGTAACTGAAAAACTGTGTAAAGCATCATGGAAGCCACACGCTTACCGATTATTTCACTGTATTGGATGTTGTAGCTCCAATAAGCAACTTCTAAACCAGTCTATAAGTAATCTCTTTATGTGCCACATACTAAGCCCAAAAATGTACATGACAGTCCATAATTTTTTTTGTATATTTCTGAGTTTTTACAGAAAACACAGCAGTGTAGAAAGGCTACATAGTTGGCCAGTAACTATACTTGAAAATGTTTTAGTTTCATTTTCTTTTATTCTCTACCACTTGATCTAGGCCAATAAATTAAACTTGTGTATGTTTTAATACGCGCCCCGTTTCCATTTACTAAGCACTCAAGGTGCTTATTATGATGAATATGGTATTGATAATAAGTACTATGAATGGTTTGAATTTATTCATTCTGTGTATATTTCCTCTGTAAAGGAAGGATTAATGCTCCGTAAAAATTATCAGGTTTATGTTAAATATTCAAGAAAAGAAATCTGATGTAGATGTATGCACATTTTTTACTGACAAGCACTTTGCTTAGGATACCATTAATTAGCTTGTACTATATGGTACCTTAAGATGATACTGTCTCTATTAGAGAGATTACATATTGAATCTACTACCACCACAAACTCAATATTAAGTTATATGTAAATCTATGTTATCAAGTTCCGAGAAATCCATGTAACAGTGAATTGTCTTGATTCATTGTTGGATGAACATGTTTCTTTGCTGCCTCCAAATTTCACAGATTACCTCCCTTGTGTCAAAGAATTTCTTATACCAAAAGTGTAACCGTTTGACTGTTGTTGATTCAGTCTGACATCACCTCAGCTGCCCAGGTCACAAGTCTACATGAAGCTTAGCCCAGAGGTATTAAAATGTGAAAATAAACTTACAATGTTGCATCAATACAAAATTGATCCAATTTCACTGCAGAATGGAAATTGAAGATCTGATTGCGATGTATGTGAAATTAATTGAAATTAACAACGATAATCCACACCAAAATTTTACTTAAGCCAAATATGGATTGGTAGTTGGGTATTATCTGCAAATGCATGTTGACATAGGCCAGAGTGTGCCACTCTTCTTCTGAAGCCAGGGGCTGTCTGAGACTCTTATTTTCATATACCTATGCAGCATTTTTATTGCATTAAATGGTATGTACTTTATTTTGTAGAAAATTATGCAATGAATTTCATTTTGCAATAAAATGTATTTACCAACTATGACTGTTTGTTTTGTGTGTACAACCTCAGAAAATTATTTTTTTAAAGACTAGTCGAGAAGACTTGTGGTAACCTTATTTCACTATTCCGGGGCGTTTGTAGTTGGTCCAGCTTGAACAAGACAAACTTGTGGCAGCAAAACTGAAGCATTAAGAAAGGGTTCAGAATTATAGCCCTCAAATCTATTTGTCATGGGTCTACCATCATTGGATCACTAGTCCTCGGCACATTTTGTAGTCTCAGGCTAGCTGATTTGCGTGAATGCCGAAGGCTGGTGTACATGTATGGAGGGGGCTTTACATGATTGAATAGGTCTTCAGCAATCCATGCTTGCCGTAAAAGGCAACTATGCTTGTAAGAGGCCACAAATAGACTCGGGTGGTCAGACTCGCTGACTTGGTTCATGCATGTCGTCGTATACGAATTGCGTGGGTTGATGCTCATGATGTCAATCAGTGGATTGTGTGGTCCAGACTCGATTATTTACAGACCGCAGTCAGATATCTGAAAAATTGCTAAGTTTTGAGTTAATCAACAAACAAACAATCAAACAAAACATGATTGAGTGGCCTGACAGACTAGTGGTTGTAGACCCTAGCCATCAGAGCATCATGGCACTTGATCAGCTAACTCACACTCTGTACATAAACGATGCCTCCGTGGTCTAATGGTAGAGCGTCCGCCCAGAGAGCGGAAGGTCCGGGGTTCGATCCCCGACCGTGTCATACCAAAAGACGTTAAAAGATGGTACTTGTTGTTACCCTGTCTGGCGCTCGGCATTAAGGGGCTAAAACAAGGACTGGTCGGCTTGGAGTCGGTATACTGTGTCTGAGTGGGGTATTCATGTTAAACTGCGGCATGGTATCTCAGCGAGCTAGCACTATAAATCGGCATCAGTCCGGACTAGTACAAGCAGCCACACACCACACACACCTTCATGCACTATATAAGTGCAATAATCTTGGACCCGACGTCAAACCTCATTTCACCTCACCTCACCTGTACATAACCACCCATCCTCACTGATGTCGGCTCTGCCAACATGGTAACACTCAATCCAGAATCCTGAACCTTTGGCTGACACCTTGTTGAGGCACTCTTACAGCCATGGTTACCTGTTACGTTTCTTAGTTATGATATGGACCCATGAAGATCCGGGGTGGAATAGGTCTTCAGCAACCCATGCTTACCCTAAAAGGCGACTATGGTTGTCGTGAAAGGCGACTAACGGGATCGGGTGGTCAGGCTCGCTGACTTGGTTGATGCATGTCATCGATCCCAATTGCGTGCATCGATGCTCATGATGTCAATCACCGGATTGTCTGATATAGACTAGATTATTTATAGACTGCAGTCATATAGCTGGAATATTGCTGAGTGCGGCGGCAAACAAACAAACAAAGCTATGATATCACAAATAATTCTGAAAAGGGCACCAGAAAAGTCTTCAAGGTATGGTGAAAATGTTCGTCTTTTGTATCGAACTTTGTCAGATGGATGGATAGCAAAGGCATTATGACATGGGTACATGGATATGATTGTTGCATGTATTATCTCTGACAGCAGAATGCATACATGCCATTTTCAAATTCAGGAAAATCAGTTGTACACTGTACAATAAAAGGTTCTCGGGATCCTGAATATTTTTTACGGGGATATTTTTTGTAGTGAAGACTGAGCACACAGTTTCATAATAATATCCCCCTTAAATATATTCATGATCCCTAACCTTTTTTGTTTAGTATGTATGCGCATTCCACACACAAAAAAATTTAGCACAAATTTTGAAAAGGGAATACAGATGAAATCTGGTTAACTTATCTCCATAACTCTATACGTGACCCTACATAACAATTATTTGTCCTATGATCTATGGGGCGGTCGGGTAGCCTAGTGGTTAAAGCGGTCGCTCGTCACGCCGAAGACCCGGGTCCGGGCTCTACCGAAGGAGACCGCCTCCGTGGCCCAGTGGATAGAACGTCTGCCTTGGAGAGCGGAAGGTAGGTGGTTCGATCCAGACCGCATCATCCCTCAATACATTAAAAATGTGAAGATCTGGGTAAGAACATGCTTGTCGTAAGAGGCGACTAACGGAACTGGGTGGTCAGGTTCGATGAGTTTGTTGAAACATGTCATCGTATCCCAATTGTGTAGATCGACGCTCATGATATCAGTCACTGGATTGTCTGGCCCAGACTCGATTATTTACAGACCACCGTCATATAGCTAGAATATTGCTGAGTGCGGCGTTAAAGAACAAACAAACAACAAACTTTTTTTAGCCCTGCCAGGCTCTCTGCATTTAAGGGGATGAATCAAGGACTGGTCAGTATACTGTGTCTGAGTTGGGTATCTATGTTAAACTGCGCCATGGTATGTCACTGGGCCAGCATTATAAAACCGGCCTAAGTCCGGACTAGTACAAGCAGCCACACACACGTGCAGCCACGACCCTATGTGAGTGAACTAACTCGCTCTTTTACTGAAGGGATGAGTGAGTGAGTTGGGTTTAACGCCGCTTTTTTCCTGTTATATCACGCCATGTCAGCTTAATGTGGGAGGAAAGCCCGAAGTGATGCAGGTCTCAGACGTTTACCACTTTGGTGAAACCCACGAGCACGGGTATGGTGCTGACAAACCTAGAAACATAATCGGGGCGAACCGGGAATCGAACCCACAATCATAGGTTTCTGGCGTGCCAAAGGGACGCAACTCTGCACAGCGAATCGTGGCCCCTTAGACGGCTGGGCCACCCGTGCCCCCACTGAAAGGATGAAATACAGTCGATAATCCTTGAAACATAAACATTGATTTTCCAAAAGTACATAACCTGCTAACAGGAAACAGATAATTCCTCAGCTCAAAACTTAAGACGAAAGATTCCGTGATACATGTCCTCAATCACTGAGAAATGTGTTGTACGTCAATAAATCTGTGGACTATGTGGTCTGGGGGTTGTTTGGTTCAGGAAACGTGCGTAAAATATACTAAATTCTCCCACGACAAGTTGCTGTTCTTCATTGGCAACCCCCTGTACCTAGCAGCTGGTTGGAAATTCGTGTGATAATGTGTCAAGAAATAACATTTGTACTGCGCGTGGTTATACAGAGACATGCGTACCCTCATTACATACTTACTAAGTATTTACGCTTGAGAACTCCGCTATACTATCCAACATGGACTAGCTGCTTATACATTGCTACGATTCCCATGAAGATTCATAGGCCTTCAGCAACCCATGCTTGTCGTATGGGTGGTTTTGTTTGTTTGTTTGCCGTTTAACGCCGCACTCAGCAATATTCCAACTATATGCCTGCAGTCTATAAATAATCGAGTCTGTACCAGACAATCCAGTGATTGACATCATGAGCATCGATTCACGCAAATGGGATACGATGATATGGATCAACCAAGTCAGCGAGCCTGACCACCCGATCCCGTTAGTCGTCGCTTACTACAAGCATAGTCGCCTTTTACGGCAGGCATGGGTTGCTGTGGACATATTCTATCCCGGATCTTCACGAGTCACATCCCATAAGAACTACATCCCATAAGAACTACATCCCATAACAACTACATCTCATAACAACTACATCCCATAAGCACTACATCGCATAAGAACTACATCACATAACAACTACATCGCAAAAGACCTACATCCAATAAGAACTGCATCCCTTAAGAACTACATCGCATAAGCACTACATCGCATAAGAACTACATCGCATAAGAACTACATTGCGTAAGAAATGCATCCCATAAGAACTACATCTCATAAGAACTACATCGCATAAGAACTACATCCAATAAGAACAGCATCGCATTAGAACTACATCTCATAAGAACTGCATCCCTTAAGAACTACTTCACATAAGGACTACATCTCATAAGATCTACATCGCATAAGAACTACATCTCATAAGATCTACATCTCATAACAACTACATCGCATAACAACTACATCGCATAAGATCTACGTTGCGTAAGAAATGCATCCCATAAGAACTGCATCCCATAGTAACTACATCTCATAAGAACTACATCGCATAAGAACTGCATTCCATAAGAACTGCATCTCATAAGAACTGCATCCCATAAGAACTGCATCCCTTAAGAACTACATCGCATAGGAACTACATTGCGTAAGAAATGCATCCGATAAGAACTGCATCCCATAGTAACTACATCTAAAAAGAACTGCATCCCAAAAGAACTGCATCCCATAAGAACTACAGCTTAGAACAACAACAGTGTGGTGGTCAGTGCGGTAGGTGTTACTTACCTTCATTCTAATAGACTGGTCCGCCTTTTACTGCTATGAGAACTACATAACACTTGATATCTTATTATGTACTTCATTCACCTTCTTAGATACATGATAACATAGCATTCATACATATAATATGGTATAACGAAGTCAAGGTCAGCTGCCTCCGCATCTTATGGGCTGTAGTCCTTACGGGAGTAGGGGGCACGGGTGGCCCAGTCGTCTGAGGCAACGCGATTCGCTGTGCAGAGTTGCGTCCCTTGGGCACGCCAGAAACCTATGATTGTGGGTTCGAATCCCTTTCCGCCCCGATTATGTTTCTAAGTTTGTCAGCACCATACCCGTGCTCGTGGGTTTCACCGAAATGGTAAACGTCTGAGACCTACATCACTTCGGGCTTTCCTCCCACATTAAGCTGACATGCCGCGATATAACTGTAATACTGTTGAAAGCGGCGTTAAACCCAACTCACTCACTCACTCTTACGGGAGTAAACCTTACAGTGTCTTGTGTACAGGGATGTCAATGCGACGGTCCTCCCCATCCTCTTACTGACCAGATCTCGCCCATAGTGACAGGTTCTCCCATTTGCCTGGTCAAACACTCGAGGACCAAGAATCGACAGACCAGGATTTGACCTTGATGACCGACCTAGAGAAAAGATGGAACAAGTATATTATACTGTAAGGGGACCCTGTTGAAAACATAAAATTAAATAAAGCTCACGAAAATATTTCAGGCCATTCCAAAATGTTTTGATACCCTCTCGTGTGCGTGCTTGAGAAGGTGTATGTGGGGTATGTGTGTGGTGTGCCTGTGTGTATGTGTGACCGTGCGGTGTGTGTGGTGGTTTGCGATCACTCAAACATCAAATCTAAACCTAATATTTGGACGTAAAAGGATTCAAACTGACATGTTACCCCCATATTTTAAGAAAATTGAGTTTGAATGGATGGTACACATCCCCATGCCCACCTCTCTATGAACTGTTGAACTGTGACGTTGGTTGGTTGGTTGGTTGGTTTATTGTTTAACGCCGCACTCAGCAATATTCCAGCTATATGACGGCGGTCTGTAAATAATCGAGTCTAGACCAGACAATTCAGTGATTGATATCATGAGCATCGATCCATACAATTCGGATCGATGACATGCATCAACCAAGTCAGCGAGCCTGACCACCCGATCCCGTTAGTCGCCTTTTACGACAAGCATAGTCACCTTTTACGGCAAGCATTGGTTGCTGAAGACCTATTCTACCCCAGATCTTCACGGGTCTGAACTGTGACGAGGAATTGTGAAGGGACTTGCCAGCGAGTTGCAGCTAGCATTCATTTTAAACGTTCATATTTATCTACTGAATGCATGAAAACATCCCTCCAAAATGTAACGTTATTTGTTTATATCGATATTCAATTTTACTGTTTAGTGACTTGATATACTTTAATATTGCAGACTTCGGCGAAAAACAACAGTAAATTAGGCAACAAAATCCATTCCATCATACTATTTTCTGCTAACTCAGTCACCATTCGTATTCTACATCTGAGGGTGTTACATTATTATGTGTTTGTCCAATATTCATTTTTTTATATCTCAAATGTATATTTTTGCAACTTAGATAAATGTACCAGATTCGAACACTCGTTGTGAGACATATGACTACAGTTCGTGCGATGTCAGTTATAACGAAGCGGTAAGAAACAGAGTTGCTTCCCTTTCAACATACCCCGGAAACCTTCAGTCGGATTTCTGAAATAGCCCCATTGTAATGCCATACCAAGTTTAGTTAAAAAACTGTAAATGAAATCGTATTATGTACGTAATTGGAATATTCACAAGATGACCCGAATCCTTTAAAGAAAAACTGAAAAACGAAACAAATAAAATAGGAAAGAAAGATAAACTTCCCCGTGGTACATGTTTCCTATGTAGTCAACAGCGGGGGCTACGTGCGGAGCTCGATCGTAACAATGTCAGGGAGATGTCAGTTAGTCTTACATGAACCCACGATCGTTAATTATGCCAGGATGCACAGACGCTTTTTTCTCATACCTCTTCACAGATACGGGGGCACGGGTAGCCCAGTCGTCTAAGGCGCCGCAATTCGCTGTGCAGAGTTGCGTCCCTTGGGCACGCCAGAAACCTATGATTGTCGGTTCGAATCCCGGTTGGCCCCGATTATGTTTCTAGGTTTGTCAGCACCATACCCGTGCTCGTGGGTTTCGCCGAAGTGGTAAACGTCTGAGACCTGCATCACTTCGGGCTTTCCTCCCGCATTAAGCTGACACGCCGCAATATAACTGGAGAGATGTTAAAAGCGGCGTTAAACCCAACTCACTCACTCACTCTTCACAGATACCATCACCAGTGTTAATGAATGCCATAGATGGGTTCACATTGTATCGTCCCTGTATCGCCTGTTGATGCATGTCATCGATCCCAATTGCGTGGATCGATACTCATCATATTAATCACTGGATTGTCTGGTCCAGACTCGATTATTTACAGACCGCCGTTATATAGCTGGAATATTGCAGAGTACGGCGTTAAACAACAAACCAACCAACCAACCTGATAGTGGGGGTTCGTGGCGTTATAGGGATATGTCATGATGTCAATAGGCCAAGTCATTACTATGCCAGTCAATACATTAACGGCCCTGACGTAATTAACGATACCATGTGATGTGACTCGATGTGTGTGAAACATATCATATGAATATCTACAGAGAAAACGTCTAAAAACTGACTTTTCATGCAGAAGTTTACCTGTTGTTTTTTGAGAAAACAATGCAACCTTTTGGGACCGTATTCAAGAACACGTGGTGTACTAAGAAACCTAATTGATTAGTTTTACCTTGGTTGGAGGTGCAAGAAAGGGAACCGCCTATCCTCTATCCCCGGTTGCACGAAAGCAAATACGAATATTGCGTGATGTGCAGTTAATGTGTCATTCAATTTACTTTCACCCAGAGGCTACACATTTGTGTGGCTGCGTGTGTTTTGTTTTAAATTGTATTTTGTGTGTGCATGTTGTTTTTTAAACCTTCATCAATCAATAGGTGAAATGGGGTTTAACGTCTCGTCCAAGAATATTGCGCTTATAAAGTGACGTGCATGCACATGTGTGTGTGTGTGTGTGGCTGCGTGTACTAGTCCGGACTGATGCCGATTTATAGTGCTAGCCCACTGGGATACCATGCCGCAGTTTAACATGAATCACTCAGACACAGTATACTGACTCCGAGCCGACCTATACTTCTTTAAGCCCCTTAATGCCGAAGGCCAGGCGGGGTAACCACAAGTACCATCTTTTAACGTCTTTTGGTATGACGCGATCGGGATCGAACCCGGACCTTCCGCTCTCCGAACGGACGCTCTTCCACTAGACCACGGAGGCATCTGTAAATACAAAGTGTAACTATGTAGTGTCTGATAACCAAGTTGATGCACGGGTGTAACTCTCATGTCTTTTACTTCTTATCGACGAGTGATATCAGATTTCACATAATGATGGCGTATATATACATGTAATGCGCATAATTGAAAACTTAGTTTCTTTTTTTCTGTGGTTTGAGATTATATTGTGTTTAACGTCGCGTTCAAGATCATTGAACCGACCAGTTCTAGTTTTTTTCCCCCTTAATGCCGAACGCAAGGCAGGGTAACACCAAGTAACATCTTTTAACGTCTTTTGGTATGACGCTGTCGGGATCGAACCACAGACCCGCCGCTCTCCTGGCAGACGCTTTATCTACTGAACCATGGCGCGATACATTCTGTGACACCACCACGAGAACCTGTTGACTTTGCTGTATAGGGCAATCAGCGCTAACGTTGTTTTCATTGAAAGCCCGTCCATGCAGCCAGCTCGTCAGGACGCTGAATTCCCTGTTTCATGTACTTCGCATCTGTGTTTTATTTACTAGCGCAATCATACCGCGGGATGCTATTGTCTTAACCACGTGACCACGGAGCCAGGTTTAATTACTATATATGTCTCGGGAAAGTATGGCCTGTCTTACCTGACATACAACGGGAGCTGTTGTTTACTTCCATCAACATACATCTATAGTTAAGCTATTCTTTTTTAGTCGGATAAAATACTGGCTATGGATGTAAGTTTTTTTTCCAGGAATAATGTGCACAAATCATAGGGTAGGGATTTTTGTTGCCAGTGATTTAGTCCCACCATGACAGCGTCCGGGGCACGGCTATTTTATATTAAAATCATACTATCAGCGCGTTTCAGTGTGATATCATCGTCTGGATTCCGATGGAGGAATTTTGTTTGTACAAATCTGTGAAGACAGGTCGATGACGTTATGGAGTTGACTAATGGTTCAAAATCTTATATATCACTACAGAATTCTTTTCTAATCCTCCCTGGGTCGGTTGGGTAGCCTAGTGGTTATTCCAGCTATATGACGGCGGTCTGTAAATAATCGAGTCTGGACCAGACAATCCAGTGATTGACATCTTGACCATCGATCAACGCAATTGGGATACGATGACATACATCAACCAAGTCAGCGAGCCTGACCACCCGACCCTGTTAGTTGCCTGTTACTTCAAGCATTGGTTGCTGAAGATCAATTCTAACACGGATCTTCACATGTACACAGTAACATGATTTGGTATACGCATATGGTTTGTGGACCACGCTCTCCTGTTAGTCGCCTCTTACGACAAGCACAGTCGCCTTTTACGGCGGGCAGTCGGGTAGCCTTGTGGTTAAAGCGTTCGCTCGTCACGCCGAAGACCCGGGTTTGATTCCCGACGTGTGCAGCCCATTTCTGGTGTCCCCCGCCGTGATATTGCTGGAATATTGCTTACAGCGGCCTCAAATCAAACTCACTCACATTCACCTTTTACGACAAGCATGGGTTGCTGAAGACATATTCTAATACTTCACCATGACATCTTCAGTGTGAATTTTAACCATGGTTAAACTCAACTCAACTCAACTTAATTTAAAAGCTCTTCTCAACCTTATCTACTTATAATAATGGGGCGGCGTTAAACAAACAGAATTTGACATTGTGCCTACAGGTCAGTTATTTTACATTGAAGTTTCTCTCCAACATTCTTGCCGTAAATGCATGATGAGTATGTCCCGTGAAGATCCGGGCCGACTATGCTGTAGAATTGGTTTTCAGCAAGCCATGCTTGCCCTTAAAGGTGACTATGCTTGTCGTAAGAGGCGACTAACGTGTGACTGCGTGTGCGTATGTGTGTGTGTGTACGTGCGTATGTGTGTGTGTGCGTGCGTATGTGTGAGTGCGTGCGTATGTGTGTGCGTGCGTATGCGTGTGCGCGCGTATGTGTGTGCGCGCGTATGTGTGTGCGTGCGTATGTGTGCGTGCGTATGTGTGTGTGCGTATGTGTGCGTGCGTATGTGTGTGTGCGTGTGCGTGTGTGCATGCGTGTGTGTGCGTATGTGTGTGTGGATCGAACCTCCGACCTTCCGCTCTATCCACTGAGCCACGGAGGCGGTGGAAGTACAAATGCTACTGTGGTATGCAAGTAAATAGACATCAATCAATTCCACACTGTACTATGAGCAGCAATCGACACCTACAAAACCAGTTTGAATAACAGAATTACAAAAATAACTTTTCAGACTACGCGTGAAAAATATGTTGACACAGTTCTCTATTGATATTTTGAAAACTGAACAAACGAACATTCCGGAATGTCTAATATATGGTTGCGATTGTATGGCAGTGCTTCCCACGAACTGTGCAACGCCTCCTCTATTCAAATGTTTATCCCACGGAAGCGAGAGATAGACGATAATTTTGACGGAATCAGTCGTACGGGTCGTAACTGTCGTTCGGAATACCCCGTGTTAACGTTTTCGAGGTTGCATGATTAGAAAACACATTCCGACTTTCTTGATCTGGTAAGCGACGCTTTGATTGATCGGATGAAAGGTCGTTCTGACGTGACCCGTAATGGGATGTCCTCAGATCTTTGTTTAGCGATAGCGAGAACTAAGATCTGATTTTAATGAGATTGGGAATGGGGTGTTCTTTCATAAATTTTCTTCTTTTATGTAGTTTTTATTGCTAAAAAATAAACGGAAACGTTCCGCTCCGTGGATGAGGCTTATGCCGTGCGATACAGGATGGTGTTTCAGTATTATTCTCTTTGAGTATATTAGCGTGTCAAGTATGAATTATGCAAACGGTACGTTGTCATATCCCTCACAGCTACCACGTTTTGTTTCAGGCTGACATTTGTAGCGGTAGACCATTATTAATTGTATGGTTAGACGTGGGATGGGTTTGCCTTTTACTCCCAATGGAAATCGAGAGTGATTATTCTCTGGCGTTGACGTTGAATGTTTACTCTGTAGAACAATACATCTTACAATTAGCATGGGATGAATTATTCACGAGAAGATGTTGAATACGCATTGTGGGGTCTTCACTAACAGTGGACAACACAGGTGTAGTTCGAGTAGTCACATCTATGGATGTCTTTGAATCAAGCCTGATGGCTGGAGAACAAAGAGACATTCACTGTGAACGGGAGTCGCTGTCAAACGGCACGTGCGTACACTTACATTTTCTAAAAATAAATATTTCTATATTTTTAAAAATATGTTTTTGTGGTTGTATATCAGTGTCCTAGTGAGAATGATCGCCCCAGTGTGTCCACAGAGACATTGCTGTGAGCAGAGAGGGAGTTATGGAAGAGTTTGATGGTTTGAAATAGAGATGCCTTGGCTTCATTTGAGATAAAGATAAACAATTGTCCTAGAATGATATTATCTCGAAAGAAGATTCGTCAAAACGTGACTTTTCCATCTAGCCAAATAATTAGGCACCGAACTTTCCTATAATTCATAAAATTTATTCCTAATTTTCGAATTTCTATTTCTGACCATATGAACTATCACGAATGAAACAGATGCATTAAACAACTATTGTGGTGATGCAGTGATTGAACATTATTAAATGGTATTTAAACCAATCGTCAACTACAATAAATATATCATGAAAGTGAGGTCCAGCCGCTTTGGTGCCTCACTAGTTCCGTGGATAGCACCTTTTAATGATGATGTCAAACAGGGTGCGGACCAGCACTCAACAATAGATGGTTGGACAAGTATGGGGACTCTGTATGCAAGGTGAGGTGAGGTGAGGTGAAATGAGGTTTAACGTCGGGTCCAAGATTACTGCACATACATAGCGACGTGCAAGCACGTGTGTGTGTATGTGTGGCTGCTTGTACTAATCCGGACTGATGACGATTTATAGTGCTAGCACACTGAGATACCATGGCGCCGTTTAACATGAATACTATACTCAGACACAGTATACTGACTCCGAGCCGACCAGTCCTTGTTTTAGCCCCTTAATGCCGAGCGTCAGACAGGGTAACAACAAGTACCAATTTTAACGTCTTTTGGTATGACGAGGCCGAGGATCAAATCCCGGACCTTCCGCTCTTCGGGCGGACGCTCTACCACTAGACCACGGAGTCGGTCTTCTTTATATACAAGCAAGGAGGCGGCAGACTGGAATGATGGGTTATGGAGACAGAATTATGCTGTACAATACAACATTCACACAGAGCACCACTACACTAATTTCAGAAACTTAAAGTTACATACAGATTAACACTTAGAAACCTGCAACAGACATGCAGGCGTTAACCCAATACAATCAGCAACTTACACACGGACAAACATGCAAACCAGTCCGCCTCACATGGAACCATTGGCATCCCACAGGCACCACAGCCAGATACACAACAACCATCGTCAAATGCAATCATCATTGAAATTAATGCTTTCGACTCCTTGGCAGTGTCAATGAACATGTAAGATAGCAGTTGTTAGACATTGTTTGCCAACAAAGCATTTTATCTCTCACACATCTCCATTAAAACCACTGCAAACACAAGCTTACATAATAAAAACAAAGAAATAATTTAGACACATTTTAAGTTTCAATGGAAAGTTTACAATAGAGAAAAGAAATGTTCAATGACACATGCAAATTGTTCAACGCATACTCTTACGTTATGCAATCCACAGCATATGGGATAAAGACACATTGTTATTGCGGGGGCATTTCTTGGACCTTATTGGAGGACAATACGTACAGTTAGTTGTCTTGGAGGCAAATATTCAAAGCTGTGTTATTGAAAATGGTCTGCCAAAATCCTAGTGTAGGGTTTCCAGTGTTTTCAATGACAGTTCAAACACTAGCAGACCGACAACCTTATTTTATTATGCTATTATGAAAACAGGAGGCCAAACAAAGAATTACGCCCCCTGCATGCAGATAACGCTGTGATCATAGCATGGAAGGATAACGATGCTGATGCTCCTGTGACCAGTCTCTCCTTGACAGCAGTGAGAGACTACTCACGACTGGACCTACAGCGGCCAGGATATAGTCCAACTTCCCAGGTAATGATAATAATGACAACAATGATAATAAATGATAGCGTATGTAGAGACAACGAAGAGATGGGAATGAGACGTGGAGACGTCCGAAGAGATGGGAATGAGACGTGGAGACTTCCGAAGAGATGGGAATGAGACGTAGAGACGTAGAGACGTCTGAAGAGATGGGTTGTCGGGACCGATTTGAAAGAGGCCACTGAGGGAGAGTGCTTGATGTTGGGAGAGAAAGTGGAGCTGTGACCACAGTATTTGAGCTTTTTCTTAGGCACTTTCAGCAGGTGTGGGTGCTCTGATCGAAGGCTTCTGGTGGAATCTATGGGTTGAGAGTCACCCAGAGAATTTTGTATTCTGTCCCGGCCTTTACAGGTCGCCAGCGTAAGGCTTTCAGGTGAATAGTTTGTTTGTTTGTTTGTTTGTTTGTTTGTTTGCTTGCTTGTTGTTTAACGCCGCACTCAGCAATATTCCAATGACGGCAGTCTGTAAATAATCGAGCTTGGATCAGATAGTGATTGAGATGAGCATCGATCAACGCAATTGGGATACGATGACATGTATCAACCAGGTCAGCGAGCCTGACCACCCGATCCCGTCAGTCCCCTCTCACCAATCATGGGTTGCTGAAGACCTATTCTACCCCGGATATTCACCGGTCCGTAAGAAACGGGTATCGCGTTGTCAGACTTGGTTGTTTGGGTGGAATAGCACCCCGACGGCGAAGGACGTTGCAAATACTATGACACAAGAGATCCAACTTAGCTGCCTATTTATGGAATATACGCCAAATAAATTACCATTGCCCAATTACTTTTGCGTTGCTTGCCTACAAATATGCATAAAATCAAATAGTATTGCAACAGCATCATTACTGCATGTTTCCTTTTCAACTTTCGTACCTCTATTTCTTTACAAATCAATATTTACTAGCCGCTTCAATATATACATCTATATCTACATCCCACACAAACTCTACTGTAGTGAATAATGCATACAGAGACGCCATGTTTAGTTAATTGGAGATATGGGTGTTGTGATTTTATGCGAAGTGTTACACACTTAGGGCAGCACATGAACAGACACAAATTAGAAGTCACCTTTAACAGCATTTAGGCAGATTCTGAATTATTTCTAACAATGTCTATTCATTTGTGCACAAATACCCAACAGATTGAACCAAGGGAGAAAAAAACATATTGAATACCCAAAGAAGACTGTCAATACTCGTGATGATTTATCTGTAAGTTCTCAAAACATTGACTGGAGCTCTTAACATCACCGGTTTGTCTGGCCAAAAATAATATTTACAAGCCGCTGTCATAGAGAGGGATTTTGAATGACGAATCAGATCCCTTTGTAGAACCTGACCAAGTAGACAATAAAGACTTCAGAAGACCAAAGATGTAGATCCAGCCGCAACGTGCAATTTCCATTTACAAACATATGGTTCTATGTTGTATTATACTGGTGGAACAATTATTCATACATTCATGAAAATTGACAGAATGGAATGATAGCAATTCTCATTTTAGCAATTCTCATTTGAGTTACCTATAGATACAAAACGTCGACTACCATTAGTTTTGACCTACATGATATGCAAACATTACTGTGTAAAATCCTGGTTTCAAAACACAAGTCTAATGTAAACGAACAAGGCAGGCTGGTTTGTGCTTTACATATTGAACATATAAAAATCATGTTTGATTATGTAATTGAGATCAGGTATCAAATCTGATGTTGTAGTATCCAATTCCTCAATAATATATTGGACAACGGGTTGTGTGTGCAGTGCTACATCCTCTACACACACCCATGTACGTAGTGCTATATCCTCTACACACCCATGAACGTAGTGCTACATCCCCTACACACCCATGAACGTAGTGCTACATCCCCTACACACCCATGAACGTAGTGCTACATCCCCTACACACCCATGTACGTAGTGATAGGTCCCCTAAACACACCCATGTACGTAGTGCTACATCCCCTACACATCCATGAACGTAGTGCTACATCCCCTACACATCCATGAACGTAGTGCTACATCCCCTACACATCCATGCACGTAGTGCTACATCCCCTACACATCCATGCACGTAGTGCTACATACATCCCCTACACACCCATGTACGTAGTGATACATCCCCTACACACACCCATGTACGTAGTGATACATCCCCTACACACCCATGTACGTAGTGATAGGTCCCCTAAACACACCCATGAACGTAGTGCTACATCCCCTACACATCCATGCACGTAGTGCTACATACATCCCCTACACACCCATGAACGTAGTGCTACATCCCCTACACACCCATGTACGTAGTGATACATCCCCTACACACACCCTTGTACGTAGTGCTACATCCCCTACACACACATGTGCGTAGTGCTACATCCCCTACACACACCCATGTACGTAGTGATACATCCCCTACACACACATGTGCGTAGTGCTACATCCCCTACACACACCCTTGTACGTAGTGCTACATCCCCTACACACACCCATGTACGTAGTGCTACATCCCCTACACACACCCTTGTACGTAGTGATACATCCCCTACACACACCCATGTACGTAGTGCTACATCCCCTACACACACATGTGCGTAGTGCTACATCCCCTACACACACCCTTGTACGTAGTGCTACATCCCCTACACACCCCCATGTACGTAGTGATACATCCCCTACACACACATGTGCGTAGTGCTACATCCCCTACACACACCCATGTACGTAGTGATACATCCCCTACACACACATGTGCGTAGTGCTACATCCCCTACACACACCCATGTACGTAGTGCTACATCCTCTACACGCACCCATGTACGTAGTGCTACATCCTCTACACACACCCATGTATGTAGTGCTACATCCTCTACACACACCCATGTACGTAGTGCTACATCCCCTACACACACCCATATACGTAGTGATACATCCCCTACACACACCCATGTACGTAGTGCTACATCCCCAACACACACCCTTGTACGTAGTGATACATCCCCTACACACACCCATGTACGTAGTGATACATCCCCTACACACACATGTGCGTAGTGCTACATCCCCTACACACAACCATGTACGTAGTGCTACATCCCCTACACACACCCATGTACGTAGTGCTACATCCCCTACACACACCCATATACGTAGTGCTACATCCCCTACACACACCCATATACGTAGTGATACATCCCCTACACACACACATGTACGTAGTGCTACATCCCCTACACACACCCTTGTACGTAGTGATACATCCCCTACACACACCCATGTACGTAGTGATACATCCCCTACACACACATGTGCGTAGTGCTACATCCCCTACACACACCCATGTACGTAGTGCTACATCCTCTACACACACCCATGTACGTAGTGCTACATCCCCTACACACACCCTTGTACGTAGTGATACATCCCCTACACACACCCATGTACGTAGTGATACATCCCCTACACACACATGTGCGTAGTGCTACATCCCCTACACACACCCATGTACGTAGTGCTACATCCCCTACACACACCCATGTACGTAGTGCTACATCCCCTACACACACCCATATACGTAGTGCTACATCCCCTACACACACCCATATACGTAGTGATACATCCCCTACACACACACATGTACGTAGTGCTACATCCCCTACACACACCCTTGTACGTAGTGATACATCCCCTACACACACATGTGCGTAGTGCTACATCCCCTACACACACATGTGCGTAGTGCTACATCCCCTACACACACTCATGTATGTAGTGCTACATCCCCTACACACACTCATATACGTAGAGCTACATTCCCTACACACACCAATGTATGTAGTGCTACATCCCCTACACACACCCATGTATGTAGTGCTACATCCTCTACACACACTCATGTACGTAGAGCTACATTCCCTACACACACCAATGTATGTAGTGCTACATCCCCTACACACACCCATGTATGTAGTGCTACATCCCCTACACACACCCATGTACGTAGTGCTACATCCCCTACACACACCCATGTACGTAGTGCTACATCCCCTACACACACCCATGTATGTAGTGCTACATCCCCTACACACACCCATGTATGTAGTGCTACATCCCCTACACACACCCTTGTACGTAGTGCTACATCCTCTACACACACTCATATACGTAGTGCTACATCCCCTACACACACCCATGTACGTAGAGCTACATCCCCTACACACACCCATGTATGTAGTGCTACATCCCCTACACACACCCATATACGTAGTGCTACATCCCCTACACACACCCATATACGTAGAGCTACATCCCCTACACACACCCATATACGTAGTGCTACATCCCCTACACACACCCATGTACGTAGTGCTACATCCCCTACACACACCCATATACGTAGTGCTACATCCTCTACACACCCATGTACGTAGAGCTACATCCCCTACACACACCCATATACGTAGTGCTACATCCCCTACACACACCCATGTACGTAGTGCTACATCCCCTACACACACCCATATACGTAGAGCTACATCCCCTACACACACCCATATACGTAGTGCTACATCCCCTACACACACCCATATACGTAGTGCTACATCCCCTACACACACCCATGTATGTAGTGCTACATCCCCTACACACACCCATGTATGTAGTGCTACATCCCCTACACACACCCATATACGTAGAGCTACATCCCCTACACACACCCATGTACGTAGTGCTACATCCCCTACACACACCCATGTATGTAGTGCTACATCCCCTACACACACCCATGTATGTAGAGCTACATCCCCTACACACACCCATGTACGTAGTGCTACATCCCCTACACACACCCATGTATGTAGTGCTACATCCTCTACACACACCAATCTCGCTGTAGCATATCGCTCTCCTACTACACGAAGATTACACGTAGACGAGGCGTAAAATAACCATTATGAAATATATTATATGAGGTGAGATAAAATGGCCTTTTAACGTCGCGTTCACGTTAACTCTCTCTCTCTCTCTCTCTCTCTCTGAATTTTACGTCATTCATCGAGCTGACAGTGATGCGTCTCCAGATGTTTGAATTTATTGAGCAAAAGTTTCAAACAGGCATTATTTTGGAAGTGAATGCATGTTGTTTAACCGCGAAGTCATCAATATTCCACAGTGACCTGTACATGCTGTGGGCCACACAAACCGGTAGTCATTAAAACGAGTCACAATCCACGTCGTTGGATACAATACACATCTAGGGTCAACAACCGAACCCTATTTTAAACGACTCTTGCCACAACCATTAGTGTACAGGGGTCTCCTCTGACCCCGATTTAGAAATCTGCTTGTCTCTATGACACTCCCAAAAGGCCTTTGGTGTCAGGTCTTCGTGCCAAATTAGAACCACCAGGTCTTTCGCACGAAGCATCGAAGCTGCGTCCAGAATGGTAGCATATAAGACTTGTGAGCACCGCAATGAATGAACAGGTTTGATATCGCGTCCCCAGCTCGTCTCCCACATCATAAAAGTGTTTAACTGACGCTGAAGACGTGACCCCATTTCAACGTTGTCCATATATATGACAGAGGTAAGTGGATGCCATAAAGCATCTAAGCCTCTTACGATTGACGTATGATTGTCCCTTCGGACCTCTCATCAAATATTGAGCTGAGCATGTGATGTATGGCTGGAATCTGTGACCACAGAGGGGCTCTAGCGGCTTCAGCCGAGCCAGAGTAGGCACGAACAAAAGACCCGTGCCTGGCATGGCAGGACGAACACAGTCATGTGCCTGGCATGGTTGGACGAACACAGTCATGTGCCTGGCATGGCAGGACGAACACAGTCATGTGCCTGGCATGGCAGGACGAACACAGTCATGAGCCTGGTCTGGTTGGACGAACACAGTCATGTGCCTAGCATGGCAGGACGAACACAGTCATGTGCATAGCATGGTTGGACGAACACAGTCATGTGCCTAGTATGGCATGGCAGGACGAACACAGTCATGTGCCTGGTCTGGTTGGACGAACACAGTCATGTGCCTAGCATGGTAGGACGAACACAGTCATGTGGTTAGCCTGGTAGGACGAACACAGTCATGTGCCTAGCATGGCAGGACGAACACAGTCATATGCCTAGCATGGTAGGACGAACACAGTCATGTGCCTAGCATGGTTGGACGAACACAGTCATGTGCCTAGCATGGCAGGACGAACACAGTCATGTGCCTGGTCTGGTTGGACGAACACAGTCATGTGCCTAGCATGGTAGGACGAACACAGTCATATGCCTAGCATGGTAGGACGAACACAGTCATGTGCCTAGCATGGCAGGACGAACACAGTCATGTGCCTAGCATGGTAGGACGAACACAGTCATGTGGTTAGCCTGGTAGGACGAACACAGTCATGTGCCTAGCATGGCAGGACGAACACAGTCATATGCCTAGCATGGTAGGACGAACACAGTCATGTGCCTAGCATGGTTGGACGAACACAGTCATGTGCCTAGCATGGCAGGACGAACACAGTCATGTGCCTGGTCTGGTTGGACGAACACAGTCATGTGCCTAGCATGGTAGGACGAACACAGTCATATGCCTAGCATGGTAGGACGAACACAGTCATGTGCCTAGCATGGTTGGACGAACACAGTCATGTGCCTAGCATGGTAGGACGAACACAGTCATGTGCCTAGCATGGCAGGACGAACACAGTCATGTGCCTAGCATGGTTGGACGAACACAGTCATGTGCCTAGCATGGCAGGACGAACACAGTCATGTGCCTAGCATGGGAGAACGAACACAGTCATGTGCCTAGCATGGTAGGACGAACACAGTCATGTGCCTAGCATGGTAGGACGAACACAGTCATGTGCCTAGCATGGTAGGACGAACACAGTCATGTGCCTAGCATGGTTGGACGAACACAGTCATGTGCCTAGCATGGTAGGACGAACACAGTCATGTGCCTAGCATGGTTGGACGAACACAGTCATATGGTTAGCATGGTAGGACGAACAAAACCGCCGTGTCTACCATGATAGGACGAACACAACTGTGTCTAGCATGGTAGGACGTACACAGTCGAGTCTAGTATAGTAGAACGAACACAAAATCCGTGTCTAGCATGGTAGGACAAACACAACCGTGTCTAGCATGGTAGGACTAACACAGCATCCGTGTCTACCATGGTAAGACGTACACAGTCGTGTCTAGCATGGTTGGACGTACGCAGCCGTGTCTAGCATGGTAGGACGTACGCAGACGTGTGGCTAGCATGGTAGGACGAACACAACCTCCGAGTCTAGCATGGTAGGACGTACGCAGCCGTCTCTAGCATGAAAGGATGAACAAAACCTCCGTGCCTAGCATGGTAGGACGTACGCAGCCCTGTGGCTAGCATGGTAGGACGTACGCAGCCGTGTGGCTAGCATGGTAGGACGTACGCAGCCGTGTCTAGCATGGTAGGACGTACGCAGCCGTGTCTAGAATGGTAGGACGTACGCAGCCGTGTCTTCCATGGTAGGACGAACACAACCGTGTCTAGAATGGTAGGACGTACGCAGCCGTGTCTAGCATGGTAGGACGTACGCAGCCGTGTCTAGAATGGTAGGACGAACACAGCCGTGTCTAGCATGGTAGGACGTACGCAGCCGTGTCTAGCATGGTAGGACGTACGCAGCCGTGTCTAGAATGGTAGGACGAACACAGCCGTGTCTAGCATGATAGGACGTACACAACAGCCGTGGCTAGCATGATAGGACGAACACAATCGTGTCTACCATAGTAGGAGGAAGACAGCCTTGTCTAGCATTGTAGGACGTACACAACAGCCGTGGCTAGCATGGTAGAAGTGATACTCGTATTGGTTAACATCCTCACTTATCCAGTTAAATCTCCATGTTCTACCATGACTACACTGAATGAACAGGGATGCAGGAAAAAGACAACAGTTAGCACTTTACATGCAGTAGCAAGGAACGATTAGCGCAGATCAGTCATCAGTAACTTGGTACAATGACGATGGTGTTACTCCGTCAGTTTGCGATAACCAGACTTGACTGTGTTTGGTGCTTATACCATCAACATCCTTGCTATGTCACGGTGATCTGCAAAAATGGCTACTTCACAAGGCCTACGGTTGATAGCATGAGCAACGATCCAGCTCCTCGGGACATGATAGTCAAGCAGTCATGTCATACACTGACAATGTGTGATAGAGAGAAAAAGACAACAAACCTATTTCATGAACTGACGCACAGCACTGAAATAACTCGGCAACACATTATGCGCGGAATAAACCAATTTATTTCATGAACTAAGTGGTTATGCGTGTCAATAGATGCTAAAATGTCTTCTTGGTACAGTATTTGAAAAAGACATCGTTTGTTCTTGTGTGACACGTGCCTCATCAGCCAATGAACGTCAAATATTCATTTAATCCTCATACGTTCAATCAATATGACAATGTTAATAGAATCTTCACTTATATGGATGATATATGTTGTAGGAATGAGGTAGTTTCAGTAGCCAGAAAGGATGATAGATCACATCGGTTAGGTAAATTCTGATTATTTTCTGAAATTATACACGAACTGTTTACGCATATATGTAAAGACGGAGCCTGGCGTAGGCACTGAGACAACGTAGGCAGAACCTTGCATCTCAGTTCGCAACTGGTGACGTTGCTTCATATTGGCACCCTGTAACACCGGGGTCATTCTTGTACCTCAGGCCTCCATTACTACCGATGACACTCAGGTTTAATGTGATTGAATACCAGGAAAGACGCTGACTTGTACTCTCGTAAATATATTGTTTGACAAAGTAGACACAATTTATGGATAATACTTCTTTAATGCTGTAAATGCGACGTTTCGGTATAGATCCTTATACCGTTGTCAAGCAAGACTGAATGAGGAACATTGCACAGAATATATATAGTGGTGGAGGATTAAAAGTGAGGTGAGGTGAGGTGGGGTGAGGTGAAATGGGGTTTAACGTCGCGTCCACGATTATTGCACTTATATAGCGACGTGCATACACGTGTGTGTGTATGTGTGTGTGTGTGTGTGTGTGTGTGTGTGTGTGTGTGTGTGTGTGTGTGTGTGTGTGTGTGTGTGTGTGTGTGTGTGTGTGTGTGTGTGTGGCTGCTTGTACTAGACCGGACTGATGTGGTAGCTCACTGAGATACCATGCCGCAGTTAAACATTAATACCCCACTCAGACACAATACACTGACTCCGAGCCGACCAGTCCTTGTTTTAGCCCCTTAATGCCGAGCACCAGACAGGGTAACAACAAGTACCATCATTTAACGTCTTTTGGTATGTCGCGGCCGGGGATCGAACCCCGGACCTTCCGCTCTCCGGGCGGACGCTCTACCACTAGAGGATAAACAGTAACAACAAGTGCATACATGAGTGGGAGAACAAGAGTAAGTAATGACAACAGAAGGATAATACTGCCACAACAGGATGGACAGAGAACACATAGGTGGAAGCCAATGGGACATGAAGCCAATTAAACAGGATAAGTTTGTATAGGTGTAGTGATTATTGCTGAATGATTTTTTTTGGGATTTTTTTTTTTTTTTACTTTTGATTTTTTTGTTTTGTTTTTATGCTTAATGAGTTCGGGATGAGGCTGATGGGATTAAATAGCCTTGATCTCGCACAAAACCTGAAGAGCGGCTGAAAACAAAACACAATCACCTGCTTCTACCACTGTAGTTGGAATAGCTCTTGTGGTCTCACAGAGCCCTGTGTAACTCATGTTACTCATACTCACCCATTTACCAGAAAACAAAATATCTGTATGTACAGTAATTTGTATTTTGGTTCATATATGCGAGTTTGATTGAATATATTTCAGCAACAAACTTCATGAATTTTCATTCTATTACTTCTTTAACATGTGTAAGTCTTATTAGTTACTTAGCAATCATCCCAATAAATAATTAAAAAATCAAAATATACGCCTCTCCACCCGAACGTGGATGTGGCAGAACTTGACCTACATCACAGTTACTCAAACTTCAAAACTGCCAATAAGGCCGCGAATGTTTACATTGTCCGTGCTTCAGCAGACAGGTTACGAAGCAGGATGACAACCCCGATCTATGATGTGGTTCAACATTAACCTGTAGATTCACTAGGAATGAGCCTGCTGGTACGATGTGATTACCAATGGAACTGGAGTATGACTGCAGACAAGTCGGCTATTTTGACCCGAGGAATCTGCATGACTTGACCTATCAATTTGAAGTTTTCACGGATTCCACGCAAGCGTGTGAAAGACAATTTTGACAGTTGTGGGTCAGAACCAGTGGTTCGAGTATGATTTTCTTAATTGAGCGTGTTCTGAAATGAATCTCATAAAGTTTGATAAGTTGCTATGCTCAAGTGTGTTTACACTTCACATTCGCGACCAACTCGTGTTATTCCGGGACAAGCCGAATAGCGACTCGGGCCCCGCCTCATGGCCATTTTTGCGACCGGGTTCCGTCTCAGCACAAACGGGCATACCTAAAACAATTGTCAACTCGTTGCGTAATGGTTCACTTACATTTCCCCATATATTATATATATTTCAGATGCAATTTAAAGCACATCGGGACATGCGGAATTATGCAGTATGATTGAACACTGCATTGTCTTTGGCATATTTTTAGATGCAAGACATATGTAAAATAAAACAATATTTCTGAGGGATTCTTTGACGAAGAACTGGAAATCATACGCGCATTCTGATTGGTTTGTCGTATTTTTGCACATAACATTCATCGATAGGGGGACGAGTCTTCTTGCAGGTTACGGAAAGGGGCGAGTGGTGACGAATGTACACTTCAGTGATGTCGGAACATTGTTCTCGCCTTCCGAAGGGAGCTTGAGAATCTAGGAGTGTTTTCTGATGGACTTTTAGGCCTAAATTCTCTCCTGCCAAATCCTAACGGTTGTGGCAGACGGAGATGGCAATGGATATCGATCACAAAAAAGTTTGTAAACAATATGTCATGAATAAAGTTTCTTCAAACATGTTTTATGATGTTTTGCTGTCTATTGTCGGTTGTGTGAATGAGGAAATAGGCTGTTCTGATTCTGGTCGCCATTGAAGATCTAAAACTCTAGTCACACTAGAGGCGGAATGAGCCGGAATGCCGTCGGAGTGAATATTCTTTGTTTATTCCTTGATATTCGAAGTGCATTTTAAAACTTCTGACTGCATTCTGTGTGCATTCCTAATATTCGGGCCCATTCTTGTGGCCGGCCCGAATGTTTTGCTCATGCTAAAGAATTTCGAGGTGCATTCGAAGTGGAGCAATATCGAACGGCGTTCGAAGTGTATTCTGACTGCACTCTGATTGCATTTTAAATATTCTCACGGCATTCCAACAGCATTCGAAACAATCTGATCGCATTCGAAGGAGAATCGAAACGCCAAGCCACTTCAAATCCTGCCAGAATGTCCCGAATGCGCCTCGAATTAACCGAATTGCACCTCAAATACATCTCGATTGCATCCGGAATTCATTTCGATATTAAAAGAATTCAGCTGGAATGCATTCTGGCGGCATTCTTAATACACCGGGGACGTTCGTGTTACATTCGAAGTACATTCTAAGTACATTCTAAGTATTCGAGCTGCATTCTGTTTGAATTCTCGGACGCTCGAACCATATTCGGCGGCCATTCCGGGAGCGTTCTGACTGCATTCCGGGTGAATTCGTATAGCATTCGAGGCACCTTCCAACCAGACTACGGGCGGTATTCGGGCAGCAATCGAACCGCACTCGTATGGTATGTGAAGTGCATTCTAAATAGTCTGACTGCATTCTAACAGCATTCTAAATATTCCTACTGTGTTCCAACTACATTCGAGCTGCATTCAAGAGCTAATACATCCGGAATGTGCAAGAATCATTCGATATGTTGATATCTCATATAAGCTGCGCCCCGCATGGTCTATTCTCTCTGCAGTGTTTCATTGTACGACAAACAACTCCCACTCGTCGTTTATTTCGTAATAATTACAACTGCAACGCAATCCCTTCCAGTTTCAATGCTTCGATGACAGTGAGTGAGTGAGTTGGGTTTAACGCCGCTTTTAACAGTATTCCAGTCATATCACGGCGTGTCAGCTTAATGTGGGAGGAAAGCCCGAAGTGATGCAGGTCTCAGACGTTTACCACTTCGGTGAAACCCACGGGTATGGTGCTGACAAGCCTAGAAACATAATCGGGGCGAACCGGGATTCGAACCCACAATCATAGGTTTCTGGCGTGCCTAAGGGACGCAACTCTTCACAGCGAATCGCGGCGCCTTAGACGACTGGGCCACCCGTGCCCCCCTTCGATGACAAGGTGTGGTTGCTACAATGAGGGAATGAAGTTGCTGGGGCATCATGGTCTGGGCAATTTGTAGATCAACTTACATTCAGAACAGCTTCTCTAGTCAACCAATATTGATATTTCACAGGTACTCAGTGAGTGAGTGAATATGGTTTTACGCCGCTTTTAGAAATATTCCAGCAATATCACGGCGGGGGACACCATAAATTGGCATCACACATTGTACACATGTTGGGAATCAAACCCGGGTCTTCGTCGTGACGAGCGAACGCTTTAACCACTAGGCTACCCGACCGCCCCCGCAGGTACTCAGAAGATCACCACTGATCTCCTTTTTCCCATAATATCACCAGTTATATAAATGAGTCATATGACTCCTTATGCCATAGGCTTTGTCCATGTTGTAGTCGTTCTGTCTGTGTCATTTAAAATATATCAGGGTTGGTAAAAATCTTCAACGACTGCATTGACCCTTTGGAAGGAGCCTAGTGGGACTTTCCACGTCCTACAGAACCACCTGTCCTTGATCCGCTTTGTGACAAAAAGACACTCGATTGACATTTTAACAATTTTGACATTTATTCGACATTTTGCGAGAAGCCTCTATTTTTAAAAGTACACAGGATATTACTTGATATCCTCGTTTCCACAGACAGCTTTTTGGGGGTTTATTTTTTTTTAAATGGTATAGTGGCGCTTTTAGTGTGCATTCTTGGAATGTATCGATTTTTGGAGGAGGGTTTTTATCCAACGGGGAGCTTAATGGTCAATCTACCAGTCACATTTGCACATTTGTGTGAAAATGAACTACGTTGAGAGATGAATGTGTCATCTCCGAAATAATCCGTATCGTTATTTTGTTTCAAGATATACTGATTATAGAACAGCCGGGAAATGATTCGCAGTAACGTTGACATAAGAGGACGACGATTTCATATAACTGAAGATAAATAATAGTTTCAATAACATCTCCCGTGGTGATTACGGGGCACAACGCATCCCACAGAGTTCCGCTGGCCAATAATAACGGGTTCCAATACGCCATTATGACGCTTTGTGCTTGTCACCACCACATCTGTACTGATAGGCTTCAACAAAATGGTAAACGTCTACGACAACCTTGCTCCCACATAAAGCTGAAACGATGTACTACAAATAAAATACCGTATTCGACGTAATAAGCGCTCCGCTCTAAAAGCGCCCACGGCGATATTTACTAATATATTGGCTAGTGAACAATCCCAATTAGCAGCTGGACGATTGCTGGATCAATGTACACAAGACTTATTTATTCGTGTATGATAAGCACCCTTAATTATGGGCCATTAAATTCTCGAAAATATGTATATCGTGTATAATACGCACAGATTCTTCTTTTATATCATTTCAGGCTGTCAGCATAAACCACAAAATTTACAATCTTTCAACTCTGTTTTTTATCTCACCAAAATTATATTCTAATTAGAGCCCCTTATTTCTAATTTTGAGAGCGCCCTGGGCGCTTATTACGGCGAATACGGTACACTCTGTAGTTTCCTACTCCCCTGACACGACCGACCTGCATCAAGTCAATATACGTTAGGAGTTACATGTTCAGAATAGTATTACTAACAAATAGTGATATTGTTCATTTTATCTAAAAAATTTACATTTCCACGTTGTCATGTTTTTATGCCAAGCTCATTGTCAAAAACAAAAAAATACAGAGTGGCCCATTTACCTCTGTGTATTTGTGACTCATACAGTGACGGGACTGGACAGATACAACAACCCTATTGACACCCTTCATGGACGTTCTGACGTCAGAGCGGTCCCTCGAGACAGCGACAGCCACACACTACCGACTGCCAGGCAAGGGTAGCGCATTCTGTTCATCGGTAATAATCCCACAAAGGACTCTGAAATCATATTACCGCCAATTTCTAATTTCATTGAGCAGGTCTGTGAATTAACCTTAGTGTAGCTCTGTCCACCGAAACTCCACTTCTAAGGATTTCTTTGTACACGCATAATTTGCCTGGTACACGTGCCTCTGAAACAACATATATTTAATTCATACAAGCCGTCTATTCTAATATTCCTAATAAGTCGTATTCTTCTCTATCAATTCGATTGTCGACCCCTTGTTGAACTTGGGCAGTGTTGAATCGTTGACAGTCTTAACACTCCATGGATATAGAAGCCATAGCGATCTACCGTAGTCCTGTATCTCTGTCTGTCAATGTATCAGGAACAAGGAAATGAAATAATCACCTGCCACGGCTGTAATAACTGTCTCTATGAGAAGAGCCTGGGGTCGACAGTACTTCGTAAATAATAACCTATCTATAGATTATTTCACAGAATGGGGAAACGTGTGCCCCAAATCGCATTCTATTGACAATGAGGTATTGTGTTTCCACTCAGTCAAGAGTGAGGTAAATAGGAAAGTGATCGTGACGAGATAAAGCATGGCAAGGTACTAGAGAACAATCATTGAGGTCACTCGCTGGTGGAGGGCAGGTATTGAGGTCACTCGCTGGTGGAGGGCAGGTATTGGGGTCACATACTGGTGGAGGGGAACTATTGGGGTCTCATACTGGTTTGGGAAGTATTAGGGTCACATGCTGGTGGAGGGCAAGTATTGTGGTCACATGATGGTGGAGGGCAGGTATTGGGGTCACATGGCGGTGGAGGGCAAGGATTGGGGTCACATGATGGTGGAGGGCAAGTATTGGGGTCACATGATGGTGGAGGGCAAGTATTGGGTCACATGGTGGTGGAGGGCAAGGATTGGGGTCACATGATGGTGGAGGACAAGTATTGGGGTCACATGATGGTGGAGGGCAGGTATTGGGGTCACATGATGGTTGAGAGCAGGTATTAGGGTCACATGCTGGTGGAGGTCAAATATTGGAGTCACATGAAGGTTGAGGGCAAGTATTGGAGTCACATGATGATTGGGGGCAAGTATTGGTGTCACATGATGGTTGGGGGCAAGTATTGGAGTCACACTCTGGTAGGGGGCAAGTATTGGGGTCACTTTCTGGTGAAGTGCAAAAATTAAGGGCCACGTGTTCTTCCGAGACAAAATATTAAGGTATAATAAAACAAAATATTGCTGTTGGAAAGCAACATATTGGAGGCATACTGTTGGAAAGCATAGTTATGGAGGGTGTTATTGAGGTCACACTCTGGTAGGGCAGGTATTGGGGTCACATGCTCTTTAGGGGCCGCTAAAGGGGTTATGTGGTGGTGGAGGACAAGCATTAAGGGTCACATGCTCCTGAAGGGCAGGTACTGGGCTCATACACTAGTGGCTACTTGTGGCAACACCTCACCACTGCCTCATCGATTCCTTGCGACCAGCGGACGTGGAGGAAGCGAAGCCTTTCAAGAAGTGATTACCGCAATGGCAGATATTGAATTATATTTGATTTTTATGTAGTTTATTGATTCCTAATGTGTCTTAAGAACTGGGTGAGAAAATGTCTTTATTTGGGTAATTTGACACTATTTAAATACAGCATGAGAAGGCCATATGGAATTGGTAACGTGTGGTAGTTTTCGGTCAGAAGGTAGCAGTTCCCGTTTTGGAAACATAGGAAGCAGATTCCTGGACCTCTGAGGCTTTACCAAAATATTGGGAAGTTGCAGGCGTACTTAGTAGATGAGTATTGTTTTACACCGTTTTAAATATTTTTCAAGTAACATCAAGACAGGGGACACCAAGATTCTGCTTCACACATTGTACCACCAATGGGATCGAATCCAGGTCCTCACTTCTAGGTTCCCCCAGTATCCGTATTATAATACAACATTTATTTTCTGTTTAAGTTGTTTGAGTTAAGTTAGCAGCGCTTTGAACAGTATTCCAGTTATATCATGGTGTGTAAGCTCTATATGGCCTGATACAATCATTCACTTTTGGATCTGTAAGTGAGGGGAAAACAAACTGGTGACAGGCGATGACTCGACCCGACTGAGTGACTGTGAACTCCATGCTTCCACTATAGGATGATTTTCCTCCCTAGCATAGTGGTTAACGTATTCGGTACTCACGCCGAAGGCCTGGGTTCGATTCCCCACATGGGTACAATGTGTGAAGCCCATTTCTGGTGTTCCTCGCCGTGATATTGCTGGAATATTGCTAAAAGCGGCGTAAAACCAGACTCACCCACTCACTCATGCAGTGATATTAAGAAAGATAGTACGAACGTGTAAGACCAGATGGCGTAAAACCATACTCACTGAACACCTGGGCCATCACTGCCTCCTGATGAGGCTCGTTGCCTCTTCACCTGCTTCATTAAACTATCTCATCATATCTATTATTCCCGAGGTATCCTACAATGTGTTTATCCTACATTCCGTTTTAATCGCCTTTTGGGATGAAAAAAGGTAAAGTTTGTGTTTTTGTTAACTTTTCTAAGGTATTCAATATGGTTAATCGGACTAAATTGTAGTTTGTCTTAAAGTCCGTTTGCTGCAAAATCGTACCGATGAAATGCAAAATAAATATAAATCCGAAAGCAACAATTCGTCTGAAAGTTATTTGGCATGAAAGTTATTAAATGGCATGAAAGTTATTTATTTGTCCATACCAACTTGTGACCATAATTTCAGACATCGTCATGAAGGGTAGAAACAGTTGTTTAACAAACTGTCATGTAATTGTATATGTTTCAATGCCTGTTGTCTATCTACTTTGCATTTCATCGGTACGATTTTGCAGCAAACGTACTATAGGCCAGAAAGGAGTTTCATCAAAAATGCTAATTTGCCGTAAGGCTATTCATGAATCAGTTTTTTTGGTTGTGTTTAAATGCAACGTGGGCGTCTGTCAGGGCTGTGAATTGAGTCGCTTTTCGTTTTTCTTATTCATAAATGACTTGGCCGACAAAATAGAAATCCCGTTATCTAGGTGTTCAGTTGCATCCTGATTTAACTCAACATTTTCTTTTGTTATTTGCAAATGATGTGGTTCTAATTTCTGATTAGGAAACAGATCTTCAAAGACGCATCAATAATACATTACAGGAATATTGTAATGAATACAATCTTAGTGTTAATCTAGATAAAAGTAAGATTGTTTCCAAAAATGAAGGCTTCCTTTCTAAATTGGAGAAGTTGTATTTTAGGAAAATTCCTATTAAATGCATTACTTCTCATAGATATTTAGGCATAACCTTCTCAAGAAATATGTCTTGGAATTAGCACTTTATTAGTGTTTTTTGCAATCCAAGAGTGTATTAATTTTGATATTTTAAGAAGTTTATCAAGACTTACCTTTGCCATATGGTGTTTTCTTTAAGGTTATTAACAGCAAAATATTGTCAGTTTGATTGTATGGGGCTCAGGTATGTTGCCTTGATATTGACTGTAATTGAAATCTAGAAATTGTTAATACGGTATCCTGCAAGTCTGTTCTTGGTGTAGACCGCCTCCGTGGTCTAGTGGTAGAGCGTCCGCCCGGAGAGCGGAAGGTCCGGGGTTCGATCCCCGGCCGCGTCATACCAAAAGACGTTAAAAGATGGTACTTGTTGTTACCCTGTCTGGCGCTCGGCATTAAGAGGCTAAAAGAAGGACTGGTCGGCTCGAAGTCAGTATACTGTGTCTGAGTGGGGTATTCATGTTAAACTGCGGCATGGTATCTCAGTGAGCTAGCACCATAAATCGGCATCAGTCCGGACTAGTACAAGCAGCCACACAAACACACACAAGTACATTTCACCTCACCTGACCTGTTCTTGGTGTCATTTTCAAATCTTCTTGTTCGTGGCGAATGCCAAAGATGTACATTTTACATGTATTCTTATATATGTAGTATTAAATACTGGTAAAATACTTTATGCATGACAGATTTACCAATCACATGCTATAATAGAGTCCTACTATTTAACGTCCGGGAACGTCTGGGTGCGTCCGGAAAGGTGTCATCAGACGCCCGGGAGTTTAATACTACAGTGCAGTCTTTCTCAGTTCGGTATCATCGTGAAAATATCAACTAGCGTACAAATTAATAGAACACACAGCAAAATAAAAACAAACAAAAATGAGTTCGAGTAAAAAGGTTTAAAATATTTAATAGGCCATGAAAGTTTTTTTTATCCAACATAGCGGACGTAATGGTAATTACAAAAGTTTGTGGTTTAACGCCACACTCAGTAATATTCCAGCAATATGACGGCGGTCTCTAAATAATCAAGTCTGGACCAGACAATCCAATCAACCAAATCAACGAACCTGACACCCGATCCTGTTAGTCGCCTCTTACAAGCATAGTCGCCTCTTACGACAAGCACGGGTTGCTGAAGACTAATTCTAACCCGGATCTTCACGGGTCGTATGTCAAGTTTGTTTGTTTGTTGGTTGGTTTTTCCGCACTCAGCAATATTTCAGCAATATGACGGCGGTTTGTAAATAAACATGTCTATGATGCTGTTGGATATGTTCCATGGTAAAATTAACTGGGCCTCAAATGTTCAGGTACTGTATGGAATAGTTTTTCGAGAAATTTGTGAAAACTAGCAACAGTTATAAGACTAAAATGTATGGATCAACAAGACTGACATGCCTCACTTACAGGTGGTTCTAAAATTGTCCTGTTAGCTGTTTAATATTTCTTTCTATGTGGATCCTTGTGTATATTAGAGTTAAAAAGTCGAAAATCAGTCCCATTTCGATGTAGGTCCAAGTAATTAGACATAGAAACAGGTCGATGGAATTTAAAAAAACTATGTAAAAAAATCAGTATCAGTTTTTGCTTGTTTGTGAGGCTAATGCAGATCTGCGTCAAATTTTTCTTCACACTAAATACTATGTACAGCCCACTTTACAGAAATATATCATACTAATGTCTGTTGATAACATTATAGTTGTTAGACATTTGACAATGTTTGTTTTTCATGCTGTGAGGGCGGTCGGGTAGCCTAGTGGTTAAAGCATTAGCTCGTCACGCCGAAGACCCGACATGGGTACAATGTGTGAAGCCAATTTCTGGTGTCCCCCGCCGTGATATTGCTGGAATATTGCTAAAAGCGGCGTAAAACCATACTCTCCGACTCACCCATGCAGTGATATTAAGAAAGATAGTGCGAACGTGTAAGACCAGATGCAGCACTGTAGCTGAAGCTGGGTGGGGTGACGGCTTAGCTTCATCCATGCTGGATAAAGATGGTGGGATCGGGGTCCCAACCGACCAGTTTCATGAGCATAAACCGCAGGGTGTCTTTATAAACCGTTTACCACACCTAATGCCAAGAAGCTTAACCACTTTACTCAGCAAGGAAAAAGCCCCGTCAATGCAACCTGTTAGTAAAGTCTCATTTTCCCCTGATTTCGCTTAACGTGAATTATTCACATTATACTTATATAATTAATATCTTCCCAAAGCGAATAGCTTTACATATGCATGGATGTATTCTCGTTAAACGGTTTCATCCTGTCGGTGTAAATAAGGTTCTTCACTGGGTTATAATGGCGGAATTACCTCACAGCGTCAGGCAGAATGTCTGTGTAGTGACGAGCGCTCGTTAAGAAGTCGGTGCCGGTGTTAAAGGCGACATCTGTGTGGATATACTTCCTCATAATAACTGGGTGAAACCTGAGAGTTACGCCGACCTCAAAGTGGCCGTCTCAGACAAGTTTTAATCGGATATCTTGAGAAACAGGATAACACAAGCTGCAGAACTTCTGTCGATATTTGATGGAGATGTTCTGTGTGTGTGTGTCTGTCTCTGTGTGTCTCTCTCTGTATCTCTGGCACTGTCTCTCTGTCTCTCTGTGTCTGTCTCTCTCTCTCTCTGCTCTCTCTCACTGCTCTCTCTGTCACTGTCTCTCTGTCTGTCTGTGTTTGTCTCTCTCTCTCTCTCACTGCTCTCTCTGTCTCTGTCTCTCTGTCTGTCTATGTCTATCTCTCTATCTCTTCTCTCTCCACTCTCTTTGTCTCTGTCTGTCTGTGTCTGTCTCTCTCTCTCTCTGTCTGTTTTACTGTCTCTGTCTCTCTGTCTTTCTGTGTCTATCGCTCTGTCTCTTCTCTCTCCGCCCCTCTCTCTGTGTCTCTGTCTCTATGTCTTTCTATGTCCCTCTGTCTGTCATTCTGTCTCTGTCTCTGTGTGTGTGCCTCTCTCTGCTCTCTATCTATCTGTGTCTGTCTCTCTGTCTTTGTCTCTCTCCGCTCTCCGCTCTCTGCTCTCTCTCCCTCTGTCTGTCATTCTGTCTCTGTCTCTGTGTGTGTGTGTCTCTCTGCCTCTCTCTGCTCTCTATCTATCTGTGTCTGTCTCTCTCCGCTCTCTGCTCTCTCTCTCTTTCTCTCTTTCTCTCTCTCTCCCTCTCTCTCTCTCTCGTCTCTGTATGTGTGCGTGTCTGTGTCTGTGTGAACGAATTCTAATACGAGTACCCATTGACACATATTTCAAGAAATCATCGTGACTTTTACCAGGACTTATGGAAGCACTGGCTAGTGGATGTTTGCAGAAGAAGCCAGGTAGGTTTTATCACAAGTGTCACACTGAACATTCACCCAAAGAAATTAACCTTGCTGTTACATTGAAGACCTCCACCGATTACCTATTCATTGGGTTAATGATTAAAGACATTTATATGTTAACACCTGGTATCCGTTTCCTTTGGACAACCATAAACAATTGATATATGCACCATCAATGTATGTTCAGTTGGGCTTATTAGGGCTGCTGTTCGTATAGAGCATCTGAGGAATCCTTCATTTGGGCTTCTTGTATGCATATATAGAGACACAACTAAATTTAAGTGAGATTTCTATAGATATATCTTTAATTGTAAATAGTTTTGACGTTTTTGCCCCACCGGTAACAGCCTCTTCTACCCCAGTGTAGTTGTAGTAATTGATTATGTGCCCAAGATTGAAACTACACATTTTATATTTCTGATTGTAAAATCAATTATACTCATTATTAAATTGCAAAGATTCGCAAATATGATAACGGTTCCCGAGTCACTATCCTAGTCTATGTGCCTCTACGTTACCTAACGTACGAGACTGCCTCCGTGGTCTAGTGGTAGAGCGTCCGCGCGGAGAGCGGAAAGTCCGGGGTTCGATCCCCGGCCGCGTCATACCAAAAGACGTTAAAAGATGGTACTTGTTGTTACCCTGTCTGGCGCTCGGCATTAAGGGGCTAAAAGAAGGACTGGTCGGCTCGGAGTCAGTATACTGTGTCTGAGTGGGGTATTCATGGTAAACTGCGGCATGGTATCTGAGTGAGCTAGCACTATAAATCGGCATCAGTCCGGACTAGCACAAGCAGCCACACAAACACATACACGTACACGCACGTTGCTATATAAGTGCAATAATCTTAGACGCGACGTTAAACCCAATTTCACCTCACCTCACCTCACCTCACCTCACCTCACCTCACCTCACCTCACCTCACCTAACGTACGAGAAAGATCATTGGTGATGATAACAGGTACCCTACTCCAATATTCCCCCCGACAATAGAGAAAACCAATAACCAAAGCAATAAGACGTATAGACAATGGGTGTATTTCTCCCCATACGTGTGGTGACGCTCACGAGCAACTGATTGTGTTTACCAACTTGCCAGTAGGAAGTCTAATGTTTCGCTGCATATTACAAGACCGGTAACCTAGGCGACAGACAAACGTGTTCCATAAAGCAAAACATCGCACATATAGACATAATTCGACATTATCGCCTTTCTAAAGCTACCACAGTGAAGCATTTAGACAAACGCTGTCAGGCAAATTGCCTCTCTGAGCTACCGTGTTGGAGGAATGGTAAACGAAGGCTCTTAAAAGGCTCTTCGTTGTCAAGCGAGTGTTGTTGCTGAACTGTTCACATAATTGTCCAGCCCGTATTTGATGCGCTGGGAATTGAATCACAGTATCATTGATCGGAAGAAACATCTTTTAATTAACCATGTTTCATAAGAAGGTATTTTGACGGATCTCGCTTCTTTCCGTAACCAAGGAAGAAAGAAAGAGGAAAATTATACTTTCTCAACAGATTAACTAAAGAGAATAATTTTGATCAAAGATCTTCCGAATGATATGTCTGTTTTGTATTGAGGTATACGAATGTGGTTGCAAATTGGGTACAACAACGCTGTGGTTAAGAAAATTCATGATTAAAATGCAATGTCGCCGGTAGCTGCCAAGTTGACATACGCGCTAAGACAGAACCACGTTTTTAAGATACCGACAAAAGTCGCCCCATTCTTGAGCATTCATGTCATTCGTTTGCAGATAACGGGAAAAGATGAGATTTAATAAATGGAGTCATTTTTCTGGTTATCCGGATTGACACGAGTGGCCAGGATTCACTGTTCCTGTGTTTTATCATGCCATACCATACCATACCATACCATACCATACCATACCATACCATACCGTGGTCTAATGGTATAGCGTACGTTAAACCCCATTTCATCTCACCTCACCTCACCATACCATACCATACCATACCATACCATACCATACCATACCATACCGTGATCTAATGGTATAGCGTACGTTAAACCCCATTTAATCTCACCTCACCTCACCTCACCTCACCTCACCTCACCTCATCTCACCTCACCTCATCTCACCTCACCATACCATACCATACCATACCATACCATACCATACCATACCATACCATAGTTGCCTACTTGGCTCGCGGGGACTGCCTGGTCAGTCTGAGGTTCCAGTACTTGTGGGCAGTATGATCAATCATTAAGAGAAGCACCAACGTACCACCTTTCTATGGTCAGTACTGGGTCCTTACATGGAGGGGGAAATTACCAGTGTACAGTCATCATCACAGATGAAGATAGATGGACACTTATAAACACTTATAAATGTCTGTCTATTCTCTTATGTCTACGCCTATGCAAGGAGGCCCAGAATAGTACGGTGCGTCAGTTGAGTCAACCTTCTATTTTGCTTTCGGTTTTGGTTTGAATTTTCTGAGGTGACACCTTGACGCAAACTATTTGACATTCCTTACTGCCCATGTATAGAGTATAAATGATTTAGTCATTTAATTGCTTATGTACCCAGAAGATACTCTTTTGTGCATGTGTGTAGTGATTGTCGGTAGTCTGTTGTGCAAGTGTGCAATGATTGTCGGTTGAGTCTGTTGTGCATGTGTGTAGTGATTGTCGGTAGAGTCTGTTGTGCATGTGTGTAGTGATTGTCGGTGGAGTGTTGTGCATATGTGTAGCGATTGTCGGTAGAGTATGTTGTGCATGTGTGCAGTGATTGTCGGAAGTCTGTTGTGCATGTGTGTAGTGATTGTCGGAAGTCTGTTGTGCATGTGTGTAGTGATTGTCGGAAGTCTGTTGTGCATATGTGTAGCGATTGTCGGTAGAGTCTGTTGTGCATGTGTGTTGTGATTGTCGGAAGTCTGTTGTGCATGTGTGTAGTGATTGTCGGTAGAGTCTGTTGTGCATGTGTGTTGTGATTGTCGGAAGTCTGTTGTGCATGTGTGTAGTGATTGTCGGTAGAGTCTGTTGTGCATGTGTGTAGTGATTGTCGGTAGTCTGTTGTGCATGTGTGTAGTGATTGTCGGTAGAGTATGTTGTGCATGTGTGCAGTGATTGTCGGTAGTCTGTTGTGCATGTGTGTAGTGATTGTCGGTAGTCTGTTGTGCATGTGTGTAGTGATTGTCGGTAGTCTGTTGTGCATGTGTGTAGTGATTGTCGGTAGTCTGTTGTGCATGTGTGTAGTGATTGTCGGTAGAGTCTGTTGTGCATGTGTGTAGTGATTGTCGGTAGAGTATGTTGTGCATGTGTGTAGTGATTGTCGGTAGTCTGATGTGCATGTGTGTAGTGATTGTCGGTGGAGTCTGTTGTGCATGTGTGTAGTGATTGTCGGTAGTCTGTTGTGCATGTGTGTTGTGATTGTCGGTAGTCTGTTGTGCATGTGTGTTGTGATTCTCGGTAGAGTCTGTTATGCATGTGTGTAGTGATTCTCGGTAGAGTCTGTTATGCATGTGTGTAGTGATTGTCGGTAGAGTCTGTTGTGCATGTGTGTTGTGATTGTCGGAAGTCTGTTGTGCATGTGTGTAGTGATTGTCGGTAGAGTCTGTTGTGCATGTGTGTAGTGATTGTCGGAAGTCTGTTGTGCATGTGTGTTGTGATTGTCGGTAGAGTCTGTTGTGCATGTGTGTTGTGATTGTCGGTAGTCTGTTGTGCATGTGTGTTGTGATTGTCGGAAGTCTGTTGTGCATGTGTGTAGTGATTGTCGGTAGTCTGTTGTGCATGTGTGTAGTGATTGTCGGAAGTCTGTTGTGCATGTGTGTAGTGATTGTCGGTAGTCTGTTGTGCATGTGTGTAGTGAATGTCGGTAGAGTATGTTGTGCATGTGTGTAGCGATTGTCGGTAGTCTGTTGTGCATGTGTGTAGTGATTGTCGGTAGTCTGTTGTGCATGTGTGTTGTGATTGTCGGAAGTCTGTTGTGCATGTGTGTAGTGATTGTCGGTAGTCTGTTGTGCATGTGTGTAGTGATTGTCGGTAGTCTGTTGTGCATGTGTGTTGTGATTGTCGGTAGAGTATGTTGTGCATGTGTATAGTGATTGTCGGTAGAGTGTTGTGCATGTGTGTAGTGATTGTCGGTAGAGTCTGTTGTGCATGTGTGCAGTGATTGTCGGCAGAGTGTTGTGCATGTGTGTAGTGATTGTCGGTAGAGTCTGTTGTGCATGTGTGTAGTGATTGTCGGTAGAGTCTGTTGTGCATGTGTGTAGTGATTGTCGGTAGTCTGTTGTGCATGTGTGTAGTGATTGTCGGTAGAGTCGGTTGTGCATGTGTGTAGTGATTGTCGGTAGTCTGTTGTGCATGTGTGTAGTGATTGTCGGTAGAGTATGTTGTGTATGTGTGCAGTGATTGTCGGTAGTCTGTTGTGCATGTGTGCAGTGATTGTCGGTAGAGTCTGTTGTGCATGTGTGTAGTGATTGTCGGTAGAGTCTGTTGTGCATGTGTGTAGTGATTGTCGGTAGAGTCTGTTGTGCATGTGTGTAGTGATTGTCGGTAGAGTCTGTTGTGCATGTGTGTAGTGATTGTCGGTAGAGTCTGTTGTGCATGTGTGTAGTGATTGTCGGTAGAGTCTGTTGTGCATGTGTGTAGTGATTGTCGGTAGTATGTTGTGCATGTGTGTAGTGATTGTCTGTACAGTCTGTTGTGCATGTGTGTTGTGATTGTCGGTAGAGTCTGTTGTGCATGTGTGTTGTGATTGTCGGTAGAGTGTTGTGCATGTGTGTAGTGATTGTCGGTAGAGTCTGTTATGCATGTGTGTAGTGATTGTCGGTAGTATGTTGTGCATGTGTTTAGTGATTGTCGGTAGAGTCTGTTGTGCATGTGTGTAGTGATTGTCGGTAGTCTGTTGTGCATGTGTGTAGTGATTGTCGGTAGTCTGTTGTGCATGTGTGTAGTGATTGTCGGTAGTCTGTTGTGCATGTGTGTAGTGATTGTCGGTAGTCTGTTGTGCATGTGTGTAGTGATTGTCGGTAGTCTGTTGTGCATGTGTGTAGTGATTGTCGGTAGTCTGTTGTGCATGTGTGTATTGATTGTCGGTAGAGTATGTTGTGCATGTGTATAGTGATTGTCGGTAGTCTGTTGTGCATGTGTGTTGTGATTGTCGGTAGAGTATGTTGTGCATGTGTATAGTGATTGTCGGTAGAGTGTTGTGCATGTGTGTAGTGATTGTCGGTAGAGTCTGTTGTGCATGTGTGCAGTGATTGTCGGTAGAGTGTTGTGCATGTGTGTAGTGATTGTCGGTAGAGTCTGTTGTGCATGTGTGTAGTGATTGTCGGTAGAGTCTGTTGTGCATGTGTGTAGTGATTGTCGGTAGTCTGTTGTGCATGTGTGTAGTGATTGTCGGTAGAGTCGGTTGTGCATGTGTGTAGTGATTGTCGGTAGTCTGTTGTGCATGTGTGTAGTGATTGTCGGTAGAGTATGTTGTGTATGTGTGCAGTGATTGTCGGTAGTCTGTTGTGCATGTGTGCAGTGATTGTCGGTAGAGTCTGTTGTGCATGTGTGTAGTGATTGTCGGTAGAGTCTGTTGTGCATGTGTGTAGTGATTGTCGGTAGAGTCTGTTGTGCATGTGTGTAGTGATTGTCGGTAGAGTCTGTTGTGCATGTGTGTAGTGATTGTCGGTAGAGTCTGTTGTGCATGTGTGTAGTGATTGTCGGTAGAGTCTGTTGTGCATGTGTGTAGTGATTGTCGGTAGTATGTTGTGCATGTGTGTAGTGATTGTCTGTACAGTCTGTTGTGCATGTGTGTTGTGATTGTCGGTAGAGTCTGTTGTGCATGTGTGTTGTGATTGTCGGTAGAGTGTTGTGCATGTGTGTAGTGATTGTCGGTAGAGTCTGTTATGCATGTGTGTAGTGATTGTCGGTAGTATGTTGTGCATGTGTTTAGTGATTGTCGGTAGAGTCTGTTGTGCATGTGTGTAGTGATTGTCGGTAGTCTGTTGTGCATGTGTGTAGTGATTGTCGGTAGTCTGTTGTGCATGTGTGTAGTGATTGTCGGTAGTCTGTTGTGCATGTGTGTAGTGATTGTCGGTAGTCTGTTGTGCATGTGTGTAGTGATTGTCGGTAGTCTGTTGTGCATGTGTGTAGTGATTGTCGGTAGTCTGTTGTGCATGTGTGTATTGATTGTCGGTAGTCTGTTGTGCATATGTGTAGTGATTGTCGGTAAAGTCTGTTGTGCATGTGTGTAGTGATTGTCGTTAGAGTATGTTGTGCATGTGTGTAGTGATTGTCGGTAGAGTATGTTGTGCATGTGTGTGGTGATTGTCGGTAGAGTCTGTTGTGCATGTGTGTAGTGATTGTCGGTAGAGGCTGTTGTGCATGTGTGTAATGATTGTCGGTAGAGTCTGTTGTGCATGTGTGTAGTGATTGTCGGTAGAGTCTGTTGTGCATGTGTGTAGTGATTGTCGGTAGAGTCTGTTGTGCATGTGTGTAGTGATTGTCGGTAGAGTCTGTTGTGCATGTGTGTAGTGATTGTCGGTAGAGTCTGTTGTGCATGTGAGAAGTGATTGTCGGTAATCTGTTGTGCATGTGTGCAGTGATTGTCGGTGGCGGCAAAATGTTGAACTTTCGGTGAAGAATGTTGAGTGCTGTACACTACTGCCTAAAAGTTCATTCCCCTAACACGCGTTGAGAACGCGTGTAACACGCATGTGACACGGGTGCTCAACGGGTTGCACACGGGGTGAGCACCCGTTGCACACGGGTGTGCAACGGGTGTGCATCGCGTGTGCAACCCGTTGCACACGCGTGTGCCACGCGTGTAACACGGGACTGGGTTCCAGTTGAAGTTGACAAAATTATCAAATGAATAGTGAGATAAAACAAAACAGTGAGATGTGAAATTTGAGTTAATGAGCGGCCATTGAGCTGTGCTCGCCAGACCGTAAATACAAGGTCGGCCCGTCTTAATTAGTGTTCGGTTACTGGACTTTTATGGCATGAACCATTCCACTAGGGTTCCGTCTAGCCATTGTGGCTAGCCGACAGTAGAACAGTAGTGAATTTAGATGCGAGTTTATTGCTAGGGGAACCCCCGTGTTGACACGATTGTCGCGGGTTGGTAAATGTTCGCCATTAATAAAATGATTGTTTGTGGATTGCGAACATATTCATTTGCCCACACGAGTCATTCCATTTGATTGCAAATATAACGTTTTTCGTTCGCCAAATTTATACTTTAGACAGTACAATTATGATATAGCCGTCACCACTACTAATGTCTCATTATTTCACGTAGGAATATGTCCCATTTCCCCACACCCCACTTTCTGTTTTGTATTTTGAAAGAATAAATAAAAGAAGGTTTTGTGTGGGACACTTTTATACTAATTATAAGAGGATGTTGTAAATGAATATGAACAGCCATGCTGTCTGACTGTTGATAGAATTTGAGATCTTCACAATCACCGGGTGTGACCATGTAGACAGAATCTCGTTAGGGTTTGTGATTTTTACATTTGCCCAATGACCATAGTGAGTATTGCTGGGGTTACCAAACGTAACAGTTTATTATTAGAGGTTGTGAGTACCTATACCGCGTAGATAGGATATATTTAGGATTTTAATCCTTCTTTGAGAGGCATTTAGAAGTTGGAGTACTACGTTAGGATAAGATTGATGGGTGACTTTAATCCTTTCTTTCTCTGTGGGTAATCCTTTCACGTTGATTGGAGGAAGTCACTCAACCACGTCATGACAGGTCGTCAGTTTACTCACTAACTACTGTGAGCGTTTTTGGCACAACATCTTTTCTTGTATAAACATAGAAACGATGCTCACTCACTGTTAATCTTCTGCAGTTTGCTGGCAAAGTGGGGATAAACCCCAGTGTCAAAGACGATCAAATTTAGTTCGAATCCTTGTTTATATGTGACATCTCCCAAATGGGGACATGTTCATAAATTTGGCAAGTAATGATGAATTTTAATATTAATATTATTATAGTTTATGAAATTGTTAATAAAACTTTAATAAAATTGTGCTTCACTCTCAAGAAAAATATATTGCCTGTTAGTAAATTTATATGTCACGTTTCATCGGCATTTTTCAGTGATATTGGGACTACATGAAACATGGCTGGTTTTACATTTCTGATACAGGTGCTTGACTGACTGAGTAGTTCATGATCCATTAGATATGTTTAAATCAGTCAAGTTTGCAACAGTAGATGAATACGTTGATACATTTGGACCGCAGTTACCGATTAACAACTTAACACATAGAGACAGGGAGGAGATATATAACCAAACCTATGGTCATGTTGAGACAGTTGACAGTTAGAACGTTGGATTAAATGACAGTAACTAATTTGAACATTCCCCAGTAATATCATAAAATACATCATAACTAATAACAGTCCGAGAAACAGCTTCCAGCCATATACTAGTATTGAAGGGACAATCGCTTTTGACAGTTTAAAAATAAACTCACCTTAAGGTGCTTGGCAAGTCAAAACTGATCTCCCTGAATATGTTTTTTTGGGTTTGACAGCAACTATGCTTGTGGATTTCAGAGATAGACATGATTTGTTAGCTAGATGTTATTACAATAAGCGAAAATGTCTTAAAAGTCCACAGTTTGTTTAATAGTACAAAAAGTATGTTATAGATCTATCAACGTTTTCTTTTAGTGAACATAATATTTGCACTATATTGCTGTTGGCTGTAAATAATCTAGCCTCTCCATGTACGTAACTTACATATATTTATGTATGACCAGAACAGCAAGTAAAGTTCTGGTAGATAGGTACCTCGGAGATTTAACGTTCGCTTTCCGACTTAAGCCCATCTCGCACACGGGGAAGCACTTATACTATTAGGGTAAAAAAGCGTAATGATTAAATAAAGAAGTGCACCCCCCCAAAAAAATATAAGTTTACAGCCTATTCTAATAAAGTTAAAGGGGTTGGGGTTTGGCTAGGTGGGAGTGGGAGATAAAAGAATATTCAATAATATGGAAAAGTTTGGGCCTGGTGGGGGGGCAAGCGTGGGAAGGCACGGCGTCGGTTGGCGAGCATGTGTGGCTAGAAGTCTAGCGGACGGTATCCTTCTAGTAGTCTCTTGGTCAGCCTCTCATCCCGGGGGTTGGGATTCTGGTAGAGACTCTTGGCAAGGAGGGTGGCGGTATTGGCGACGAAGTGGTTTGAGGTCGGTACGCCACTACTCTGGAAGAAGTGGTACAAGTCTGTGTAGTTTGTGATGTCGTACTCGATGTCCTGTCCCCTCGTCTTGTGCACCATGACGAAAGGGCGTAGAGATGTTCCTTTGGGGTGTTGATCTGGTCAACCTTGAGATCCGGGTGGGCCTTGTAGTGGTTGATCGGAATGTCTAACTTTTCCACTGGTAATTAAAGTTCTTTGGTATGACCTCTTTTATCACTGCTGAAGTTATCCTAATGTTCAATTTCAGTCTGCCTCACCAAGCGTAAGAAAGCATTGTACATGTTCTGATAAACGACAGTGATGCAATTAAGCAAATTGACATACCAGACTGCACTTGTGGATATCACCTTGAAGATGAAATTCACTTTTTCTATAACTGTCAAAAAATACGATAATATCAGAAACACTGTGTATTTCTACACACATGGGTATGGTCTAAAAATGATATTACGTGGCAGTAGTTAAGCAGTTCTACAAACATGGCTCTTCTTAAATCAGTTCACGACATCATTGTCAAAAACAAAAGGTTTGAGTAGCTTAATTTTATGCATGTAGTAAAGGAAAACTGCATTACCTTATTTCACAGACACCACTTGCTTCAGTGTATTGGCTTCGTGTATTTCATTTGTGCATTTTGTATGTTTATGTTCATCACTCTCTTATATATATCCAGCTGTTGTTAAGTTGTTACCTGGAGAGGTATTACATAAGCAAGTTTTGCTTGTTTACCGATCCAGATTTCTTTTGAAATAAAAATACGTTTAAGCCAACACAGCTAACCCTAAAACACATGATTGTAAACTATTCAAAAAGGGGCACTAATCTCTGGCTTCTTCTCGGGTGTCGGACTCAAACTCAAACTCATTTATTCTTAGAATAACATGACATACAATTATCTACAATTTACAATGTACAATTTAACAAAAATAATAAAAATAGGATACGTGGATTCTAATACAATTTACCAATTGTATTGTACACATTGTTAAGGAATTTAGATAGGCCTTTTAGATTTCTTACACTGTTAGTGGTCATAATTTTCTTAAATGTTTGGAAACTTAAGATATTGCTTATTTAAGAGTTCATATCACCGTTGGTAAATAGCTTCACATTTGAATAAATAATGCAATTCATCTCCCACAGCGATAGATTCACAGAGTGGACACTGGCTGTCTTCCCTGTGAATGTTCAGCCATCGACCTGTTTCAACTGGTAATCCTTGGTTAGAAAGTTCTGACTTTAATTTTGAGAGCAGTAGATATTTCGCAAATGAAGGTTGATTCTTCAGGTAATACGACCTTTGGATTTCCGCTTGGGCTTTCTAGCTGCCGTGAGTCAATTTGCTCGTTAACGCAACCGAGCGTAACAAGAGACTGAGCTACCAGTCTGCAAGGACAGCTAAATAAGCTTACGTATATTTGAAAACTGATTGGTTACCCGTGATCTATGAAGATTTCAACAAAGGGCGCATGATAATTAATTTCTTCAGCCTAAACAAACAGACAAATAACGGCGAAAGCTCATCGGATGTCGTTATTTGGAAATACCCCTGATGGTTACAGTTTAATAATAAAAAAGTATCCCTGAGTGAAAGCATTTGCGAATTTCGGATTGCGTGGATGATACAATTACTACTCCCTTGTTGTCATCCACATTTTCTGGTATAACCCTACACTTGTGTATTTGTCGTAATTCACTTGCTGCTCAGTTAATGAATTTATAACATGTATACTTAGTTGTAGCACCACTCAGATTATAAAGGTTCAAATTTGGTCTTTCTTGTACCTGGGGTAATTATTCAATCTAAATCCAGGTTTGAAGTGAGGTGGAATGTGAGTTATGTGATATGCACGTGGCGGCCCAGCAAGAGATGTATGGTCAGTGGCTTTTCTTTTTTTGTAAATCAACTGATCATTCCCAGACATCAAAGGATCAACAGGAAATACGTTGATTGATTAATTACTGTTATCTTGCACAGTGGATATGTCAAAAGTAAGTGTTTACATGTGAAGGTAGGTTTACTAAACCTAGGCAATACACTCATATCATGGCGGGAAGTACAGATGTAAAAACAACATACTTTGTTCAAAGGGTAACCGATAATACACTGACTGGTTGTTATCTAACTCAATGTATGTTTTTAAGAACCGAGGACATTATAAAAATAGTTGTCACGTGGGCTTTCTCAGCTAACTTGGCACCTATGTGAAACAATTGAAACAAACTAAGTGATCAGTTAAGAAACGAACACGGGTTATAATATTCGATACATTTAAACATTTGGAACGTTTAAAAACGATATATTTAAATATTTTAATATATTTCGTATATATTCCAAATATTGTTTCCAAATAATTATTATTAAAGTATTTGATTCTCACATAGACATTTGACATCGAATAAGTATTTTTGTACAGCTGCAGACGCACTGGATATTGTTCCTTTATGTTGATATTCCCGGATACATTATAACTTTGGTAGGTGGTAATAATTATATTTGCATTTTGTTTTCATTCATTCGCTGCAGCTTTGAACAGAATCATTCTTGTTCCTTTCCGTTTGGTTGGGAAGTTTTTCGATGCGCGATAGACGTTGTTTTCACAAGTATTTTCTTTTGTAAGCGTGTATATGTTACAGTCAATGTGTAAAATATGATTCACTCAGGCAATTTATTAAATATCTAAATATTTCAGTCATTTTACAAATTGACTGAATAATCCATTCATTTATTTAACCGACTGACTAAAAATGATAAAGACGATCAAAAGAGCTTAAACACATCACAATATATTAATTATGCTAAGAAAAGAAGCCAAACAATACAGAACTGTACTTGGTGATGATATTAAACAGAAACAAATATTTGGAATTCGTTATCATATTAATAAAGATGGACATATTTTTCAGTTAATTTGTAAAATAAACTGAATATTTAGGCGTTTAATAAATTTCCTTAGTGAAATATATTTACATTTTGAATGTAAACATATACACACGGTAAAATAAGCAATATTCAGATGAAATATTTACTTTGTGTTGCAAGTCAAAATAGTGTACACAAAGATCGCACAATTACCAAGCAAGTGACCTACCAAAACTGCATCACCATTACCGATGCTCCCCACAAATATACCTACATTTCCAAAACTGTATTTTATTTTTGTTGATCAATGTGACCATACGTCCTTCTACTTTCAATAAAAATGCGCTTACGAATGGCGAGCACAGGTCGCGAACAAGTCTAGATTTCTGCTATATCATCCGGGTACTCACTGGGAAAATACAGTAATGCACAGGTAACAACTACTCCCGCGGAATTGCTTTAGATCAGTGCTCCTTTGTACGTTGAAATACTAAATATTGTGAATGCCAAAATGATGTATCAAGGATCAAGTAGAAGATACATTGACCGTAGCGCTGGGAGTTTATTCAACAGACCCGTGAAAATAACACTGCTGTATCTTACTATTTATTTTAGATGACGCAGTCAAAGCTCACTTCTCCTGACGGCCATTATCGAACGGCCAGCTAAAACACAACCCCGCGCTTACGTCTACAGGTCTCTTCCTGTAGTACGGTAATTAGTATTCTCTCCCTCAAGTGTATCCTCAATGATATAACCCACCCTCATTAATTACATGCTGCTCTTTTCCAGCCTCACGGCTATGGAGCTGAGATAAAGAGTCCAAGTCATCATAAATTAATTAGGGTCCAATAAAAACAATGCGCCGCCAAACCTCATACATATTATCACTGAAAGTCGTACTACAGACGGTTAATGTCAAATCACAATAAAAGCATTTCAATTGCAATAACATGTTCCAGGACCATGTATTCTTTTAACACCATCGGATTTAGAAGCAATGGTCGTATAAAACAAGACAGATCTATTTAAACACAAAAGTATTCATGTTATTCCCACAAAATCACACAAAGAAAGGAGACATTAGCAAATACATGTGTATTATCATTTTTCGTCAGGATAACAACATTTTCTCTCCTTGTTACCACCTCCAGGTTCAGCTTAAGACGGGTCCTCCTTTGGTCAAAAGTTTGTTCCCCCTCTAATGAGTGTGTCACGCGTTGCACACGAGTGGCGGACGGGGTGCACACCCGTGTGCAACGCGTTGCACACGGGTATCACACGCGTGACCAACCCGATGCACACTGGTTGCGTAACGCGTTGCCCATGCGTGTAAGGGGAATGAACTTCTAGGCAGTAGTGTACATTGCCTGAGCGTTTTCGTATACATATTGCCTATTAATATTGCCTGTTTATAGAGATTGAATTTAGCCTATATAAGGCTGTACTTCACTCGTGCTAGACGTATAAGGATCTATAAGTTGTCATCCATGAAACATCTTCTCTATTGTTACTTACCAACTTAAAAATGCCAATAGTTGAACCTATATCTGTTAACCTCAATCCGGAAATTACTTCGTAACAATATAACCAGGGGGCACAGGTGGCCCAGTCGTCTAAGGCGCCGCGATTCGCTGTGCAGAGTTGCGTCCCTTGGGCACGCCAGAAAACTATGATTGTGGGTTCGAATCCCGGTTCGCCCCGTTTATGTTTCTAGGTTTGTCAGCACCATACCCGTGCCCGTGGGTTTAACCGAAGTGGTAAACATCTGCATTACTTCGGGCTTTCCTCCAACATTAAGCTGACATGCCGCATTATTGTTAAAATGTTGGAATATTGTTAAAAGCGGCGTTAAACCCAACTCACTCACTCCACACCACCCCTGTCCCATATAAAAAGCGCGGGTATTCACGCTGAATGAAAGTACATCCACACAGAATATCAGCTGTTTATCCCCTACTTGTGAACTTTAATAAGAAACTGTCGGGCAAACGAAGGTGATGTTTAGGATACGACTATAATATTTGTGTTTTGGACCTTACGTTTGCAGGTTTCAGCCTTGTAACGTGATAACGTGTGTAATATGTTGGTCGCTCGTCAGCTTAAGACCCGGGTTCGATTCCTCACATTGGTACAATATATGAAGCCCATTTCTGGTGTCCCCCGCCGTGATATTCCTGAAGTATTGAATAAAGCGGCGTAAAACCATACTCACTCACTCTTTCATAAATATAAAGCGTTAACACAGAAAACAGACAATCTCCGAAACAAAAGTCATTGGGCGTAAAAGGATAAATAGCGATGAAAAATAGTGATGACACAAGATGTTCGTGAAAACGATAACGATCAGGTGCCACCGATGGAGCAGGATACGCTCACATTTTCGCGAACACCTGGTATTATCACTATGTGATAAAAATTAATAAACAAATGATGATATTCTTGTCCTCGGAATCGTAAAAAATGGACCCTGCTTTTAGTGGATTTTTATTATGATTCTGGAACATGTTTTTGCCGCTTTTATTAACAGTGTGTGAATCTCATTTCTAGGTTCCCCCGTCGTGATCGTTTTAAATGCAGCGTAAAACAATTCCCATTAAAGGTAGACATTTTCCCGTCCGAACGATACCCTTTAAGAAAACGTAATGGTACCGCTTGATTCTTGCGAGAGCCTTATAAGCTCCCCGCATTATACAACTATGAAAACTCACTGAGTAATTCCCTACCAAACTGTAAGAGCCCCCTCCCACACACACAATCCGCTTCCTTGAGCCAAACTGTGTCTGTATTGCAACATAGTATCGCCCACAGGACCCCTGGTGACATAACTGCAAAGTCATTGTTGTCTCTCTTTCAACATCTTTAAGCGTCGTAGACGGAGCTTGTCATCTCTCGCCCACGTTCACAACTGCATCCCTCCTCACACAAAGCATTTCAGTGTGTTTCTGTTTATATGTAGGACGGCTGGGATCAGATGGCTCAGCTGGAGTTTTTGGGCATCAAACTACAGCATTTTGAACGGGGATTTATTGATCGAAGGAGGTATTTCTGTCTAATGTGACAAAGATTGATATGTGCAAAAATGAATGAAAACCCTAATCCAGGGGATGTGGCCAGTTATGTGTTGCTGGAACTAACGCTGCTGCTCCGGATAAACGTGGCTTGGAAGCATCAGAATACATATGGCTTCATCATGCTTGCGTGAATTCGTTAATAAAGCAGCTAATGAAAAGGATTATTATAATTAATGTAATAGTATTCTGTACACTATCTAAGGCGAAGGTCATCTTATTACACGATTATGAATGGCAGTTTATTTCCAAAGACACTCACTACTAACACCGCTAATAGGGTTGACCTTGAAATCCTGCCGTCCAGTTTCCCATCTGACACTGGCTTGTCTAGGCTAAGACAGGTCTCGCTCTCGTCGATATCATGTTGTTGCCGGCGTTGACCACGTTGACACACGTAAGGCAGGTTTAGCACCAGAAGATCCCTGGTAGGAACCCATTCGGAGAGGGATTAAAGGGCCACGCCATTACACTAATGCGATAAACGGAATCCGAATGGCGCGGAATAATTTGCAAGCAGACGAGAGCTTCTCGCGGAGTGTGAATTGGAGGGAGATACATCACACGTTTGGCCTTGTATGTAGAGCCAGCGAGGTGGCTGACGCCAGGCGGGATCGACTATCACTGATCCACGGCCAATACAATGGCAGCAGTTACACGTCTCCATCGAGAGGCTACACGGACTCCCAGACTTCATCCGTTCTCCCTTGGCGGTCTTTTTCTGGCTTAAGTTGTTACTGGTGTATATGGTTGTCAGTGGTTCTGACATTTAAGCAAAGGTCGGGTACACCTCCTGGTCTAGCCCTCTGAGACTTTCATCACGCAACGTTGTAATTCATTTAAGTACAGCCATGTCCTGATGCTATATCCCCCGGAGTAGAGTAAACGTTTCATATCATTCATGGATGAATGTTCAATATTTTCAGTGAATGATATACTACCTGGTACATTTGTGTTATTACATTTTAACAGCAAGTGAAACCAAATATGAAAGACCCTGCTTTGGCAAAAAATGCTATATTGCGGCGTTAAAACATGCTATGTGAAATACTTGTGTGATTAAAACATGTTTGAATTATGTATCCGATTCTGGATTAAGATGAACCCAATAAAGCGAGGGAGCAATATTTCAGCAATATTATGAACGTCCAGCGGGTCATTGATATATATATATGGCCTTGGTTAATCCAACGACCACAGAACGTAGGCAGGGCGAACTTAAGGTTCAAACTCATGAAGGTGGCACGGGTGGCCCAGTCGTCTAAGGCGCCGCGATTCGCTGTGCAGAGTTGCGTCCCTTAGGCACGCCAGAAACCTATGATTGTGGGTTCGAATCCCGGTTCGCCCCGATTATGTTTCTAGGTTTGTCAGCACCATACCCGTGCTCGTGGGTTTCACCGAAGTGGTAAACGTCTGAGACCTGCATCACTTCAGGCTTTCCTCCCACATTAAGCGATAATGGGAGTAGCATACGGAGGTTCCTTTGTCCGTCAGGGAGGATGGGAGAGAGTGAGTGAGTATTACGCCGCCTTTAAAACATATGACAGCAATATCACGAATGGGGAACACAAGAAATGGCCTTCACACATTCACCTTATGAGTAAGTATGTACTCCGAAACGTTGTGTTCCTTATAATAAGGAAGTTGACATGCATAAATTCTCTTCCCTATGGCCTGTCACACCTAGCTAATTTCGGTCGCTGGAGCTATACCGGAGCATACATTTTGCGATTTTAGGGGATCGGTACTAGTACGGTAGCGCAACGGTTTCACATCGCTAAGAACTGAAGTACATCGTAAGGACATCGTCAGAACATCGGCGAAACTTTTAGCAGTCTATAATTGTCAGCATCGTTCACGTGTTCCTTGGTAAGGTAAGGTAGTAAACGTCTGCATCTCTGTGTGAGTTTCCTCCGGAACATTAAGCTGACTGCCGTTGTGTGAAATATTGTCTTAAGGGACGTTAAATCACATTCATTCATCTTTTTACCCGACACAAAGTTTATGTGTCGCGATTTTTTGGGTCGTCTATTTCAATGTGACAATAAAAGGACGAACATGACAAGGCTTTTTGGTGTTGGAGATTACAAAGGATATTTCTTTTCGGGGACAAGTCCGGCATGACTCCTGTCCAAAGGGAAAAGACAGAGACTCTCAGAGGTGGACTTTATTTAAATGAAAAGTACGCACATAACCTTTCACCTTCACCTTATTTCTCAAGGTCAATTAAGTCCGGACATAAGACTTCACGGTCTTGTGACGGTGACGAGGAACATAGCTCATCCACGATCAGGCAGAGTAAACTGGGACAAGAAACAACATGCACGCGAATAAAGTAGGGGGCGTATCAAAAGTCAGAAGGAAGAAAGCCATTGTGGTTGGGTTTTGCTTTTAGATATACAGCACAAGGGCGGATCTAGCATTTTTAAAAGGGAGGAGTCCAAATATCAAAATCCTCCTGGATCCCCACTCTGGATCCGCCTATATTGCATTGTCAGATCCGCATCCTGGGATACCAAACATGGGCTTCACACGGAACCCACATGGAGAATCGAACACGGGCTTTTCCACAACGAACCCACAAACTTCACCACTAATTATTTGTCATTAAGCATTTACTGATTGTTTCAAATCAACAATTTCTGGACACTTCCTATAAACATTTTAAGGTGCTACGCGTGGGTACACATCATCGGTATGCAACCCGAGGAAGGTTGGGAACTCTAGGCGACAGGTCACGTATCAGAGGGAGGACAGGGCGTGGGTTCTACATTATTTGGGTCGGTATGTATGGCAGGAACTCCAATGGTTTTCACTCCCTCTGCGTTCGGTAGAAACATATGCCATGGTTTGGTGTTCAATCGTCACATCGAAGACCCTTGTTCGATTTCTCGCATGGTGAGGTGAGGTGAAATTAGGTTTAACGTCGCGTCCAAGATTATTGCACTTACATAGCGACGTGCATGCACGTGTGTGTGTGTGGCTGCTGGTACTAGTCCGGACTGATGCCGATTAATAGTGCTCGCCCACTTAGATACCATGCCGCAGTTTAACATGAATACCCCACTCAGACACAGTATACTGACTCCGAGCCGACCAGTCCTTGTTTTAGCCCCTAAATGCCGAGCGCCAGACAAGGTAACAACAAGTACCATCTTTTAACGGTATGACGCGGCCGGGGATCGAACCCCGGACCTTCCGCTCTCCGGGCGGACGCTCTACCGCTAGACCACGGAGGCGGTCTTTCTCGCATGGGTACACTGTCACACACTACGGCGGACAACAACATGCATGCACTCACTGTGATGGATAAGTGTCCAGTTGTACCGAAATAATATATACTACTCAAAAGATGTTAAAGAACACTCGATTTCTTTTTACTGGATTATAGTTGATCTGTCATGCATGATAGATTAACTCTTATGAAAAAAACAAGTGTTCTTTAACATATTTTGAGTAGTATATATGGACACACATACACAAAGCAATCGTCTTTGATTTCTGAACGTGAAACTGAATATTATTTAAAGAGGTGTGATGTCAGATGAAATGGGGTTTAAGATCGCACTGAAGGTTATTTCACACATAGAGCGATATTGATGTACTTGTGTGTCTTTGCTTGTAGGATTGGTTTTGGTTGGTTTGTTGTTTAACACCGCACTCAGCAATAATTCAGCTGTATGACGGCGGTCTGTAAATAATCGAGATATCATGAGCATCCATCCACGCAATTGGGTTCGATGACATGTATCAACCAGGTCAGCGAGCCTGACCACCCGATCCCGTTAGTCGCCTTTTACGACAAGCATAGTCACCTTTTACGGCAAGCATGGGTTGCTGAAGACCTATTCTTCCCCGGAATTTTTACGGGTCTTTGTTGCTTGTAGGAGGAATAGGGAGTTTAACATGGATACCCCCAGACACATTATACAGCCGGCTAATCATGATGTTATCCCTCAATGCCGAGCGCAAGGCGGGGTAACAACAACTACCATTTACTGTCTTTAGGTATGACGTGGCCATAGGCTCGAACCACCGACCTTCCGCTCTCCATTTACAGAGAAAGAACTTAAGATTCAATTTACATGCCCCTTCAAAAGATTGATTTATATTTTAAAATATATTAAGAACTGCCCGGTTCCAAAAAGCGATTTTATGACTACGACTGTTGCAAATATATGTTTCAGTGTGGGAGTCACGATCGTCCCAGCGCTAAGATCACTTTGTGGATCTGGGCCTTACAAGTTATGTCCCAGGGGGGCAATACATATCCTTCTGAGGTAGAGTAAGACATATTACCTGTTCTGATTCCCATGAACAAACACCCCCCCCCCCCCCCCCCCCGACCAAGTCCTCATCTAATATTAAGATTTAGTATGTAAAAAAATTGGTCTGCCTCTAGGGCGTTAAGAATCTGATCATCCTCAAATCCTTAACGACTGTTAAGGGATTAGTCACCGGTTACCGGCAATGAATTTCCCCAATACCCAGTGGGACCAACTTCAGTGCTTATTCTATTCTCCGTCATGGCTACAGCCTTTAGGAAGTTTAACAACGGCTGTGTTAGGACGTTCTATATACCCAGCTGACAATGGACGTTCTGATGATGATGTCAGATCTGTTGGCGAGGGTCATCAATGGATGTAAGAACTGTCACCTGCTACTCATCTTGCTTCCTGGTCATTCCTTCAACGGTGATCGATGGCCGGGACAGGTGCTTGACCAAATGGGAAAAGGAATTCACAGATCTCTTCTGCCATTATGAACTAAGTGAGGAATTATACGGCACTTCCTGGGCTCTTAAGCTGGGACCTTCCCACTCGGCTATTCAAACACCATTGCCTTCAGTTTGAGTGAGCTTCCAGTTGGGGCCAGTTCGCCAGTACTGCTAGAAGGAGAAAGATGGAGTGTCGGAGACACGTGGAATGCATATAGCAGAAGTTGCTGGTGTCGTGATGCTTGTAATTATTGATTACTCAGCGTTTCTACAACTGCACATCTTTTTTCAATGTGGTTGACGAATTAGATTCAGGCAAGAAGCCAGAGAAATCCGTGACAGTGTCACGTATAAATTGTTTGTTTGTTTCTTTGTTGTTTAACGTCGCACTTAGCAATATTCCAGCTATATGACGGCGGTCTGTCAATAATCGAGTCGGGGCCACAAAATTCAGTGATTGACATCATGAGCATCCACGCAATTGGTATACGATGACATGCATCAACCAAGTCAGCGAGTCTGACCACCCGATCCCGTTAGTCACCTGAGTGATGCAAGTCATTACGACGTCAAAACCAACCGTTAGTATAGGTTATGGGGATCTCAGTCATACCTTTACAACTCCTTGTCTGCATCCCTCTATCGCAGGATGGTGTTTGAGTCAGAAAGCTTTAAGCTAGAAATACAATCTGCCTTGTATTAACTTGTTATGAATTAAGCCTAGTCGTATGTAGCGGGCATGGAGGTGTGCGTCTATGGGGATTACATAGCTTCCAGCTCAGGATCGCTAGTATCAAAGTGTTGGTGTTAGAGTGGTACAGGGGCACGGGTGGCCCAGTCGTCTTAGGCGTCACAATTCGCTGAGCAGAGTTGCGTCCCTTGGGCCTGCCAGAAACCTATGGCCGTGTCCGGGTTCGGCCCGATTATTTTTCTAGGTTTGTCAGCATCGTACCCTTGCTCGTGGGTTTCAACAAGGTTGTAAACGTCTGAGACCTGCATCACTTCGGACTTTCCTCCCACATTAAGCTGACATGCCGCGATATAACTGGAATACTGTTTAAAGTGGCGTTAAACCCAACTCACTCCCTCGTAACAATATAACCAGGGTGGCTCAGTATTCGGACCTATCCAGGCTGTCAAGTAGCTTATCGAGGTTGCTTTAGGGAAATCACTTATGCAATGCCACGTACAATATCCAGCGTGTTAACTTCACACTCTCCAGATACTTCATGTATGGCACACATGCACCTTTCATCGTCAACACCAAGAAATATGACTTCGGTTAATCGGTTAATCGATTCGCTGTGCAGAGTTGCGTCCCTTGGGCACGCCAGAAACCTATGATAGTGGGTTCGAATACCGGTTCGCCCCCATTATGTTTCTAAGTTTGTCAGCACCATACCCGTGCTCGTGGGTTTCACCGAAGTGGTAAACGTCTGAGACCTGCATCATTTCGGGCTTTCCTCCCACATTAAGCTGACACGGCGCGATATAACTGGAATACTGTTAAAAGCGGCGGTAAATCCAACTCGCTCACTTTAGTGGTACCGGTGGTTTCATCACAATGCCTACAATTATACTAGTCTGCAGTATTAGATAAATAAAAGTGACAAAACCCTTTTCCAGATCATGAGAAATCTCCACCTTATTGAACGATTCTTACCGTATCATAAGCATGTGTTTATGAATCACTATTAAATTGGGATGATACAGGTAGAAGCAGTTCACGAATATATTAGCATATCCTGCTCCACCGGCGGCACCCGTCACAAACACATGCAAAGGCAAGGCAATTGTTCACAGGAAAAATACACTGGAACAAATTATACAAGTCAAAATAGTGAAATGCTTCGAACATAATTTTTGTCACTGATGAGTAAAATTTGGAACTGTCCACAAGTCTACAAGAAAACGTTTGAGAATTTAACTGAGTTACCCTGATCAAACAACTTTTGAGCAAGAGTCGTATGACGCTTTTTTTAATCTTCGTAGAAAGAGCATGCTCGATTGTACCTAACAAATTGTGAAACATAGACGCAATGTTAGATAAGCGTTTTATCAAAATGATATAAGCCTGAAAACCCTTTTTTCCACATTCATAAAAAAATCACTGCCAAAAGCCGAGTCGACTGTGCGATTCTGACTATATCATGAGCATGTGTTTACGAATCGCTTTCATATAGTGATGATTCTAGGTGTTCGAGAAAAGCAAAGTCAGTCTATGCTATGGCTAAGCTCTGCAGGAAGAATGCGACCTGTGCTCCCTAGTCTGTGCTGGACACACCCAATATTCTGCTAATCAGCACTTTTCGTCATGTGATTTTACTGTGAATTTAGAGATGAAATACTACATATACATGTTAGGGGCGGCATCTATATATGTATAAAATTCTTTGCATGAGCACCAATGAAATGCGCTACTCAAAAACATATCAAGGTTGTCAGGTCTCTCAATGGAAGAATCATGTCATTTGACAAGATCAGTCAAATACCCTGAATAGATTAAAGTCAAATCATGATAAAGGCTTATCCTCTAAGATGGCATTGCCAAGCAAGAGTTGTTTATCTATGCTCATAACATAGTGTGATGCTTTCTGACACGACGGATGATGTGAGTATGTTTTTACGCCGCTTTTAGCAATATTCAAGCAATATCACGGCAGGGGGACACCAGAAATGGGCTTCACACATTCTACCCACGTGGGGAATCGAACCTGGGCCTTCGGCGTGACGAGCTAACATTTTAACCACTTGGCTAACCCACCGCCCCGGTGATGGGAGTATTAGTTCAATACGCATCTGCCAATTGTTGTTTTTAAGCAATGTTGAGACGGCAACAATTACATCTACATAATGTTTGATTTACCACATCCCACTTCTTCCAAAAATGCACAATTGCATGGGGTTTTTTTCAATCTGGAATATATGTAAACAATTCCATTGGTACACGTTCAATGTTCATAAATAAAACATTGTCAATGGGCTAATTTTATATTTTAAAATAATTACGACTAGGGGTGTGCTTGTCTATCTTCCACGATATGCTCTTTATGATGGGGCTTATTTTCTTAATTTTAACTTGATTTTTTAAATTGTGATCCGCGTGATCGGTTGTCGCAATAGAAAAAAAAGATTTCAGAAACATGAAAGTTATCCCTTAACCAACAAACCATCCCGTAAACTAATTAAAAAGTGCCTTTGAATGAAACGTCTTAGGCTTACTTCGTTTCCTAAAATAACCTCTTTCTGTAACAACTAGAATTAATCTAAAGAATATGATAAGTGAGTTGGGTTTAACGCAACGTTGAGCAAACCTGTTTGTTTGTTTGCCTTTTAACGCCGCCCTCAGCAATGTTACAGCAACATGAAGGAGGTCTGTAAATAATCGAATCTTGACCAGACAATCTAGTGCGTGATATCATGAGCATCGGTCCACGCAATTGGGATGCGATGACATGGATCAACCATGTCAGCGAGCCTGACCATCCGAATCCGTTAGTCACCTTTTCCGACAAGCATAGTCGCCTTTTTACGGCAAGCATGGGTTGCTGAAGACCTGTTCTACCCTGGGTCTTCATGTATGTGTATCATGTGTATACGGGTCACTGTAATGAAGACAAAGCCCAAAGAAACGGACGTCCCAGACATCTAACACTTTGGTGAGACCCACACGGACAGGTGTGATGCAGAACACCAACAATCTGAACACACGATCATCGAATTCTGGCAGCACTAAGGGACGTTACTCCACGCATACAGTTCCCACGCCTCAGACGACTGGACCGCCCGAGTCCCCCAATAGATCAAGACATATATCGGCTTTAGTAAACGTCATCTTCAGCAAAAACGCCCTCGCGGTACATCAGAGTGAGTGAGTGAGTGAGTGAGTGAGTGAGTGAGTGAGTGAGTGAGTGAGTGAGTGAGTGAGTGAGTGTGCTTTTAGTAATATCGCGGCTGGGGCACTCCAGAAATGGGCTTCACACATTGTGCCTATGTGGGGAATCGAACCTGGGTCTTAAGCGTGACGAGCTAACGCTTGAACCTAGGCTACCCCATCGCCCTGGTATATCAGAGGAGAAGGTGTCTGAAAGTCTGCAATGAATTCCAAGGTTAATGTACACTGACCCAAGACTGCCATACATACACATTGTATAGGTGATAGATAACATTCCCTGAATGTCTGAGTGATATATACATACACGGTCCGACAGCTTGAGCTATGAGACTACACACTCTTCAAAAAAAGAAACGCACAGGTAGTATGCAGTTCACTGAATTGAACCTGACTACACCAAAAATCGGTATAAAAAAAAGATATATGTTATTGGAAAATGTTGGTGGCCTGATATTTGACAAACGGTGCGTCAAAACGCAGACATTCTCGATTTGAAATGTCTTAAACGGCATTGTTTTCACACTTGTTGAAAAATGTCATGGAGGAAAACAGTAAAGCAAAATGCACGTGCAAGTTATGGCGTTTGAACACGTGGTAGTGGCTATAAAAAGGCAAGCATAAAGCCAATAATTTGTCATTCAATTGTCAACATTTATCAAGTTCGAAAATGCCGAGACTCAACGCTGCCGATCGGAACATCGCCATAGGACGTATCCCAAAGAGGGGAATCGCAGTCTTCTGTTGCACGCCACCTCAACTTCCACCACAGCACCATTTGCCGCCTTTGTGACCGAGTACGGTGCAGACCTAGACTACAACATATTAAGAACAATGATCGACTATCAGCTTAAAAACAAAAATAGATTCCAGGAATCTTGAAGGATGTTTTTAATAACCTTAAAGCAGAAATATGAAAAATATTCGTCTTTGTTTAACGGACAGGTAAAGAAAAGCTTTCTACTCCGATGTATGGTTAATGTACAGGAAGGCCATATTCGTTTGTCCTCTACGGAATCTTATTTACAAGAACAACTAATTTAGTCCAGGCTGGTCTTCATTATGGCACTGACGTTCTTATATAAATGCCTTTGGCGTCGGCCATTGAATTATGCAATGAGAGCGTTCGTTCACTGGGAATATTGTATGTCAGGACATCACATCGTTCAGATGTACGCGTTATGAAACCGAGGGATATATGTGCTATAGAATGAGCGGTTGGATAAGGTGTAAATATAACGGAATACGTTTCATGCCATGCCGTAATATCTGTCTGATTTGGCTAATAATGTTTCATAGGTGCAGTTTGATTTGCGTGTGTAACGGTAAGGACGTTGGGATACGATTAACCGTTACTATTAGTACCGGGTTTAAGAGTTTAAGCCGGTTTGACCATTACGTCAGTTCTATCATGGCATTGGCGGCTTACAAGAGTCAAGTGACGAGGGAGGGATGGGGGGTCCAGTCATCTATAGCGCCGCAATGAGTTGTATCCCCGTATCCCTATGGTTGTGGGTTCGAATCCCGGTCCGCCCCGATTAGGTTTGTCAGCAGCATACTCGTGCTCGTGGGTTTCACCAAAGTGGTAACCGTCTGAGACCTGCATCACTTCCGGCTTTCCTCCCACATCAAGCTGACATCCCTGGAATGCTGTTAAAAGCGGGACGCTTAAAGAACTTCATCTTTCCGTCCTTGGGCTTTCAATAGGGGGATACTGAATACTTGCATTCTCTGGCGCTGTTGACATACGAAGGGTCAGGGAAACCAACACACTACCAGTGCATCCAGGTACGTCTTAGTGACCGTGTAATGCGGCGCCTTACACAACTGGGGCACCTACATAGGCGATTTATAACATCGGAACCCGTGAAGATCCGGGTTAGTATTGGTCTTCAGCAACCCAGGCTTGTCGTAAGAGGCGACAAGCGGGACGGGAGGTCAGGCTCGCTGGCTTGGTTGACTGCTTTCATCCCGACGGCGTTGATTGTTGCTCGCAAGATCAATCGGTGAGGTGTCTGGACCAGACTCGATGTACAAGCCTCAATCATATGGTTAGTCGTGTGGGTTGAACAAACAACAATCAAACAAACCAACTGAACATCAGTCTGGTCAGGTATGGGTGTTGATACACGTGCAGATACATGGCTGCTTTCCAATGAGTAAGTGGGTGGTGCTTACCATTGAAGGTGCTAACCATTGAAGGTGCTCACCATTGAAGGTGCTTACCATTGAAGGTGCTTATCATTGAAGGTGCTCACCATTGAAGGTGCTAACCATTGAAGGTGCTTACCATTGAAGGTGCTTACCATTGAAGGTGCTCACCATTGAAGGTGCTAACCATTGAAGATGCTTACCATTGAAGGTTCTCACCATTGAAGATGCTCACCATTGAAGGTGCTAACCATTGAAGGTGCTTACCATTGAAGGTGCTTACCATTGAAGGTGCTCACCATTGAAGGTGCTAACCATTGAAGATGCTTACCATTGAAGGTTCTCACCATTGAAGATGCTCACCATTGAAGGTGCTAACCATTGAAGATGCTTACCATGGAAGGTGCTTATCATTGAAGGGGCTTACTACTGAGGTGAAAGTTCGAAGCACGGTCCAGATCAACCACGGATCATACGTGGTTGGAAATTTAAACCCTTATCCAGCTTATCCAGGACTTAGGGACACACATCCTCACAAGTTGTGGCAGAAGATTTACATGCACATTTTCGAATCGCGAAGTTTAATTTATTTTTAGCATAAGCCCATAAGATCATATATGACAGGACAGCAGCGTTTAGGCAGTAAGAATCATGGTTTAGATCTATCACTTCGTTATTTGATATCAAAGTCGTGCTACGTCTAATCCATTATTACTTGGTTAATTAGAAATGAAGTTCCTGAAATGAAATTTCTGGAATAAATTCAGCGATATCCCCACCAACCATTACCAGTTTTTATATGGGCTTTTGAAAATCTGTTGTTGGATTTGGTGAAAATGTACTGAAGGATTTTCACTATTTAGGATTCTGGGGAGGGGCTGGGAGTTTTTTTAGACCTCAGTGAGTCTGAGGACCTTTTTGTGAAAAAACCGACGCCCTTGTAAACAGTAATACGTTAATGGTTGAAGGAAAAAGATCCAATTATATTTGATCTGTCACTGATGTTCCCTTGCATCATGATGCAGAGGCGGCGGCTTAATATAGAAATAATGATATATTACATTAATGGTTACGTAGGTACATGTCGTCAGATTCTTGGCATGCCAAATCAAGATAAAAATGTCACCATGAACTCACTGGACTTGGGACCCAGGTTCAGTAATTTGGATTATGATCAATGTGCAAGTGTAGACAGTCAGACAAGTATTTTGGACAAAACTTTAAACGTAGCATTCTAAAATAATGCCGAACGAATGCAGTACAATTGTTTGGATGTAATAGTGCATTCGGTGGTTGCAAGAAGGCCAGTTGAACACATGCTGTTGGCAATATTTCTGAACCCAATGATTAGAATTGTAACCAGCATCCCTACAACGACTGCGGTGGCATCAAACGTGTTCATTACTTTCATATGTTCTGTTACTTCATACACCTCTTCTCCATCCTCTTCACACTGCATCTCTCAGACTACCTTTATGTCCGCAATTCAGTTCTCCCGATTGGTCTTCGGAAATAGGACTAGCTAATGACGATTATCAAGTCCGAATCTAACGCTTACAGAAAATGATTATTTTCTTCCAGTCTTTCTGGAGCCTAGACTTCTTCTGGGGGTTGCAGCACAATATACATGGACAGATGCTGTCAGGGACGTCTTCACCTCTAACACTTGTCGGCTACCCTGTCGTACAGATGTCCAAAGAACGAGCTAATCGTTAATATCTCTGTGGAAAGGATGCTATCATATTCAACGCAATAAGCAACGCAGATGTTCTGAACGACGTCATGCGCGTCCCAAGAGGACACCCCTTTCTTATATTGCTGTCTAATTCTTTAGGTAGCTCTGTACTGACATATGGTCATTAATTTCCCAATGGAACATCTTTATAACGACCAATATTAACTGTGCATATTTCATCGACTTTATAACTACGTTAGTAGGGTAATGACGGAACTTTGCACGTCTACATACATTAGTTTCCTTGAACTGTCGAAATATTTTATATCGACCATAGCTATTTCATGGCCACCTGCGACCTTTCGGTTTTGCTGCGAAGTTGTGAAGTTTCAGCGCTCTGGGCTCCCTCGTTGGTAAAAGTGTCAATTTTGAACCTTAGCTTCGCGTGTCAGACAGATCAGGCGACTGTCATCGCCACGAGGGCAGGGTTCATTTGTCCCTCAACTAGCGACCTTGTACGCGTGGGACATTATGCGTTGTCGTTATCGGAGTGGCCATTGATGGTCAGCCAGCTTGTGTCGTGCGGCCGTAATGATCTTCACACCTACCTACCAAGGGTTGCAGGATTGCTGGTGTTGACATTGGGTCGAGGGCTGGTTTGGCAATGCCAACCTAGGTTTGTGGGCCATCATATTTATAAATACTTTAACGTACCCTTACAATTGTTACAGCTTTGCAAGTTTTGATGGAAGAGGGGTCGTAACATGATGACTAGGTTCAGGTCGTACGTTCGAATCCTACCTTATTCCTGATTATTGCTTAGGGTTTCTCTACACCAACCCTTAGCTCGTTGGCTTCACCAAGTGGTTTTGGTTTTGCTCGTTGTGTTTGGTACCTCCATTTATCTGAAATGCCGTGAACTCCTGGTCAAAAACAACGTTAAACCCACTGAACTGAGGTATTAGGCATTTTCTACTTCATACTTATTAGTCTCTGTCTCGTAATGGGGCACGGGTGGCCCAGTCGTCTAAGGCGCCGCGATTCGCTGTGCAGAGTTGCGTCCCTTGGGCACGCCAGAAACCTATGATTGTGGGTTCGAATCCCGGGTCGCCCCGATTATGTTTCTTGGTTTGTCAGCACCATACCCGTGCTCGTGGGTTTCACCGAAGTGGTAAACGTCTGAGACCTGCATCACTTTGGGCTTTCCTCCCACATTTAGCTGACACGCCGCGATATAACTGGAATACTGTTAAAAGCGGCATTAAACCCAACTCACTCACTCACTCACTGGCTCGTAATGACGTAATATCTCAGAAAATGGGCAAAGCCGTGAGGACAACCTTGACGCCATGGTTCTCGTGTATGTTATACAGAGAATAGCATTCGCCATGACACCCCGCTTATTTGTCGTTTTCCAACATCAACACCGATCCTACAAAGTGTCATTTCTAACACTAATAGAGAGCAGTTGTGTTCTTATTCTACACACATCTGAACATAAATACACACCAAGGCTGCAGTGGCTATAATCATTTGCGTCTTGTAATCGCGGTGTGTGTCACATTTATGTACCACCCTCACAGTCTTGTTGGCTTATTCCTTGTCAGTTACAGAGGAGGGACACGAGAAGCTCAATTGGGCCACAAAAAACGGATGATATATTCGTCGGAATAGCTCAAGCCTAACTACAGAATTACATGCTGGGAAGAGCTGCTTACTCTACAAACCCTTAATGTCCTTAATTAGGCAATAGACTGCCTTTGTGGTCTAGTGGTAGAGCGTCCGCCCGGAGAGCGGTAGGTCCGGGGTTCGATCCCCGGCCGCGTCATACCAAAAGACGTGTAAAGATGGTGTTGTTACCCTGTCTGGCGCTCGGCATTAAGGCGCTAAAACAAGGACTGGTCAGCTCGGAGTCAGTATACTGTGTTTGAGTGGGGTATTCATGTGAAACTGCGGCATGGTATCTAAGTGTGCTAGCACTATAAATCGGCATCAGTCCGGACTAGTACAAGCAGCCACACACATACACACGTACATGCACGTCGCTATATAAGTGCAATAATCTTGGACGCGACGTTAAACCCAATTTCACCTCACCTCTCCTAATTAGGCAATAACATTGGTAATATAGTCTAAACTAATTATTACAATGTGAATTTATTGATCAAGGGAACTTTGAGAGATATACTGTCGGGCAAAAGAATGTATACTCCCACGTTTGAAGGTGGCTAAAAGTGAACCAAACAAGAAATGGTTATTCGATGGTGATGCAGTTAATACGGGTATTATAGTTGTGTTTTGAACCTTAAGTTTGTTTCGGCAACTGGTTTAAGCAGTTATTTTCTTTTGGTCAATTCCAATGTTCAAGTGCATACTTTCTTTTGCCCGGCTGTTTTATACTCATTGAGAATGTAAAAACAAACTACAAAATCCTTTCTATAATTTCGATTTACTATTCCGATGATATCATAAGCATTTGTTAATGAATCATCAAATGGTGATTACGCCAGGTGTTCACGAACAGCGACAGCTAAAACACATCCGACGAATATCTAATCGGTTTGAAGCTATTCCAGTCTGGTCACGTGGTCCTCTGTAAAATCGTGTCTGAGCCACTCAAACCAGTGGTTGATAGCATAAGCAACGACCAAGGCCGATAACACATTATTAGCAAGGTTACACGCGATGACCAGCCACCCTGGTCTAGGTGTTGGTGACCTTTTCTGACACGCAATTAATACAGGGTAGGACAAAGTATAGCACACCTGTTTGATATGTTTGTTTCTTATTTGCTATTGTCGGCCTGTACAAATTTGATTCAGGACAAACTAGTGATTGATATTATGAGCAACGTACGAGGATGTGAGAATACAGTGTCACACAATCGACCAAGTCACCGAGCCGAGTCTTTTTATGCTACTCAGTTGTGAACAAATATATGACTTGGAGTCCAGTGATACTGTTTGCACTAACAGTTTCGAAGTTGTTACATGCGAATAAATATATCATCATAAGTCTAGTTGTTAACAGTTCTTGTTGTCGCATGTAAAACTGGAATGGCACCTGCTGTTGCATCTTAAATCTGCAGTGTAACATTTACATCTATGCAAGGCCTTGTAACATTTGCATCTATTTGTACCCGTGAAGATCCGGGGTAGAATTGGTCTTCAGCAACCCATGCTTGTCGTAAGAGGCGACTAATGCGATCGGGTGGTCAGGCTCGCTGACTTGGTTCGAATTCATGCTTGTCGTCGTATCCCATTTGCGTGGATCCATGGTCATGATGACAATCACTGGGTTTTCTGGTCCAGACTCGATTTTATACAGACTGCCGTCATATAGCTTGAATATTGCTGAATGCGGCGTTAAACAACAGACAAACAAAATTTGCATCCATTTGCGTGACACTGTTTGCCATCTACTACACAACTACACCTGGCAAATCCCTGACCACCGCACTTAGACTCATTTAGCCACTGCCTGACGGAGGCCCACCTCTTTGTCTTCGATGTTGTATAGCTGTTTGGTGCCCAGGTCAAACTGGTTTCTGTTGTAGCGTCCCTTAAGAAGTCCTGCACGAGCATCTACCGGAAGCAGATCATTGTCGTCTCTGTCCAAAATCACGTCCATGACATTACGAGGGTCGCCGTTACACGCGGGATGGGAACTGTCACAATGTTACGGGGTTGCCAGTAACGTGCTCAAGACGACTTCGCTTGACCATGCGTCCAGCCCGTGCAAGTTGACCATCTGCTGTACCTTTTTACTGGACCTGGATGCTCAGTCCTATGGTCATTAGCTGAGCCTCGGAAACATCTTCTGTCTCATCTTCAGATTCTGGCATTGTGGCGTTTTCACTCCGCTTTGTGGGAGAGTATGCTGCAATAAGATAGTCTTCAGACACCATTCTCTGGAGAAGCTCTGTTGGTAGGGAATTGGAACGAGGTGAAGTGAAATGAGGTTTAAAGTCGCGTCCAAGATTATTGCATTGCATGTACATGCATGTGCATGTACGTGTGTGTGTTTGTGTGGCTGCTTGTACTAGTCCGGACTGATGCCGATTTATAGTACTAGCTCACTGGGATACCATGCCGCAGTTTAACATGAATATCCCACTCAGACACAGTATACTGACTCCGAGCTGACCAGTCCTTGTTTTAGCGCCTTAATGCCGAGCGCCAGACAGGGTAACAACAAGTACCATCTTTACACGTCTTTTGGTATGACGCGGCCGGGGATCGAACCCCTGACCTTCCGCTCTCCGGGCGGACGCTCTACCACTAGACCACAGAGGCGGTCAGAATTGGAACGAAGTTCAATTTGGCTTCAGAATCAAAGTAAGGCGTTGTATGGTGATTGTTGGACTCTAGAATGGTAGCTGCTGGGTTGTTTTAATCGGAGGCCAGTCTGTTGAATTATTGTACCCTAACCACGCAGTGAGCATGTCCTTTACATCACAGTTTAAACGTTCAACTCTTTCCAATAAATTGTGTAAACTGCGTACTTATATAAGCTTCTTTGATCATCGTAAGATCAAAATAGATCCAAATTAAAATGAGGAGCTTAAATTAAGGAGTCTTTTTTCAGGCAATATGTACATTGTGAATCGGTCAATACACATATTGACTTACAAATTCAGTCAATATATCTATTGCCTGATTATAGTCATTGACTGAAACATATACAAAATTTCACTGAGAACGGTGTATGAATTATGCTCCGGAAACTAGACAGGCTGACTGAGTACGTTTTTATATGCCACGCAAACCCCCGCAATCCCCCGTAAACCCGCGGGGATAATGATGACCAGCAAACCACATTCTACACACACACTGGGAGTAACCGTTCATGTTAAGCAATATCGATATTAACACCATTAAATCGATGCATACCTTCTGTCCTCGTCATAGTGGGTGACACTTCACTTGAGTGGGTGAAGTTAGCAATGACGTCAATATCAATGGGGACTGGATGTAACAGTGAGTCGTTTAGTCAACCCAGTGAGTCCAATAGCAAGAAAAACTACTCATTCACTCACAGCTCGATGATACAAAATCGGCTGTCACACAACGGACGAGTATAGCAGACACATACACACACGCTCGCTCGCACGTGCATATACACATCGTTATATAAGTGCAATAATTGTGAACGCGACGTTAAAACCTATTTCACCTTGCCTCGCCTCTCAACTCCACGCCACGCCTCGCCACGCCTCGCCTCGCCACGCCACGCCACGCCACGCCACGCCACGCCTCGCCTTGCCACGCCACGCCACGCCACGCCACGCCACGCCACGCCACGCCACGCCACGCCACGCCACGCCACGCCACGCCTCGCCCCGCAACGCCACGCCACGCCACGCCACGCCTCACCTCACCTCACCGCAGTGTGATGGTACTTCCCAATGCACTCGGCTATAAAACAAACAAAATGTTTAAACACTGGCGTTAACCTAGCTCTAATTGAATCACTTAAATCAAAATCACACAACGGACTAATATAGCAGACACATACACATACGCTCGCTCGCACGTGCATATACACATCGTTATATAAGTGCAATAATTGTGAACGCGACGTTAAAACCCATTTCACCTTGCCTCGCCTCGCAACTCCACGCCACGCCACGCCACGCCACGCCACGCCACGCCACGCCACGCCACGCCATACCACGCCTCGCCTCACCTCACTTCAGTGTGATTGTACTTCAAAATGCACTCGGCTATAAAACAAACAAAATGTTTAAACACTGGCGTTAACCTAGCTCTAATTTAATCACTTAAATCCAAATTCGAAGACAGATGGGGAACTTGTGGTGACACAAGCGGGATGCTACTCCCGTACCACCCTATTCCCACTGCAGGACCCTGGTTCCCTGCTCGAGACGGGTCCCCCAATGTGGACACATGACATGGCAACTGTGATCTGTAAGACCAGGCGAAAAATCAACAAAAGTGACAAAAGCAACATCGTCTCTGTATGGTTTTACGCTGCTTTTAGCAATACTCCAGTAATATCACGGCGGGGGACATCAGCAATGGGCTTCACACATTGTGCCCATGTCGGGAATCGAACCCCGGTCTTCAACATTACAGGCGAACGCTTTAACCACAAGGCCACCCGACCGCCCCATTTCACCCGAGAACAGTGTCAAATAGAAATCTCAGCTAAATGCAACGTCCGGTGTACGATCTCATGAGCATGTGTTTATGTGTTACTCTCAAACAGTGATGATCACAATGCATAAAATTATACTGGCCTGAAATATTAGATAAATTAATGCGACAAAACCATTTCTACAATCATAAGAAATCTCTGCTTGAAGCAGAGTCCATATACTATAGAACGATTCTGACCGTATGATAAGCGTGTTTTTATGAATCACTATCAAACAGCGATGATTGCAGCAGTTTGCGAAAAGCTGAGCGTATCCTGCCCCGCCGATGGCACCCGCCAAAAACACATGCAAAGGCAAGTCAACAGTCCACGAAAAAAACACGGGACATTATGGTACCAGTCATTATCGGGAACTGCATCTGACATCATTTTTGTCACTGATGCGTCAAATTTGGAAATGTCCCTGCTTGAAAGCTTTGCTGAGGCCTTCAAAGTCTTAACCTTCATCAAACAAGTTTGAGTATGCCGCTGTTTGAAATCTTCTGAAAAATGACGTTTTTGATTGTACCTTAAAAGTTCTGAAATGTAGACACACATTTTGGATAGCTTACTCCGGTACGCCTGGGACCTGTCGACAGGAACACGTTACTCCAAACGCAAACACAGTCCGTGTGAAGGAATCAATCGGGGCACTTTATGCCACAGGTCCGCATAACCAAAGCAAAATCAAAGATGGCATCAAGATGGTCATTGTCAAGTCTTTGTGGCGTGTCAATCCTTGTGGCCATATTTCGGACTTCAAATCGCCCCCCCCCCCCCCCCCCCCCCCCCCTAAGCATTATATGATACAGCCACCTGGGTGTCGTTGTATAAAGCGATCTTAGCGCTAAGGTGATCGTAACTCCCATACCTTAACATAGACCTACGACAGTCGTTTTGTACAACGGCATCCAGGCCCTTAATGTGGTGATGCCGTCTTGTAGGACAGGGTTCGTAGTTACGTTTCGCGCCCTTATTTCATTTAAATTAGACACTTTTTGTGTTTCTTGATGGATTTCATTCTTCAGTAGAGCGATAGATCAAACGAAAATAATGTTGTTAAAAGCAAATGCCCTACCCAGATAGCCTCAAACCCAAATCGATACATCCCAATTGAGATCACATGGCGTTGTGGTCACGAGAGTATTTTCACTGCCTCCGCCATGCGCTTGTCCTCGCCTAATCTGCTCCGTGGGAAAACAAGTGACACGGACAAAGCAACTCATGAAACCACTAAAAACGTCTGCACGCTGGTGTCCGTAAATTCAAATCCTCGATGGACCTTTCAGTTGGACGTAAAAAAATGTTAACAAACGGGCAAAAGCTTTGCTAACGGTATTGAAATATTTATATATCTGTATTAGTAGACGAACTATGTTTAGTCTACACACCAAAGGGGACATGTCTCTGGAATTACTAACACACTTGGGGGTGTCTATTTATATCTACGTTGAACACAACCCAAACATCAACAAGTCCTTATGTTTTTTGGGGAGCGAGGCTGGGCTATTGTAACCACCTTATAAATCGTTTCAGTGTACCTTTGCCATGAACTAAGACTGGGTCATACGACGGTGGTTGGGTAGGCAAGTGGTTAAAGCGTAAGTCCGGTTCGATTCTCTACATGGAAACATCATTTAAGGTCTCCTTGTTCTTGTTTGGACAGCAAAAAGCGGCCTAAAAACTGTGTATACAATGAGGTACTGGTGACGTATTCTTTTCCGACACTACATTGTCATCAATATATGCCACATGAGTGAGTGAGTATGGTTTTATGCCGCCTTCAGCAGTATTCCAGCAATATCACGTCGGCGGACACCAGAAATGGGCTTCACACATTGTACCCATGTCGGGAATCGAACTTGGGTCTTCGGCGAGAGGAGCGAACGCTTTAACCACTAGGCTACCCGACCGCCCATATATGCCACATGAATCTGTTCAGTGTGCATTTGCGACCCGTGAAGATCCGGGGTAGAACATGTCTTCAGCAACCCATGCTTGCCGTAAAATGCGACTATGCTTGTCGTGCGACACCGTCATATAGCTGGACTATTGCTGAGTGCGGCGTTAAACAACAAACAAGCAACAGTGTGTCATTGGGTTCAATGCGACGAAAATATTGACTACAGTTTCAGGACGGCCTCCGTGGTCTAGTGGTAGAGCGTCCGCTCGGAGAGCGGAAGGTCGGTGGGTCGATCTCCGGCCGCTTCATACCAAAAGATGGTACTTGTTGTTACCCTGTCTAACAAGGACTGGTCGGCTCGGAGTCAGTATACTATGTCTGAGTGGGGTATTCATGTTAAACTGCGGCATGATATGTCAGTGTGTGCGGCATGGTATAAGTCGGCACTATCCGGACTATTACAAGTACACACACACACACACACACACACACACACACACGCACGCACGTGCATGCACGTCTCTATATGAGTGGCAATAATCTTGGACGCGACTTTAAACACTACGCGCCAGATCAACGGTTTTATTTAAAGACATCTGAAATTGTTTCAATTAACCTAAGAATGCAGGGTGAAAGAATTGTCTCATCCGGTCACTGATCCGGGCGCTTTGGGTAATTATCTCCTTAGCTGAAAGGTTCGAACCTCAGAGCCTCAGATCTTCACCGCCGCTAAATAACTGAAACACTCTCTCACTCACTCACTCACTCACTCACTCACTCACTCACTCTCACTCACTCACTCACACCCATCCATCCATCCACCCACTTAAACCCACCCACCCACTCACTCACTCATCATGTTACCTCTGGCATCTCAAACCGTTCCTCAACCAAGTCTTTCAAACTGTTTCACCATCCTGGCAACAGCGTTACAAATGCTTAATTAATTTCGAAACTCCCAAACAAATTCCCTCGACTGAACAAAATGCATTAGGTCTCCCATGCATCTTTGCCAATGCAATGTATCAGATGACTATTTTCCTAGAAGAACCATACTGATATTAATGAATCTTCCTCGTGATTGAGCGCACCCACTAGATAGAACGGGCCGTATAATTTGATGGGAGTAATGATTGCAGATAATATTCCTGTCACGCCACATTGTCACGTACATTGATTCATGCATAGCCTTAATCAATGCATCGGGCATTACCATATACACAAAAATTAGCAGTCACGCAAGACCAGTGGGACCAGGATATCCTCTGCCCATAGCTCGTTCAGGAGTGGACTACCTGGCGCGTCTCTCTGTGGTACTGTTACCCATGACACAACAATAACGGTAAAAACACAGCGTATTCCTCTTTCACATGTTTGTTATTACAAACCAAATTTGAATTATGACTTTGCCCAAGAGAGATAATCGGTAATTGGAAGGACAATTTTGAGTCGATTGAAGAGTTCGGTGAATGTTTTATTATTTAAATAAAAACAATAACTGCGCATTACTGAAAATATTATTGCGCGACAATGGTTGCAGGTACGGATATAGTAACAGACCATTGTTAAACGTATCAATGGGTTTATGCATGTTGATTGTTGCCATTAGGATAAGCTGATTTAATGTAATGAAACATGCAAGTAATTGGTATAAAGGCATATAGTAGCATCATCGAGTCCAAGAGACAAATGTATGGTGATAGACGTAATTCAAAATGAACATATGCTTTTTAGTTTCAACAAAATCAGGAACTGGATTTTTCCGGTCCATCACTTGATTGTCTGGTTTGTTTACAGGCCGCCTTCGTATGGAAGAGGTAGAGCTGTGCGGCATCAGGCAACGAACGCTAAGTCTTACTTTTATGCAGGAGAGCAGGACATGCTTACCCTTTTCGCGAACACCTGGTGTCATCACTGATTTTCAGTGATCCATTCATATAATTCTCACCGCTGTTTTGTCTTTGTCGTAAGAGGCGACTAACGGGATCGGATGGTCAGACTCGCTGACTTGGATGATGCATGTCATCGTATCCCAATAGCGTCGATCGATGCTCATGATGTCTGGTCCAGACTCGTCATTTACAGACTGCCATCATATAGATGGAATATTGCTGAGTGAGGCGTTACACAACACGCAAACAACATTTTACGGCCAATTGAAGTGGCGTGCAACAGAAGACTGCGATTCCCCTGTTTGGATGTTCCTATGGCGATGTTCCAATCTCGGCATTTTCGAACTTGAAAAATGTTGACAATTGAATGACAAATTATTGGCTCATGCTTGCCTTTTCATAGCCACCACCACGAGTTACGAATATCATAACTTGCACGTTCATTTAGTTTTACTGTTTTCCTCCATGACATTTTTGAACAAGTGTGAAAACAATGCCGGTTAAGCCATGATTGCAAATCGACAATGGCTGAGTTTTGAAGCACCGTTTGTCGAATATCGGGCTGCCAACATTTTCCAATAACATATATCTAATTTATATATATATTTTTTTGAAGAGTGTAATTACTAGTACATAGTGTAACATAAGTATACGTACCATGAAGTATGACATGTAAATCACTAGGTACCGTATTTCCTCGACAAAAGCGGCTGCGGGGTAGCCGAGTGGACCCCTCTGGATCCGCCTATTGTCCAATGGGATGAATAGAAAATGTCTACAGATGAAGTCAACGTGGAATGTGCAAGCAGCCCGTATCATAAACACACTTTGTCAAGTGAGCTGAAAGTATATCAAGACACGATCAGCACATCATGCAAACAAATATTTCGTATGGCCTTACTGTATATAACGGCAAAACCAACACGTGTAGGAAAAAATGCTGTTATTATTGATTCCACTACAACAGTTTAAAACAATTGTTAGTTTGATAATTACCACAGAAAACCTCGGAGCGCGACATAGATAACATACGTCCTTGGTACGTAGGCTGGCAATGGAGTCTCCTTGCCACTAAATTAATCAAGCAGCATTGAAGGATCCACGAGTCCCCTGTTGACGCCATATTTGATTTATTACGCAAAAATGAAGAAACTCCATCTCATCCCATGAGGTACATCCTGGTACGGAAAATATAACTTCAACTTTCCGTTATCATTGGACATTCATACGCCACAGGCGTCTAAATCGCCTACCATAGCTTTCGTAATGCACACCCACCATCTTGAAGTTGTGGGAGTTTGTTTGATGGCTGCATTTGAACGGTTAGGGAGGATGTGACGTTGATGTGTCTGCGAGAGGATAGGCAAATACTGACGGGAGTGTCGCTGATGAGTTGTGATCTACATTGTTGCGCCATCAAGCCACAACGTATATCTTCCCCAAGAGGACAATTTAAAGACTTTGGAACTGATATTAATTTCCTGTTATCCATTACAATTTCTTCCAGCTGAATAGGATTGGTAGCGCCAGTCCAGTAAATCTGACCGTGCCAAATCCCGAGACTCCCTTAACCCTTGAAATGTCAGACAAACGTTATGCTTGCTTATGTCCCAGAAGCAAATTGATATGAATTTAAAAAAGACGCTCTTTAACTATAAAACATCCAAGTCAATATGGAATTATTGAAAGAGGGTCGCAATCTCGCTGTGTGCAATCGATCTTCATAAGTTCTAACGTTATCTGTTTTATGGCCGAAACTTGTAACATTTTGTGGAAAAGGTCATGCTGATTTGTAACCCTCCGATTATGAGTTCTGTGAATATTGTTTTGAGAATTCAAAAGCTGTGTCTTGTCAATATAAATATTCCTTAATTGCAATGATGTGTAATTCGTTAGAGCGGCCACATCCCACAGGGCGACGTTTAGCCTTTTGTCATCTTCCTCGTTTGAGCAAATAGGATGCTGTGAGGCGTACGTGTAGGTCTTACCGTAAAAGTAAATGTAACATTGGAATTCTAAGTGTGGTTAGAATTATCTGCCCTTGTAGTAAAACGGATGCTGCAGTATTTAAGTATTGCTGAAAATATATTCTGCACTTAAAATCACATTATCAGAATCAGCCTGGGAACAAGACATCATCATCAACATCTCCGGGATCAAAACCACACTAGACCGTGGTCTAGTGATAGAGCGTCCGCTCGGAGAGCAGACGGTCTAGGGTTCGATCGCCGGCCGCGTCATACCAAAAGACGTTAAAGATGGTACTTGTTGTTACCCTGTCTGGCGCTCGGCATTAAGGGGCTAAAACAAGGACTGGTCAGCTCGGAGTCAGTATACTGTGTCTGAGTGGGGTATTCATGTTTAACTGCGGCATGGTATCGCAGTGAACTAGCACTATAAATCGGCATCAGTATGGATTAGCACAAGCAGCCACACACACACACACACGTGCATGCATGTTGCTATATAAGTGCAATAATCTTGGACGCGACGTTAAACCCCATTTCACCTCACCTCAAAACCACACGATAATAAAACACGTGTCATTCTACCATAGCTGCGTCCGAAGAAGTCGTGCCACGGCAAATAAATCAATCCTTCGTATGAAGTTTTTAAGTCGGAACTACGAAATGAAGGAAAATAATATTGATTAAAGAACAAAGTTTTTCTTGGTAGGTATAGCCATAGTCTCTAACCAACATTGTCCTCCATCAGACATGCGAAGTATCCTGGACGGTATCTTCCTTTGGTGGAGAGGGAGTTTTTCGACAAGTAAATTATGTGGCTAAGTATAGAAACATGTCCCTTATAATATAATCACTATCCTGTATACCCTTTTTTAAACAAGCAGGCGACGAATCAGACGACCAGGTAATCAATTTGGTGTAGCCTTGTCGGGGGGTTGCAGCCAATTCAGGCAGCGTGATCACTCAGCAGTGTGGCGCCCCCTGTAGGTCACTCTCAACACTACCGCTGTAATCCGTCTGAAGAAGCCTCGTTTTGGAATGAGTATAGTTCCTTAATGCCGCTTTGAACATTATTTCAGTAGATCCAGCGTGCCCACTCGAGGCGGGTGATGGAGGGGGGTGATTGGGGGTCGTTTTACATTTTTGGGAAACCCACTAGCACAGAGACGTGTGGCGTCTTGGACCACAAACAACCCGTACCTCCTTGACATGGTCGCTGCGGGAACTATAACCTTCCACTCGAAAAAAACGACCTCGGTCAAAATTCTACTGTCAAAATACACATGCTCTTTCGACTACTCAGACATTCAAAGACAAACAGAACCCTAAATGTTTAATGGATGTTGTGTTTTTTTATTGTTTATTCAGTGTGTTTTTCAGTTGAGCCTTCAGCTCTCATCGAGGGCCTCACAAACTGCAAGGAACATCAAAAGTTTTAGAGTATTCCTAGCTCATCTCCCTCTGTATAACACTGTCTGGGGGAATTGAGCAAGCCTAAATCAACAAGTAACTCCTTGAATTTGTTTGTTTGTTGTTTACCATCGCACTCAGCAATATTTAAGCTATATGACACCGGTCTGTAATTATTTGAATCTGGATCAGACAATCCAGTGATTGACCACTCCTTACAAAACTGAAGGTTGGGGGGGAGGTTGAGGCATGTGCTTTGTTGAGCACTATTAATCGTTCTGGAATTTAAAGCTAATTGGGAGAAGCTCAACCAGCCCTGATTGGAGGCCCGGCGCTTATTTCGAATTACATTCTTTTTGCGAAAAAAGAATACATTATTTTTTTCAAAAGTTGTTTTGTTTTTAGTAAAACAGGTTGATTTTGTTTTTATGTAAAGAATCATTCACTCTCTCGATGGGAGGGGATTATAGGAAATTAAAATATTGGTAAGTTAGTGTTAGAAATTATATTATAGGCATGAAATTCTAATAATCATCAAATCAATGACATTAAGACACGAATGATAACACATAATTAGACAATTAGAGGGTGGGGCGGTCGGGTAGCCTAGTGGTTAAAGCGTTCGCTCGTCACGCCGAAGACCCGGGTTCGATTCCCGACATGGGTACAATGTGTGAAGCCCATTTCTGGTGTCCCCCGCCGTGATATTGCTGGAATATTGCTAAAAGCGGCGTAAAACCAAACTCACTCACTCACTCACAATTAGAGGGAAATTAAAACAGAAAGACATTGAAATAAGGGAAACTACACGCCAGATACTGTGTCAAGAACTAGCAATATTCGGATGTGAGTACCATCTTGTGGAGATATACAGCCTTAAAGGCGGGTGCTCTTGGCCATTAGGGCACGAGGGCACAGCCATTAGGTCACGAGAGCAAGGGGGGCTGCTGGATATCATATCATAGCGATGGTAATGAGATTAGAAAGAACATCCAAGCTACTAGAAATAGGGCAAGAGTAATAAGAGACCAAGCAGAGACTAACCACAGATAAACGTGTATGGCATTAAGAAAATAGTCTTACGAAAGACCTAATACGGGTTTTGGTACATCTTCTCGAGGCAAGGGAGTTAACTGACCTTAAAAGTCCAGTTTCCACCCTTGCCGAACTAGGCTGGAATTACTGGGCTCGATCGTTGCGCCACCAGTGGCTATTACCAATTATGTCCCTTCTAAGCCTCTCCTGTGGACCAATCAGATTCCACCTCTCGTATGACTTGCGTTTACTTCACACAAAATGGTGGCGCTCAGTCAGGACGATCTGATCGATAATCAAGATCTATATTGTGATAAAACGGGTCTTACATCGCGAAATGCATCAAATCACGTGAGCACCTTGATTAAAGACATGAAAAGATTTGGAAAATATCTGCTGACAACAAGTTGGCGGTGCACATGCTTTGCAAATCCTGCAATCGATCGAAATCTGCACGACAGTTTACGAACCGGATTTTGATTTCGGTGCGCGATTTTGATTGGACTATGCATAGACTCGTTAGTCCAGACAAAATGTAACTCCATAATACCAGCCTAGTTCGGCAAGGGTGGAAACTGGACTTTTAAAGTAAGTTTACTCTCTTGCCTCGGGAAGATGGTTTTGGTATGGAACACGGGAAGGTTAGAATGATCTAATGTAAGGAGGAAAAGGTTGTTGACTAATGATAGATGAAAACATGATTAGCGTTGTGACGTAGGAACCGGTTTTAAGGGGAGGCAGAGCTCCAAAGAGAGAGACCCGGTGAGACCCACTTGGCAGATTGGTCACCCAACTTGTATTTAGAAATCATCTTAAGCCATCAGCATTTTGACTGGGACTGAAGCTTTGCGGCCGAAGTCTCTTAACTAAGTGACAAATAGAGTGGGTTAACCGACAACACAAGGAGAATAGAAGCATTGAACGAGGAGCATCCTTTGTGGTTGTTGGAGAGACTACGGTAATAGGTCCAAGGTACTGATATTGTACCTATCGCAGCATCCCAATCGTACGTGGGAAATACCGTAGTCAGGTGAAGGTATACGAATTACCTTCTAATTGCCGTTAATGACATCTTAAAAATACCTTCGACAATTAGGCCGCTCAGCAACACTCCACATAGCAATCGGAAAATACTCGATATTGGACGAGACGACTTAGTGGTTGATAGCATGAATACAGCCCATGCTGTCAGAGTACGACGTCACACGAGCAGCCAGGTCACGCATTGTAACCAACCGATCCCCATTAATTATGTTGATCTTACGTCAAGCCTGGGGTACTTGGGATGCATTCTGGCCAGACTCCCTGCGGCCAAATACATCACCACAGAAGAACCATTACTCTTTGTTTCATACAGGGGCGGTCGGGTAGCCTAGTGGTTAAAGCGTTCGCTCGTCACGCCGAAAACCCGGGTTCGATTCCCGACATGGGTACAATGTGTGAAGCCCATATCTGGCTCCCCCCGCCGTGATATTGCTGGAATATTGCTAAAAGCGGCGTAAAACAATACTCACTCACTCACTTTGTTTCATACTTAGCCACTACCAAAGACGAGTGTGTGTTCTTTTGCACTGCAGTTTGAAGTGGTAAATCAACTCGGGCACCATAAGGCAAGAAGTGCCGACTTGTATAAAGTTGTCCTATCACAAAGTTTCTCACTCTCGCGTGACCGGTGAATATCATTTGATTCGTTTCTGCCTCTTAATCAGAGTTGATCAAAGGGCCAACAATCATAACTCCCTAATAATGCATTAAATTGTTGATGAGCGAAATCTGCAATGACTCATTAACACAACATGTTCCCTTCAGATACGGCAGTACAGAGATCGGCGGTGCATCACTGTGCAAGTGCATGTAGTTTTCTGATAATGTGTGTTTGTTTGTTGTTTAACGCCGCACTCAGCAATACTCCAGCTATATCATGGCAGTCTGTAAATAATCGAGTCTGGACCAGACAATCCAGTGATTGATGACATGAGCATCGATCCACGCAATTGGGATACATGCATCAACCAAGTCAGTGAGTCTGACCTGGGGATCCCTTGTCTTCTTCATTCACTTCCAGTTTAAAGACATCAATTCCTGTTTTGGAAAACAGAAATCACCATGCCTCTAGATACCTAAATACACTTTTTTACAGTTTCATTCACACGGTTAATTACATTATTTCCGGTTATGGGAGACAACGTCATTTATGAACATGTCGTACAACCACAGGCATTTGTTTCCGTGAAGATCCGGGGTAGAATAGGTCTTTAGCAAACCATGCTTGCCGTAAAAGGCGACTATGCTTGCCGTAAGAGACGACTAACGGGATCGGGTGGTCAGGCTCGCCGACTTGGTTGATGCATGTCATCGATCCCAATTGCGTTGATCGAAGCTCATGATATAATCACTGGATTGTCTGAACCAGACTCGATTATGTACAGACCGCCGTCATATAGCTGGAATATTGCTGTGTGCGGCGTTAAACAACAAACAAACAAACAAACAAACAGGTCAGTTTCACATGTCATCATCGGGACAGAAATAAGTTTCCAAATGCTACCTCTTACCGTATTAACTTTGGGAAAACTATTTCGTCTTTTCGTCGCGTCATCAACCAGTGAATTTCAGTCAAGCGCATTTTTTAATACGATATTATATTTGAAACAGCGGGAAAGGAATGTTCCGATTAATGCACGTCCATAACACTAAACGACGAACACGGAACAGCGTCAGTGTCTCCAAGTCAGCGTTGTGAAAGTGCTGAACACGTTCTGCATACTAGTTAGTAATAGTTCATTCCGGCTAACCCTCGTCGCATTCATGTAGTGATGTTTCTGTGTGACCTCTTCCCAAGTACATTGGCCTGCCCTGCCCTGTCCCGTCCTGCCCCGCCCCGCCCTGCCCTGCCCCGCCCCGCCCCGCCCCGCCCCGCCCCGCCCCGCCCCGCCCTGCCCTGCCCTGCCCTGCCCCGCCTCGCCCTGTCCTGCCCCGCCCTGCCCTGCCCCGCCCCGCCCCGCCCCGCCCCGCCCCGCCCTGCCCTGCCCTGCCCCGCCCCGCCCCGCCCCGCCCTGTCCTGACCTGCCCTTCCCTGCCCCGCCCCGCCCTGTCCTGTCCTGTCCTGTCCTGTCCTGCCCTGCCCTGCCCTGCCCTGCCCCGCCCCGCCCTGCCCTGCCCTGCCCTGCCCTGACCTTTGATGACAACCTGACTTCGAGGTTCCGAGGACAATGTATGTTTGCACATCACATATATATGTATTATGAGAATCACCAACGAGCTGCAAAGAATTACAGTTTATCTTTAACAAGGTAATTAATGTCATAGATCCCAAGTGACCGAAGCGGACGAGGGATTTGTGACATCAATTCGGAAGGGAAAGATGAACTGTAATTCCGAGTTTCGAGTTGGGTATTCTCTTTCTTATCCATAATAAAAGTAACTCAACCGTCACTAGATCCCATCACTGACCACCTTCGAAATTACTAGCGGCTGTAACTCAAACAAAATAATGTATCCCTACGCAACAGTAAACAGGGGACCTTTTCACGGCACATCGGATTATGTAAAATAGCTCGCTGTTACGGTTCAAATTTAGTATATAATTCTAGAAAACAGCAAATCAAAACTTAAGAAACATGTTGTTGCATTTAATTCATTAACTTTAATAACTGCAATGAAATCACGGCGACCCGGAATAATTCAAACCTAGGTTTCTGGCTCGACAAACAGACTCAAGTCTGCACAACGAATGGCAGTTCCTAAATGACAGACACCCGTGCCCTCCACGTCTGTGTTAAAGTATGGGACTAACCGTAAAACAACTTTGAAAATTTTATGGTGATTTTCATGAAGATATATTTTCATTTAGAAGCTTCAGTGCGCACTTTAGAAAATAAAACGACCGGAAAAAGAGTAGGACTATGGTAAATGTTCTCCGAAGTAATAATAGCTGAATTCTTAACTCATTTAAATAGATTCAGCCATGTGTGTGTCTGAGTATGACGTTTCAACACATACAGGGAGAACATATCGATTGGTGGAAGCAATAAATAAACTATGTAATAAATCATTTCATTTAAATGGAAATATACCACGCTTTCATTCGACAGAAAAATGAGTTTTCGGAGAGCGTGACTGACAATGTAATGTGCAACACATGTCACATCAGTCGGCCATTGTAGTTAACGGTACACTGTTGATAAAAAGTATTGTTTTCTCTGCTCTTACAATAGCCAATATTTTATCTATTAATCCTTATATGTTATACAATATATCTGTGTCTTTCGTTTATGAAATACGTACATTGCAGCTATAGATTAATTAATAGACATGGTAACCGTGAATAATTACAAAGTGCGTTATCCTATTTTCAGCGATTCTGATTGACCGACTTGAACTCAAAATTGAATGTTATTTTTCGATAACTGTTATTTTCCCGATGGGAAGGGAATTAACTGACTGTATAAGTCTAGTTTCCACCCTTGCCGAACTAGGTTGGAGTGAGTGAGTGAGTGAGTTGGGTTTAACCCGCTTTTAACAGTAACACTGTTATATCACGGCGTGTCATCTAAATGCGGGAGGAAAGCCCGAAGTGATGCAGGTCTCAGACGTTTACCACTTCGGTGAAACCCACGAGCACGATTATGGTGCTGACAAACCTAGAAACATAATCGAGTTGAACCGGGATTCGAACCCACAATCATAGTTGTCTGGCGTGCCTAAGGGACGCGACTCTGCACCTTAGACGACTGGGCCACCCGTGCCCCCAACTAGACTGGAATTCCGGAGTTTGGCTGGACTAACGAGTCCTTGCATAGTCCTATCATAGTCGCGCAACGAACCAGGCATCCGATTTCAACGTGTAGATTTCGATCGACTGCAGGATTTGCCAAGCATGTGAACCGACAACTTTAGGCGTCAACAGATATTTTCCAAATCTTTTCATGTTTTTAATCAAATTAAATTGGGGAAATGGACAAAGTTTGACAAATATTTTATCACGTCAAATGCCACATATTTAGAATTCGAAATTGTGAAAAAAGGGAATATTACAACTAACGACCACGTTCCATTATCATTAGACTGCCAAGGGTCAACCCGATAACGCACATCTGGCAGGACCCGCATCTCTCATGGTGCTGGTCAGATGGAGTTAGGCAAACAAATGTAAGACGTTAATGTCTGTATCTGTATCTACAGCTGTTTATCATCCACCCTTATCAAATCACACATACCACGTATACATTCGTGGCATACTAGCAACTGGTAAACTTTAACTCTTACTAAACACCTTTATTATCAATGCCTCGGTTAAGCTAAATGATATAATTCTGTCTAGATTGTGCCACTAAAGTTCGCAATAACAACTTTCAGTCAATGAGACTATCTGTAGTTGCTAGAATAGGTATTAATACGGACGACAGACAGACACAAATCATTCTATGGCTGTCTGATAAACTGACAGTTTATTCACTCATGTACGAAACCTTACTATCTTGTACTATGTTAATTTTTTACTGTATGCTTTTACCGTTGCCAAGTCTGCAAGTCTGTTTGGTAACTAAAAATGTCATACCTGTGTATCCCTTTGTACTGCTTCTGTGTATAGATAATGCCAATTCTGTTAACTGCATTAGGTGAGGTAAGGTGAAATTGGGTTAAACGTTGCTACCAAGATTATTGCACTTATATAGCAACGTGCATGTACGTGTGTGTGTGTGGCTGCTTGTGCTAGTCCGGACTGATGCCGATTTATAGTGCTAGCTCACTGAGATACCATGCCGCAGTCTCACATGAATACCCCACTCAGACACAGTATACTGACTCCGAGCCTAGCAGTCCTTGCTTTAGCCCCTTAATGCCGAGCATCAGACAGGGTAACAACAAGTACCATCTTTTAACATCTTTTTGTATGATTTGGTCTTTTGGCCGGGGATCGAACCCCAGACCTTCCGCTCTCCGGAGATGTTGATGATGTTGTCTTGTTCCCAGGCCGATTATGATAAAGTGATTTTAAGTGCAGAATATATTTTCAGCAAGGTTTAAATACTGCAGCATCCGTTTTACTACAAGGGCAGATAATTCTAATTCCAATGTTACATTTACTTTTACGGTAAGACCTACACGTACGCCTCACAGCATCCTGTTTGCACAACATCTTTTAACGTCTTTTGGTATGACGCGACCGGGGATCGAACCCCGGACCTTCCGCTCCCCGGGCGGACGCTCTACCTCTAGACCACGGAGGCGGTCGTTCACTGTATTACATTGTTTACCGTTTAGAATGTGTATTGTGGCTGAACTGAATGCAGCTTGTGTGAATGCCCACTCGGGTAATGTGACTAATATCGTACATTAGGGCTGGGACGTGTCCAAATCTACTACCCGCGTACCCAACCCCTTATTACCCGACCATATCCAGGTACCCACTGTAGGTCTCAGGATATGTCTCAATATGTCCGATTGGGAACATTTTTAGCATAACCCTGGCAAAACGTATTCAGATACACGTATTAAACAATTTGGTCATTCATACACTGAAGTTAAATTAAGGTATATCTTTATTCAACCATATGTAAAATCAGAAGGAATGGATGCATAGTCAGAAAGAAATTCGAACATTAGTGATTTGTAGTGTAACCATAATTTGTGTCATTAAACAATATATCACGTGACTAACCACAGGTCCGGGTAGTCCTGTGGGTACCCGGGTCCTACTCAGTATCCGACCCGACCCGGGTTCCCAAGTTACCCGTCCCAGCCCTATTGTACATGTATATATCTTGTGTAATGATTCTATACCATGTTCACTTAATGTTCTTCCCATATATGTACTTCTACAACTGATTGTCAACATGCTCTAATAATTGACTGTAATTATTGATTGTAAATATTTCTATTGTTGACTGATTATATATATGATTCTGGTTGTCTAATAAACTGACTGTTTATTCACTCGGGTCTTGTGTTGCTGTGTGGGTTGGTCGTTTAGTGTGGTAAAATGATTGATGCACTTCGCGCGGTAAGACCTGTTTTATTACAATATAGATCTTGATTATCGATCAGATCGTCTTGACTGTTCGCCGCCATTTTGTTTGAAGCAAATACAGTGGTGATATGAGAGGTGGAATCTGATTGGTCAATAGGAGGGCATGGAAGGGACATAACTCGTAATAGCTACCGACTGCGCTACGATCGAGCCCAGAAAATCCAGCGTAGTTCGGCAAGGTTGGAAACTGGACTTTTGTAATCAGTAAACACCCTTACCTCGTGTATGTACACGCGTAGGTCGTGACGATGAGATTGACAACCCTCCCGTGGACACACTTGTTGTTAATAACACTATTAAAAGGTCGGTGTGACAAGTCGACACCCGAATTATCTAAAAGTCGTTTAATAAAAGTTAATTACAAATAAACACGTCAAAGCTAGGCAAGCAAGGCCAAATCATACATTCTCAGGATAGCGAATGGGTTTATTTAAGAAATAAATGATGAGTGGGGGTTGTTTATCGTACAATAAAACACTGCATGGAGAGTAAAACATGATAAACCATGTTCTTTGCGATTTATCGCGTAGCTATCTTATATCGGGTCATAAATTACATGGAGAAAGAATGTACAAATATATCTCAAGCATTGTCAAAAGTAAGCATTGCCACTGGTCTGCCTGTATCTGTGCTAAAGTGCGTCAGAATGTGAAGACAATTACTATGAATATCAAGTTATCTCAACATAAATCCAGTGGGCAATATTACGTTTACAGCATGCTGAAACCTCATAAACAATCACATGGGATTAATTAAGGAGAATGTCATTGAGTCAACTATCTCTACGTTAAGGTCGCAACCTTCACAGTCATTTGATGAATGACATGACACTGTTAGTTATTATTCTCTTCATTAATCCCCTTCATTGTCTCGGTACTTCTCAATTGTTGTTATCTATGCAAATTTTCTGTCACCGTTTTCACAGACAAATTGTTAGAAAGTGAGATTGCACAAAGCGAAAGTCAACTCTTAAAATAATATATTTTGTATCTCAAAGGATGTATAAGCAAGTAGATTTATATTGAGTGTGTCTGATTTCTTGTCTACACTAACAGACACCCACACAGCAATACAGCCAAATCGCTGAAGAAGTTACTGAAAACGAGGGCATGTCTGATCAAAATACAAGTACTCTACACAAAGTATATGTACAAATAGCATGGGATTTATATAATTTAATAAATAAACATTAGATGAGACACGTCTGTTAAGAACTACTTTAGTAAGTCAGTGGAGCGTGGAAGTGTGTGAGTGAGTGAGTGAGTGAGTGAGTGAGTTGGGTTTAACGCCGCTTTTAACAGTATTCCAGTTATATCACGGCGTGTCAGATTAATGCGGGAGGAAAGCCCGAAGTGATGCAGGTCTCGGACGTTACCACTTCGGTGAAACCCACGAGAACGGGTATGGCGCTGACAAACCTAGAAACATAATCGGGGTGAACCGGGATTCGAACCCACAATCATAGGTTTCTGGCGTGCCCAAGGGACGCAACTCTCCACAGCGAATCGCGGCGCCTTAGACGACTGGGCCACCCGTGTCCCGCACATAAACAGTGACAAATGTTACGCTGCCAGATGAATTTAGCACACACCCAAATAAAAAGACATTTGGATAGGAAAAGTGATATTCTGATATATGTACGAATTTCTTTATGACGAAAAATCCTGGAGACAGTGATACTGATTCTCTCTTCCTTCAAGTTACATGACAGGCAAATTCGTTCTTCTCTTACAATATTTGGATATGGAACCTCAAAATCTAGCAAGAGCTATTCGTGATTTCTTTACATTTAAAAAAGGTAAATAATGTTCAGTGTTTAAATGCCTTTTCCATGGCCTATATAAATGCTTGTGTTTGAACCCGGGACCAAAACATGAACCTAGTTTTGTACATAAATATTTTCATATCCTTCAGTTGTTTTGTTAGTGAAATGATAAAAACGCTGTGTATAAATTGCTGTGCAACAGATGGTGACAACAGGTGATTGTTCAGCGTGAAGTGTTGTTGCACGATCGCGACCTGGTTTGTTAGTACATGACTTAGTTGACGTCTATGTGTAGCATATCCTATTGTGTTGTAAAGGACGCATTACTCCGAACAAACTCAACGTGGAGGTGGCGGTGGGGTAGGCTAGTGGTTAAAGCGTTCGCTCGTTACGCCGGTTCGATTCCCCAGATGTGTAGAATGTGTGAAGCCCATACCTGTTGTCCCCCGCTGTGGTATTTCGGGAATATTGCTAAACACGGCGTAAAACCATACTCATTCACTCACTCACTCACTCACTCACTCACTCAAAACGTTTTAAAAGCTACGTGTTTCTCAAAACGGTTTACAAACAAAGTGTTTCTCAAGACATTTTAAAAACAAGGTGATTCACAACACATTTGACAAAATGTATGACGAGACGTTTTTAGAATCTAAGCGTTCCACAAGGCGTTTTACAAATTCGTTCTTTCGCAAGACGTTTTACAAACGTTTCATAAAATGTTCATATGTCGTTTCACATCCACTTTGATGAACCCGGAACAACATATAGGCTCCACACACGTCATGTTAGTAGTGTAAATGGCCAACGTTGTGAAGAGTGTGAATGGAGCATCGATTGACGTCACGCCCGTTAAGACTCCCACTCCTTCACATCTAGCCTGGCTCGTATAGTGTTGCCATCCTACCTCACGATGGCAGTCGCAACGTTGTTAATACAAAGCAAAACTGTGTATTATACTGAAACGTTGTTAACGTGTTTTCCCCGTGTGTGACTCACGGGATCGCTGAGACGGGAAGATCCGGGGTAGAATAGGTCTTCAGCAAACCATGCTTGCCGTAAAAGGCGACTGTGCTTGTCGTAAGAGGCGACTAACGGGATCGGGGGGTCAGGCTCGCTGACTTGGTTGACGCATGTCATCGTATCCAAATTGCGTGGATCGATGCTCAAGATGTCAATCACTGGATGGTCCAGACTCGATTATTTACAGACCGCTGTCATACAGCTGGAATATTGCTGAGTGCGGCGCAAAACAACAAACAAACAAACAAACAAAAGCTAAGACGATGTTATTCTATCCCTCTTAAAGATAGACATCGAGTCATACCAAAGGCTGGAAGACGTAATACGTCATAATTTAAATCCCAACTTGTGTCAATGCCCTTTATCATTCAATGTATTCGTGTGATTATTCACAGGTTTGATGGCTTGATTAGTAGATCAATCTTGATCAAGCATGAGTGATTATAACATTATATACCCTCGACATACGTTAAGCACCGTTCTTTCTTCAGTTTCATATTTTCCCAACGTCTATGGACCGCCTCCGTGGTCTAGTGGTAGAGCGTCCGCCCGGAGAGCGGAAGGTCCGGGGTTCGATCCCCGGCCGCGTCATACCAAAAGACGTTAAAAGATAGTACTTGTTGTTACCCCCGCCTGGCCTTCGGCATTAAGGGGCTTAAAGAAGTATAGGTCGGCTCGGAGTCAGTATACAGTGTTTGAGTGATTCATGTTAAAGTGCGACATGGTATCCCAGTCGGCCAGTACTATAAATCGGCATCAGTCCGGACTAGTACATTAAGGGGCATTAAGGGGCTAAAACAAGTACTGGTCCGCTCGGAGTCAGTATACTGTGTCTGAGTGGGGTATTCATGGTAAACTGCGGCATGGTATCTCAGTGAGCTAGCACTATAAATCAGCATCAGTCCGGATTACTACAAGCAGCCACACACACACACACACACACACACACACGTACATGCACGTCGCTATATAAGTGCAATAATCTTGGACGCGACCTTAAACCCCATTTCACCTCACCTCACCCCAACGTCTATGAATTATTTGGAAATGTCCATCTGTGCCAATGTTTCAGAGAAAGCAATTAAAATGTTTGTAAAATTACTGTTTTCATGTAACGGTTTGTTACAAATAATAAGATTAATAATAAAAGCGACAAAACCCTTTCTATATTCAATAGAAATTTCTGCTAAAAACACAAGTACATCATGAGTTTGTATTCATAAATCACTATCAAATAGTGATGATGCCAGGTGTTCGCGAAAGGTGGGCATATCCTGCCGCAACACTGGCACCCGTCACAAACACATGCAAGGGCAAGTCAACACGGGACTATATGGTACAAGTAAAAATAGGGAATTGCATCGAACATTTTGTTTTGTCACTGATGCGTTAAATTGAGAAATATCCTCCACATGTCTACCATAAAACTTTTTGAAAGCTTAACTGAGGCCTTGAATGTTGTAACCTTGATAAAAAAAACTTCCGAGCAAAGGTCGTATGACGCTCTTTGAAATCTTGGTCAAAAGACCACGCTCGATTGTATCTCAAAACCTGTGAAATGTGGACACCAAAGACTGGAGCTGCTGGAATATCGCTCGACATGAAAGGAAAGTTGACTATTGGAT